>NC_090382.1:98227851-99430351 GCF_036365525.1 Heterodontus francisci
TTAATTGAATTCAAATTTCACCATTTGCCATGGTGGGATTCAAACCCATGTTCCCAGAGCATTAGCCTGAGGCTCTATGTTACTAGTCTAGTAACATTACCACTACGCCACTGCCTCCCCTTATTCCTCCATGTTGAACATCACTTGGCAGAAGCACTGAGGATGGAAGGGCACAGAATGTACTCTGGTTGGGGGCCTGCAATGTCCATTATTAAGAATAGCTCAGTAGCATCACTACTCACAGAGCTCTGAAGGACCTACCTGCCAGACTGGGTCTGTGACAGGTTGTAAGAGAACCAACACGAGTGAAAAACTACTTCACCTCATCCTCACCAATCTACCTGTCACAGATCCATCTGTCCATGACAGTATTGGTAGAAGTGACCCCTGGACAATCCTTATGGAGACTATCTCACACTGTGGACACCTTCCAACATGTTGTGTGGCATTACCCCCATCATGCAAAAAGGGATAGATTTCGGACAGATGTTGCAGCTCAAAACTGCTGTGGGTCATCATCAACAGCAGAATTGCATTCCACCACAATCTGTAATGCCCATTGTCCCACATATCCCTCAAACCAACATTACCATCAAGCCGGGGATCAAATCTGGTTCAATGAGAAGTGCAGAAGAGCATGCCAAGATCAATATCAGGTACACCTAAAAATGAAGTACCAACAGAGTGATGCTACAACACAGGATTACACGCATGCTCAACAGTGGAAGCAGCATGCTATAGACAGAGTTAATTGATTCACAACAAACAGATCAGATCAATGCTCTGCATTTCTGCCACAGCCTGTTGGGAAACCATTAAACAACTTGATGGGAGGAGGTAGCTCCATGAATATCCCAATCCTCAACGATGGGGGAGCCCAGCAGGTGAGAGCAAAAGCATTTGCAGCATTCTTCAGCCGGAAGTCCTCCTGAGATCCCCAACATCACAGATGCCAATCTCCAGCTAATTCAATTCACTCCACATAATATCAAGAAACGGCCGAACGTACTGGATTTAGCAAAGGCTACAGGCGCTGACAGCAACCTGGCTGTAGTTCTGAAGACTTGTGCTTCAGAACTAGCTGTGCCTCTAGACAAGCTGTTCCAGTACAGCCAATAGTGGCATCTACCCAACAATGTGGAAAATTGCCCAGGTATGCCCTGTCCACAAAAAGCAGGACAAGTCCAATCCAGCCAATTACCATCCCATCAACCTAGCCTCAATTATCAGCAAGGCGATGGAAAGTGTTGTCAACAGTGCTATCAAGCAGCACTTACTCTGCAATAACCTGCTCTGATACCCTGTTTGGGTTCCAGCAGCAACACTCAGTTCCAGACCACATTATAGCCTTGGTCTGAAATGGACAAAACAGCTGAATTCCAGAGGTGAGGGGAGAGTGACTGTCCTTAACATCAAGGCAGCATTTGACCAAGTGTCGCATCAAGGAGCTTTAGCAAAATTGACGTCATTGGGAATCAGGGGGAAAACTCTGCTCTGGCTGGCATCCTTTCTAGTACAAGTAATATCATTGAAAGAGTTCCTCAGCATAGTGTGCTAGGAAAACCCATTTTCAACCGTTTCATCATTGATCTTCCCTCCATCATAAGGTCAGATGTGGGGATGTTCGCTGATGATTTCACGTTGTTCAGTTCCATTTGCAAATCTGCAGATAATGAAGAAGTCTATGCCCACTTGCAGCAAGACCTGGACAACATTAAGGGTTGGGCTGATAAGTGGCAAGTAACATTCACACCACACAACTGCCAGGTAAAGACCGAGCCACTCTTGGTGACAACGTCTGAAGTCCCCCACCCAGGATACATTCTGTGCCCCTGTTACCCACAGTGCTTCTTCCAAGTGGTGTTCAACATGGAGTATTACTGATTCATCAGCTGAGGGGGGGGGGCAGTTAGTGGTAATCAGAAGGAAGGTTCCTTGCCCATATTTGACAAGATGCCATGTGACTTCGTAAAGGTTTGATACAACTGAGTGGTTTGCTCGGTCATTTCAGAAGGCATTTAAGAGTCAAGCACATGTAAATATATTGCCCTTCCTTTATTGTTGCTGGGTCAAATCCTGGATCTCTGCCTAACAACACTGTGCCTATATCACAAGGACTGTAACTGTTCAAGAAGGAAGCTCACCATCTTCTCAAGAGCACTTAGGGATGGACAATAAATAGGCCTTGCCAGCGACACCCAAATCCCATGAATGAATTAAAAAATATATATATATTTTAGGTAGCTGGCTGCTTAAAAATGGGACAGATGTGTGGTGAGGCAACTGACTGTAGCTGAGTTCCACAAGACCAGCGCAAAATTGTGATGTGCAGCCTGCACAAATTTCAATGGTAGATTAAAATATTTTACCTGTGTTTTATAATATTGACTGTACCAATAACTTCCTTTTCATTCTGCTGCTTGCATTAATCTCTCCATCCTCCCAGGATTATGATTTTACGTTGCCTTGCAATCTTAAACTGCTGCATCACTGTTAATCAATAGCAGTTAATGAAAAAAAACTAAGCTAAACAATTATGACAGTCCCAATGAAATAAACTCCTCTTAATCTATGGTAAATCTGCCTTACTTCTATTTTCTGTCCTGTTCCAAGCTGCTAAAAAAAGTGATATTTATTTCTGTGGCTGCCAAGGTATAAATAGAGAACACATCCAAAGGGAGGGCACATCATAACAAAATTATGACTCTTAATCATTCAGGTCCACCTAGCAGGCAAATATATTGGGTGTATTGTATATAGTCAATTCACATTCTTCCCCTATATGCAGCTATTTTACTGGATAGTAACTTTGCAAGTTAGAGTAAAAAAAGACACAGCTATATAGTGCCTTTCATAACCTCAGGATGTCTCAAAGTGCTTTACAGACTATGAAGTATTTTTGACGCGTTACCACTGTTGCAATGTCAGAAAACATGGCAGCCATTTGCATGCAGCAATATCCCACAAACAAGGATGAGAAAATGACCAGGTAATCAGTTTTATTGATGCTGATTGAGTTATACATGTTGGTCAGAACTCCCCTGCTCTTCTTTGAAATAGTGCCATAGGATCTTTTATGTTCACTTGATAGGGCAGACAGGGCCTCGTTTCAACTCTTCATCTGAAAGGTGGCATCTTTGACTACAGTTCTCATTCAGTACTGCACTGAGTGTCAGCCTGGATTTGGGTGATCAGCAGTTGGGGACAGAGGTTTCTAATTAGTAGTGGGAACTAGTAATTACATCAGTTGAGGTTATGAATGGATAAGAGCAATTAGAGCTATTTGGAGATGATGAAGCTGGTGGTTCTAATTATAGTTGGTACGGCACATACACTGGGTCTAGGATTGCTAATCAAAGTAAGCGAAGTATGGGGCTCCCAATTTTCTCATACTCTAAATCTCTCCCTCAGTCTGATAATTAGGGAAGAAGAAAATGGGCATGCTAATTGGGGTAGGTGGATCAGGGATTGCGAATTACTATAGGCAATGTCACCTTTATATTGCCAAACCCCCTTTTGGAAGCATGTCATTATTTGAGCTGGATCACTCACTGCCTTGTTTATACCTTGGGGTCAGTTCAGCAATAATGGGTAATATGTATAAGCACAGTTAGTTCAAGGTCACCTTTTCAGTCAGTCTGACCAAGAACTTCAGCCCTTCATTACATGTTAGTCATCAAGATGGCAGACCTAATGGTACGTAGCACCAGAGGGAGCCATTTCCGTATGCTGTCAGCTGCATTTTCAGTCAGAAAAAGCCAGTGAAACCTCAGCTTTAGGAGAGTGATGGTGACTTTGTCACCAAGACAGCTGGGCCATTTATACTAGCTTGCCTTCAATACAGCTCTTCATTAAAGACTCTGAAATATAAATGGGGGCATGAACGACAGGGCTGCTAATTGATGTAAGGTGGCAGTAATAAGTCTGGGGTTGTTCATCTAATTTAATTATGTGTTAAATAGGAGGCCTCTGGAGCAGTGTACACAGAGTACTGAAATAATGCTGACAACATGATACATTAAAAAGTTATTGTTTTTAGTTAATGTGATGCAGTTTGCCTCTTCTATTTTGTCATAGAGCCTGTTAATGTGTCATTAAATTGAACCATTAATTGAAGGCTCTTTTATACTCAGTTTCTTTTGCTTTCTTTATAAAACGTAACTTCCTCCACTTTCATTCCAGTATAGTTGACTGGATATCACCAATCACCATATGCCATGACTGTACCAAATGCATATGGACTAGATAAGTGTGTATGAACCAGCCAAACAGATATACATGGCTTATCCACAATGGAGATTGATTTCACAACTAAGTATAGATCTGGGCTAGAAATACAGCTCTGACTAAAGCATCCTTATACAGCAAGGAATAAAGAAATAGTGGTGTTTTATGCTCACCATGGAAATCAATGTAGTACAGAGCTGTGAAATCAACCCATCTACTGAACCATTTCCACTCCTCTTTCGAGAGATACACAGCCCAGACAGCATCAAGCATTTAACTATATTACCCCATAGCAGGAAGAAATAACATACATTCAAGACTGAGCTTGGTAGATTTTTAGATACTAAGGGAATCAAGGGATATGGGGATAGTGCGGGAAGGTGGAACTGAGGTAGAAGATTAGCCATGATCTTATTGAATGGTGGAACAGGTTCAAGGGGCCACATGGCCTCCTCCTGCTTACTAGTTACAAAAATATTTCAGCTGGGGAAAAAGTGCTGTTTGACTGACAGTCAAAAATCATCCAAATGGATGAAGAAGATTCTGTTCACTTTCCAATTAACTTGAGAAAGTGGTGTCCTATAAAACTGGACAAGTCGAGTGACCAACAGTAGCATTGTGGGGGCGAGGCAGTTGGAGGTCCAAGCTCGAGTAATTGAACTTCCAGGAATACATCTAACCAGAGTTGGCAACACGACATGGGAAAGACAAAAATAACTAATTCTTCCTTCATTGTATGAAGCTTTGATGTCAGGTGTCAAGAGCTCGAAGAGCAAAAGGTGCACATGGATAATGACTCAACACATTACAGAGTGCCCTGTGCCCTGTGCCCTGTAACAAATCACCTTAGCTTCATTTACCAGTTTGGCATTTCCATGCTGTGAGCGTAATGGTCAGATCATAACAGAATAAAATCAAATATAATGAAAGAGTATAGAGAACATTGAAAAATCTCTGGGGCATACCTTCAAGAGAGAAGACAGTAAAAGTAGAAAGTAACTGAAGTGCTGGAAAAAAACAAATAAAGCTCTATTTTTTAATATATTGACTGAGAACATAACAGTTCCTCTGAAACACCTTTGTAAGTACTCTCTGCAGTAAACCATCTTACTTAACTGCCAAAATATTGATAAAATAGTTGGATGAGAATGAATTAGACCCACTGCTCCTTAATTACTAAACAACGATGTATTGTTGTAATATAAAGTCAATGATCTTCACCAAACCTGATCTAAAAGGGAATCATACTGTTACTAGACACAAAGTAGATATGATTCTTGAGCACTGAAGCACAATTAAAAAAACTCTGCTGGGAATGCAAGCTGTCTCTCAGAACTTAATCTCAAAATCTTAAGAAAAGACTAAGAGACACAAGAGCTGCATTTATTTATCAAAATGCTTGTTGTTTTCTTCTCTGAACAACATTTTGAAGATAACTTCATAATATTTATGAAACTTTCCCACATGATCTTTTCAGTCAAAAATGCAAATGTTGCTTTTCAAAGCTAAGTACCAGAAACTTTTCATAATCCCAGTAGATTTTTTTTTAATTTTATACCATAAATAGAGTGAACCTGTGATGAATTCTTGTTTACATGAGATGAGGTCAAACTGGAAGTGAAGTAAATTATCGCAGGTCAATGCCATGAAAATTGAAATCAGCCAATAAAACAGCAAGCAAATCATTTACAGGCAGTCACAGCAACAATATTCAGCTTGAACCCCTTGCCATACTTAGTTCCCTCATCAATATATAAACACCTTTCTGCTGTATAGTCCTAGGTATCTAAATACTTCAAAGTAGCAATTTTCCATAAAAACTTTTGTTAAATGTCACAATAATTGACCTGCCATTGATTGTCTAATTAACTGGCAATGGACAGATTCAAGTGTACATTTATATTGCAGTCTAAGTCGGGTGAGTAACAGCTCAGCTTCCAGCCAGAGTGAACTGTGTTTATTACAGTCATAACTCTAACAGACCTTCCCAGGAATTCTGCCCATGCACTTAGAAACTTAAATGTTTAGAAAGCACCCTATTGACTAAAGCATTTTAAATTGAGGTAAACTGAGTTCACAAAATGGACTTCTGTAAACAGGTTGGAGACTGCACTGGATTTACAATCCTTGAGATATCACTCTGAAGCAGTTTAAAGCCTTCACCTCCAGAGCATCTCATTCCACTTCACTCTGGTGTGAGCTCAGAACCCAACTCTAGGTTTACACTGCCAGTTTACTATCTGTATGAAGTTAAAAGTTCCTTCACACGGACGCTAAAATTGCAAGTGCAGCTAAAATGGGTGCCATTTCAAAAGAGGTTTGACAAGCTCCTTTTTCTTAGCAAAGGGATGAAAGCCAAAAGACTCTGGTTAGGCCTCAGCTGCATTCAATTTGGCACATCACACTGTAGGAAGGAAATCAAGGCCTTAGGGAGGGTGCAGAAGAGATTTACGAGAATGGCACAAGAGAGACTGGAGAAACTGGGATTATTCTCCTTGCAGAACTTGAGAACTGTACTGTATTATTCTATTATTCTACTGCCCCAATATTAATGGGGAGGGGCAGGGCAGCAGTGCAGGGGGCGGGGGTTTGTGGGAGCAGCTTTGCAGTCGGTTTCCCCCAGGTCCTGCTGAATTTAAATGAAAGGACCTGATTACTATTATTGAACTCCTTACCGCAGTCAGCCAGATTGACAGACTGGCAAGCCGGCTGTTGGGTGGCGAGGCCTTCTGCAATTGGCCACAGCTAGAGTGCGGTGAGGAGGAAGGGAGAGGTCGGGGTTGGAAATGGACATCGATGGAATCTTTGGAATTCTCCGCCCCAGAGGGCTGTGGAGGCTCAGTCGTTGAGTATGTTCAAGATTGAAATCAATAGATTTCTACATATTAAAAACATCAAGGGATAGGGGATAGTGCAGGAAAATGGTGCTGAAATAGAAGATAAGCCATGATGTCATGAATAGCAGAGTGGGCTCGAAGAACTGAATGGCCTGCTCCTATTTCTTGTGTGTTCTTGTGATGGGGGGGGGGGGGGGGGTGGGGGTGTGTTAGGCTAGAGAGAAGATCGAGGGGAAGAGGGCAAAGAGAGATCAGGGGAGAAAATTCCGGGCACAGGGCCTGTAAGGACTTGGAGGAAGAATGGAAACAGAATGCAAGACATGAAGGAAGGGTGTCCAACAGATTTGCTTTGGTGGGGGGGACCATGGTGAAGAACTCTTACTCCTAGTGACCAGCAAGTAGTGTTGGAAAAGCTCTTCCATGCAGCAGTCCTCCCCTTCCTTAACTGCCGGGTTTCTACCAGCCGAGGAAACCTGGGTGACCAGCATTAAAGCTGGAACAAGGAAAAAAACTGAGGGACCCCCAGAAATGGGTTTGTCACCTGACCCCAGTCTCAACTCCTTTAAAACCATAAGTGAGCAGGTTGGGTTCCGGTTTGAGTTTTTTTTTTTACATTTTTACTTCTCAGCCCTCCTGTTTTGGGGAGTTAAATTTCCCCCATGAGAAGAATGTCTTCAATAAGTACAAGCAAGCTCTTTGCTACTTCAAAGCTACAACCTGTTGCTATTGATAATGAAGAATTATATTATTACTAAGTTGAACTGACACAGTGCAATCATACTTCCAGTTTAACTTTCCTTAAAGAAAACTACTTACACTGCACATCCCCTAAGATTAAATCTCTCTCTTTCAATGTAGCATCCTCAGTCCCTGAGTGTTACTAACCATGACTCATGCCATGATCTCACCATGGGATAAGGTGAGCAGGCAGGCCCCAAAGAACTACCTCAGCCAGTACGAGGATTGAACCTGCAGTATTGGCATTATTTAATACCACACTCTAGCCATCTAACCAACTGAGCTGATCAACCCTAATCAGAGACTGAATCACCACTCTTTATTTTAGTTTAGAAGTCTCCTGTTTAGCCTCTTTTATTCCCATGCTCTGCTTAATTGAGCTCTCACTTCTGTCACTTCCTCAGGCCAGCATATATTATCCAGACCTGTTGGAGCATTGCACGACTTAAATTGATACAGCCATATAAGGATGACACTTAAGTACTGTTGATTTCTTTCATCGTTTCAGCTATTTAACTGGATAGTTAGAGGTGCCATTGGGATGTCAGTTGCCAACAAGTGAAAGGTGACTGATGGTATCAGAGCTGAGGGTGAAGATCAATGCTCCCTCTAAGCTGCACGGCAAACCAAAAGCGCCCCCCCCCCCACCCCTGCACAGGCCATGCACAAGTTGGCCCCTTTAAGAACAAAAACATTTAAAGGAACCATGCACTTAAATGAATTGGCTACACACTACACAATAACAAATTAGAGGGAACATTGCTGAAGATGTGCCTGCACCACCCTAGGGAGAAACCCAAAAATATTGGAGCCAGAACTGGGACCAGAGACTGGAAGCAATGGTCCAAAAGCCTCAAAGCGAGTGGTATGCAGAGACATAGGCCCCCCACCCAAGGAGTTTTATTCAGGAGCAAAGGAAGGAGATGGCCAGGACAGTGAATGCCAACACCAACATGCACATCAACTTGATGCTACAAGTGTTTAGTATCCTTGCCAAGTCAGGCATCACAAAAAGGACCAGATCAGCTTCCAGGAATGCATCGTGCTCAGCACGTGTGCCACTTACAATGACTTCCTTCTCACACAGAGTTTGAATTGCTTGTATTCAACATCCCTCAACCCATCTGGTACCCGGTACACCCCTAGTTGTTATCTGCAAGCATGCCACCACTTCACATAAAAGGTGCAGATGCATGCATGTCATCACAACCAGTTACAAAATCTGTTTTTTTCAATAGAAAGTGGTTTTGGCCACTTTTGTAAGTCGTCAAATAATTATACTTTTGGCTTGCACTACCCTAAATCCACTTACAGGATAGTGTAACACAGAGCTATAACAATCACATTCCTTGTGTCTTTCACCTGTGTTCCTTTAATCTCTACAAAGATGAGCTGAGCTGCATTTAATGAAACAAGATCTGATACAAATCGATAATCTGCTTTATTTCACAGCATGTTCAACACACAAATGGCAGCAATTGCGATCGGAATCACCTGAATTAAACCATACTACTCACTTTCATGTAATGATACAAAGTAAAAAACAGGCCACACATTCCTATTCCAGTGTGTCATCTTACTTGTCTAAACAAGATGATTGTCAACTCTTCCTCCAGAATTTCTGAACTTTCAGTCTCATTGAAAACTCTCACAGTTTTAGAACATAGAACATAGAAAAGTACAGCACAGTACAGGCCCTTCGGCCCACGATGTTGTGCCGAACCTTTAACCTACTCTAAGATCAAACTACCTACATACCCTTCATTCTACTATCATCCATGCACCTATCCAAGAGTCGCTTAAATGTCCCTAATGTATCTGCCTCTACTACCACCGCTGGCAGTGCATTCCACGCACCCACCACTCTCTGTGTAAAAAACCTACCTCTGACATCTCCCCGAAACCTTCCTCCAATCACCTTAAAATTATGCCCCCTGGTGATAGCCCTTTCCGCCCTGGGAAAAAGTCTCTGGCTATCCACTCTATCTATGCCTCTCATCATCTTGTACACCTCTATCAAGTCACCTCTCATCCTTCTTCGCTCCAATGAGAAAAGCCCTAGCTCCCTCAACCTTTCTTCATAAGACATGCCCTCCAGTCCAGGCAGCATCCTGGTAAATCTCCTCTGGACCCTCTCTAAAGCTTCGACATCCTTCCTATAATGAGGCGACCAGAACTGAACACAATATTCCAAGTGTGGTCTAACCAGGGATTTATAGAGCTGCAGCATAACCTTGCGGCTCTTAAACTCAATCCCCCTGTTAATGAAAGCCAACACACCATACGCCTTCTTAACAACCCTATCAACTTGGGTGGCAACTTTGAGGGATCTATGGACGTGGATCCCAAGATTCCTCTGTTCCTCCACACTGCCAAGAATCCTGTCTTTAAGCCTGTATTCTGCATTCAAATTCGACCTTCCAAAATGAATCACTTCACACTTTTCCATGTTGAACTCCATCTGCCACTTCTCAGCACAGCTCTACATCCTGTCAATGTCCCGTTGCAACCTACAACAGCCCTCCACACTATCCACAACTCCAGCAACCTTTGTGTCATCGGCAAACTTACTAACCCAGCCTTCCACTTCCTCATCCAAGTCATTTATAAAAATCACAAAGAGCAGAGGTCACAGAACAGATCCCTGCGGAACACTACTGGTCGCCGAGCTCCAGGCTGAATACTTTCCATCTACTATCACCCTCTGTCTTCTATGGGCCAGCCAATTCTGTATCCAGACAGCCAAATTTCACTGTATCCCATGCCTCCTTACTTTCTGAATGAGCCTACCATGGGGAACCTTATCAAACGCCTTGCTAAAATCCATATACACCACATCCACTGCTCTTCCTTCATCAATGTGTTTTGTCACATTCTCAAAGAATTCAGTAAGGCTTGTGAGGCATGACCTGCCCCTCACAAAGCCATGCTGACTATCTCTAATCAAACTATGCTTTTCCAAATAATCATAAATCCTGTCTCTCAGAATCCTCTCCAATAATTTGCCCACCACCGACGTAAGACTGACTGGTCTGTAATTCCCAGGGTTATCCCTATTCCCTTTCTTGAACAAGGGAATAACATTTGCCACCCTCCAATTATCCGGTACTACTCCAGTGGACAGTAAAGACGCAAAGATCATCACCAAAGGCGCGGCAATCTCTTCCCTCGCTTCCCGTAATAACCTTGGGTATATCCCGTCTGGCCCCGGGGACTTATCTATCCTCATGTCTTTCAAAATTTCCAGCATATCCTCTTTCTTAACATCAACCTGTTCGAGCATATCAGCCTGTTTTACGCTGTCCTCACAAACGACAAGGTCCCTCTCCCTAGTGAATACTGAAGCAAAGTATTCATTAAGGACCTCCCCTACCTCCTCCGACTCCAGGCACAAGTTCCCTCCACTATCCCTGATCGGCCCTACCCTCACTCTGGCCATCCTCTTGTTCCTCACATAAGTGTAGAACGCCTTGGGATTTTCCTTAATCCTACCCGCCAAGACTTTTTTCATGTCCCCTTCTAGCTCTCCTAAGTTCATTCTTCAGTTCCTTCCTGGCTACCTTGTAACCCTCTAGAGCCCTGTCTGATCCTTGCTTCCTCAACCTTAAGTAAGCTTCCTTCTTCCTCTTGACTAGCTGTTCCACATCTCTTGTCATCCAAGGTTCCTTCACCCTACCATCCCTTCCTTGCCTCATCGGGACAAACCTATCTAGCAGTCGCAGAAAGTGCTCCCTAAACAACCTCCACATTTCTGTCGTGCATTTCCTTGAGAACATCTGTTCCCAATTTAAGCTCCCCAGTTCCTGTCTAATAGCATTGTAATTCCCCCTCCCCCAATTAAATATTTTCCCATCCCGTCTGCTCCTATCCCTCTCCATGACTATAGTAAAGGTCAGGGAGTTGTGATCACTATCACCGAAATGCTCTCCCACTGAGAGATCTGCCACCTGGCCTGGTTCGTTGCCAAGCACCAAATCCAACATAGCCTCCCCTCTAGTCGGCCTATCTACATATTGAGTCAGGAAACCTTCCTGGACACACCTGACAAAATCTGCTCCATCCAAACTATTTGCACTAAGGAGGTTCCAATCAATATTAGGGAAGTTGAAGTCACCCATGACAACAACCCTGTTACTTCTGCACCTTTCCAAAATCTGCCTCCCAATCTGTTCCTCCATGTCTCTGTTGTTATTCGGGGGTCTATAGAAAACTCCCAATAAAGTGACTGCTCCTTTCCTGTTTCTGACTTCCACCCATACTACTCAGTAGACAAACCCTCCTCGACGACCTCCCTTTCTGCAGCTGTGATACTATCCTTGATTAGCAATGCCACTCCCTCACCTCTTCTACCTCCCTCCCTATTCCTTTTGAAACATCTAAACCCCTGAACATCCAACATCCATTCCTGCCCCTGTGATAGCCAAGTCTCCGTAATGGCCACAACATCGTAGCTCCAAGTATTGATCCATGCTCTAAGTTCATCACCCTTATTCCTGACACTTCTTGCGTTAAAATAGACACACTTCAACCCATCATACTGGCTGCAACTTTGCCCTGTCAACTGTCTAACCTTCCTCACAGACTCTCTGCACTCTGTATCTGCCTGTTCAATAGCTACCCCATCCACTGATCCGTAGCTCCGGTTCCCATCCCCCTGCCAAACTAGTTTAAACCCTCCCGAAGAGCTCTAGCAAACCTCCCGCCCAGGATATTGGTGCCCCTCCAGTTCAGATGCAACCCGTCCTTCTTGTACAGGTCCCACCTTCCCCAGAAGGTATCCCAATGATCCACATATCTGAAGCCCTCCCTCCTACACCAGCTCTGTAGCCACGTAGTCTCTTTAAAAGCTAAATGCCTGAGCAGCAACCTGTTTCGAAAAGCTTCTCTGCTTATCTACCATTCTTTTTTTTTAAATCTCTTTCTGTTCACAACCAGAGAAAAGAATCAGGGGCTTTACAATACAATGGATGTGAGGTGTTTATTGATTACTGGGACAAGTTAGCAATGTTATTCATCATCAAGGCTGGGTTATTCACATCTTAACTAGCTATTATCTCAGACTTCCTTTTTGTTAACTAGGTGGACATAAATTTAGATGTCTTTCAGGTCCTTAAAGCAGAAGAAGTGGGGGAGATGGAGAGAAGAGTTGAGGGCTGACTTTTTAAGAAAGGGTGATGTCAGCTGCTTTGATAGGGGAAGGGTAAAGAATGATGCCTGGAGAAAAGAAGGCTTAAGAAGTGGTTGTTGACTGGTGAGTAATTGGGTTGGGATGAGAACTGAAGGAGCAGGTGATGGGTCTAAAAAAAGGAAATGAGTTTGTTAACAGCTGGAGAGTAGGTGGCCATGAATGGTATGTACTCAAGATTTGCTCAGTAACAGCACAATGATGTCACCAATGATTCAGATGTGTTTTATCAAAAATATTATAAATAACTAAAAGAATAGTTTAATGCCAAATTTTATGAAAGATGCAATGTGATTTTTATTTTGCCCAATGCATTGTAAAGGTTCTTAGTTTCTTTGATATCTATGTATAAATAAATCATTCAATTGCATCAGTGTCATGCTAATGAAAAAATATAGCTGTTATGATTCAGCAAAGAATTGAGTACTCTAAATGATAGAATTGCTAAATATTTTTAAATAGTCACTTGTTATACAATGTGTAGACAATCATAATAACAGAGCAATCTCTGCACATGTACAATCACTATCATCTATTTTCAGGTTTTGCAAGGGAAATATAGACTCAATATGGCAATTTAGCATTATTAAAAAAAGCTGAATTTTTTGTAAGACTACCAAAATTACAAACACAATCTGTAGATTATTTACATCAAAAGTATAAATGTATTTGCCTTTTTCTAAGTTAGCTCAGCAGTCTCACTATAAAATAAATAGCAATCTTTATAATGTTTATCCGAACAATGACACGTTCATCCAGACCATTTTTCCTAATTTTATCTTCAGTTAGATTGCTGTTTGCTTTTAAGTTTCTTGTGATATTTGGTAATGTATTAAATATTTATATATGCATTCAAGTTCTGAAAATCTTGTCAGCAAGTCTCACAAAATCGCCCAGATGAAAGTTATGTTCAATGACTGACAGTCATTGTTTCAACAGTGTTTCAAGCACCAAAGAGGAAAATGTGCCCTAAAGTTCTAAAACTTTGCAATATTTAGTCTTTAAGATTTTATGCTTTTATCTTTTTAGCTATAGTTGTGCAATTGCACATTCATCATGGTGGCCGCTTGAATATATAAATAAATGGCAGTTACTTCATTGCATTAACTTTCATGGAAATCTGCTCTTACTCAATTTCGAGGACTATTTGCTAGGTCTCAGTGATTGTTTGTTGGGAATTACTAAGTCCATTTTTTCCAGAATTATTTGGGACACAAATTTTTTTGTGCAGGTCGCAACTGTGAATTTTACCTACTTGCTAAAGCACATGTACAATCACATGTATGACATAATTGTGCCCTGACACTGGACAGTGTATCCAAGGTGCACTGTGTCTACCCAGGTTCAGGAGCAACATTATTTCCTGCCACAGGCCATTAATATGACCAGGGGACACCCCCCAATGCAGAATTCCAGCTCCCCCACCCCCAATCTCTACCCCACCAGTTGGGTATGGTAGCATAGTGACTATGTTATTGGACTAGTTATTATAAGCCTGGCCTAATAATTCAGAGATGTGAGTTCAAATTCCACAAAGGCATTTGGGGTGATTAAATTCAGTGAATTAAATAAATCTGGAATAAACAGCTAGTATCAGTTACAGTGACCCGGAAACTATTGAATTGTCATAAAAACCCACCTGATTCACTCATGTCGTTTAAGGAAAGACACCTACCATCCTGACCGGGTCTGGCTTATACGTGACTCCAGTCCCACAGCAATGTGGCTGACTCGTAATGTGGCCCTCTGAAATAGCCTAGCAATCTAATTAGATGTATCAAAATAGCTACAAGAATTATAAGAAGAGTGAAACCAGATGGACGACCTGTCATCAACCTAGGCATGGACTTTGGACACAACAAAAATCACACCCAGCCCATTCGATTCTGCAAAATACTCCTCAATATTATCTGGGGACTTGTGCCAAAAGTGGAAGTGCTGAACGACAGACTGCAACAGCCTGACAGAATCATACCTCTCAGACCATGTCCTAGTCTTGGCTATCACCACCTCTGGGTACCATCAGCGGGACAAGCCTGCCCGAGGTGGCGGCACAGTGGTATACAGTCAGGAGGGAGCAGCCTTGAGAATCCTCAACATTGACTCCAGACCCCATGAAAGCTCATGACATCAGGTCAAACATGGGCAAGGAAACCTCCTGCTGATTACCACCTACTGCCCTCCCTCAGCTGATGAATCAGTACTCCTCTATGTTAAACACACCTTGGAAGAAGCACTGAGCGTAGCAAGGGCACAGAATGTACTCTGGGTGGGGAACTTCAATATCCATCACCAAGAGCAGCTCAGTAGCACCACTACTGAACGAGCTGACCAAGTCTTGAAGGACATATCTGCCATATGGGGCTTGCAGCAGGTGGTGAGAAAGCCCACATGAGAGAAAAATCTACTTGACCTTGTCCTCAACAAATCTACCTACTGCAAATGCATCTCCATGACAGTATTGGTAGGAGTTATCACCGCATAGTCCTTGTGGAGACAATGTCCTGCCTTCACACTGAGGATATCCTCCTTGTTGGCACCACCTCTGTGCTGAATGGGATAGATTCAGAATAGATCTTGCAGCTCCAAACTGGACATCCATGAGGCGCTGGAGTCCATCTGCAGCAGCAAAATTGTATTCTACAACAATCTGTAAAATCATGGCCCAGTATACCTCGCACTCTACCATTACCATCAAGCCAGGGGATCAACCCTGGTCGAATGAGAAGTGTAGCATGCTATAAACAGAGCTAATCAATCTAACAACCAACCAAACAGATCAAAGCAATCCTGCCACATCCACTCAGCACATGAGTCCAAAATCAAGAGTGAAGCGTTTGAAACCAGCTACAGCCAGAAGTCCCAAGTGAATGATCTACCTCAGCCTTCCCGAGGTCTCGAACAACACAGAAGCCAAACTTCAGCCAATTCAATCCACTCCATGCAATATCAAAAAATGGCTGAGCACACTGAATCCAGCTAGGACAATGGACCCCAACAACATCCTGGCTACAGCGCTAAAGACTTGTGCTGCAAAACTAGCTACGCCTGAACCAAGCTTCTCAAGTACAGCTACAACACTGGTATCTACTCAACAAAGTGGAAAATTGTCTAGGTATGTCCAGTCAGAAAAAGCAAGACAAATATAATCCAGCCAATTACCACCCCATCAGCCTACTCTTAATCATCAGCAAACTGATGGAACAGCTCGTCGGCAGTGCTGTCAAGCAGCACTTACTCAGCAACAAGCCTACTCACGGATGCTCAGTTTGCATTCTGTCAGGACAATATAGCTCCAGACCTCATTACAGGCTTGGTCCAGCCATGGCCAAAAGAGCTGAATCCCTGAGCTGAGGTGAGAGTGACTGCCTTGACATCGAGGCAGCATTTGAATGAGTGTGGCATCAAGGAGCCCTAGAAAAATTTAAGTCAATGGGAGTCAGGAAGAAGACTCTGCACTGGTTGGAGTCATACCTATCACAAAGGGAGATGGTTGTGGATGTTGGAAGTCAATCATCTCAGCCCCAGGACATTGCTGCAAGAGTTCCTCACGTCCTAAGCCAAACCACCTTCAGCTGCTTCATCAATGACCTTCCCTCCATCATAAGGTCAGAAGTGGGGATGTTCACTGATAATTGCACAGTGTACAGTTCCACTCGCCAATCCTCAGATACTGAAGCAGTCTGAGCCCTCATGCAGCAAGACGTGGATCGCATTCAGGCATGAGTAAATAAGTAACAAGTAATATCAAACCACACAAGTGCCAACCAATGACCATCTCCAACAAGAGAGAGTCTAATCACCTTCCCTTGACATTCAACAGCATTCTCATCATCGAATCTCCCACCCTAATATCCTTGGGGTCACTAATGACCAGAAACTTAACCAGGCCAACCATATAAATACTGTGGTTACAAAAGCAGGTCAAAGGCTGGGAATTCTGCAGTGAGTGATTCACCTCCTGACTCTCCAAAGCCTTTCCACCAGCTACAAAGCACAAGTCAGGAGTATGATGGGGTGCTGTCCACTTGCCTGGATGATTGCAAAACAAAACTCAAGAAGCTCGACATTATTCAGGACAAAGCAACCTGCTTAATTGGGACTTTATTAAGGGCAATTATGGATAAGCAATAATTGCTGGCCTTGTAAGCAATGCTCATATCCCATGAAAGGGTAAAAAAAAAAATCTACCGCTTTAAACATTCACTCCCTCCAAGACAGGCACATCTTGGTTGCCATGTGTACAATCTACAAGATGCACTGCAGCAACTTGCTAAGGCTCCTTCAAGAGCACCTGCCAAACCCATGACCTCTACCATCTAAGACATGGGTAATAGATATGGGAACACACCACCTCCAAGCCCCCCTCCAAGACACTCATCATTCTGACTTAGAAATGCATCACCATTCCTTCATCGTCACTAGGTCAAACTCCGGGAACTCCCTCCCTAACAGCACTGTAGATGTGCCTAGACCACACGGACTGCACCACCTTATGAAGGGCAATTAGGGATGGGCAATAATGTTGGCATTGCTAGTGAGGTCGACCTCCCATGAATGAATAAAGAAATAAAAAAAGGTTCAGCTTTGCACCTGAGTGGGAAGCTGCAAGCTATCCTGGGTAGGGAAAACAAAAAGCTATTTGTTGCCACCAAGGATCCTTGGGGTTTTCTGAATTACCCTGTACACACTCTCTGGTATCCGGAGAGTCCTGGCACAAGCCCCAATGCCAGTTTTACTGTTATGCCCGTATATTTGGGTGCACCGCAGACATTTACACAGGAAATTGAAGCTGAAGGCCCGGGAATTCTACCTTCCCCTTTCTTTTGCATATTACACCTGAACCTCCGCTTATTCCTAGTGCAATGCCAAGGGGGCAGGGATCAAAAAGAAAAATTCTGGTCGATACATCCAGGAAATAGACCTTCATCAGTGATGAGGGTGAGAAAAATCAGCCGCCATTTTCCAAAATAGCTGTGGGTTTCTGCCAGTTACAGAACTAAGACAGATTAAGAGCAGACTTAAGACTAGAGAATCTTCCAGGGCTGTAGGATAGTTGCAGTTGCTGGTCCTTCATGAGAAAAACAATAGCACCAGAAGCAAGATGAAAAAAACAATTTTCAAGTGGAAGAATTTGGCAGCTGAGGGTGAATGTTCTTGGTTCATTAAAGAAAGAGTCAGTGTAAATTCCAACTTTCACAAAATTGACATTTCACAAAGACTTTAAACAAGTAAATGCAGAGGAGGGTTCCAGTGGAAGAGATAGCACAAAATAAAATAATTAAAAAAGAAATGAGAGAGTAGAGCAACAGTCAGAAATGGTGCTTTAGGCAATACAGGTAAAGTGGAACTAAAAATGCAAAGTAATTAAACCAGGAGAGAGAAATAAGAAACATATGAGTAAAACATTAGAACTGAAGGACAGGTTGGGGTGCATCACCCAAATAAATGCATGGAGAATAAGAAACTAATTGAATGATGTACAAATTCAACTCTGAGGATATGATATGATGGTCCTGACTGAGATATTTCTGCAAAACAGTCAGGACTGGGAACCAAGAATACCAGGTTAGAAGGGATACAAAAAAGATAGGGAAAATAGAAGGGGAGTGCTGGGGGGTGGGGTAGTCTTAGTATTTAGGGATGAAATCACTTCAATGATAAATAGGATATAACGAGAAGTAAGCAAGCAGTGGAGACATTATGGATAGAATTAAGAAATAGAAAAGGATTTAAGACTCTAGTGGGAATTGTGCATAGGCCCCCACTATGTGAAGTAATAGATTGCATAAATGCAGATAGTAGACAAGCATGTAGTATAGGCAGAGTGGTTTTAATGGGGGATTTTAACTTTCATATAGATTGAGATAAGCAGACTAACACATGTCAGAAAGGTAGTGAATTTTTTGAGTGTGTTCGGGATAGTTTTCTGCAGCAATATTTTCTAGAACCAAGAAGAGGTCATGCTATATTAGCTTTAGTAATGAGCAATGCGGCAGATTTAGTTAACAGCTTACCAGTGCATGAACATTTATCTAATAGCAATCATGATATAATCGAGTTCAATGAAGTGTTTCAAAAGAGAAACATGAAACAGCTACTAAGATTTTAGATTTAAGTAAGGGAATGAGATGAGACAAAGACTGCTCACAGTAAATTGGGCAAGTCTCTTAACGGGTAAAACAAAAGTAAATCAATGAGAGGTGTTCAAAAAATAATTTAATATGATACAGAACCAGTTTATACCCTTAAGGGGCAAGAGTTCAATTAATTAACAAAAAGAAAAAGCATACAAAAATGCAAAAAATAGCAGAGATCCTGACGAATGGGAAAGAGGCAAAGAATTAGGGATGGGTAATAAATGCTGGCCTAGCCAATGATGCCCGCATCCCACGAACAAATAAAAAAAATCAAAGGGTGACAAAATAGATGATAACAGCTACACAATTAATTATGAAAAGAAATTTGCAACGGATATCAAAAGTAACACAAAAATGTTTTACAACTATATTAGGAACAATTTTCTTGAGGCTGATGGTTAGGCCAAATTTGTTGCAGGCAGCCGCAATCCTGTCGATGAGTCTCTGCAGACACAGTTCAGTCTAGATGTAAATGCAGCATCGTCAGCAAAGGGGAGTTCCCTGATGAGGACTTTCCATACTTTGGTCTTCGCTCTTAGACGGGCAAGGTTGAACAACCTGCCACCTGATCTTGTGTGGAGGAAAATTCCTTCTTCTGAAGACTTGAACGCATGTGAGAGCAGCAGGGAGAAGATCCCAAACAGTGTAGGTGTGAGAACACAGCCCTGTTTCGCGCCACTCAGGATAGGAAAGGGGTCTGATGAGGCACTGCTATGCTGAATTGTGCCTTTCATATTGTCATGGAATGAGGTGATGATACTTAGTAGCTTTGGTGGACATCCGATCTTTTCTAGTAATCTGAAAAGACCAGGTCTGCTGATAAGGTCAAAGGCTTTGGTGAGATAAATGAAAGCAACGTAGAGGAGCATCTGCTGTTCACGGCATTTATCCTGTAGCTTGCAAAGGGAGAACAGCATGTCAATGGTGGATCTCTCTGCTCGAAAGCCACACTGTGCCTCAGGATAGACATGCTCAGCCAGCTTCAAGAGCCTGTTTAAAGCGACTCAAGCAAAGACTTTCCCCACTATGCTGAGCAGGGGATTCCACGGTAGTTGTTGCAGTCACCGCGGTCACCTTTGTTTTTATAGAGGGTGATGATATTGGCATCGCGCATGTCTTGTGGTACTGCTCCCTCGTCCCAGCACAGGCAAAGCAGTTCGTAGAGTGCTGAAAGTATAGCAGGCTTGGCACTCTTGATTATTTCAGGGGTAATGCCGTCCTTTCCAGGGGTTTTTCCACTGGCTCGAGAATCAATGGCATCACTGAGTTCCGATTTTGTTGGCTGTACTTCCAGCTCATCCATGACTGGCAGAGACTGGGCTGCATTGAGGGCGGTCTCAGTGAAAACATTTTCCCTGTAGTAGAGTTCTAGGTAGTGCTCCACCCAGCGGTCCATTTGCTTGTGTTGGTCAGTGATCGTGTGCCCTGATTTAGACTAAAGCGGGGGGGGGGGGGGGGCGATCTTCTTGATGTTTGGCTCAAAATCTCTCTTAATGCCATCATACATTCCTCTGATGTTTCCGGTGTCGGAGGCCAGCTGAATATGACTGCATAGGTGTTGCCAGTAGTCATTTGTGCAGCGCCTGGCTGTTCTTTGTGCAGTATTTCTGGCTGCTTTAAGTACTACGGATGTGGATAAGAAATTCTGCTAGTGTTGATACGCGGGCAGCCCTTCTGCTTGGAGTGATGCAGCTTCTTTGGTTTGAGGCTAACCTGGCTGCACACCAGGGAGTGGTCGGTGTCGCAGTCCGCACTGTGGAAGCTGTGTGTGATTTGAACGCTGTTTAAAGAGGCTTGCCTTGTGACTATGAGGTCCAGCTGGTACCAACGACGTGATCATGGGTGCCTCCAAGAAACCTGGTGACCGGGTTTAGTATGAAAGAACGAGTTGGTGATGCAGAGGTTGTGATAGGTACACAACTCAAGCAGTCTCTGTCCATTCTCATTAATCCTTCCAATGCCATAGCGCCCAAGGCAGGAGGGCCATGAGTCATGGCTGGCCCCAACCCTGGCATTAAAGTCCCCCAGCAGAAACAGATGTTCGGTGTTGGGGATGCTACTAATTATATTATGGAGTTCCTCGTAGAACTGGTATTTAACTTCATGTGGGGAGCAAAGTGTTGGAGCACAGATGCTGAGGTAGGTGTACTGGACCACAGGTGGTGAACAGTCGGATGGATAGTATGCGTTCCGAGCCATTTGAAGGTGGCTCTATCATGCTGAGCAAAGAGTTTCTGATGTTGAAGCCCACTCCATGCTGTCTTGGTTCTTCAGGATCCCTACCCTTCCAGAAGAAGGTGTAGTCTTGCTCTCTTAGAGATCTGCTCGCAGGGAGGCGTGTCTCCTGAAGTCCTGCAAAGTCCACATTGAGTCCACTGAGCTCATTGTTAATGATGGCGGTCTTCCAAGAATCGTTGATTTGTGTAAGGTCTTCCGACAGGCCAGGACACACAGTTCTGACGTTCCAGCTTGCAAATTGAAGGGCTGGTACCTTCTTTCCTTTTTTTGTCGTGCTGTTTGGTGCGGTGTTGCAGTCCACTTTTCGGGCAATGACCCTGAGATCCAAGCACCCATTGAAACAGGTGGACTGTGGCGGGACAGAACCTTACTGACCGGGGGCTGCCCGGTTTGAGGTGGGTGGTAGCTGTCCAGTGAGATGCGATGACCTCTCCCACCGATAAAGGCAACCTGTGGCGCCCAATCTCTATGCCAATTGAACTGGACTTATAACTTGTAACTGCTGTCTTCCGTGTTGTTTTGGTCACTGTGAGGTGACTATGGAGTGACCTCTCCATGGCGCATGCCTGGGCGGATTTATGGAGATTGTGAGTTGCCCAAGTGTCAAAACCCCCCTCTCGGCCTTCCTGGTGGGGTCCAAAGGAGTGCACAGCACGACGTTTGGCACCGGTATGGCTGCAGGAACTGCCGGAAACATGCCAAAGGTGACACATGACCGCCTTCGGGTTTCCGCTGGGAATTTTTTGTTCAGGTTTACTCCCTTAGCCTTGGTCTCTCCCAAGACGCCCACAAGGCAGTGGGGTTCTTAGGACCCCTGCTCAGGGATAGGTGGATGCCGGTGGGAGGAGGTGGGGGGAAGGGGGTGCGGTGGGAAGGGGTGGAGGGAATGGGGTGCGAGGGGGAGCTGGGAAGGGGGCTGCAGGGGGGTAGGGGAGGGGGTACGAGTTAAAGGGGTGCGAGGGGAAGATGGTGCGATGGGGGAGCTGGGAAGGGGGTGCAAGGGGGTGGGGGGAAAGGGGTGCGAGGGGGTGAGCTGGGAGGGGGGCGCGAGGTGGGAGCTGGGAAGGGGGAGCAGGTAGTAAAACATTTCATCAGCTCCCACCATTGTCCTCTCGTGATCTGAATGCTGGTGGGGTACCTTCATTAATTGGTTAATAGTAATGCACTTAAGAAAGGACCTCATCAGGGTAATCGGGCTCTCGGTGAACCTATTCGCTTCCATCTGCACCGTCTTCGTCAACATGTGGATCGCGACCCAGGCAAGCAGGCCAGCCCACAGCCTGCACGGCCTCCTCGATATCAGCATCCAAGGCTGGCTTCCACATGGTGGCTTGTAACTCCACCGGAACGGCCACCTTCATCAACCAGTACAGGGGCGACAAGATGTGGAGCAGCTACACCGAGTACATCTTCCTCCGTGAGTTTCAAGCCTTTTTACTGCAGTACTTACATTTATTTGCTGGGAGCTGGGAAAGAAGTTTTACCATCTGCTAGATGGCAAAACTAAAGAATGACAAATCCCCAGGAGCAAACGGTTTCCATTACAGGGTTTTAAAGGAAATAGTGAGAACATTGTTGATGCTTTCAATTTGGGAACCATTCCATTAGTTTGGAAAATTGGACACATAACTCACTATTTAAGAGAAGTGAGAAAGAAAAACCACAGAATTATAGATCAGTTAGCCTAACATCTGTTGGGAAATTAATAGGTTTTTTAATTAAGGATAGCATGACTAAACACTTTGAAGATTTTCAGCTGATCAGAGAGAGCTAGCATGGATTGTGAAGGGTAGGTCATACCTGACGAATATGATTGAATTTTTTGAAGAAGTGACTAAAGTAGTGGACAGGGGAATGTCTATGGATATTATTTATGTGGACTTTCAGAAGGCATTTGATAAAGCCCTTCATAAGAGACCACTAGTTAAAGTTGAAGCCCATGGAATTGAAGGCATTTTTTTTATTCTTTCATGGATTCTGAGTATCGTTGGCACGGCCAGCATTTGTTGCCCATTCCTAATTGCCCTTGACAAGGTGGTGGTAAGCCAACTTCTGAATCGCTGCAATCCATCTGGTGTAGGTATACCCACAGCACTGTTAGGAAAGGAGTTCTAGGTTTTTGGCCCAATGACAATAAAGGAACAGCGGGCAGTATAGTTCCAAGTCAGGATTGTGTATGGCTTGGAGGGGAACTTACAGGTGGTGGCCTTGCATCTGCTGCCCTTGTCCTTATAGGTGTTAGAGGTTGCGGGTTTGGAAGGTGCTATTGAAGGAAGCTTGCTGAGCTGCTGCAGTGCATCTTGTATATGTTACACGCCACACTGCTGCCATTGTGTGCTGGTGGTGGACAGGTTGCTGATCAAGCGGTCTGCTTTGTCCTGGATGATGTTGGAGCAGCACTCATCCAGGCGAGTGTAGAGTGTTCCACCACACTCCTGACTTGTGCCTTGTAGATGGTGGACAGGTTTTGGGGAGTCAGGAGATGAGTTAGTCGCCGCAGAGTTCCCAGCCTCTGACTTGCTCTTGTTAGGACAGGAGGGTGTGACTGTGAGTGAGGCAGGTATGGGGATCCAGAATTTAGCTTTGGAGGAGCCTCAGCTAGTGCCATAATCCAATAGGTATGAGGTTCTTGTTCCCGATGTGGACGAGGGCACAGACTGCAGTGAGGATGAGCAAACTGACCACAACACCATGGTTCAGAGCGCCATTCAAGTGGGGGGAGAAAATAGAAATGTTGTTGTCATAGGGGATAGCATAGTTAGGGGAATAGATACTGTTCTCTGCAGCAGAGATAGAGAGTCCCGAAGGCTGTGTTGCCTACCTGGTGCCAAGGTTAACGACATCTCTTCTGGGATAGAGAGAACTTGGAGTGGGAGGGAAAGGATCCAGTTGTCGTGGTCCACGTAGGTACCAACGACATAGGTAGGACTAGGAAAGAGGTTCTGCTGAGGGACTATGAACAGCTCGGGGCTAAATTAAGAAGCAGAACCACAACGGTAGTAAGATCAGGATTACTACCTGAGCCACGTGCAAATTGGCATAGGGTAAATAAGATTAGAGAGGTAAATGCGTGGCTCAAAGATTGGTGTGGGAGAAATGCATTCCGATTCATGGGACACTGGCACCAGTACTGGAGAAAGAGCGAGCTGTTCCATTGGGATGGGCTGCACTTGAACCATGCTGGGACCAGTGTCCTGGTGAATCGCATAACTATGGTTGTAGATAAGGCTTTAAACTAAATATTGGGGGGGAGGGTTTAATTGAAGGGAAGTTTAGAAAGTCGAAAAGTAACGAGAGAGCAGAGGTGAAGGGGCATACATTAATTAGAGTGTGACAGGCAGGGACAGAGAATACGAGCATAAGAGTACAGCAGAAATTAGAACCAGAGTAGGTAAAAATGGTAATATGTCAAAGCCTAAGGCTCTTTATCTGAATGCACGTAGTATTTGTAACAAGATAGATGAGCTGATGGCACAGATAGAAATAAATGAATATGATTTGATAGCTATCACAGAGTCGTGGTTGTAGGATGACCAGGACTGGAATCTCAATGTTCAAGGATATTCGACATTCCGGAAGAATAGGCAGAAAGGAAAAGGAGGTGGGGTAGCTTTGTTATTAAAGGAAAGGATCAGTGCTGTTGTGAGTAATGATATAGGTGTAATAGATCATGAGTAAAATCAGTTTGGGTGGAAATAAGGAATAGCAAGGGGAAGAAATCACAGAGGGGAGTGGTCTATAGGCCCTTGAGGAGTTGCCTCTCTGTAGGACAAAATATTAATCAGGAAATAATGGAGGCGTATAAGAAGGACACTACAATTATCATGGGTGATTTTAATCTGCATATAGACTGGACAAATCAAATTGGCAAGGGTAGCATGGAAGACGAATTTGTAGAGTGCATCAGGGATTGTTTCTTAGAACAATACGTTGCAGAACCTACTTGGGAACAGGCTATTTTAGACTTGGTAATGTGTAATGAGGTAGGATTAATAAGAGATCTCGTAGTTAAGGATCCTCTCGGGGGAAGCGATCATAACATGTTAGAATTTCAAATTCATGTTTGAGGGTGAGCAACTCGGGTCTCAAACCAGTGTCTTCAACTTAAACAAGGGCAACTACAGAGGTATGAAGAAAGACTAGTCTAAAGCGGGCTGGGAAAATAGACTAAGGGGAAGTCAGTAGATGAGCAGTGGCAGACTTTTAAGCAGATATTTCATAACACTCAGCAAACATTTATTCCGGTCAGAAGGAAGGACTTGAAGAAAATGATGAACACCCATGGATAACAAAGGAAGTTAAGGAGAGTATCAAATCAAAAACAAAGGGGTACAAAGTGGCGAAAGCTAGTGGTAGGCCAGAGGATTGGGAATTTTTTAGAAACCAGCAGCGGGTGACTAAAAAACTAATAGAAAGAAAATTGATTATGAGAGTAAATTGACAAGAAATATAAAAACAAACAGTAAGAGCTTCTACGGGTATATAAAAAGGAAGAGATAAGCTAAAGTAAGTGTGGGACCCTTAGAGGATGAGACTGGAGAATTAGTAACAGGGAATAGGGAAATGGCAGACAATTTAAACCAATATTTTGCATTGGTCTTCAGGGTGGAGGACACTATAAACATCCCAACAATAATAAATGGGAGGGAGGAACGTGTAACAATCTCTATCATGAGGGAAAGGGTGCTGGACAAACTGATGGGACTAAAGACAGACAAGTCGCCAGGACCTGATGGCCTGCGTCCAAGGGTTTTAAAAGAAGTGGCTGCAAAGATAGTAGAGGCATTGATCCTAATATACCAAAACTCACTGGATTCCGGTAGGGTACCAGCGGATTGGAAAACCACTAATGTGACGCCCCTATTCAAGAAAGGAGGGAGACAGAAAGCAGAAAACTATAGACCCATTAGCTTAACATCTATCATTGGGAAAATGCTAGAGTCCATTATTAAGGAAGAAATAGCAGGACATTTAGAAAAACATCATGTAATCAAACAGAGTCAACATTGTTTTATGAAAGGGAAATCATGTTAGACAAATTTGTTAGAGTTCTTTGAGGATATAACAGAGTGGATAAAGGGGAACCGGTAGATGTAGTGTATTTGGATTTTCAGAAGGCATCCGATAAGATGCCACATAAAAGATTATTACACAAAACAGGAGCTCAGGGTATTGGGGGTAATGTGCTGGCATGGATTGAGGATTGGCTAACACACAGAAGGCAGAGAGTCGGGATCAATGGGTCTTTTTCAGGTTGGAAAGCTGTAACTAGTCGGGTGCCACAACAATTGGTCCTAGGGCCTCAACTATTTACTATCCATATTAATGACTTGGAGGAAGGGACAGAGTGTAGAGTATCCAAATTTGCTGACGATACAAAAATAGGTGGGAAGGTATGTTGTGATGAGGACACAAAGAATCTGCAAAGGGATATAGATAGGTTAAGTGAGTGGGCAAGAACTTGGCAGATGGTGTTCAATGTGGGGAAGTGTGAGGTCATCCACTTTGGTAGGAAGAATAAAAAGGCATATTATTATTTAGATGGAGAAAGACTACAAAAAACTGCAGTACAGAGGGATCTGGGTGTTCTTGTATAGGAAACACAATAAGTTAGAATGCAGGTGCAGCAGGTAATTAGGAAGGCAAATGGAATTTTGGCCTTTATTATTAGGGGGTTAGAGTTTAAAAATAAGGAAGTCTTATTACAACTGTACAGGGTGTTGGTGAGGCCACACCTGGAGTACTGCATACAGTTTTGGTCCCCATATTTAAGGAAGGATATACTAGCATTGGAGGCAGTTCAGAAAAGGTTCACTGGGCTGATTCCTGGGATGAAGGGGTTGTCTTATCAAGAACTGCTAAACAGGTTAGGTCTTTATTCATCGGAGTTTAGAAGAATGAGAGGTGATCTTATTGAAACGTATAAGATTCTAAGGGGGCTTAACAGGGTCGATGTTGAGAATATGTTTCCACTGATGGGGGAATCTCGAACTAGGGGACATAGTTACAGAATAAGGGGGCACACATTTAAAACTGAGATGTGAAGGAATTTCTTCTCTCAGAGGGTGGTGAATCTCTGGAATTCTCTACGTCAGAGAGTTGTGGAGGCTAGGTCACTAATGGTATTTAAGGAGGAGGTAGACAGATTTTTGAAATCTCAGGGAGTCGAGGATTATGCGGAGCAGGCCCGACAGAGGAGTTGAGGCCTGGAACAGATCAGCCATGATCTTATTGAATGGCGGGGCATGCTCGAGGGGCTGAATGGCCTACTCCTCTACTCCTGCACCTACTTCTTGTGTTCTTGTATTATGATCTGGTTAGGAACTTGGCTGAGCAGCAACAGAGAGTAGTGACGAGCAGTGTCACAAAAGGATCTGTGCTGGGTCTCAACAATTCACTGTATTTATTAATGACTTAGCTGATGGGATAGAAAGCCACATATCCTAGATGCCAATGACACAAAGATGGGCAGGATTGGAGCAGTGTAGATGGAAACAAAGCATTACAAAGAGATATTGATAAATTAAGTAATAGGCAAAACTGGCAAATGGATTTCAATGTAGGCAAATGTGAGGTCATCCATTTTGGACCTAATAGGAAAGAACAGGGTACTTTCTAAACGTTGAAAAGCTATAAACAGTGGAGATCCAAAGAGACTTGGGCGGTCAGATACATAGATTAAAATGTCATGAACAGGTATATAAAATAATCAAAAGGCTAATGGAATGCTGGTCTTTATATCTAGAGGACTAGCATACAAAGGAGTAAAAGTCATGCTTCAGTTATACAAAGCCTTGTTTAGACCATACCTGGAGTACTGTGAGAAGTTCTGAGCACCAAACCTTAGGAAGGATATATTGGTCTTGGAGGGAATGCAGCATAGTTTTACCAGAAAGATACCTGGACTCTAAGGGTTAAATTACAAGGAGAGATCTCACAAACTAGCATTGGAATTTAGAAGGTTAAAATGTGATTTGATCAAAGTTTTCAATATATTAAGGGGAACGGATTGGGTAAATAGAGAGAAACTATTTTCACTGTTTGGGGAGTTTGGACTAGGCGATGTAGTCCAAAAATTGGAGCGAAATTAGGAAACACAACATACAAAGGGTGGTAGATATTTGGAACTCTTTTCCGCTAATGGCAATCGATGCTAGATCAATTGTAAATTTTAAATCTGAGATTGATTGATTTTTGTTATCCAAAGGTATTAAGAGATATGGGACAAAGGTGGGTAGGTGGAGGTAGGCTACAGATCAGCCATGAACCCACTGAATGGCGAAGCAGGCTACTCCAGTTCCGATGTTCCTTTGTCACCTGGGTGAATCTGGAACAATAATCAGGCATGTTCTGTAATGCATGAAAAACAAGTTCCAACCGATTACAGCACAGGGAGTGAAGTTGAAAATGACCGCCTATGTGTGCGGAAATGCAGATTAAATAGGCAGATTCTCAAAGAGACAGGTCAATTGATTACTCAAGATCAAGCCAGTGTTTCTGTAAATACTCTGTAAATGCTCTTGTTGTAACAAGTGGAGGTTGTCATGACCATGAATGTTTTTTTTGCCCTGGGTCCTTTCATACCACTGAGGGGAGATTACGTTGGCACTGCACAACGTACAATGGAAAATGGTACTCAGATTATCAAAGATGAGATGCCAAATTCTTCACACATCATACATTTTTGAAAAACAAAAGAAACATTGAAAAGCAAATGCCAAGGCACACTGCCAGAGGCGGTCAACTGCACCTGTTGAAATCGAAATCCACTTTGAATACTCCTACATTCTACACACGTAACTCAAAAGGAATTCTGCACTGAGTTTGCAGGTAAGTTGTAATAGAAGGAAGATTTTAGGGGGAAATTTTCATCTTCAAGCGTAAATCAGATCTATCCCACTCTAAAGACTTGAGTCCATAAAGCAAGCTGAGAAAGTGCTGCACAGTCAAAGGAACTGTCTTTTCAACGACCTTAAACCGAGGCCCTGTCTTTCCCCTCAGGCGTACGTCAGAGATCCCGTAACACGATTCAAAGAAGAGCAAAGAAGTTCTCCCCGGTGTCCTGGCCAATATTTATCCTCAGCCAGCATCACAGCTGCATGCAAATTGGCTGCCACATAATCATGATTACACTTCAAAAATACTTAAGTGGCTGGAAAGAGTTTTGTACATCCTCAGGTTTTGTAAAGCAGTTTATAATGAACATACAAACATAATAATTAGGAGCAGGAGTAGGCCACTCAGTCCTTCCAGCCTGCTCCGCCATTCAATAAGTTCATGGCTGAACTGATTACTCCACATTTCCATCTACCCCTGATAACCTTCCACCCCCTTGCTTATCAAGAATCTATCTACGTCTGCCTTAAAAATATTCAAAGACTCTGCTTCCACTGCCTTTTGAGGAAGAGAATTCCAAAGACTCACGACCCTCTGAGAGAAAGCATTTCTCCACATCTCTGTCTTAAATGGGTGACCCCTTATTTTTAAACAGTAGCCCCAAGATCTAGATTCTCCCACAAGGGGAAATATCCTTTCCACATCCATCCTGTCAAGACCCCTCAGGATCTTATATGTTTCAATCAAGGTGGTTGGAATCTGGAACACACTGCCTGAAGGGGTGGTAGAGACAGGAACCCTCACATGAGAGGTGTTTGGATGAGCACTTGAAACGCCATGGCGTGCAAGGCTGTGGGCCAAGTGCTGGAAAATGGGATTGGAATAGATGGGCTTGATGGACAATGCAGACACAGTGGGCCGAAGGGCCTGTTTCTGTGCTGTATAATTCTATGACTCTAAGTCACCTCTTATTCTTCTAAATTCCAGCAGATACAAGTCTAGCCTGTCCAATCTTTCCTCATAAGACAGCTTGCCCATTCCAGGTATTAATCTAGTAAACCTTCTCTGTACTGCCTCCAACGCATTTACATCCTTTCTTAAATAAGGACACCAGTACTGCATACAGTACTCCAGATGTGATCTCACCAATATATGGCTCCAGCATAATCTCCCTATTTTTGTATTCAATTCCCCTCGGGATAAACGATAACATTCTAATAGCTTTCATAATTATGTGCTGTACCTGCATACTAGCCTTTTGCGATTCATGCACTAGGACACCTAGATCCCTCTGCATTTCAGAGCTCTGCAATCTCTCACCATTTAGATAATGTGCTTCTTTTTTTATTCTTCCTGCCAAAGTGGATAATTTCACACTTTTCCGCATTATACTCCATTTGTGAGGTCTTTACCCACTCACTTAACCTATCTATATCCCTTTGTAGCCCCCTTATGTCCTCTTCACAAGTTACTTTCCTACCTATCTTTGTGTCATCAGCAAATTTAGCAACCATGCCTTCAGTCCCTTCATCTAAGTCACTTATATAAATTGTAAAAAGTTGAGGCCCCAGCACAGATTCCTGTGGCACACCATTCATTACATCTTGCCAACCAGAAAATGTCCCATTTAAGCCCACTGTCTGTTTCCTGTTAGCTAACCAATCCATGCCGATATGTTACCCCAGACACCATGAACTTTTATTTTCTGCAATAACCTTTGATTTGGCACCTTGTCAAATGCCTTCTGGATATCTAAGTACAATACATCCATTGGTTCCCCTTTATCCGCAGCACATGTAACTCCATCAAAGAACTCCAATAAATTGGTCAAACATGATTTCCCTTTCACAAAACCATGTTGACTCTGCCTGATTACCTTGAATTTTTCTAAATGCCCTGCTATAACATCTTTAATAATAACTTCTAACATTTTCTTAAAGACAGATGTTAAGCTAACTGGCCTGTAGTTTCCTGCTTTCTGTCTCCTTCCCTTTTTGAATAAATGAGTTACATTCGCTATTTCTCAATCTAACAGAACCTTCCCCGAATCCAGGGAATTTTGGAAAATTAAAACTAACGCATCAACTATCGCACTCGCCACTTCTTTTAACACCCTAGGATGCAGTCCATCAGGACCCGGGGACTTGTCAGCCCGCAGCTCCAACAATTTGTTCAGTACCACTTCCCTGGTGATTGTAATTTTCTTGAGTTCCTCCCTCCCTTCCATTTCCTGACTTACAGCTAATACTGGGATGTTACTTGTATCCTCAGTAGTGAAGACCAATGCAAAACATCTGTTAAATTCATCTGCCATCAATTTATTATCCATTATTAATTCCCCAGACTCACATTCTATAGGACCAAAGCTCACTGTTCTTTTTCAAATATCTATAGAAGCTCTTACTATCTGTCTTTATATTTCTAGATAGCTTTCTCTCATACTCTAATTTTACCTTCCTTATCAATCTTTTAATCAAAGTCTTTGTTTCTATTCTAGCTATATGATTTACCAGAATCTCACGTGATTCTTAATTCCAGATACAAACTGCATTTGTTTTTTGACAATACGACTGACAGGAGGCTAAATTCGCATATAAATCAGATTTAATGGAATGGGGCCAATGTTTTTTCAAATATATTGGGGGAGATTTTAAGCCCCCCAAAACGGGCGGGTTTGGTTCGGGTGGAAGGTTAAAGTGCTAAAATCTGAAACCTGACCCTCGCCTCCTCCAACCCACTCACCTCCCGATTTAATGGCAACAGGACGGGAAGCAGGATGGCAATTTAAATATTATAATGAGACTCTGTGTCTTATATATTTATACTTATACCATTTTAAATTTAACGCTGGATGGCTGGGTTTTCTGAGCCTCGGAAACTCAGCAGCAACGGGGAGGAGAGAACTGTTGGATCCAGAAGGTAAATGTCTTTCCACCTACCTGCTGAGCCCAGTGTACCTGGCTCACCGTTCCCAACAATCAGACAACACCCCTGACACTTCCACTGCTCCCCACCAATTTCTCCCCATTCCCCGCACCCCACCCCCACCACCACCACCACACCCCGAGGCTTCTGATCTTTTCTAAAAAAAATGGTAATCCTGCCTGGAGATCTGCCAGAGGCCTTGACCCAGTGAGACTTCACTGGCGTGTTGGAGAATCAGGGTCCAGCAGGCCAAGGAACCAAAAATGATGCGAAGCGCTCATCTGCATACAGTGACGAAACTCTCACCTGCTTCGAGCAAGAGCTTTAGATGCCAGCTCCCCGCCTAACCCAAAATCAAGGGGGCTCATAACCAACAGCAAATGCTCAGATGTGCGTTCCTCTATCATCTAGATGTGGTCTGAAATCAGGGCGGTAGCCAATTAAAAATCAACATCATGATTATGAACACCAAGACTATTCTTTGCTCCATAAAGTATTTCATTTTTAATGGACAAACTACTGACTGCTCAGGGGATTCCACAAACTCTGGACTTGTATGGTCACCCAGAAGGTGGATCCAGGGCAATTTGGCAAATTGGATCCAAAATTGGCTAAGTGGCAGGAGGCAGAGGGTAATGGTCGAGGGTTGTTTTTGCAAGTGGAAGCCTGTGACCAGTGGTGTACCACAGGGATCGGTGCTGGGACCATTGCTGTTTGTCGTGTACATTAATGATTTAGACGTGAATATAGGAGATATGATCAGTACGTTCGCAGATGATACGAAAAATGGTGGTGTTGTAAATAGTGAGGAGGAAAGTTTGCGGACGACATAGTAAGTTTGCGGACGACATAGTAAGTTTGCGGATGACACAAAGGTTGGTGGAGTTGTGGATAATGATGAGGATTGTCAGAGGATACAGCAGGATATAGATCGGTTGGAGTTTAATCCGGACAAATGTGAGGTAATGCATTTTGGAAGGTCTAACGCAGGTGGGAGGTATACAGTAAATGGCAGAACCCTTAGGAGTATTGACAGGCAAAGAGATCTGGCCGTAAAGGTCCACAGGTCACTGAAAGTGGCAACGCAGGTGGATAAGGTAGTCAAGAAGGCATACGGCATGTTTGCCTTCATCGGTCGGGACATAGAGTATAAAAATTGGCAAGTCATGTTGCAGCTGTACAGAACCTTAGTTAGGCCACACTTAGAATACTGCGTGCAATTCTGGTCACCACACTACCAGAAGGATGTGGAGGCTTTGGAAAGGGTACAGAAGAGGTTTACCAGGATGTTGCCTGGTCTGGAGGGCATTAGCTACAAGGAGATGTTGGAAAAACTTGGATTGTTTTCACTGGAACGACGGAGGTGGAGGGGCGACATGATAGAGGTTTACAAAGTTATGAGTGGCATGGACAGAGTGGATAGTCAGAAGCTTTTTCCCAGGGTGGAAGAGTCAGTTACTAGGGGACATAGGTTTAAGGTGCGAGGGACAAAGTTTAGAGGGGATGTGCGAGGCAAGTTTTTTTACACAGAGGGTGGTGAGTGCCTGGAGCTTGCTGCCAGGGGAGGTGGTGGAAGCAGATACGATAGCGACGTTTAAGAGACATCTTGACAAATACATGAATAGGAAGGGAATAGAGGGATATGGGCCCCGGAAGTGCAGAAGGTTTTAGTTTAGACAGGCATCAAGATCGGCGCAGGCTTGGAGGGCCGAATGGCCTGTTCCTGTGCTGTACTGTTCTTTGTTCTTTGAAAGCCTGAGATTACAGGATGATATAGATGGGCTAGTAAGATGGGCGGAGCTGTGACAAATGGAATTTAATCCTGAGAAGTGTGAGGTGATGCATTTTTCGAGGACTAACAAGGCAAGGGAATATACAATGGATGGTAGGACCCTAGCAAGTACAGAGGGTCAGAGGGACCATGGTGTACTTGTCCATAGATCACTGAAGGCAGTAGCACAGGTAGATAAGGTGGTTAGGAAAGCATATGGGATACTTGCCTTTATTAGCTGAGGCATAGAATATAAGAGCAGGGAGGTTATGATGGAGCTGTATAAAACGCTAGTTACGCCACAGATGGAGTACTGTGTACAGTTCTGGGAACCACACTATAGGAAGGATGTGATTTCACTGGAGAGGGTGCAGAAGAGATTCACCAGGATGTTGCCTGGGCTGGAGCATTTCAGTTATGAAGAGAGACTGAAAAGCCTAGGGTTGTTTTCCTTAAAGCAGAGAAGGTTGAGGGGAGATATGATTGAGCTATACAAAATTATGAGGGGCATTGATAGGTTAGATAGGAAGAAATTTTTCCCTTAGCGGAGGGGTCAATAACCAGGGGGCATAGATTTAAGGTAAGGTGCAGGAGGTTTAGAGGGGATTTGAGGAAAAATCTTTTCACCCAGAGGGTGGTTGGAATCTGGAATACACTGCCTGAAGAGGTGGTAGAGACAGCAACCCTCACAACATTTAAGAAGTATTTGGATGAGCACTTGAAACGCTATAGCATACAAGGCTACGGGCCAAGTGCTGGAAAATGGGATTAGAATAGTTAGGTGCTTGATGACCAGCACAGGCACGATGGGCCGAAGGGCCTTTTTCTGTGCTGTATAACTCTATGACACCCTAAATAATTAAAAATACTGGACTAACATCTGGAATGGGCGGGCTGTATTATGAAGAAAGATTGAACAGGCTAGGTTTGCAACCGCTGGAATTTAGAAGAGTAAGAGGCGACTTGTTTGAAACATATAAGATCCTGAGGGGTCATGACAAGGTGGATGTGGAAAGGATGTTTCCCCATTTAAGACAGAAATGAGGAGAAATTTTTTCTCTCAGAGGGTTGTGAGTCTTTGGAATTCTCTTCCTCAAAAGGCTGTGGGAGCAGAGTCTTTGAATATTTTTAAGGCAGAGGTAGATAGATTCTTGATAAACAAGGGGGTGGAAGGTTATCAGGGGTAGGTGGAAATGTGGAGCAATCAGTTCAGCAATGAACTTATTGAATGGCGGAGCAGGCTTGAAGGGCCGAGTGGCCTACTCCTGCTCCTAGTTCGTATATCCGTATGTTCATTTTCCCTTTGCTCCACTTCTCTCTTTAATTTTTCTTTCCTTGTGCTATCTGTAAAAGTCAAGCATTTAACTTACCTTTTCTTCAATGTCACTGGAGTCATGCCTTCCATTTGGGAGGTGGGATCCAGATCATAAAAATTGCCTTTCAATTGCCTGAAAACAAAGGCAAAGGCCAATTTAGCAGTTAATCGAGGCTAAAGACCATCATTGTTGGGTCACATTTAATGCAATTTTGAGCACTGATGTGGCTCTGTTGGATAATTATGCTGCAGTGGGATAACTTGTGAGCAACACACCAAGGACAAAACATGCATATCAGAATGCTACAAACAGGATAATCAATTGCATGGAAAACTGTTGAGAAACCTAGAGTACTGGGCGGTAACAGAAAACTAAGGAAAATTACAATCATACAAATAAAATCACTAGGATAGTTATTGAGCATATGTTTGCACTAATAAAACAGAGATGCAAAAAATATTGTTGTATAAAAAATAAAGGTATCGAAAATAGTTTACCGTCTACTGCACTGTCTGACGTTGGAATGAAGAGGGAACTGCAACTGAAAAGTAATGTGGATTATAAAATGGGAAACCAGGACTCCAGGTCTGGTGTTTTAGCATTGGAAAGATAGAAACCATTGATAGATTATCTAAAGGTTGTAGAGGTTTGTAATCTAGAGTGCATATCATTATTGTTGATAGACTTCCTTTCTCAATTCCCCTCTAATCAGATGGCACAGGCACAATGAGCTGAATGGCTTCCTTCTCTGCTGCATGATTCTAACCTTTCTTCTTTCTGTATGTGTATCAAAGCAAACACTACAGTGCAATATTGGAACTGTTACACTTGGAGCAGTGTACACGGTTCTGGTCTCCATAATACAAATAGGATATAGAAACATTGCAGAAGGTACAAAAGTGATTTACAAGGATGATACCTGAACTGAGAGAAATTCATTTGTAGCGTTGCTAGAAACCTTACCTTGATACACTGGGGCAGGAAGCAATGCGTCCACTACTTGCACGGCCCACACAGCGTTTAGCGATAAATAAAGTGGTGCTACGCAAATGAATTTCTCCCCTTGTAACTATCAGTAAAGACTAGAAAAGAGAAAGCTGAGGGGTGACCTAATAGAGGACCTTAAAATTAAAAATAATGGTTTGACAGGACAGACGTAGACAAAACACTTCCACTTATAGGGGAAAGAGAGACCAACACTAGGGGCCATGAAGAGAAGATGGTCACTAATAAATCCAATAAAGAATTCAGGAGAAACAGCTTTACCCAGAGTGGACAGAATGTGGAACTTGCTATCACCGAGTAGTTGAAGTGATTAGCATAGAAGTCTTTAAGGGAAGGCTAGATAATTAAATGAGGGAGAAAGAAATAGAAGGCTACCTGGAAGACCGGCGCAGCAGTCAGTGGACCTAGGAGGAACCGGGACTGGAGCGGGAGATAAAAATTGAGAGCGGGGCTCAAGGCCCTCACTTACCTGGAAGACCGGAGTGGCAGTTGGTGGCTCTGACTGGGTCAGCACGCAGCTGGTTTGAAAAGTGGGGGGAAAAAACTAACAGTGACACCATGGGAAATCCATAAGCTGACTGGTTGGTCAGCAACTGCTGTTATTGCCTGTAGATAGCTTTAAAAAATCAGAGAGAAAAAATGCTTTTTTTAAACACTCAAATAGCTACCTTGTAAGTGGTAATGTTAGTACTACTAAGGTTTTTAGTTAATGTAATTTATTAATAATTACTAATTAGAAATTGCTGTTTGGACAGAGTGTGTGGCTGTGAGTTGGTATGTGAGGGAGTTCACTGACTAGGGGAAGGAGGTGCTTTTGGTCTCTTGCTTTCCTTTTCTGCCTTTTCAGCCTCCACGGTACAGGGGAAGAAGATGATTGGCAAGTAACTGGTAAGTTATTCTACTTATTACATGAGCAATAATTAGTTTGTAAAGCTTAGGAATGACAGGGCAGCTCGGCCAAGTGGAATGTGCCTCCTGTGGCATGTGGGAAGTTGTGGATGCACCATAAGTCCTTGACAAACACATCTGCAGGAAGTGTCACCAGCTGCAGAAGCTTGAGCTCCAGGTTTCGGAACTCAAGCGGCGGCTGGAGTCACTGTGGCGGATCCACGAGGCAGGGAACTAGGTGGATAGCACATTTCAGGAGGTAATCACCCCAGAGCTTAAGAGAGCACAGGCAGAGAGGGACTGGGTGGCTGCCAGAGAGACAAGAAGGTCAAGGTAGGTAGTACAGGAATCCCCGGAGGGCATCCTACTTTCTAACCTGTCGTCAGCTCTGAGTACCGATGGCAGAGAGGGTTCCTCTCGAGTGTGCAGCGAAAGTCATTACCAGAGCACCATGGGTGGCTCAGCTATGCAGGGAGGAAGGAGAAAAGACAAGAGAACAATAGTGGTAGGGGATTCTATAGTTCGGCGAACAGATAGGAATGATAGGCTTTTCTGAGGTCGCAGACGTGATTGCAGGATGGTGTGTTGCCTCCCTGGTGCAAGGGTCATGGATATCATGGAGCAGCTACAGAGCATTCTGGAGGGCAAGGGTGCAAAGCCAGAGGTTGTGGTCCACACTGGTACCAAAGATATAGGAAGAATGAAGGATGAGGTCCTGCAGGCTGAGATTAGGGAATTAGGAAAGAGATTAGCAAGTAGGACCTCAAAGGTAGTAATCTCCGGATTACTCCCAAGGCCACATGCCAGTGAGTATAGAAATAGGAGAATACACCAGATGAATGTGTGCCTGGAGAGATGGTGCAGGAGGGAGGGCTTCAGATTTCCGTTGAATAGGGACTGATTCTGGGGAAGGTGGGAGCTGTACAAGGCGGACTGTCTATACCTGAACAGGACTGGGACAAATATCCTTGCAGGCAGGTTTGCTAGAACTGTTGGGGATGGTTTAAACTACTTTGGCAGGGGGACGGGAACCTGAGGGCAGTTTCAGATAGGACAATTTCAGGGCAGGGAACGGGAGGCAGAAAATTAGCAAGTGATTCTAAAAGAAAGAAAAAGCAAAGGTTAAAAAGTGTGCAGCACAGGAATTTGGCAGTGTTAAAAGGTATTTACTTAAATGCAAGGAGTATAGTAAATAAAGCCAATGTGCTGAGGGCACAGATAGACATATGGCAACACGATATCATTGCGATAAAGGAAACTGTAGGTGTAACTACCTCACATGGACTGCAGCGGTTCAAGAAGGCAGCTCACCACCACCTTCTCAAGGACAATTAGGGATGGGTAATAAACGCTGGCCGAGCCAGCGGCGCCAACATCCCATGAATGAATTTAAAAAATCTTGACTTAAGGAGGGGCAAAAATGGCAGCTCAACATCCCTGGATATAGAGTTTTCAGGCAGGATAGAGAGGGGGATAAAAATGGAAGGGGTATGGCACAGTGGTTAGCACCGCAGCCTCACAACTCTAAGGACCCAGGTTCGATTCTGGGTACTGCCTGAGCAGAGTTTGCAAGTTCTCCCTGTGACCGCATGGGTTTTCGCCAGGTGCTCCGGTTTCCTCCCACAGCCAAAGACTTGCAGGTTGATAGATCAATTGGCCATTGTAAATTGCCCCTAGTGTAGGTAGGCGGTAGGGAATATGAGATTACTGCAGGGTTCGTATAAATGGGTGGTTGTTGGTCAGCTACAGTGGGCTGAAGGGCCTGTTTCAGTGCTGTATCTCTAAATAAAAAATAAATATTGGTTAAGGAGTCAATAACAGCTCTGAGGAGGGATGGTATGCTAAATGAATCAAATGAGGTGATATGGGTTGAGCACAGAAATAAAAAAGGGATAGCCACACTTCTCGGAGTGTAGGCGGTGGCGTAGTGGTATTATCACTGGACCAGAGATCCAGGGTATTTCTCTGGGGACATGGGTTCGAATCCCATCACAGAGGAAGGTGGAATTTGAATTTAATTAAGAAATCTGGAATTAAAAAGCTTGTCTAATGGGAAGGAAATCTGCAGTCCTTACCTTGTCTGGCCTACATGTGACTCCAGACCCACAGCAATGTGGTTAACTCTTACATGCCCTCTGAAATGGCCTAGCAAACCACTCAGTTGTATATAACCACTACAAAGTCTATAAAAAGGAATGAAACCAGACGGACCACCCGGCATCGACCTAGGCACCGGAAACGACAAAGGCAAACCGAGCCCTGTCGACTCTGCAAAGTCCTCCTTACTAACATCTGGGGGCTTGTGCCAAAGTTGGGAGAGCTGTCCCACAGACTAGTCAAGCAACAGCCTGACATAGTCATACTCACGGAATCACACCTTACAGACAATGTCCCAGACACTGCCATCACCATCCCCGGGTATGTCCTGTCCCACCAGCAGGACAGACCCACCAGAAGTGGTGGCACAGTGGTATACAGTAGGGAGGGAGTTGCCCTGGGAGCCCTCAACATTGATTCCGGACCCCATGAAGTCTCATGGCATCAGGTCAAATATGGGCAAGGTACCCTCCTACTGATTACCACCTACCGCCCTCCTTCAACTGATAACTCAGTACTCCTCCATGTTGAACACAACTTGGAGGAAGCACTGAGGGTGGCAAGGGCACAAAATGTACTCTGGGTGGGGGACTTCAATGTCCATCACCAAGAGTGGCTCGGTAGCACCACTACTGACCGAGCTGGCCGAGTCCTAGACTTGGTCTGCGGCAGGTGGTGGGGGAACCAACACGAGGGAAAAACATACTTGACCTCATCCTCACCAATCTGCCTGCCACAGATGCTTCTGTCCATGACAGTATTGGTAGGAGTGACCACCGCACAGTACTTGTGGAGACGAATTCCCGCCTTCACATTGAGGATACCGTCCATCGTGTTGTGTGGCACTATCATCATGCTAAATGGGATAGATTTCGAACAGATCTAGCAATGCAAAACTGGGCATCCATGAGGCGCTGTGGGCCATCAGCAGCAGTAGAATTGTACTCATCCACTATCTGTAACCTCATGTCTTGGCATATCCCCCACTCTACCATTACCATCAAGCCAGGAGACCAACCCTGGTTCAATGAAGAGTGCAGGAGGGCATGCCAGGAGCTGCACGAGGCATACCTCAAAATGAGGTGTCAACCTGGTGAAGCTAGAACCCAGGACTACTTGCATGCCAAACTGCGTAAGCAGCATGCAATAGACAGAGCTAAGCGATCCCATAAACAACGGATCAGATCTAAGCTCTGCAGTCCTGCCACATCCAGCCGTGAATTGTGGTGGACAGTTAAACAACTAACTGGAGGAGGTGGCTCCACAAATATCCTCATCCTCAATGATGGGGGAGCCCAGCACATCAGTGCGAAAGATAAGGCTGAAGCATTTGCAACAATCTTCAGCCAGAAGTGCCGAGTTAATGATCCATCTCGGCCGCCTCCTGAAGTCCCCAGCATCACAAATGTCAGACTTCAGCCAATTCGATTCACTCCGTGTGATATCAAGAAACGACTGAAGGCACTGGATACTGCAAAAGCTATGGGCCCTGACAATATTCCGGCAATAGTACTGAAGACCTGTGCTCCAGAACTTGCCACGCCCCTAGCCAAGCTGTTCCAGTACAGCTACAACATTGACATCAACCCTACAACGTGGAAAATTGCCCAGGTATGTCCTGTACACAAAAAGCAGGACAAGTCCAACCTGGCCAATTACCGCCCCATCAGCCTACTCTCAATCATCAGTAAAGTGATGGAAGGTGTCATCAACAGTGCCGTCAAGCGGCACTTGCTTAGCAATAACCTGCTCAGTGACGCTCAGTTTGGGTTCCGCCAGGGCCACTCAGCTCCTGACCTCATTACAGCCTTGGTTCAAACATGGACAAAAGAGCTGAACTCAAGAGGTGAGGTGGGAGTGACTGCCCTTGACATCAAGGCAGCATTTGACCGACTATGGCATCAAGGAGCCCTAGCAAAACTGAGGTCAATGGGAATCAGGGGGAAAACCCTCCACTGGCTGGAGTCATACCTAGCGCAAAGGAAGATGGTTGTGGTTGTTGGAGGTCAATCATCTGAGCTCCAGGACATCACTGCAGGAGTTCCTCAGGGTGGTGTCCGAGGCCCAACCATCTTCAGCTGCTTCATCAATGACCTTCCTTCAATCATAAGGTCAGAAGTGGGGATGTTCGCTGATGATTGCACAATGTTCAGCACCATTCGTGACTCCTCAGATACTGAAGCAGTCCATGTAGAAATGCAGCAAGACCTGGATAATATCCAGGCTTGGGCTGATAAGTGGCAAGTAACATTTGTGCCACACAAGTGCCAGGCAATGACCATCTCCAACAAGAGAGAATCTAACCATCTCCCCATGACATTTAACAGCATTACCATCGCTGAATCCCCCACTATCAACATCCTAGGGGCTACCACTGACCAGAAACTGAACTGGAGTAGCCATATAAATACCGTGGCTACAAGAGCAGGTCAGAGGCTAGGAATCCTGAGGCAAGTAACTCACCTCCTGACTCCCCAAAGCCTGTCCACCATCTACAAGGCACAAGTCAGGACAGTGATGGAATACTCTCCACTTGCCTGGATGAGTGCAGCTCCAACAACACTCATGAAGCTCGACACCATCCAGGACAAAGCAGCCCGCTTGATTGGCACACCATCGACAAACATTCACTCCCTCCACCACCGACGCACAGTAGCAGCAGTGTGTACCATATACAAGATGCACTGCAGCAATGCACCAAGGCTCCTTCGACAGCACCTTCCAAACCCGCGACCTCTACCAACTAGAAGGACAAGGGCAGCAAATACATGGGAACACCACCACCTGCAAGTTCCCCTCCAAGTCACACATCATCCTGACTTGGAACTCTCTCGCCGTTCCTTCACTGTCGCTGGGTCAAAATCCTGCAACTCCCTTCCTAACAGCACTGTGGGTCTACCTACCCCAAATGGACTGCAGCGGTTCAAGAAGGCAGCTCACCACCACCTTCTCAAGGGCAATTAGGGATGGGCAATAAATGTTGGCATAGCCAGTGATGCCCACATCCCATGAATGAATTTTAAAAAAGTACTATAGTTGCCCAAATCATGAGAGGGAGATAGAAGAATATATTTGGCTCATTTCTGAATGCAAAAACAATAGGACAATAATAGTTGGGAATTTCAACTACCCCATATCAATTGGGATACAAACAGTGTAAAGGACACAGAGGGCACAAAATTCTTGAACTGCCTTCAAGACAACTTTTTTAGCCAGCACAGAACAAGCCCAATGAGCGGGGGCGCAATTCTAGATTTAGTCTTTGTAAATGAAGCTGGGAAAGTGGATGAAGTAGCAGTGGGTGACCATTTTGGAGATAGTGACCATAATACAATTAGTTTTAGCATAATCATGGAAAAAGACAAAGATAAAACAGTTCTAAGTTGGGGGAAGGCAAATTTTATGAAACTGAGAGGTGATCTGACGAAAATGGACTGGATACAGCTACTTGAAGGAAAATCAGTGGCAAACCAGTGGGAGGCATTCAAAGGCGAGATTCTATAGGCACAGTGTAGGCATATACTCACAAAGATAAAGGGTGGTACGGCCAAATTTAGAGACCCCTGGTTATCTAGAAGAACACAGGATAAGTTATAGCAGAAAAAGAAAGCTTATGACAATCACAAAAAAACTTAATATTTTAGAAAGCCTAGAGGAGTATAGAAAGTGCAGAGGTGAAGTAAAAAAGGAAATTAGAAAAGCAAAGAGAGGACATGAAAAGTTATTGGCAGATAAAATCAAGGAAAACCCAAAGATGTTTTATCAGTGCATTAAGAGCAAGAGGATAACTAAGGAAAGGGTGGGGCCTATCAGAGATGTACAAGGAAACTAATGAGTTTTTTGTCTCTGTCTTCACAAAGGAGAGGGATGATGCAGACATTGTAGTAAAAGTGAAGGAGTGTGCAATATTAGATATGATATGCATAATGAGAGAAGTACTCGAGGGTCTGACATCCTTAAAAGTGGATAAATCAACAGGGCCGGATGAATTGCATCCCAGGTTGTTAAAGGAAGCCAGGGAGGAAATAGCAGATGCGCTGAGGATAATCTTCAAATCCTCACTGGATACGGGCGAGGTGCCATAGGATTGGAGATCTGTGAATGTTATAACATTGTTTCAAAGGGTGTGAGGGATAGGCCAAATAATTATAGGCCTGTCAGTCTGACCTCAGTGGTGGGTAAATTATTAGAATCAATTCTGAAAGGATAAACTGCCACTTAGAAAGGCACAGATTAATCAGGGATAGTCAGCATGGATTTTTTCAGGGAAGGTCCAAGTCTTACTAACTTTAACAAGGAGGATTGATGAGGGTAGTGCAGTGGATGTGGTCTACATGGATTTTAGTAAGGCATTTGACAAGGTCCCGCATGGCAGACTGGTCTCAAAAAAAATGAAAGCCCATGGGATACAGGGGAATGTGGCAGTTTGGATCCAAAATTGGCTCAGTTACAGGAAACAAAGGGTAGTCGTCGAAGGATGTTTTTGCAAATGAAAAGCAGTTTCCAGTGGTGTTCCACAGGGCTCAGTGTTGGGTCCCTTTCTGTTTCTGGTATATATTAATGATTTGGACTTAAATGTGCGAGGCATGATTGGGAAATTTGCTAATGACACAAAAATTGGCCGTATGGTCGATAGTGAAGAGGATAGCCGTAGACTCCAGAATGATATCAATGGTTTGGTTGAGTGGGCGGAAAAGTGGCAAATGGAATTTAATCCAGATAAGTGTGAGGTAATGCATTTGTGGAAGCAAAGAAAGCAAGGGAATATATAATAAACAGGAGGACATTGAGAGGGGTAGAAGAAATGAAAGCCCTTGGAGTGTATGTCCACAGGTCCGTCCACAGGTCCATGAGGGTGGCAGGACAGGTAGATAGAGGGGTGAAGGCGGCATATAGAATGCTTTCCTCTATTGGCCGAGGTATAGAATACATAAGCAGGGATGTAATGCTGGAACTGTATAAAATGCTGGTTAGGCCACAGCTGAAGTATTGCGTGCAGTTCTGGTCACCACATTACGGGAAGGGCATAATTGCACTAGAGAGAGTGCAGAGGAGATTTACAAGAATGTTGCCAGGACTTGAAAGTTACAGTTACGAGGAAAGACTGGGTCAGATAGGGTTGTTTTTCTTAGAATAGAGGAGGCTAAGGGGTGACTTAATTGAGGTGTACAAAACTATAAGGGGCCTAGATAGAATAGACAGGAAGAACCTGATCCCCCTAGCGGAGAGGTCAATTACCAGGGGGCACAGATTGAAGGTGATTGGTAGAAGGATTAGAGGGGACATGAGGAAAAGCTTTTTCACCCAGAGGGTGGTGGGTGTCTGGAATTCACCGCCAGGAATGGTGGTGGAGGCAGAAACCCTCAATTTTTTTAAAAAGATATCTGGACATGCACCTGAAGTACTGTAAACTGCAAGGCTACGGCCCAGGTGCTGGAAGGTGGGATCAGTTTGGGAAGATAATTCTTTTCGGCCGGCGCAAACACGATGGGCTGAATGGCCTTTTGTAATTTTTCTATGGTTCTATGGTTATGCAGATAGAGTCAAATGAAACAAGGAGAGAGGAGGCTTGTGTAGAGCATAAACACTGGCACAGTCCACCTGGGCTTAATGGCCTGTTTCTATGCTGTAAGAAATGCGGCAGTCAATTCCCAGCAAGGTCTCACAAACAGCAATGAAATAAATAACCAGATCATCTGTTTTTAACGTCAGTCCAGGACATGAGGAAAACTCCCGTGTTCTTCTTCAAATAGTGCCATGGGATATTTTATGCCTACTCAAGAGAGCAGACGGTGCCTCCGTTTAACATCTCATCCGAAAGATGGCACCACGACAGAGCAACACTTCCTCAGAACCTCATTGAGCTGTCAGCCTAGATTATGTGTTCAAGTTTCTGAAGTAGGACTTGAAAGCCATTTCATAGCTTTTCAGGAACCAGCAAGCTGCGCTAACTTGAGAAGTGATAATTTAATTCTTCACTGTTGAAATTACCAAATTGATTGTATTTAGAACAATGAATGTGGATTCCATTTGACAATTCAAAAATGAAATGAGATTCCTGATGGAATAGGGGTTAGTGGCTTAGTATTCATATAAGAAGGATTGAAAAGGGGGCTGAAATACGTCTGATTGGATCCTGAACATGGATAGTGAGTGAAGGTGGGCAATATGCTAGCTGCTACCTTTTGTTTCATTATACAAATGTAGGTAACGTTGAGTTGTTATTAGAAGTCTTTAAATTGCTGCTATACTTGCAAGTATTTTGTCTGACTGTGTAAGTCTGATTGGTCTTGGGTTCAACAGAGGTCAGTCCGTCTTTCTAATCTGTATACAAACAGCTTAGTTAGAGACTTGCAAATCTGTAGCACAATCAGGAAGTTTTAAATAATTCTTACATTCATTAGAAACCAGGTATTATACCTAATCCCATACAATTACTGCTTTTATATTTACATGACATTAATTTAGCTGTTAAAACTAAAATAAGGAGACCAAAAAATTCTGTAAGTGCTTCATCATGATACAGACAAAATAAAATTATTTTTGGATCAAAGCAGCCCGCTTGATTGGCACACCATCCACAAACATTCACTCCCTCCACGAGCGACGCACAGTGGCAGCAGTGTGCACTGCAGCAACGCACCAAGGCTCCTTCAACAGCACGTTCCAAACCCACGACCTCTACCACCTTGAAGGACAAGAGCAGCAGATGCATGGGAACATCACCACCTGCAAGTTCCCGTCCAAGTCATACACCATCCTGACTTGGAACAATATCGCCGTGCCTTCACTGTCGCTGCGTCAAAATCCTGGAACTCCCTTCCTCACAGCACTGTGGATGTACCTACCCCACATGGACTGCAGCGGTTCAAGAAGGCAGCTCACCACCACCTTCTCAAGGGCAATTAGGGATGGGCAATAAATGCTGGCCTGGCCAGCGACACTCACATCCCATGAATGAATTTTAAAAAAGATATATATTATAATTCTCCTTTATAAAATACATAATTATATTATTTCTGACACTTCTAAGTTTTTCATATGTATTTATTACAGAAAAGAAGGAAAGGTTCAGAAAAGAGGATGTAAATACTAATTTATAGAACACCAAATTGTGTTGCCTATTTTTATAGAAACATAGAAAATGGGAGCAGGAGTAGGCCATTCGGCTCTGCTCCGCCATTCAAAAAAAGATCATGGCTGATCATCTAATTCAGTACCCTGTACCCACTTTCTCCCCATATCCCTTGATCCCTTTGGCATTAAGCAATATATCTATCTCTTTCTTGAATATATTTAATGACTTGGCCTGCACTGCCTTCTGCGGTAGAGAATTCCACAGGTTCACCACCCTCTCAGTGAAGAAATTTCTCCTCATCTTGGTTCTAAGTGGCATACCCCATATCCTTAGACTGTGACCCCTGGTTCTGGACTCCCCAGCCATTGGGAACATCCTCCCTGCATCTAGCCTGTCTAATCCTGTTAGAATTTTATAGGTTTCTATGAGATCACCTCTCATTCTTCTAAACTCTAATGAATATAGGCCTAGTCGACCCAATCTCTCGTCATACTTCAATTCTGCCATCCCAAGAATCAGCCTAGTAAATATTTTTTGCACTCCCTCCAAGGCAAGAACATCCTTCCTGAGATAAGGAGATCAAAACTGCACACAATACTCCATTTGTGGTCTCACCAAGGCCCTGTATAACTGCAATAAGACATCCTTGCTCCTGTACTCAAATCCTCTTGCAATGAAGGCCAACATACCATTCGCCTTCCTAATTGCTTGCTGCACCTGAATGCTTGCTTTCAGCTGGTGTACAAGGACACCCAGGTCTTGTTGCACATCCCCCTTTCCCAATCTATCACCATTCAGATAATAATCTGCCTTTCTGTTTTTGCAACCAAATTGGATAACCTCACATTTATCCACATTATACTGCATCTGCCATGCATTTGCCCACTCACCCAACTTGTCCAAATCACATTGGAGCCTCTTTGCATCTTCCTCACAGCTCACATTCCTCCCCAGCTTTGTGTCGTCCGCAAACTTGGAAATGATACATTTAGTTCCCTCACCCAAGTCATTAATATATTGTGAATAGCTGGGGCCCAAGCACTGATCCCTGCGGTACCCCACTAGTTACTGCCTTCTATTCCTACTCTCTGTTTTCCTGTCTGTCAACCAATTCTCAATCCATGCCAGTATATTACCCTCAATCCCATGTGCTTTAATTTTGCACATTAACCTCTTATGTGGAACCTTATCAAAAGCCTTCTGAAAATCCAAATACACCACATCCACTGGTTCTCCCTTATCCCTTATCTCTCCTACTGGTTACATCTTCAAAAAACTCCAGCAGATTTGTTAAGCACAACTTCCCTTTCGTAAACCCATGCTGACTTTGCCCAATCCTGTTTATGCTTTCTAGGTGTTCTGCTATCACATCCTTTATAATAGACTCTAGCATTTTCCCCACTACTGATGTAAGGCTAACTGGTCTGTAGTTCCCTGTTTTCTCTCTCCCTCCTTTTTTAAATAGTGGGGTTACATTTGCCACCCTCCAATCTGTAGAAACTGCTCCAGAGTCGATAGAATTTTGGAAGATGACCACCAATACATCCACTATTTCCAGGGCCACTTCCTTTAGTGCTCTGGGATGTAGATTATCAGGCCCTGGGGATTTGTCTACCTTTAACCCCATTCAATTCCCTAGCACAAGGGTCACCGATGCTGCCACATCCACAGATGCTGCCAGACCTGCTGAGTGGTTCCAGCATTTCTTGTTTTTATTTCAAATTCCCTAGCACAATTGTTTTACTAATACTGATTTCCTTCAGTTCCTCCCTTTCATTAGACCTTTGGTTCCCTAACATTTCTGGGAGCTTATTTGTGTCCTCCTTTGTGAAGACAGAACCAAAGTATGTGTTTAATTGTTCTGCCATTTTGTTGGTCCCCATTATAATATCCCCCGTTTCTGACTGTAAGGGACCTACATTTGTCTTCACATATTTATAGAAGCTTTTACAGTCAGTTTCTATGTTCCCCGCAAATTTACTCTCATGCTGTATTTTCCCCTGCTTAATCAATCTCTTTGTCCTCCTTTGCTGAATTCTAAACTGCTCCCAATCCTCAGACTTGCTGCTTTTTCTGGCAATTTTATATGCCCCCTCTTTGGATCTAATACTATCCCTAATTTCTTTTGTAAACCACGGTTGAGCCACCTTTCCTTTCGCGCCAGACAGGAATGAATACTTGTACTTCATGCGCACATTCTTTATGTATTATCCATTGCCTATCCACTATCAACCCTTTTAGTGAAGTCCCCAATCTATTATAACCAACTCGCGCCTCATACCTTTGTAGTTTCCTAGATTCAGGACCCTAGTTTCGGATTCAACTACTTCACTCTCCATCTTAATGAAGAATTCTATCATGTTATGGTCGCTCCTCCACAAGGGACCCTGCACAACAAGACTGTTAATTAATCCTTTCTCATTGCACAACACACAGCCAGTTCTCGAGCTGGTTCTTCATCGTATTGGTCTAAAAAAACTGTCATGTACACACTCCTGGAAATCCTCCTCCACAGTACTATTGCTAATTTGGTTTGACCAATCTATATGTAGATTAAAGTTACCCATGATTACAGTTGTACCCTATTACATGCATCTCTAATTTCCTGTTTAATGCCATCCCTTATATCTCCACTATTGTCTGGGGGCCTATAGACAACCCTCACCAACTTTTCTGCCCCTTGGTGTTTCTTAGCTCCACCCATACAGATTTCACATCATGACTTTCTGAGCCAATATCCTTCCTCACTATTGCATTATTTTCCTCCTTTACTAACAATGCTACCCCACCTCCTTTCCTTTTTTGCCTGTCCTTCCTAAATATTGAATACCCCTGGAGATTCAGTTCCCATCCTTGGTCACCCTGCAGCCACGTCTCTGTAATCGCTACTATATCATAACCATTTATATCGATTTGCGCTGTTAATTCATCTACCTTATTGCGAACGCTCCACGAATTAAGACACAATGCCTTTAGACTTGCCTTTTTTAACATTGTTCGTCATCTTAGCTTTATTTTGCACTATAGCCCCATTTGTTTCTCGCCCTTGCTTTCTCTGCCTTCCACTTTTGCTTCTTACCTTTCTGTCTTTCATTTCTGTCCTTGTTTCCCCCTCCTCTGTGTCCCTGCACAGATTCCCATCCCCCTGCCATTCTAGTTTAAAGCCTCCCTGGCAGCACTAGCAAACAACCGCCCCCCCACCCCGAGGAAATTGGTCCTGGTCCTGCCCAGATGCATCCCGTCCAGTTTGTACTGGTCCCACCTTCCCCAGAACTGGTCCCAATGTCCCAGGAATCTGAATCCCTCCCCCCTACACCATTTCTCCAGCCATGTATTCATCTGATTTATCCTGCTATTTCTGCTCTAGCTAGCAGGTGGCTCTGGTAGTAATCCTGAGATTACTACCTTTGAGGTCCTACTTTTTAATGTATGTCCTAACTCCCTACATTCAGCTTGTAGAACTTCATCCCTTTTTTTACCTATGTCATTGATACTGATACACAACAACTGCCTGCTCGCCCTCCCCCCTCAGAATGCCCTGCAGCTGCTCAGAGACAACCTTGACCCTAGCACCAGGGAGGCAACATACCATCCTGGAGTAAAAACAAGAAATGCTGGAATCACTTAGCAGGTCTGGCAGCATCTGTGAAAAGAGAAGCAGAGTTAACGTTTCGGGTCAGTGACCCGAAACATTAACTCTGCTTCTCTTTTCACAGATGCTGCCAGAACTGCTGAGTGATTCCAGCATTTCTTGTTTTTATTTCAGATTTCCAGCATCTGCAGTATTTTGCTTTTATACCATCCTGGACTCTCTTTTGCGGCCGCAGAAACGCCTGTTTGTTCCCCTTACGATTGAATCCCCTATCATTATAGCCCTGCCACTCTTCTTCCTACCCTCCTGTGCAGTAGAGCCATCCATGGTGCCATGAACTTGGCTCTTGCTGCCTTCCCCTGAGCCATCTCCCCCAACAATATCCCCCTCTGTTAGAGAGGGGGATGGCCACAGGGGACTCCTGCACTACCTGCTTTCCTCTACTCTGCCTGGTGGTCACCCATTCCCTTTCTGCCTTTGCAGCATTTGCTTGCGGTGTGACCACCTCGCTAAATGTGCTATGCACGACTATCTCAGCATCGCGGATGCTCCACAGTGAATCCACCCGCAGCTCCAGCTCCATAATGCAAGTAGCCAGTAGCTGCAGATGGATACACTTCCTGCACTCATAGTCATTAGGGACACTGGAAGTGTCCCTGATTTCCCACATAACGCAGGAGGAGCATATTATGGGTGCGAGCTCTCTTGCCATGACTTACCTTTAGATTACTTAGTTACTCCCTTTAATTAAAAAATACCAATTACGCTAGGGGCCTTGTTCTACTGCAAACTCTACACACTACAATCTAAAGTCCTCAATGGATTACACTAATTTTTTTAAAAAACACTTTACTAATACTAACCTTATCACTTATGCGGTAGGTTTTGAGGTTTTTTAGAATTTTCCCTTTTTTTAAGCTATTTAAAGACACGAACAGCTGTTACTTACCCAACCAATCAGCTTACAGGTTTCCCATGATGTCACTGTAAGTCTTTTTCTCCTCTTTTGAATCTCAGCGCGTGGAGACACAGACTGAGCCTGCCGCCCCTCCTGTCTCCAAGTAAGTAAGGGCCTCGAGCCCCACTCTCTCCTTTTCAGGTCCCGCTCAGGAAACCATTCTTCCCAGGTCCGCCTGCCACTGCTCCTGTCTCCAGGTAAGTGCCATATGGTTGCGAAATCCCCTGGACCTAATGATCTACATCCCAGAGTGTTGAAAGGGGTGGCTGTAGAGATAGTGGATGCATTGGTGGTCATCTTCCAAAATTCTATAATTCTATAGAATGGTTCCTGCAGATTCAAAGGTAGCAAATGTAACCCCACTATTTAAGAAAGGAGGGAGAGAGAAAACTGGGAACTACAGTCCTGTTGCCTGACATCAGTCTGAGGGAAAATGCTAGAATCTATTATAAAGGATGTGATAACTAGACACTTAGAAAATAATGGTAGGATTGGGCAGAGCCAACATGGATTTATGAAAGGGAAATCACGTTTGACAAATATGTTGGGAGTTTTTTGAGGATATAACCAGCAAATTAGATAAGGGGGAACCAGTGGATGTGGTGTATTTGGATTTTCAGAAGGCTTTCAGTAAGTCCCACACAGGAGGTTGGTAAGCAAAATTAAAGCACATGGGATTGGGGTAATATACTGGCATGGATTGAACATTGGTTGGCAGACAGAAAACAGAGAGTAGGAATAAACAGGTCATTCTCATGTTGGCAGGCTGGGACTAGTGGGATATCCCAGGGATCAGTGCATGCGCCCCAGCTATTCACAATCTATATCAATGATTTCGATCTGGGAGCCAAATGTAATATTTCCAAGTTTACTGATGAGACAGAACTAGGTGAGAATGTGAGGAGGATGCAAAGAAGCTTCAAGGGAATTTAGACAAGCTAAGTGAGTGGGCAAGAACATGGCAGATGGAATATAATGTGGAGAATGTGAAGTCATCCACTTTGGAAGGAAAAACAGAAATGCAGAGTATTTCTTAAATGGTGAGAGATTGGGAAATGTTGATGTCCAAAGGGACCTGAGTGTCCTTGTTCATAAGTCACTGAAGGCTAACATGCAGGTGCAGCAAGCAATTAGGAAGGCAAATGGTATCTTGGCTTTATTGCAAGAGGATTTGAGCACAGGAGTAAAGAAGTCTTGCTACAATTATACAGAGCCTTGGTGAGACCGTACCTGGAGTATTGTGTACAGTTCTGGTCTCCTTACCTAAGGAAGGATATACTTCCCATCGAGGGAGTGCAACGAAGGTTCACCAGACTGCTCTGTGGTATAGCAGGATTGTCCTATGAGAAGAGATTGAAGAGACTGGGCCTATATTCCCTACAGTTTAGAAGAATGAGAGGTGATCTCATTGAAGCACACAAAATTCTGACAGAGCTTGATGGGGTGGATGCAGGAGGGATGTTTCCCCTGCTTGGCTATGGGGTCTAGAACCAGGGGACACAGTCTCAGAATAAGAGGCAGGCCTTTTAGGACTGAGATGAGGAGGAATTTCTTCACTCAGACGGTGGTGAATCTGTGAAATTCTCTATCCCAGAGTAGTGTGGAGGCTCAGTTATAGAGTATGTTCAAGACAGAGATCAAAAGATTTCTAGACATTAAAGATATCAAGGGACATGGGGATAGTGTGGGAAAATGGTATAAAAGATCAGCCATGATCTAACTGAATGATGGAACAGGCTCAAGGGGCCAAATGGCCTATTCCTGCTCTTATTTCCTATGTTCCTATATGTTCATCGTCCTGCACTTACACATCCAGGGAATTATCTAATTGACCCCAGATCCCCCTCTTCATCCATAATTATTAGCATATTTCCGTTGAGTGCAAACTCTCACTCCTTGGGCTGGATCTTTAAGCCTCTCCGACGCCGGGAACGGTGGCGGGGGGATGGGGGAAATGAAGATAGCAACGGAGGAGGCCTGCCACCGACCCAGATGCCGGCATGCCCCCTACCCGTGGAGGTGGGAGGGGGCATGGAAAGCTTATTTTATTCATTTTTTAAAAACTTAAAGGTTGCTGTCTTTTCAAATTTAAATGCTCATTATGGCAGTAAGCCCTTTAAAAATGGCGCTGGCATCTACGCATTGGTGCCGGATGCTGTTGCCGGGGACTGCTCGCCCGCTCCCGCCACATCATGAAGGGAGAGTGACCGCCCGAGACATGGTAATGAGCCTCCGCCTTTAGAATCACGACGGCTCCACGACATGGGCGCTGTGTTTGTGGGCCGCAGATTTTTACACCCGCTGCCTATTTCGGCAGCAGGCTTTTAAAATGCAGGCCCTTGTCTATTTCTCTCAAAATGTATTGACATACACTTATCCATATCAATAACAACAACTTGTATTTATGTAGTGCCTTTAATGTAGAAAACCACAAGGTGCTTCACAGGAGCATTATCAAAAACAATTTGGCACTAAGTCACATAAGATGATATTAGGGCAGATGACCTAAAGCTTGATCAAAGAGGTGGATTTTAAGGAGCGTTTTAAAGGAGGTAAGAGAGGCAGAGACGTTTAGGGAGGGAACTCCAGACCGTAGGGCCTTGGCAGCTGAGCACACGGTTGCCAATGGCTGTGCTATTAAATTGGGCATGCTCAAGAGGCTAGAATTGGAGGAGTGCAGGTATCTCGGAGGGTTATAGGGCTGGAGGAGATTACAGCGACAGGGAGGGGTGAGGCCATGAAACGGTTTGAAATGCCTGAGAATTTTAAAATTGAGACATTGCTTAACAGCGAGCCAATGTAATTAGTGAGCACAGGGATGATGGGTGAAAGGGATTTGGTGCAAGTTAGGACCAGAGTTTTGAATGAGCTCAAGTTATGGAGGATAAAATGTGGGAGGTCAGCCAAGAGTGTGTTGGAATAGTCAAGGTAATAAACACATGGGTGAGCATGAGAGGCGGAGTCAAGCAGTGTTATGAAGGTGGAAACAGACAGTCTTAGTGATGGCGTGCATATGTGGCCAGAAGCTTATCTTGGTGTCAAATATGACACCAAGGTTGTGAACAGTCTGGTTCAGCCTCAGACAGTCACCAGGGAGAGGGATGGAGTCAGTGGCTAGTGGCAAGGGAATGGAGTTTGTGACCAGCACAGAAGACAGTGGCTTCAAGTCTTCCCAATATTTTGTTGCTGGAAATTTCTGCTCATCCGATATTGGATCCTGGACAAGCAGTCTGATAATTAGAGACAGTAGAGGGAGCGAGAGAGGTGGTGGTGAGGTCGTGCTGGGTGTCATCAGCACACATGTGGACACTGATGCTGTGTTTTCAGATGATGTCGCTGAGGGGAAGCCTGTAAAAACAGGAAGGGGCCAAAGATACATCTTTGGGGTACACCAGAGGTAACAATGTCAAAGCAGAAACATTAAATTACATCTGCCACCTGCCTAGCCAATGTCTGAACTATTATACAGTGATCCTTGCAAGTTTTCAGAATCCTCTACATTTGTATTATTTGGGGGCATTTTAATCCTCAAGAATGGGTGAGTTGGGAGCTGATACATAGAAACATAGAAAATAGGAGCAGGAGTAGGCCTTTCGGCCCTTCAAGCCTGCTCCGCCATTCATTATGAACATGACCTGTTCCAGCTTTTGCCCTATACCCTTTGATCCCTTTAGACCCAAGAGCTATATCTAACTCCTTCTTGAAAACATACAATGTTTTGGCCTCAACTGCTTTCTGTGGTAGCGACTTCCACAGGCTCATCACTCTCTGGGTGAAGAAATTTCTCCTCATCTCAGTCCTGAAAGGTTTACCCCACATCCTTAGACTATGACCCCTGGCTCTGGACTCCCCCACCATCGGGAACATCCTTCCTGCATCTACCCTGTCAAGTCCTGTTAGAATTTTATAGGTTTCTATGAGATCCCCCCTCTTCTGAACTCCAGTGAATATAATCCTAACCAACTCAATCTCTCCTCACACGTCAGTCCCACCATCCCAGGAATCAGTCTAGTAAACCTTCGCTGCACTCCCTCTATAGCAAGAACATCCTTCCTCAGATAAGGAGACCAAAACTGCACACAATATTCCAGGTGTGGCCTCACCAAGGTCCTGTATAATTGCAGCAAGACATCCCTGCTCCTGTACTCGAATCCTCTCGCTATGAAGGCCAACATACCATTTGCCTTTTTTACCGCCGGTTGGATCTGCATGCTTACCTTCAGCGACTGGTGTACGAGAAACACCCAGGTCTCGCTGCATATTCCCCTCTCTCAGTTTATATCCATTCAGATAATAATCTGCCTTCCTGTTTTTGCTACCAAAGTGGATAACCTCACATTTATCCACATTATACTGCATCTGCTACGCATTAGCCCACTCACTCAACTTGTCCAAATCACCCTGAAGCCTCTCCTCACAACTCACCCTCCCACCCAGTTTTGTGTCATCTGCAAATTTGGAGATATTACATTTAGTTCCCTCATCTAAGTCATTAATATATATTGTGAATAGCTGGGGTCCTAGCACCGATCCCTGCGGTACCCCACTAGTCACTGCCTGCCATTCGGAAAAAGACCCTTTTATCCCTACTCTTTGTTTCCTGTCCGCCAACCAATTTTCTATCCATCGCAATACACTACTCGCAATCCCATGCGCTTTAATTTTACATGCTAATCTCTTATGTGGGACTTTGTTGAAAGCCTTCTGAAAGTCCAAATAAACTACATCCACTGACTCCCCCTCATCAAATCTACTAGTTACATCCTCGAAGAATTCTAGTAGATTTGTCAAGCAAGATTTCCCTTTCATAAATCCATGCTGACTCTGCCCGATTCTACCACTGTTCTCTTAGTGCTCTGCTATAAAATCTTTGATAATGGACTCTAGAATTTTCCCCACTACCGACATCAGGCTGACTGGTCTATAATTTCCTGCTTTCCCTCTACCTCCCTTTTTAAATAGTGGGGTTACATTAGCTACCCTCCAATCTGTAGGAACTGTTCCACAGTCTATAGAATCTTGGAAGATGACCACCAATGCATCCACTATTTCTAGGGCCACTTCCTTAAGTACTCTGGGATGCAGACCATCAGGCCCTGGGGATTTATCGGCCTTCAATCCCATCAATTTCCCCAACACCATTTCTCTACTAATACTGATTTCTTTCAGTTCCTCTCTCTCACTAAGCCCCGTGTTCCCCAACATTTCTGGTATGATGTTTGTGTTCTCCTTTGTGAAGACAGAACCAGAGTATGCATTTAGTTGGTCAGCCATTTCTTTATTCCCCCTAATAAATTCCGCTGATTCTGATTGTAAGGGACCTATATTTGTCTTCACCAATCTTTTTCTCTTCACATACCTGTAGAAACTTTTACAGTCAGTCTTTATGTTCCCCACAAGCTTGCTCTCGTATTCTATTTTCCCCTGCTTAATCAATCCCCTGGTCCTCCTTTGCTGAATTCTAAACTGTACCCAATCCTCAGGTCTATTGTTTTTTCCTGGCAAATTTATATGCCTCTTCCTTGGATCTAATGCTATCTCTAATTTCCCTTGTAAGCCATGGTTTGGCTACCTTTCCCATTTTACTTTTGCGGTGGGGGGAGGGGGAGTAAAAATTATTGATTTTTAGAGCGCAAGTGAAACCTGGCTCCAATGCACCCACTTCCGGGTTTAATGGAAGTGTCTTTGGATGCCAGTGAGAAACCTATACATCAAAGTCAAGGATTCAATAATTGGTTGTGGGCAGGTACATATTAGTGTAATTAACGTCTTTAGGAGACATTAATGAGGTATTTTTAAGTTGTTTTTAACTTGACTCAAAATTAAATTTCAGCAGGATGGGTTTCCCAGGGCTCGGGAAACAGAGGTGAGTTTGAGAAGCAGTTCAACTTGGTATTTAAGCTCGCCATTGTCCCATGTGAATAAAACCTTATTTCTTGCAGCTGCTGTCTCAGTTCCCTCTGGAAAATGTCTGGCAGAGAGCGCTTGTGTGGATACAGTTCTTTTTATAACCTTGGAGCATACCAAATTGACAAGATCTAGAGCTAAGATACAATAGAGGTACCATTACATGGCTGGGTGTATTCTTTCGTCCACCAACTAGTGGGACAGATATAAAAGGAACATATTTGCAAGGAAATTACAGACTGGTGCAAGAAGAATAATGGAGTAGTTATAATGGGGGACTTTAATTATCCTACTGGGATTATTACTGAAATTATACTGGGATAGTAATAATGTAAAAGGCAGAGAGCAACAAGAGTTTTAGAGTGTGTTCAGGAGAATTTTCAACATATGCTTCCAGTCTAATGAGGAAGGAGACATCGCTGGTTCTGGTTCTGGGGAATGAGATGGGTCAATCAAGTAACAGTAGGGGAACATTTAGCGGACAGTGACCATAGCATCATAAAGTTTAGGTTAGCTATGGCATAGGACAAAGAGCAATCCAGAATAAAGATAATTAATCGGGGAAGGGTCACTTCAATAGGGTGAGAACAGATCTGGCCCAAGTAAATTGGAATCAAAGATTGACAGGCAAAACTGTAACTGAACCGCCTTTAAAGAGGAGATAGATTAGGCACAGTCAAGGTACATTCCCACAAGGAGAAAGGTAGGGTAAGCAAATCCAGAGCTCCCTGGATGATGAAAGAAATGGAAAGTAAGATGAAGCAGAAAAAGGGTGCATATGACAGATGTCAGGTCGATAATATAATTGAGAACCAGGCTGAATATAGACAATTTAGAGGGAAGTGAAAAAACAAATAAGAGAAGCAAAGTTAGAGTATGAAAAGAGATAGGCAGCTAACATAAAAGAGAATCCAAAAGTCCTCTGCAGCATATAAATAGTACAAGAGTGGTAAAAGGAGTGGGGCTGATTACGGACATAAATGGAGATTTACTCATGTAGGCAGTGAACATTGCTGAGGTACTTTGCCTCTGTCTTTACCATGGAAGAAGATGCTGCCCAAGTAATGATGAAAGAGGAGGTTGTTCAGACACTGGATTGGCTAAAAATTGATAAAAAGGAGTATTAGATAAGCTGGCTGTATTAAAATTGATAAGTCCCTAGGACCGGATGAGATGCATCCAAGGATACTGAGGGAAGTAAGGGTGGAAATTGACCATTGCCATAATCTTTCAATCCTCCTTAGATATAAGGGTGGTGCTAGAGGGGTGGAGAACTGCAAATCATACACCATTATTCAAAAAAAGGTCTAAGATTAGCCCAGCAACTACAGGCCAGTCAGGTTAATCTCAGTAGTGGGAAAGTTTTTGAAAACAGTAATGTGGGACAAAATTAGTAGTCACTGTTTAATTAAGGAAAGCCAGTATAGATTTGTTGAGGGCAAATCATGTTTAACTAACTTCCTTGAGTTTTTTGATGAAGTAACAAAGAGGATTGATGAGGGTAATGTAGTTGATGTGGTATCTATGGATTTCCAAACCAGCACATATCAGGCTTGTCAGCAAAGTTAGAGCCTATGGAATAAAAGGGATAGGAGCAGCATAGACACAAAATTGGCTGTGTGACTAGAAATAAAGAGGAGCTGTGAACAGTTGTTTTTCAGACTGGAGGAAAGTATATAGTGGATTTCCCAAGGGGTTGGTGTTAGGAACCCCGCTTTTCTTGATATATATTAGTGACCTAGACTTGGGTGTACAAGGCACAACTTCAAAATTTTCAAATGACACAAGATTTGGATGTATTGTGAACTGTGAGGAGGACAGTGATAAACTTCAAGAGGGCATAGACAGGCTTGTGGAATGGGCGGACAAGTGGTAGATGAAACTTAATGCAAAAAAGTTTGATGTGACTCATTTTGGGAGGAAGAACGAGGATAGGCAATACAAAATAAAGGGTACAGTTCTAAAGTAGGTACAGGAGCAAGAGGGACCGGGGGGTATATGTGCACAAATCATTGCAGGTTGCAGGGCAGGCTGAGAAAGCGGTTAATAAAGCATATGGGATCCTGGGCTTTATAAATAGGGGCATGATGTATAAGAACAAGGAAATTATGATAAACCTGCATAAAACACTGGTTCTGGGCACCACACTTTAGGAAGAATGTTAAGGCATTAGAGGCAGTGCAGAAAAGATTCACAAGAATAGCTCCAGTGATGAGGAACTTTAGTTACGTGGATAAGTTGGAGAAGTTCTTCTTGGAGAAGAGATTAAGAGGAGATTTGATAGAGTGTTCAAAACTATGAGGGGACTGGATAGGGAGAAACTCTTCCCGTTGACAGAAGGGTTGAGAACCAGAGGACACCGATATAAGGTGATTGGAAAAAGTAACAGCGACAAGAGGAAAAACATTTTTACGCAGCGAGTGATTAGGATCTGGAATGCACTGCCTGAGAGTGTGGTGGAGGCAGATTTAATCATGGCCTTCAAAAGAGAATTGGATAATTATCTGAAGCGAAAAATTTGCGGGGCTACGGGGAAAAGATGGAGGAGTGGGATTAGATGAGTTGCTCTTGCAGAGAGCTGGCATAAACATGACAGGCTGAATGGCCTCCTTCTGTGCTGTAACCATTCTATGATTCTATCAAGATGGGAGGCACCTTGGATTGCTTGACAGCACATCAGAAAAGGAAGATCATCATCATCCACTGCAGCGATGATGTGCTGTGGTAGGGATCCACGCATGCACAGGAGACAAAGGTCCACAAGAAGAAGGTTTGCAGGTGAAGGAGGACTAAGGGCCACATCACATCTTTGGATGAATAAAACATAGAGGAGGAGCAGGAGGATGAAGATGAGCCATCCATCGCCACACTAGCTGCTTACATTCAGCCAGGATGCCCTACGGTTGTGAACATCCCCATAATGTGAAACATACCAAATTAAATCAGTCTGCTTCCCCCAGTAGCGCTAATTCCAACCCTTCCCCTCCCTTTGCATTAAACTGTCCTTTAACCATTCATCCACTGATTGCAAAGCTGCCCAAAGGGTCCCTTCATGTATTGACATTCATCATGAAACAAGTGAAGAAGTGATTTGGCCCTTGGGATACAATAGTGGACTAGATCTGGAAGTGATGCTAATCAATCAATTTTATGTGGCATTATATATAGCAGAAACACACCGTATTTTGTCATGCACCATTGTGCTTACCTTTGATGAATTGCAATTTCTTCATCTTACCCATCCCACCGCTTCTACAGGGTGCATCCTGTGTGGCTTCAGCAGTGGTAGGGGCCAGCTGCTCAGATCCCTGTCCTGACTGCTAAGATGCTTTTGGTCAATGGCTCAAAGTCATAGACTCATTACGGCACAAAAGGAGGCCATTCGTCCCATCGTGTCCATGCCGGCTATACATAGAGCAATCCAGTCAGTCCCATTCACTGCTCTATCCTCGTAGGCCCTGCAAGTTTATTTCCCTCAAGTGCCCATTCCTTTTGAAATCATTCATCATCTCCCCTCACATGCAACGGATTTCAGGTCATTCCCATCCGTTGTATTTTAAAAAAAATTCCTCCTCACATTCCCACTATATCTCTTGCTCAAAAAGGTAAAAATGTGACTCCTAGCCCTTGTACCATCAGCTAATGGGAACAGCTTTTCTTTTGCGCAACAAATCTCCCCTCAATCTCCTTTGCTCCAAGAATAACCCCAGCGTCTCCAACCTAACCTTGTAGCTAAATTCCTCATCCCTGAAACCATTCTGGTAAATCTCCTCTGCACCCTCTCAACGGCCCTCACATCCTTCCGAAAGTCTGGTGACCAGAATTTGATGCAATACTCCTGTTGTGGCCTAGACAGAGCTTTATAAAAGGTTCAGCATAACTTCCCTGCTTTTGTATTTATGACCTCTGACCTTTATTTATGACCCCCTAAGGGCCCAACCAAAGACTGTACAAGGAAATACTTGGCCATTGGGAAACTAGGCAACATGTTATGTACTGGGAGGGAGAAGGGCAATGAGTAAGAAGTGGGAGTGTAATTTGAGTGTAATTCCCAATTCAAAATCCCCTTTTGCTATCATCTCTATCCTGGGCTAGTGCCACATCATAAGAACATATGAAATAGGAGCAGGAGTAGGCCATTCAGCTCTTCGGGCCCACTCTGCCATTCAATGAGATCATGGCTGATCTTCTACTTCAAGATCATTTTCCTGCACGGTCCCCGTATCCCTTGATAAGAACAGAAGAACAACAATCCTACTCCACTGCTGCTGCAGACCAGATTGGTGAAGGTCAGTGGCATGTTATAAGGTCATGGATAAGGTATCTTTCCTGCTCTTTGAGCAGGCATACAAGTTGGTACCCAAAGTCTGCATGACTGTGGTCATGGCCTGCTTAAAGCTCCATGGAGGCAAACACTCTCTCCATGACAGACATTCTCACCCTGCATCACCAATCCACTAGCAATCGAGTTGGACTCCTCCATCCTAGCTGCTACTGTGGAGCATGTGGGGCACATCTGCCAGTACCTAGTGAAGTTGCTAATGTGCCTCCAGCATTCTCCTTCTCAATGATTGCCCCCGAGTTCACCACCTACATCCAGCTCAGCAGAGCTGAGAATGGGTTGTACATGTGGCACAGAGTCTCCACAGCTGTCACTGTCACCAGTGCCTGCTCGTGCTCACTTGTGAGATGTGAATCACCAGGTGAAAACCCAACTAACAGGCTAAATAAACCCATTAAAGTATTTGTAGCTGTGCATCGTGAGATGGTACACATTAAAAGGAATGAGGTCCTCTGAGGAATTGTCACCATGGATGTACTGCGACAGTTGTTGCATAAGTGAAGGCCCTGGAAGACAAAAGGGATACAGTTTTGTTGTGCCAAAGTCACAATCTTGATAATCACCACACTCAGTCATCTTGTAGTTCAGTCATTGATGAAATGAAGTCAGAAAATGTGTCAGAGATATTTGTAATTCTCTGACCAGTTATCTTTAATTTCCCTGTCTCTCCACCTCTGAGAGGAATACAGATGCCTCCTCCTCCTCCGTGAGCTGGACTATTTGCGGTCACTAACCTCTAGTCCACTATATAGTGCCTTCATCAATCTCACCAAAGCATTCGAGCACATCTATTTAAGCTGCTGAAGAAAACTGGCTGCCCGCCGAAGATGCTCAGTGTGATCTTTTCCTTCCATGTCAACATGAGGGTTAAGGTCAGCTATGATGGGGCAACATCAGAAACCTTTGAGATACGTAGTCGGATCAAACAGGGTTATGTTCTGTTCTGACTCTCTAGCATATTCTTCTCTTTGCTGCTGTCATATGCCTTCGGTTCTACTACAGACGCTGTCCTCCTATACACCAGAACTGACGGAGAGCTCTTCAGCCTTGCCCGCTTGATATCCCGGACAAAAGTGCGACAAGTTCTCAGCTGAGAGTTCCTCGATGCCAATGATGCTGCACTAGCATACCAAGGAACACCTTCAGCAACAAATGGCTGCAAAGAGTTTAGATTGACCAACAGCATCAGGAAGGTGGATGTCATGGCCAAACTGCCATTAAGCAGCATTGATAATATGACGCTGGAGGTTGTTGATAGCTTCATATATCTAGGCTCTACAAGCACCAGCAACCTGTCTCTTGATGTTGAAAGCAAAATGCACATTTTAAAAGCTGCAGCTGTTAAGTCCAAGCTGAGTAAGAGAGCATGGACCAACAATAACCGAATGGAGAACACCAAACTGCGAATATACCAAGCCTGTGTCCTCAGTGCACTCTTCTACAGTAGTGAAACCTAGACAACAAATGCTAGGTGGGAAAAAAGGCTGAACAGTTTCCATCTTCCCTGTCTCAGATGTTTCCTCAGCATCTCTTGGCAGGACAAGGTCGCCAATTCAGATGTCCTGGAGGATGCTAATGCAGTCAGCATGCACTCATTACTAAGCCAATGACATATGTAATGGCTCAGCCACATTCATTGGATGGATGACAGCCATATATCCAAAGACCTTTCAGACGGTGAACTAACCACTGGGTCATGACCTGCTGGACGCCCATACCTCCGCTACGAGGGCACCCGCAAGCGAGATATGAAGATGGCGGACATGGACATGATGGAAAAATGGAAAGCTCAGCTGGCTCAAAAGAGGACCCAGAGAAAACAGATGCCAGGTAAATCCTGCACCTTCTCAGCCCACTGCCTTCATCTGCAGTAAGCATGGAAGAGACTGTCATGCCAGAGTGGGGCTCCTGAATCACACCAGGTGATGTTTGACACAGAGTTGACCACCAAGGCACAAACCATCGTCTCACAAGATGGAAGGGTGCCAGAATCATGCTGTGATGGTACACCTTCAAAAGGAATGAGGTCCTCTGAGGAATCATCACCTTCGATGTCGTGCGACACTTGTTGCATGCATGAAGGCCTTGGAAGACAAAAGAAAATGATATGACTTACTCATGCCAAAGTCGCAATCTTGACAATCACCACACTCAGGCTTCTCATTGTTCAGTCATTGATGAAATGAAGTCAGCAGACATGTCAGAGATATCTGTAATTCTGTCACCAGCTATCTGTGATTTCCCTGTCTCTCCAACTCTGACTGAGAAGAATGCAGATGTACCACTTGCCTCCTCCTCTGTGAGCTGGACTATTTGCAGCTGCTTACCTCCAGTCCTGTTTCTCTCCCTTGTATTTTGCACTCTCTTCTACAATAAGCAAAAAAAAAACCTGTGACTGAGTGAAGGTGAGGTAATCACCCAATGGATGCAATGCATTCAGTGAGGGTCACCATGAGACATGTGTATCACTTTGCATAAGGATTGAGGTGAAGGGCAACAGTGCACGTATAAATGGGGAGATTATGAAGTGCACGGAAAGTGAAAGATGGACGCTGTTGAAAGTTAAATGGGTGTGAGGAGCGATGTCACTTAGAAAAACAACGTGAACTGGGGACAGGCTTAAAGCACAAGAGGTTGTTGAATCATCAAATGTACCCACCTTTCCTGATCTGGTTAGGTCATTAAAAAGCTTTCTAGATTGCATCCATGACTTTGGCACAATGCTCCTGCTGCTCATCTCCTCAGCTACCTCCAACCATGCTTTCTTGGTGAGAAAAGCATTGCTGAGGGAAAGTAAATTCCTCCTCCTCCTGACTTTACATTTGGACACTGCCCTTGCTCTATGTCCACTGTCCATCTTGAACAACTCCAATTTACTGTTGTGGACTTTCCCTTTAAATTCAGCTGAGATTGCACCATGTGGGTAGGCATCATGCCAACTGTACAGCTTGGTGATGCAGAACCCAGAAGACAAAATTAATTGGTTTTATTAAGTTTATTAAGTTGAGATTGCGGATTCCAACCTGCTCAGTTGAGTTCTGGGTTTCCCTCACTCAATTCCATGCCCCCCAAAAGGATTGATTGATATCAGAACCATTAAGTCACTGGATTTTGTTCCTTTTACTCAACAATACTATTAATAAGTGATCTTTTGAGTGAACATGGACCAGTTCTATTGTACTGATGCTCTCCAATACAAGCATTTGGCCATTGTGTATTCTTAGCTCTTGTAACATTTTAACTAATATATATTATAAAATATTTACAGACAGAAACAGGCCATTCGGCCTAACAGGTCCATGCCAGTGTTTCTGCTGCACATGAGCAACCTCCCACCCCTCTTTATCTAACCCCATTAACCTATCCTTTTATTCCTTTCTCCCTCATGTGTTTAAATACATCTATGATATTCACCTCAGCTACTCCTTATGGTCAAGAACCCCACATTCTAACCACGTTCTGGGTAAAGAAGCTTCTCCTGAATTCCTTATTGGACTTATTACTGACCTATATTTGTGGCCCCTAGTTCTGGTCTTGCCCACAAGTGGAAACATCTTCTCTACATCCACCCTAGCAACTCTTCCATAATCTTAAAGACCTCTATCAGGTTACCCCTGAGTCTCCTCTTTTCTAGAGAAAAGAGCCCCAGCCTGTTCAATCTTGCCTGATAAGTATAACCTCTCAGTTCTGATATCATTCTAGTAAATCTTTTTTGCACCTTCTCCAGTGCCTCCATATCATTTTTATAATGTGAATACCAGAACTCTCACAGTACTCCAAGTGGTCTAACCAAGGTTTTATACAAGTTTAACATAACTTCCCTACTTTTCAATGATATCTCTCTAAAAATGAAGCTCAGTGCTTTATTTGCTTTTTCTATAAGCCTTATTAACCTGTGTCATTATTTTTAGTGATCTGTGTATCTATACCCCCAGATCCCTCTGTTCCATTTATCATTTACTTTCCAAGGTGTATGTGGCCTCTTTATTCTTTCTACCAAAGTGTACTACCTCGTACAAATTGTATTGAAGTTCATTTGCAAAATCGCACAGCCATTCTGCAAGTTTATTAATAAGAAATAAAAACATAAGAAATAGGAGCAAAAGTAGACCATATGACCCATCGAGCCATTCAATACGATTCTTCGGCTTCAACTCCACTTTCCCATCCACTCCCCATATTCCTTGATTCCCTGAGAAACCAAAAATCTGTATCTCAGCCTTAAATATATTCAATGATGTCTTGCTGACTGTTAAGTAGAAGGTACATAATCCTGGAATTTTCCACTGTCATAATGACACAGATTCTGCAAACAACAAGGAGCACTGCAAAATACCTGAGGCAATAGCCAGGTAGCTGACAGCTGTAATATTAAATGGCCTGCCTAATGATTCCACAAGAGACAACCTTTTAAATATATGAATGCAATGCTTAATTCATAGAATCACTACCATCTTTTCACTGAAGATAACAATGCTCAAGACTTCATTCTTGTCCCAGGAGACTTCGCATTGGCCTAGTTACATTCCCATCATCAGCTCCTCCGCACTGCACCCTCGTTGAAATAATGGATAGGTGCTCGATAACATGCATATGAATCTAAATTTTGTCTGGTGCATATTAATAGGTTATTGATTAAATCATGGTTGCTGAACTACAGGTGCATTGTGGATCTAGTTCAAGGTTCCTCTGCAATGCACCCATCAGCACAAATTACCAATCTAGTAAATTCATTTTTACTATGGTGGCAGCTAGTAGATAACCTACCCTACATTTTAAGAAGCTTTCCTAATATCATGAGTCTGAAGTTTTTCAGATATGGGACCGCACCTTCCTTTTTTGAGGATTAGGAGGATAGAGTCATAGAGTCGTAGAGCATAGAAATAGGCCCTTCGGCCCACCGCGTCCATGCCGACCATAATGCCTAACTATACTAATCCCACCTGTCTGCATTAATTCCATATCCCTCTATGCCTTGCTCATTCAAGTACCTGTCCAGATGCCTCTTAAATGTCGCTGCTGTTCCTGCCTCCACCACCTCCACAGGCAGCTCATTCCAGATACCCACTATTCTTTGTGTGAAAAATTTACCCCTTTGATCCCCTTTAAACCTCCTCCCTCTCAGCTTAAATCTATGCCCTCTAGTTTTAGTGACCCCGACCATGGTAAGCAGAATCTGACTATCTACCCGATCTATGCCTCTCATAATTTTATATACCTCTATCATGTCCACTCTCAGCCTCCTTCGCTCCAGGGAAAACAGACCCAGCCTATCCAATCTCTCTTTATAACTCAAGCCCTCCAAACCAGGCAACATCCTTGTGAATCTTTTCTGCACCCTCTCTAGCTTAATCACACCTTTCCTGTAATGCGGCGACCAGAACTGCACACAGTACTCCAAATGCGGCCTAACCAATATTATGTACAACTGTAACATGACGTCCCAACTCTTGTACTCAGTGCCTCGGCCGATGAAGGCAAGCATGCCATATGCCTTCTTCACCACCCTGTCTACCTATGTTGCTACTTTCAGGGAACTATATACTTGCACCCCAAGGTTTCTCTGCTCAACAACACTCCCCAGGGCCCTGCCATTCACTGTATATGTCCTGCCCTGGTTTAACTTCCCAAAATGCATCACTTGTCTGCGTTAAATTCCATTTGCTAATCCCTTGCCCACTTTCCCAGTTGATCTATATCCTGTTGTAACCTCAGACAACCTTCTTCACTGTCCACTGTACCACCAATTTTGGTGTCGTCTGCAAACTTACTAATCATGCCCCCTACATTCACATCCAAGTCATTAATATATATTACAAACAACAGAGGGCCCAGGACCGATCCCTGCAGCACACCACTGGTCACCGGCCTTCAATCTGAAAAACAACCCTCCACTACCACCCTCTGCCTCCTATCACCAAGCCAATTTTGTATCCAATTTGCTAGCTCACCCTGGATCCCATGTGTTCGAACCTTCTGGACCAGCCTACCAAGCGGGACCTTGTCAAAGGCCTTGTTAAAGTCCATGTAGACAATGTCCATCGCCCTGCCCTCATCAATTCTCTTGGTCACCGCCTCGAAAACCTCAATCAAATTCGTGAGACATGATTTGTCACGCACAAAGCCATGCTGACTATCCCTAATCAGACCATGCCTTTCCAAATGCATATAAATCCTGTCTCTCAGAATCCCTTCCAATAACTTTCCCACCATTGATGTAAGGCTCACTGGCCTGTAGTTCCCTGGCTTATCCCTGCTGCCCTTCTTAAATAAAGGCACAACAATAGCTATCCTCCAGTCTTCCATTACCTCACCCGTGGCTAACAATGATACAAAAATCTCTGCCAGGGCCCCAGCAATCTCCTCTCTTGCTTCCCATAGCATCCTAGGATACACCTTGTCAGGCCTTGGGGATTTATCCACCTTAATGCACTTCAAAACCTCCAACACCTCCTTCTCAGTAATGTTGATATGCTCCAGGATATCGCTGTTCCCTCCCTTGAACTCACTAGCTTCCATGACCTTCTCCACGGTAAATACTGACGAGAAATATTCATTTAAGACCTTGTCCATTTCCCATGGCTCCACACATAGATTGCCACACTGATCCTTAAGGGGACCTACTCTTGCCCTAGCTACCCTTTTACTCTTAATATACTTACAGAATCTTTTAGGATTCTCCTTTATCTTATCTGCCAGGGAAATCTCATGGCCCCTTTTCATCCTCCTAATTTCCTTCTTAAGTGTAGTCCTACATCCCCTATACTCCTCAAGGGACTCGCTCGATCTCAGCTGCCTATACCTGACATATGCCTCTTTCTTTGACCTGACCAGACCCTCAATATCCCTCGTCAACCAAGGTTCCCTAAACTTGCCTGCCTTGCCCTTCCATCTAACAGGAACATGCCGGCCCTGAACTCTTCGTATCTCACTTTTAAAAGCCTCCCACTTGCTAGACGTCCCTTTACCTGTAAGCAGCCTCTCTCATTCAACTTTTGAAAGATCCTGTCTGATGCCATCAAAATTAGCCTTCTCCCAATTTAGGACTTCAACCCGAGGACCAGTCCAATCCTTTTCCATAACTGTCATGAAGCTAATAGAGTTATGGTCACTGGTCCCAAAGTGCTCCCCCACTGACACATCAACCACCTGCCCAGCCTCATTTCCTAAGAGGAGGTCGAGTGTAGCCCCTTCTCTAGTAGGGCCATCCACATACTGCTTCAGAAAGCTATTCTGGATACACTTAACAAATTCTTCCCCATCTTGATCCCTTAGCACTAAAGCAGTCCCAGTCAATATTAGGGAAGTTAAAATCACCTACTATTACAACCCTATAATTCGTACACCTATTTGTGATTTCCCTACATATATGCTCTTCCACTTCCCTCTGACTATTGGGGGGCCTATAGTATAACAGAACAAAGTGATCACCCCTTTCTTATTTCTAAGTTCTACTCATATGGCCTCGCTGGACATTCCCCCCGCGATATCCTCTCTAAGTACTGCCGTGATGTCCTCCCTAATCAATAGTGCAACTCCCCCTCTTCGCTTACCTCCACCACTGTCATGCCAGAAGGATCGGTACCCCGGAACATTGAGCTGCCAGTCTTGCCCATCCCTCTACTACGTTTCCGTAATAACTATAATATCACAATCCCATGTACCGATCCATGCTCTGAGTTCATCTGCCTTACCTGTAAGGCTTCTTGCATTAAAGTAAATGCAGCTTAGCCTATCAGACATTCCACGCTCCCTGTCCTGCCCCTGCCCGGCCTGTATACTGGACTTGCTTGCTTTAACCTCGACATTTGCCTCAACTATCTCATTGGACAGACGACTACTTTGGGTCCTACTCCCTTGCAAGACTAGTTTAAACCCTCCCGAGTAGTACTAGCAAACCTCCCCGCAAGGATATTGGTTCCCTTTCAGTTTAGATGCAGCCCAGAAGAGGGGTTTAAATTCCATGCATGACATCCTTAGGTTTACCGCACAATCAAGCATTCACCACTGAAAGTTTGATTATGATACATTTTCCCAAACTTCAGATAATGCCAGTCTTTAACTAAAAGTGCATAAGAGCAATGCCAGTTGACTTGTCATTTGACTTTCTTCCCTTCTTCAGAACAAACACCTTTACAATACATAGAGGTGCTCACCTGTATATTGGGCACAGGGTGTCTGTATGGCCTGCACTCAATTACCAGCATCAGTCCTAGAAAAGGGGCGGTGGAAGGAAGGAAAGAGTGATGCCGAATCTCAGGGCTGGCATGGTGGTTTTGATTGACAGCTGTGTCTAAGACCAGTGGGAAAAGGCAGGATCCATGAGTAGCTGTGATCATTTCATAGAGAAATTTGTGGTATGTTTACTTGTGGCTAAGAAAGTCTGAATCACCAGTCAGTCTAAAGAAAGAAAGAGTATGGGCGGCACAGTGGCGCAGTGGTTAGCACTGCAGCCTCACAGCTCCAGTGACCCGGGTTCGATTCTGGGTACTGCCTGTGTGGAGTTTGCAAGTTCTCCCTGTGTCTGCGTGGGTTTCCTCTGGGTGCTCCGGTTTCCTCCCACCTCCAAAAGACTTGCAGGTTGATAGGTAAATTGGCCATTGTAAATTGCCCCTAGTGTAGGTAGGTGGTAGGAGAATAGTGGGGATGTGGTAGAGAATATGGGGTTAGTGTAGGGTTAGTATAAATGGGTGGTTGTTGGTCGGCACAGACTCAGTGGGCCGAGGGCCTGTTTCAGTGCTGTATCTCTAAATAAAATAAATAAATAAAAAAATAAAAGTATGGACTAGTTTTACTCCATGGTAATGTATTAGCATTTAACAAAACCTTTACATGGTTCTAGTTATGTACTTTTTTATTATTTGTTCTCAGGATGTGGCTAGGCTTCCTTTATTGCCCATTCCTAGGTGGTTTGAGACGTCAGCAGTACACCTTCTCTTTGATCCTTGCAATGGTGATGGTACTGCCACAGTGGTATTAAGAAAGAAAATTTAAAGATATTGAGCCAGTGATAATGAAAGAATGGCAACATTCACAAACATTTTCTCGCATTGATTTGTAAAGCGTAGACTATGTCTGAAGAACCTGATTGAATTTTTTGAAGGGGTGACTTAAAGTAGTGGACAGTGGAATGTCTATGGATGTTATTTATATGGACTTCCAGAAGGCATTTAATAAAGTCCCTCAGAAGTGACTGTTTTTTATTTATTTATTTAGAGATACAGCACTGAAACAGGGCCTTCGGCCCACCGAGTCTGTGCCGACCAAGAACCACCCATTTATATTAACCCTTTAGCTGAAGCTCATGGAATTGATGGCAAATTATTGACTAGGTTAGAAAATCGGCTGCGTGGCTGGAGACAAAGAGTAGTAGGGCCCCAATCTATATATATATATAATTCTGACTGCGGTGGGAACAATGCACTGGTAACTCAGTCCCACCGCTCCACAGGTCGCACCATACATATCTTAAAGCTTTCCAAATCAAAGAAAGCCACAGTCGAATTGAATCAATCTAGTAACCCCAGAATGAGGCGAACCAAACCAGGAGCTTTAGGTATCAACAAATTAACTGTTTATTAAAAAAACTAAAATCTTAATCACTACTAAGATAAACCAGTATCTAAAGACCTTATAACCTATTTAAAGAATCTAACTCCCGCATTTGCATACACATACCCAAACTAACGGTAGTTTGGTGTTTAATTAGCTGTCTGAGATAATAGAAATAACAGACTTGCAGATTTACCTTCCTGACGAAATGGAATCTTCAATGTAGAAGCAGTCCAAGGTTGCTTAAAGTCTTCGCAGTTGTCCGATGGGAAAAAAGTTTCTTCAACGATAGGAAATTCAGCAGTCCAGTCAGCAGTTGAAGTGATGAACATAGCAGATCAACAACTTGCTATTTTTTTTAAAGAATTAATCTGGCTTGACTTTTTAGAATTTTGAGAGAGAATAATAAACTAACCTCTTCCTTCAGCTTAAGTTTGCCTGAGAGCTCTCCTTTCAGGGTGCTAACATGCAGCTGTCTGTCTGTCTCTGAACAAGATTTTTGCCAGCCAGTTTCAAAGTCAAACGGCAACATTGTATGTCCTGTTCTCCCTCTCTGTATGGTTGTACCCAGGCAACCAAGATGCACTTTCACTCGGTAACTTCTGAAGCTGGCTGCCTTAAAAAAGTACTGATTTTTTGCTGCCTTAAAGATGCACTGCAATATTTCCCAAGGAAAAAAAGCAGGATTGTGACATAATGGGCAGGTACTCAAATGGGTAGGTGTGACTAGTGGTGTCTTGCAAGGATCTGTGCTAGGGCCTCAACTATTCACTGCGTTCATTAATGGCTTAGATGTTGGGACAGAAAGCCACATATCGTAGTTTGCTGATGACACAAAGATAGGTGGAATTGTAAGCAGTGTAGGTGGAAGCATAAAATTACAAAGAGAAATTAATAGATAAGCGAATCGGAAAAACTGTGGCAACCAAATTTCAATGAGGTAAATCTGAGGCCATCCACTTTTGACCTAAAAAGGGGAACAGGGTACTTCCTTAATAGTAAAACATTAGAACCAGTGGAGGCTCAAAGAGACTTGGATCCATGTACACATGTAGCAGCATGGATATGAAAAGGCTATGACAGGAAACATAGTACTTGTGAATGGTTGTTTTTCAGATTGATGGAAGATATATAGTGGGGTTCCTCAGAAGTTAGGACCCCTGCTTTTCTTGATATATATTAATAACCTAGACTTGGGTGTACAGGACACAATTTCAAAATTTGCTGATGCCGCAAAACTTGGAAGTATTGTGAACAGTGAGCAGGATAGTGATAAACTTCAAGAGGACACAGACAGGCTGGTGGAATGAGCGTAGACATCGCAGATGAAATTTAATGCAGAAAAGTGTGAAGAGAATTATTTTGGTACCAAGAATGAGGAGAGGCAATATAAATTAAAGGGTACAATTCTAAAGAGGGTGCAGGAGCAGAGGGACCTGGGGAGATAGGTGCATAAATCATTGAAGATTGCAGGGCAGGTTGAGAAAGTGGTAAATAAAGCATATGGGATTTTGAGCTTTATAAATAGGGGCATAGAGTACGAGAACAAGGAAGTTATGATAAACCTGTATAAGACACCGGTTCAGCATCAACATGAGTATTGCATCCAGATCTAGGCACCACGCTTTCAGAAGGATGTTAAGGCACTAGAGAGAGTGCAGAAAAGATTCACGAGAATGGTTCCATGAATAAGGAAATTCAATTATATGGATAGGTTGGAGAAGCCTGGACATTTTGTTCCAGGAGGCAGTCACACCCCTTCAGATAGCATCTTCTGATTTGGTCAGTGATCAGGGACAGGAGGGTGTGAGGGAGTGAGGCAGGTAAGGGGATTGAGAAAGAAGAATTAGAGGAGCCTCTGCCCTTGCAATTTTCCAACGGGTTTGAGGTTCTTTCAGCTTGTATGGATGAGAGTGATGGCTGCAGGGTGGATGAGAAAACTGACCATGGCACCACGGTACAGGAAGCCATTCAAGTGGGGGGAGTAAATAGGAATGCAGTGGTAGTAGGAAATAGTAAAATCAGGGGGATAGACACAGTTCTCTGCGGCCAAGAGCGAGAGTCCAGAAGGCTGTGTTGCCTGCCCAGTGCCAGGGTTTGGGACATCTGCTTGGGACTAAAGAGGAACTTGCAGTGGGAGGGGAGGATCCAGTTGTTGTGGTCCATGTGGCTACCAACGACATGGACAAGACTAGAAACGAGGTTCTGCATGGGGAGTATGAGTAGCTAGAGGCTAAATTAAAAAGCAGAACCTCAAAGGTAATAATATCTGGATTATTAAAGGGCAGCCAGCCCTGCCAGTTAATTTAAAATTTTTAAAGATATACCCCCACCCCACAATGTACCAAATAGAATTATAACTCCCCTTACCCACCCCCCAATAACAATAAAATTAAGTATCGGCGCTTTCCCCCCAAAACACTTACGTTACAAATGTGACCTTCGCCCACCAGACTGTTCAAAGTTGACAGGTCATTCCTTCCCACCATGCCCTACTCTGATGACGATAATTTGACCCCGTTGCCCCACCCGCCCCTGCACTAAACATCTTACGTTCCACTCTTCCCCTCCAGCGTCATGCCTGATTTTCCCAGACGGGCAAGTGAAGATGCGGATGTGCCGGCCGCCGCACTGAAGATGGCAGTTAAGTGTATTTTAATATATTCATTTTATTCATTAACATATTTAAATGCAGTTCCCCATTACCCAGCGGTGGAGGGGGGGGGTGGGGGAGGGCTGCCACGGAATCTCGCTGCCGCTGGGAGGATCGAGCCCAGCCCTCCCGGCACTGGGCTCCATGGCGGGCCTCTGCCAGAACAATGTTCCAGTGGGAGGCGGGATAGCGCTGTTAATAAAGGATCAGATCAGTACATTAGTGAGAGAGGATCTTAGATTGAAGGACCAAGACGTAAAATCAGTTTGGGTGGAGCTAAGAAACAGCAAGCTGCAGCAAACATTGGTAGGAATTGTTTATAGGCCACCAAACAATAGTGGTAATGTCGGGCACGATATAAATCAGAAAATTAGAGGGGCATGTAACAAGGGTAATACAATAATCATGGGGGAATTCAATCTACATATAGACTTGCTAAACCTAATTAGCACTAATGCTGTGGAAGATGAATTCCTGGAATGTATATGAGATGCTTTTCTAGTACAGTATGTTGAGGAACCAACTAGGGAATGGGGTATTTCACATTGCGCAATGTGAAAGGGCTAATTTATAATCTCATTGTTAAGGAACCTCTAGGGAAGAGTGAGCATAATATAATAGAATTTTACATTAAGTTTGAAAGTGATGTAGTTCAATCCAAAACTAGGGCCTTAATTCTAAACAAAGGAAACTACAAAGGTATGAGGGGCATGTTGGTTGCAGTAGATAGGGAAACTACATTAAAAGGTATGATGGTAGACTTTTAAGATGGCTAGCATTTAAAGAATTAATACATGGTTTACAACAAATTTAGATTCCTCTGAGGCACAAAAACTCAACAGGTAAGATGATGCAACCATGGCTAACGAGAATTTAAAGATTGTACGAAATCAAAAGAGTAGGCTTATAAAGTTGCCAAAAAAAGTAGTGAGCCTGAGGATTGGGAGCATTTTAGAATTCAGCAAAGGAGGACCAGGAAATTGATAAAGAAAGAGAAAACAGACATGAAAGTAAACTAGTGAGAAACATAAAAATGAACTGTAAAAGCTTCTCTAGGTATGTAAAAACTAAAAGATTAGCAAAGACAAACATGGGCCCATAACAGGCAAAGATGGAATTTATAATGGGGAATAAGAAAATGGCAGAGGTACTAAACAAATATTTTGGCCTAAATTTTACGGCCCTCCCCTAATGAGCGGGCTGGTGGCGGGGGCGGCTGTAAAATTGAGTATGAGGCGGGGGAGCCGTTCCGGATGCCTTCCCGCCACTGCTGCAATTTTATGCGGGGCAGTAGTGACAAGAAACGGCCTGTCCACTCTAGGCCAATCAAGGCCCTTAAGTGGCCAATTAACCTGGTGGCGCTACTGGGACTAAGAGCTGCCGGTCTGCTGATTAGCCGGCAGCTCCATTAGGCAAGACTTTCTGCCTCAAGGAGGTATAAGTTCTACCCAAGTCCAATTAAGGGTCGAGGGAGTGAAAAATCCTAGCCTGGCTCCCCAGGCCCAGCGGAGGCAAGCTTGCCCCCAACTTTTCAGCCATAAAATTCCAGCCTTTGTGTCTGTCTTCATGGAGGAAGATACAAAATATCTCCCAGAAATACTAAAGAACCAAGGGACTGTCGAGAATGAGGAACTGAGAGAAATTTGTATTGGTAAAAAAGTAGTACTGGAGACATAAAATATGACTGAAAGTTGATAAATCCCCTGTACCTGATGGTCTTCATCCCACAGTGTTGAAAGAGGTGGCGCTAGAGATAGTAGATGCGTTGGTGATCATCTTCCAAATTCTATAAATTCTGGAATGGTTCCTGAGGATTGGAAGGCAACAAATGTATCCTCACTATTTAAGAAAGGAGAGAAAGGGAAAACAGACAACTACAGACTTGTTTGCCTGACATCAGTAGTAGGGAAAATGCTAGAATCTAGTAAAAAGGATGTGATAGCTGGACACTTCGAGAATAATGATATGATTGAGCAGAGTCAACATGGATTTAAGAAAAGGAAATCATGTTTGACAAACCCGTTAAATTTCTTTGAAGATGTAACTAGCAGAATAGATAAGGGGGAACCAGTGGCTGTGGTATATTTGGATTTTCAGAAGGCTTTCGATAGGTCCCACACAGGATAGTAAGCAAAATTACAGCACATGGGATTGGGAGTAATAAATTGGCATGGATTGAGAATTGGTTAAAGGATAGAAAACAGAGAGTAGGAATAAATGGGTCTAGCGGGGTAGTGCAAGGATCAGTCCTTGGGCCCCAGCTATTCACAATCTATATCATTTGGATGTGGGCACCAAATGTAATATTTCCAAGTTTGCTGATGAGACAGAACTAGGTGGAAGTGTGAGTTGTGAGGAGGATGCAAAGAGGCTTCAAGGGGATTTAGACAGGTTAAGTGAGTGGGCAAGAACATGGCAGATGGAATATAATGTGGAGAAATGTGAAGTTATCCACTTTGGTAGGAAAAAGAGAAATGCAGAGTATTTCTTATATGGTGAGAGATTGGGAAGTGTTGATGTCCAAAGGGACCTGGGTGTCCTTGTTCATAAGTCACTGAAAGTTAACATGCAAGTGCAGCAAGCAATTAGGAAGGCAAATGGTATGTTGACCATTATTGCAAGAGGATTTAAGTACAGGAGTAAAGAAGTCTTGCTGCAATTGTATAGAGCCTTGGTGAAACCGCACCCGGAGTATTGTGTACAGTTTTGGTCTCCTTACCCTAGAACGGGTGTAATGAAGATTCACCAGACTAATTCCTGGGATGGCGGGATTGTCCTATGAGGAGGGATTGAGGAGACAATATTCTCTAGAGTTCAGAAAAAGGAGAGGTGATCTCATTGAAACATACAAAATTCTTACAGGGCTTGACAGGGTTGATGCAGGAAGGATGTTTCCCCTGGCTGGGGGATCCAGAACCAGGGCACACAGTCTCAGAATAACAGGTAGGCCTTTTAAGACTGAGATGAGGAGGAATTTCTTCACTCAGAGGGTGTGAAATTCTTTATCCCAGAGGGCTGTGGAAGCTCAGTCATTGAGTATGTTCAAGACAGAGATAAAGAGATTTCTAGATATTAAAGGTATCAAGGCATATGGGGATAGTGTGGGAAAAAGGTGTAGAAGATCAGCCATGATCTAGCTGAATGGTGGAGCAGGCTCAAGGGGTTGACTGGCCTACTCCTGCTCCAATTTCCTATGTTCCTAGAAGCTGGGGCTGTTCTGTAGAGAGACACTGGGCTGGATTTTACAGAATCCCCGACATCGGGTTTTGTGGCCGGGGAGTGACGGAAAATGCTGCCACGTACCCTGACGCCAGGAGGGCCCGGCCCGATCCGATATTGCCGGCGACAGCAAGGCCTCGTGGTGCCACCCGCACCACCCCCTCCCCGCACCCGCTGCTCAACGAGGGGACCTCCATTTGCATATTTAAATAAATTAAAATAAATGCATTAATCATACTTATGCAGCCACCTTCCAGCCCGCTGCCATCTTCCTACCGCTGGCCGGCACTCCTGCACCTTCGGATCCCCGTCAAGGGAAATGTGGCAGAACACTTGTTCGGGGGGGCGTGCAGTGGGCGGGGGGGGGGGGGGTGGTGGCAGGGGGGGGGATGGGGGAGGAGGTAAGTTTCTCAGTGCAGGAAGGGGGAATGGGATCAAAGTAACATCATTGGTGTAGGGGATGGTGGGAAGGGTTTGAGTTTAACGTTGGGGGGGTGGTGTTAAGGAATATCAGGTGGACAAGGTAAATGTTTTGGTGGGGGTAGAAGAGGGCAAGTAATTAATTTTATGCTTATTGGGGGGTGGGAGAGGGACAAAATAAATGTATTTAATTTTTTCATCACTGTATCTTTAAATATTTAACAGTGGAGTTGAAAGCCGTTTAAAAATGGCGTCAGCACCTACGCACAGGCAGCTGACGCCATTGCTGGTGATGGACAGCCCGCCCTCTCCATGTGATTCTGGGGTGGGGTGGGGGGTGGGAAACGGCCTGCCCCAGCTATTTAAATAAGCCGCTGTGCTTAGGATCACGCTGGCTCCGCAACGTGCTGCCCGGATGGGTGGGCCACCACTGTTTTCGCCCGCTGTCAATTCAGCCCACTATTTCTGCTGGTTGGGAAGTCTTGGACTCGGGGGCATAGTCTAAAAATTAAAGCCAGGCCTTTCCGGATGGTAGAAGTCTCTTTGCAAGGTCAATTGTAATTTTAGATCTGAAATTGATAGATTTTTGTTAACCAAGGTATTAAGGGATATGATGAGAATATAGAGTTAGGTCACAGATCAATCACGATTTCATTAAATGGCAAAACAAGTTCAAGTGGCTGAACGGACTACTCTTGTTCCTATGTTTCTGTAGTCCTTTGATACATGTCCAAGTCAGGAATGGTGTGTGACTTGGAGGGGTCCTTGGAGGTGATGGTGGTGCCATGCCATTGTTGATTTTGTATTTGTCAGTGATGAAGCTTGCAGGGGAGGGAGGTGTCCAGACTGCATTGAAACAGCATGGCTGGGTGAGCAAGTATCTCTGCTGTACTGGCCTTCATCATTATTGCCAGAATCCATGGATTTTGCTGCGTCCAGTGCAGTCAACCACTTCTTAATGTCACGTGGACTGAACCAAATTGGTTGGACACTGGTAGCTACAATAGTGAAAACCTCTGGAGGAAGTTATGGCATTTGATATATGAAGAGTAAAATGTGTAAGTTAAAGCAAATACATTAATATAAAAGCAAAATACTGTGGATGCTGGAAATCTGAAATAAAAACAAGAAATGCTGGAAATACTCAGCAGGTCTGGCAGCATCTGTGCAGAGAGAAGCAGAGTTAGCATTTCGGGTCAGTGACCCTTCTTCAGAACTGGCAAATATTAGAAATGTCAAAGGTTATAAGCAAGTAAAGCAGGGGTGGGGCAAGAGATAACAAAGGAGAAGGTGTAGATTGGACAAGGCCACAGATTAGCTGATCAGAAGGTCATGGAGCAAAGACAAACAATATGTTAATCGTGTGTTGAAAGACAAAGCATTAGTACAGATAGGATGTTAATGGACTGAAGATTGAACAGCAGCAAGTACAAACATGAAAAGAAACAGTGGGTAAGCAAACGGAACAAACTAAGATGCAACAAAATAAACATACAAAAAAAATGTAAAAAATGTAAAAAAGAAAAAATAACTAAAAATAAAAGTAAAATGGGGGGGCCCGTCATGCTCTGAAATTATTGAACTCAATGTTCAGTCCGGCAGGCTGTAGTGTGCCTAATCGGTAAATGAGATGCTGTTCCTTGAGCTTGCTTGATGTTCACTGGAACACTGCAGCAAGCCCAGGATAGAGATGTGAGCATGAGAGCAGGGGGGAGCGTTGAAATGGCAAGCAACCGGAAGCTCAGGGTCCTGCTTGCGGACTGAGTGGATGTGTTCCGTAAAGCGGTCACCCAGTCTGCATTTGGTCTCCCCAATGTACAGGAGACCACATTGTGAGCAGCGAATACAGTATACTACATTGAAAGAAGTACAAGTAAATCGCTGCTTCACCTGAAAGGAGTGTTTGGGGCCTTGGATAGTGAGGAGAGAGGAGGTAATGGGCAGGTATTACACCTCCTGCAGGGGAAGGTGCCATAGGATGGGGACGAGGTGGTGGGGGTAATGGAGGAGTGAACCAGGGTGTCGTGGAGGGAACGAACCCTTCGAAATGCTGACAGGGGAAGGGAGGGGGAAGATGTGTTTGGTAGTGGCATCACGCTGGAGGTGGCGGAAATAGCGGAGGATGATCCTTTGGATATGGAGGCTGATGGGGTGGAAAGTGAGGACAAGGGGAACCCTGTCACGGTTCTGCAAATACATCGTTTTGGACGGAGTACTTCTCTTTCTTCAATAAATTTCTATTGACTTAAGTCTTAGTCTATACATATATTCAATTTGCTTACCAAAGATGATGGCCGGAATTTTATGGCCCTCCAATGAATGGGCTGGTGGCGGTTGGAGGAAGGAGGGACCGAAAAATTAATAGAGTGGGAGGTGGGGGGGGGGGGGGTGGAGGGGAATGTTCAATGCCTTCCCACCTCCGCTGCAATTTTACGCAGGGCGGCAGTGGTGAGAAACAGCCCGCATAACCCAAGCCAATCAAAGCCTTTAAGGGGCCAAGTAACTGCCTCCTCCCGCCACCGCTGGCATCTTACCCGCAGCAGCCGGACGGCAAAGGCCCCAAGAACTGCCTGGTAAAACCAGGCAGCCTTCTTGCGGGCTGGGGGTTGCCCTCCTGATCCGGAGCAAAAAATCCTGATGTGACTCCCCAGGACCGGCAGAGGCGGGCTCGCCAGCGACTTTTCAGCTGGTGGGCGGGGCCTCCCATCCAATGTAAAATTCCGGCTGAGGAGAATCACATGGTAATATTCAGGTAAACCACAGTACAACAGCAAAGATTCTCTATTCAGTTCCTGGATCTTGCAATCATTTGTCTTGACATTGGGAGAAGTAAAGGCACACTCTGGTTCATAGGCAACATAAGGTCCACTTACAGGAGTGCTTGACAAGTGGAATATCCAGCATAAAATCCTAAAACATACTACACAGGAACACTGTAAGGAGGATTTTTTTATTATTTATTCATGGGATGTGGGCATCACTGGCTAGGACTACATTTATTGCCCATCCCTAATTGCCCTTGAGAAGGTGGTGGTGAGCTGCCTTCTCGAACCGCTGCAGTCCATGTGGGGTAGGTACACCCACAGAGGTGTTAGGAAGGGAGTTCCAGGATTTTGACCCAGCGTCAATGAAGGAGCGGCGATATAGTTCCAAGTCAGGATGGTGTTTGGCTTGGAGAGGAACTTGCAGGTGGTGGTATTCTCATGCATCTGCTGTCCTTGTCCTTCTAGATGGTAGAGGTCATGGGTTTGGAAGGTGCTGAGTAAGGAACCTTGGTGCGTTGCTGCAGTGCATCTTGTAGATGGCACACACTGCTGCCACTGTGCATTGGTGGTGGAGGAAGTGAATGTTCTTGATTGGGAGTGCCAATCAAGCGGGCAGCTTTGTCCTGGATGGTGTCGAGCTTCGTGAGTGTTGTTGGAGCTGCACCCATCCAGCCAAGTGGAGAGTATTCCATCACACTCCTAACTTGTGCCTTATAAATGGTGGACAGGCTTTGGGGAGTCAGGAGGTGAGTTACTCGCCACAAGATTCCTAGCCTCTGACCATCTCTTGTAGCCACTGTATTTATATGGCAACTCCAGTTCAGTTTCTGGTCAATGGTAAACCGCCAGGATGTTGATGATTCAGCGATCATAATGCCGTTAAATGTCAAGTGGAGATGGTTAGATTCTCTCTTGTCTGAGATAATCATTGACTGGCATTTGTGTAGCACGAATGTTACTGGTTGAGAGAATAGATCAGAGTCATTGTAGCCAACGTTTGAAGACAAGGAAAATGCTATGTGACAGGGAGAAAATGACATCGACAGATAGATCTCTATAAGATGAAGGACATTAGGCAATTGATCTGCAGAAAGGAAAGCTATACATCAGTCACAGTGCCCATGAGTTGGAATGTCTATCCACACACTTCATTTCCAAAAAGAATCAGAAGTAGGGTATTGTCATCAGATTTCCATGAAGTTATTTAGCAACCATTTTGATGAAACTGAAGGAACAACCTCAAGAGGCAGTATGGTTGATGTTCTCTGTTCCCTCTGAGGCTGATTCTCCGATACCACATAAATAGCGTAAATATTTTATTGTAATTAAACCGTTCGGATTAATTTCAGTCATTTATAATTAAAAACAATTTTTACATTAGTTTCATTGTGCAAAACTGAATGCACTTACCTTCTTTTAAATAGAGACATGAAAATGAGTCTTTTGACTTTCAGTACTTCAACTTCCAGGAGTTTTTCTTCAGTGTAGCTACCATTTTATAGATCAATAAGAAAAATACCAAGAATTTAAAACCCTTCACCTCCTCTCGTTGCTGCTGTGCTTTCAGTTTCTGTAATTATTCCCTATTTAGCAATAATTTATACCTTAGGCAGTAAGTTTAAAATTTTATAAACATACTATAACTAGTGTTATTTCATTATGAAAAATATTGCAACGTCACAGATCAAATTAATAACATTTGCTACCACTTTAATAGAAGTTCATATATTACTGTAGAAATAAAGCATAATTAGGAAAAAAATCCTTCAATTATTTAAATACGTCAATCGGGTATAACAGTAAATTAATACTTAAACATACATTAATACATCGTGATGGAATATTCTCCACTTGCCTGGATGGGTGCAGCTTCAACAACAGTCAAGAAGCTCGACACCCTCCAGGACAAAGCAGCCCACCACCAGCACACAGTGGCAGCAGTGTGTACTATATACAAGATGCACTGCAGCAACTCACCAAGTCTCCTCAATAGCACCTTCCAAACACACAACCTCTACCACCTAAAAGGACAAGGGCAGCAGACACATGGGAACACTGCAACCTGTAAGTTCCCCTGCAAGTCACACACCATCCTGACTTGGAAATATATCACCATTCCTTCAGTGTCGCGGGGTCAAAATCCTAGAACCCCCTTTCTACCTGCACTGTAGGTGTACCTACACCACATGGACTGCAGCGGTTCAAGAAGGCCGCTCACCACCACCTTATCAAGGGCAATTAAGGATGAGCAATAAATGATGGCCTTGCCAGAGACGTTGACATCCCATGAACAAATACAAAAAAATTGAACCTTGAACTAGCAGCATAATGGAATAGCAAGTATTGAGTCCCACTTCAAAATTGTCGTAAAAGATCATGGTTACACAGGACCTGAGGCTGATTTTATTGACCTTTTCCCTGAAGCACGGCAATTCTCTGGGTGAAGAGGTAAGGATAAGAGTAACCTGATGTAATCAAGAATCACCCTTCAGACTCGTAGCAAGCCAAGTGTCACGCACACCCAAATGGGCGGCACAGTGGCGCAGTGGTTAGCACCGCAGCCTCACAACTCCAACGACCCGGGTTCAATTCTGGGTACTGCCTGTGCGGAGTTTGCAAGTTCTCCCTGTGTCTGCATGGGTTTCCTCCGGGTGCTCCGGTTTCCTCCCACCACCAAAGACTTGCAGGTTAATAGGTAAATTGGCCATCATAAATTTCCCCTAGTATAGGTAGGTGGTAGGGAAATATAGGGACAGGTGGGGATATGGTAGGAATATGGGATTAGTGTAGGATTAGTATAAGTGGGTGGTTGATGGACGGCATAGATTCGGTGGGCCGAAGGGCCTGTTTCAGTGCTGTATCTCTAAATAAATAAATAAATAAATAAAGACACAACAATCATGGACTAACTTTGAAAGAGTTATGAAAAACAGACTCTGTCATTAAAAAAATGAACCTTTATCTTAACAAACTGAACAATGGTTCAAAATGGCCACTGAAGATAAAGGGATTGGCATTTTGTGTATTCAAACTGTCTGACAAAGGACACATATTCATAGCTAAAAGATATATTAACGATATAGATGAGGGAATTAAATGCAATATATCCAAGTCTGCAGACGACACAAAGCTGGGTGGGAGTGTGAGCAGTGAGGAGGATGCAGAGAAGCACCAGTGTGATTTGGACAGGTTGAGTGAGTGGGAAAGTCCATGGCAGATGCAGTATAATGTGGATAAATGTGAGGTTATTCACTTAGGAGGCAAAAACAGGAAGGCAGATTATCTGAACGGCGACAGATTGGGAAAGGGGGAGGTGCAGCGAGACCTGGGTGTCCTTGTGCACCAGTCGCTGAAAGTAAGCATGCCAGTGCAACAGGCAGTTAAGAAGGCAAATGGTATATTGGCCTTCAGAGCGAGAGGATTCAAGTACAGGAGCAGGGATGTCTTGCTGCAGTTATACAAGGCCTTGGTGAGACCACAACTTGAGTATTGTGTACAGTTTTGGTCTCCTTGTCTGAGGAAAGATAGAAACATAGAAAACAGGAGCCGGAGTAAGCCATTCGGCCCTTCAAGACTGCTCCGCCAATCATTATGATCATGGTTGATCATCCAACTCAGTAACCTGTTCCTGCTTTCGCCCCATATCATTTGATCCCTTTAGACCCAAGAGCTATATCTAACTCCTTCTTGAAAACATACAATGTTTTGGCCTCAACTGCTTTCTGTGGTAGTGAATTCATCACTCTCTGGGTGAAGAAATTTCTCCTCATCTCAGTCCTGAATGGTTTACCCCGTATCCCTGGTTCTGGACTCGCCCGCCATCAGGAACATCCTTCCTGCATCTACCCTGTCAAGTTCTGTTAGAATTTTATAGATTTCTATGAGATCCTCCCTTACTCTTCTAAACTCCAGTGAATATAATCCTAACCGACTCAATCTCTCCTCATACGTCAGGCCCACCATCCCAGGAATCAATCTGGTAAACCTTTGCTGCACTCCCTCTATAGCGAGAACATTCTTCCTCAGATAAGGAGACCAAAACTGCACACAATATTCCAGGTGTGGCCTCACCAAGGCCCTGTATAATTGCAGCAAGACATGTTCTTGCTATGGAGGTGTGCAGCGAAGGTTCACCAGACTGATTCCTGGGATGGCAGGACTGACGTATGAAGAGAGATTGGGTCGATTAGGCTTGTATTCGCTAGAATTTCGAAGAATGAGAGGGGATCTCATAGAGACCTACAAAATTCTAACAGGACTGGACAGACTAGATGCAGGAAGGATGTTCCCGATGGCGGGTGAGTCCAAGATCAGGGGTCACAGTCTAAGGATAAGGGATAAGCCATTTAGGACTGAGATGAGGAGAGATTTCTTCACCCAGAGAGTGGCGAACCTGTGGAATTCTCTACCACGGAAAGCAGTTGAAGCCAGATCATTAAGTATAGAAATTAAATTAAATAAAGAGTTAGATATAGTTCTTAGGGCTAAAGGGGTCAAGGGATACAGGGAGAAAACGGGAACAGGGTACTGAGTTTAGATGATCAGCCATGATCGTATTAAATGGCGGAGCAGGCTCGAAGGGCCGAATGGCCTACTCCTGCTCCTATTTTTCTATGTTTCTATGTCAATGGAACCCATCCTACATCTATCCTGAAACATTTAAAAATTGAAATTCTTTTTCTGAAACAAAGGAGGTGTGAAGTAGCCACGTCCTGGGCCATTGTGCAATCACCATGGGGAAGAGATGAGAATGTCGCCAACCAGGAGGTGAAAAGTGACAGCTTTATCTTAAAAAAAAAGACAGCCCGAGAGAGAAATGGAGACAATCACCCAGGAAAGAAGCAACATCTGACAGCCAGCATTCCAGCAAGCCAGAAAGCACATGCCATGTTGAAAAAATTCGCCATCTACATTATACAACAGTGAGAGCTAGAAGTAAACCCACCATCCTCAACAGAACCTTCAATCAAGAGAGAAGTCTATTATCATCTCAGGCCTGCATCCATCTAGAATTTGATTCTCAAGATAATTCAATAGGTTTATGATAACCTTTCCCCCACTGAAAGCCACCTTCCTTTTACCCTTCTCTACCTGTTTCTTTGTGCGTGTGTGTGCGCGAGCGATTATGTGAATGGATGCCGTTTCAACACTTTTGGGATAAGGTGTATTGATCAATAAACAATTGGTTTTCTGTTTGTAAAAACCTACAAGAAAACTTGTTGCTGTCTGGTTATTTGAAAAATAAAACACCAAGGGCTAAACTCTAATACAAATACACTTATTGTGGTCAAGTGGGGAGTTGAACGGTGGGAAACACCCATGTCACACCACGTGGCCATAACACAAGGAATATCCAAGAAAATCCATCATGAGCCAAAAGGCCCTAAGGCCTAAAATTCAGTTGCAGGTTTCTCAAGCCTGCAGTTGTCCTCTGCATTCCTGCCCTGTTTACAGGCATTAGATCCATATTCTGGGGCAGGAAATTCAGGTGCACCTGGGCCTGGTCAGGTGCAGCGCATTTGAGTGCACTGCTCCTGTTCTGTGCCAGGGCAGAGGAAGCCAGGGGAAAGTAAAACAGTCCCTAAAATTGTCCCTTTGTTGTGGGATTATCTATTCTCTTATAATTGGTGCTTTGGTTTCAGTTAAAATGGAACATAAAACATAAAAGGGAACACAAAAAATCTTCTGCAGGCATGTAAATAATAAGTGGCTCTTAAGAGATAGAGTGGGGTCTATTAGGGACAAAGAGGATAACACGTACTTAGAGGTGCAGGACAAGTACTTAATGAGTACTTTGTATCAGTGTTCACTAAACAAGTGGAATCTGACAAAGTATCGGTAGCAGAGAGTAGAGGCAATGGATAGTGTAAACATTGAGAGGGGGGAGGTACCAAAAAAGCTGGCTATGCCTAGGGTAGATAAGTCACCTGGTCTGGATGGCTTGCATCCCAGGCTGCCAAAGGAAGTGGGGATGGAGATGGCAGAAGGGCTTGCCATAATCTTCTAATCTTCCCTAGATACGGGGGAGGTGCCAGAGGATTGGAGAGTGGCAAATTTAACACCCTTATTCAAGAAAGGGTGGAAGGACTTTCCTAGCAACTACAGGCCAGTTAGTTTAACAGTCTGCTTTTCTCTCCACAGATGCTGCCAGACCTGCTGAGTTTTTCTAGCACTTTCAGTTTTATATTTCAGATTTCCAGCATCCACAGTATTTTGCTTTTGTTTTAGAGTTTACCAATCATTGGTGGGTAAGGTTTTAGAAACAATAATCCTGTTGAATTTTTTGAAGTAACGGAGAAGGTTGATGAAGAGAATGCGGTGAATGTTGCTTATATGGATTTTAAGAAAACATTTTGATAAGGTATCACATAAAAGGCTGGTTAACAAAATTGAGGCTCATGGAATAGAAAGATCAGTGTCCAACTGGATTTTAAAAAATTGGTTTAAGGACATAAAACAGCGAGTCATAGTAAATGGTTGTTTTTCAGACTGGAGGATGGGTAGACAGTGGTGGTTCCCAAGGGTCAGTGCTGGGACCACTGCTTTTTCTGCTTTATATAAATGACTTGGATCTTGGAATACAGAGTAGAATCTCAAAATTTGCCAATGACACAAAACTCAGAGGTGTGGCAAACAGTGAGGATGATATGAACCAGCTGCAACAAGACACAGATAGGCTAGCAAAATGGGCAGATCGGTGGCAGATGGAATTTAATACCGACAAGTGTGAGATGATGCATTTTGGCAGAAGGAATAGGAAGAGGTAATATAGACCTAATGGCACAATTCTAAAGAGTGTGCAGGAACAGAGGGACCTGGGCGTGCATGTCCATCGATCTTTGAAGGTGGCAGGACATATTGAGAGAATGGTTAGCAAAGCATATGGGATCATGGGCTTCATAAATAGAGGCATTGAGTACAAAAGAAGGAAGGTTATGCTGAACCTTTATAAAGCTCTGGTTAGGTCCCAACTGGAGAATTGCATTCAGTTCTGGTCACCACACTTTAGAAAGGATGTAAGGGTCCTTGAGAGAGTGCAAAATGATTCCAGAATTTACCAGAATGATTCCAGAAATGAGGGATTCTAGATTCAAGGTTAGGTTGAACAAAGGAGATCGAGGGGAGATTTAATAGAAATGTACAAGATTATGACAGGCTTAGATAATTTAGAGAAGGAAAAAGTGTCCCCTTAAATAATGGTACAAGGGGCATAGATTGAAGGTTTTGGGCAAGAGATGCAGAGGGGAATATGAGGAAGAACTTTTTTAGGCAGCGGGTGATAATGATCTGGAAATCGCTGCCCACAAGGGTGGTATAAGCAGAGATAATCAATGACGTCAAAAGGAAATTGGATGGCCACTAGAAGGAAATAGACTTGCAAGGCTACGCGGACTGAGCAGGGAATAGGGCTGACTGATTAGCTCTGTGGAGAGCGGCATAGACTCAATGGGCCGAATGGCCACCTTCTTTGCCATAAAAGACTCTATGACTTATTGTTAAGTAGGTGTTGCCAAGGTGATAACAGTAAACAGAAGTGTACTTTACCACTGCAGTAAAACATCACAATTGACAGTAAATTAGCAATAAAGTTACCACTCATGGATGTTCCCAACAATAATAAAAAGAACTCGGTGATCTTTACAGAAATGTCAGAGCTAGTTACTTTCTAACATTTCTGGGGAATGAATTCTAACTGCACCATTCAAAATATGGATGTTGTTTTATTAATTCTACACAGAAAGAATTGATGCTTGGTGAACACCGAGTGCCGCTCATTGCAGCTATAATTAAGGAAAGACAGATGGAAGCAGAAAGTGTCTCAGGTGCTCACAGAATTCTCTCATAAAACGAAAATGTTGTTATGTATTCACATTGGACATTCTCCTGCAGTCCCCAAAGGATTTCATTCATTCTGTTAACCCAGTAAATGAGTAGGCACTTGAGAGAATCTGCTAAGAGATTTGTGTGTAGCGAATGTAACAGTGGTTTAAATTAGTGCACCTGGTACACAGGACTATTCCAACATAGCATATGGATACCAAGGGGAAAATTTCCATTGATCACCATGTATATCAAAACCTAAACCTTCATGTAAAAAGTGAGTTTACGATTTTGCCACAAATAAGATGGAAAGAAAATGTTCACTCTCAAATCTTCAAATATTAATAAAGAGTGACCTGGATGAGGGTGTAGAAGGGTGGGTTAGTAAATTTGCGGATGACACGAAGGTCGGTGGAGTTGTGGATAGTGCCGAAGGATGTTGTAGGTTACAGAGGGACATAGATAGGCTGCAGAGCTGGGCTGAGAGATGGCAAATGGAGTTTAATGCGGAAAAGTGTGAGGTGATTCACTTCGGAAGGAGTAACAGGATTGCAGAATACTGGGCTAATGGGAAGATTCTTGGTAGTGTAGATGAGCAGAGAGATCTTGGTGTCCAGGTACATAAATCCCTGAAAGTTGCCACCCAGGTTAATAGAGCTGTTAAGAAGGCATATGGTGTGTTAGCTTTTATTAGTAGGGGGATCGAGTTTAGGAGCCACAAGGTCATGCTGCAGCTGTACAGAACTCTGGTGCGGCCGCACCTGGAGTATTGCGTGCAGTTCTGGTCACCGCATTATAGGAAGGATGTGGAAGCTTTGGAAAAGGTGCAGAGGAGATTTACTAGGATGTTGCCTGGTATGGAGGGAAGGTCTTACGAGGAAAGGCTGAGGGACTTCAGGTTGTTTTCGTTAGAGAGAAGGAGGAGAAGAGGTGACTTAATAGAGACATATAAGATAATCAGAGGGTTGGATAGGGTGGATAGTGAGAGCCTTTTTCCTCGGATGGTGATGGCAAACACAAGGGGACATAGCTTTAAGTTGAGGGGTGATAGATATAGGACAGATGTCAGAGGTAGTTTCTTTACACAGAGAGTAGTAGGGGCGTGGAACGCCCTGCCTGCAACAGTAGTAGACTCGCCAACTTTAAGGGCATTTAAGTGGTCATTGGATAGACATATGGATGAAAATGGAATAGTGTAGGTCAGATGGTTTCACAGGTCGGCGCAACATCGAGGGCTGAAGGGCCTGTACTGCGCTGTAATGTTCTATGTTCTATGAGTGTGCATGCATGTGTGTGGAGCAAGGGCAGGGGGCTGGTAATGGAGTTTTGGAGACACATACACACAAAATTCAGAAATCAGATCAGGCATTACAGCACGTCATCAGACAGGTCCTTACACACTCAGTGAGAGAGGCAAGGTATTCTCATTACAGAAAAAGGATTAAGCATTAAACCTCTTGCTGCACATGTAAGTCAGGTTTAAGGTTTCAAAATTCACTGAGGGTAATGCACCTTGTCCTGAGTGGAGGGCAAAAAGCTTGTTTTAACAACGTTTGCAATAATGAGCCTCCATGTAGAGTGAATCCTGGTCAACAGACCTAGTTCAAATGGAGACAGTGCAATTCTGATCGGGATGGAATAATAGTTAGGTTTTAGTCTAAGCAGTAGGTTAGCATTAATATACAGCAAAAAACTTTTGAAATATTTTCCTTAAGGCCAAGATCACTCCGAGTTGTGGGTAAGGGTGGGATTCCTGCCAGTCAATCTGGCTTGCCATGATCCCTTCCCTGGGTTGGGATCGATTAAATATACACCTGCATTCCTCGCGTTATCTGCTCTGCATTGGGAGTCTGCCACTGCACAGGAGGGAAATGTTGTACTGTTATAGCACTGCACTCAGCGCAGGAGCTTAAAAGGGACTGGTCAGCAACTGACTAGCCAACAAGTGGCAACAAAAATGATGTCTAGCCCTGCTGCAATGAATCTTTCTGGAGAGGGGCAGGAAAATGTTGAAATGATCAGAAGAGGGAACTGTTGGCCTCATGATTACTGATTCATGGCTCCTGTCAACAAAGATGTTCCAAAGTCTTTTCTATATATGCATTGATTCTGGGAGATGGAGGAAAGTCCAAGTCAGTTTTTTAGGGCAAGAATTTAGTGAAAGGCCTCCTTGATCCTTTTTCCTATATTCCCTACTTCAGAACTAACCAAAAATAGGGTAATTTTTGTAAATCACAGAATCTTACAGCACAGAGGGAGACAATTCAGCCTATTGTGCCTATGTCAGTTCCCTATGAGATATCCCATTAGTTGCTCTCGCCTGCTCTTTCCCCAATAGCCCTGCAATTTCTCCCCTTCAAGTTTTTATCGAATTCCTTTTTGAAATTACTATTGAATCAACCTTTTTTAATAAAAAAAAGAGAAAAATCTACACTGTAAAATATATACAATCAGCTGGGAAGAATACATTTTAAACCTTGATCTAATCAATGGGTCAGAATGAACACACATTGAAACATAATCTATTTAGATAGTTGGAACAGAAACACACAATACATTTGATTTATACATTAGCCCAGGACAGATGCACATCTCAATCCCACAGTGGATTAAGCCCAGGCACACAGCAGAATCCCAATGTCAGTTAAGAATACAAGAAATAGGAGCAGAAGTAAGCCATATAGCCCCTTGAGCCCGCTCCGCCATTCAATAAGATCATAGCTGATCTAATCTTGGTCTCAACTTCACTTTCCTGACTGTTCCCCCAATCCTTGACGCGCCTATAGTTCAAAATTCTGTCTATATTAGTTTGAATATATTCAATGACTCAACCTCTACAACTCTCTGGGTTAGAGAATTCCGAAGATTCACAGCCTTCAGAGAAGAAATTCCTCCTCCTCTCATTCTTAAATGGGCAACCTCTTTCAAATGGGAAACCCCTTATTCTAAAACTATGCCCCCAGTTCCAGATTCCTCCACGAGGGGAAACATCCTCTCAGTATTAATCCTGTCAAGCTCCCTCAGAATCTTATACTTTTCAATAAGATCACCTCTCAGTCTTCTAAACCCCAATGAGTATAGGCCCAACCAGCTCAACCTTTCCTCATAAGACAACCCTTTCATCCCAGAAATCAACCTAGTGAACCTTCTCTGAACTGCCTCCAATGCAAGTATATCCTTCCTTAAATAAGGAGACCAAAACTACATAGTACTCTAGGTATGGTCTCACCAACACCGTGTACAATTGTAGCAAGACATCCCTACTTTTATACTCCACACCCCTTGCAATAAAGGCCAAATTCCATTTGCTTTCTTAATTACTTGCTGGATCTGCATGCTAACTTTTTGTGTTTCATGTAAGAGGTCATTCAGATTCATCTGTACCGCAGCATTCTGTAGTCTTTCTCCATTTAAATAATATTTTATTTTTCTATTCTTCCTACCAAAGTGGATAACCTCACATTTTCCCACATTATACTCCATCTGACAAATTTTTGCCCATTCACTTAACCTATCTATATCCCTTTGCAGACTCTCTGTGTCCTCCTCATAACTTGCTTTCCCATCTATCTTGTATTGTCAGCAAACTTGGCTACAATACACTTGGTCCCTTCATCCAACTCATTACTATATATTGTAAATATTTGAGGCCCCAGCACTGATCCCTGTGGCATCCCAATAGTTACAGTTTCCCAACTTGAAAATGACCCATTTATCCCAACTCTCTGTTTCCTGTTAGTTAGCTAATCCTCTATCCATGCTAATATATTACCCCCAACACCATGAGCTCTTATCTTGTGCACTAACCTTTTACGTGGCATCTTATCGAATGCCTTTTGGAAATTCAAATGCATCTACTGGTTCCTCTTTATCCACCCATCGTCAAAGAACTCTGTCAAACACAATTTTCCTTTCATAAAGCCATGTTGACTCCGCTTGATTGTATTATGATTTTCTAAATGTCCTGCTACCATTTCCTTAATAATAGATTCAGCAATTTCCCAATGACAGATGTGAGGCTAAATGGCCAAGAGTTACCTGCTTTCTGTCTCCCTCCTCTTTTGAATTAGGGCATTACATCAGTGGTTTTCCAATCCACTAGGACCTTTCCAGAAACTAGGGAATTTTGGAAAATTACAACCAATGCATCTAGTATTCCTGCAGCCACTTCTTTTAAAATCCTGGGATGCAGGCCATCAGGTCCATAAGTTGGCATTGACCAGTGGAATTAAGGTCTGAAGAATAGGACAAGACAGATACACAGCTAATCTGATGGACAAGTAATAGAATTTCAATCTACAAACAGTGTAACCCTAATCTTAATTTAAATAGTGAAAACACGGTGGAAAATATTCTTTGCAATTAAAGCTTGTAACCTGACTTAAATGTTTAGCAGAGTCCATCATCTCAGCAGAGATCCAAGATTTGATTCCATGAGAAATTTCTAGTCAATTTAACAGGGGTGGCGGTGAAGGCAAGTTATAACTGGGCTCAGAATTCTGAAGGAATTCTGTTGAATTCTGTAGAAGAGAAATAATCAGTCACGCTACTGATTTTTATCCAGTGATTGCTCCTGCACTTGTGTAAATAGCAAGTGGATTTATAAGACTGGGATATGTTTGCTTTCATGGTCAAATAAACTGTAGATACTCACTCTCTAAACTCATATGAAGAATAGTCACTTTGTGAAGATAATAAGGCCTCACTGCCAGCTATAAAACTGCAATGTTGCGTCAACCATCATCGTTAAGACAGGAGGAGGATAAGAGAGAAAACTGGAGAAAAACAGAGAAAATTATAAATGAATCATTTAAAACACTTTCCAACAAATGTCTGATTATTTTGTGGCTAAATCTGTGGTCTCACAGGACAAAACTGTTGTTCAAGCTACTTGGGAATTCTTAACCTAGTTCCTGGTGAGCAAGGCTGACAACACAAAATATTCCCCTAATTCAACACCAATTGCATTAAATTGGCAATCTCACTCAAGGAGGCTGGAGGAAGGATGGAGCACAGCATAGTAAGGGATACTCAGAGGTTGAGACTAATATAAATAATTGAGACAGAGAAGTGATGCTTTACACTGGGTCTAGCCATGCTGTATATTTCTAACTTCATTCTGATACTAAGTGGCTAAAGATGAGAAAGTGTTCCAAATGTGCATGAACTTGCCCAAAAATCATTCAATTCTAAAATGTGCTATTATTACTGTACTGTCTATAAAGTTTAAAACACCCATTGCATACTTCCACAGTGTCAAATCAAGTTCAGGAACACTTGAGAAAAATTGGGATGCAATAACTTGAGGGCACATCCATGCATAAAGAGGGAAACATTAATGGAAATTCCAGGAATGAGAGCATAGGGAGAAGGGAAAATAACCCATGCCAACAAAAATTTACCACTGTGAGTATGCCGAAGCAATGAGGTGAGCTATATGTGTCTTCAGCTACATTGCATCGGTAAACATCAAGGAAATGGGCTTCGCACATGAAGAACAGAGAGAGAAAACACCACAGAAGATGGATCTTACAGAAACTACTGTTGGTGCAGATTGGTATGTTATCAAATGTTTTTATGAGTAATGAAGCCAGTTGGCTTCAATAGAACTTTGTTTTCTTAATAACCAAATTCATTTTTATGAACCAAAATATGTTCTACATTTCCAACAACATGTGCCAGCCAATGAAAAGGATGAAAATACAAATCCTGTTAATCAGTTTACGTAAAAGATATTTAGGTGTGAGCTTGGCTGCAGGCCAGACGTTTATGTGTTCAATCTCCACTTCAGTGACTTGAGCACATAAACTAGACTGACACTCCATTCTGCATTGTCGATGATGCTGCCTTTTGGCGGAGAGATTAAATTAAGGCCCCAACTGCCCTCTCAGATATGTAGGCAAATGAGATTCTACGCATTTAGCTATAATGCCTTGGACTATTATGCTTTCTGATTACGATAGGAAAATTACCGAATGGCTGTCCCAATTTTAAGACAATCCCAAGTGTTAACATTGAGAGGATGAGTAATGTCTGTAAGCGTGTTACAATTGTATAGGCAGAAAATGTTTTGTGGTAGAAACTTTACATTTGGAATATAAATGAAAGATAGCAGATGATCTAACATTGTCCTGACCTGACCACATGCTGTTTATGTATGGAGCACTGTCTTAAATAAAATAGAATGGAATTGGGAAGTAACAAGCCTACATACAAGCATTCCTCTGAATAAGTAGATGTTGAAAAGGGGGCTGTAGACATGGAAAATGTAAACAAGGTGAAAAGATAAGTGGCATAGCTAGGGCCTGATAGAACAGACCCAGAATAGACCTGAAAAGTCACCTATCAGTTTAGTATCAGTTGTGGGAAAGTTATTAAAATCTATCATCAGTGACAGAGTGACTGAACACTTGAACAATCATAAGCTGGTCATAGAGAGGCAGCATGGATTTGTAAAGGGTAAGTCATGTCTGACAAACATAGTTGAATCTTTTGAGGTGGAATGTCTGTCGATGTTGACTCTATGGACTTCCAGAAGGCATTGATAAGGCTCTATACATGAGATTATTAGAAAAAATAAAAGCACTGAGAATTGCAAATAATCAATAACAATTGGTTGGGAGGTAGGAGGCAGAGAGTGGGGATAAAAGGCTTGTTCTCTGATTGACAGGATGTGACAAATGGTGTGTTCAGGGATCGTACTAGGGCCTCAGCTTTCCCCCATATTTATCAATGACCTAGAAAAAGACTTGTGCATCCAAGTTTGCAGATGACAGTAAATTAGGAGGCACAGTAGCTGTGTAGATGGAAACAGGAAGTTACAACAGAAGACAGAAAGATTAAATGAGTAGAAAAAATTGTGGCGGGGTGGTCTTCCACTTTGGACTCAGTAAATAGTTTATCAACAACAAGAGACTAGAAACTATAGAGAAGCAAAGAGATTTGGGAAATCAGATACACAGATCACTAAAGATTAGTGCACAGGTATAAAAAGTAATCAACAAGGCTAAAAGAAATTGGCATTTATCTCAAGGGATTGGAATTCAAAATAAGGAAGTGATGCTTGAGTTATACAGAGGCTTGATCAGTCCCCATCTGGAGTTCTGTTCAGTTTTGGGCACCACACCTCTGGGTGCTTATGTTAGCCTGGGAGTGGTACCCATGCAGATTTATCAGAATTAAGCCATTAAAGGGTTCAATTATGAGGACAGGTTGCATAAACATGGCTTGTATGCCTTGGAGTTTAAACAGTTGAGTTGTGAACTAACTGAGACATTTAAATAGATAAAGAGATTTGATATAGTGAAGCTGTTTTCTCTGGTGGGGGGAATCCAGAACAAATGGGCACAATCTTAAAATTAGGTTGAGACCTTTCTGGAGTGGCATCAGGAAGTACTTCTTCATACAAACAGTCATGGAAATGTAGAATCTTCCCTAAAAGGTGAATGCGAGGTAAATTATAATATTCAAGACTGACATTATCAGATTTTTATTAGGTAAGTGGATCAAGGGATCAAAGGTGGATAAATGGAGTTGGGGTACAGAGCAGCCATAATCTAGGTGAATGAAAGGACAAGGCATGAATGGTTTACTCCTGTTTCTGTATAAAAGATCCAATATTATTAAACAAATAGAAGGGAATTTCTCCTGGTGTGCTGCCAATATCTATCACTTAACCATGATTAATAAAACAGAATATCTGGTCATTTATCTCAGCCATTGTGGGACCTTGCTGTGTGTAAAATGGCTGCCACATTTCTCTACATCTTGGGACATCCTGAAGTCAAGAAAGGCACTATATAAAAGCAAGTTCTTTCTTTCTTTCTTGTACTTAAGGATGACGTTGCAAACAATGAAGGGAACACAAGTTCATGTTGATGGACACACATATGTCAACACATTGAATACATAACAGATATTGTCTACAAAAAACCATAACATTCTTGGTTTGTTCTTCTGTTGATTCTGCTGATATTACCAATCCGTCCTTCTCTCATGCTTTGCTTCCACACTGATACTGCATTGTAGCTCAAAGCCCTTCATTCCTTCTCTCACTTCAACCCATCATTGCAGTGGGTCGGATCTTCCAAGAGCCAACAGCATGTTGCACTGATTCAAGTGAATCTTCAGTGTGTGTTTACAGGGTCTTTGTTGTCCACCTTGCTTTCTTCTGTCATAAATCAGTTATCTGTAAAGCATCTGCTTCAGCAACCATATGTCTACCTTCATAACATATCCAGACCAATGGAACTGGCCATCCTCATAGCCTCAATGCTGGTGTTGGCAGCATGTTCCAGTACTGTTAATGATCTGGTCCTGCTACCTCATACAAAGCAAGATGTGAAGGTGTCTTGGTGAAATCTTTCTAGCAGGTTGAGTGTACTTTCTCTAAAGTGTTCATGGTTCACATCCATACAGGAGATTGGTAAGTATAACTGTCTTTTAAGTGGTTTAGTGGTGACAATATTGAAAATGCTGGTCCCTTTAATTAAACAGGACTCGTTTGTGTTAATAGAGAGCAGGTGATGCTCATTATACTTTTGCATTTAATGTCTGGGTTTTTGCCCAGCAGGGAGTTGCCTCTGGACAGAGAGTTAGTCCGTGAGGGAAGAGTGGAAACTGATAGCTAGACTGAACTATGAATTGACAATAAAACAGTTGTGGATCAGAGACTGTCATCAGTTTCCTCATTTTGGTGAATGAACATCTGCCTGTTTAACAAGTGGTAACCTTGATATGGTGCTGATTCCAACATGCTTGAACAGTCTACCAAAGGTAGACTCTCTGTGTGTGAGCCAACACTTCCTCATCAATCCTTGCATCATCAGATCTTTCTGTATATTAATGCCTGGCGCCTAGCTTCCAGGTTGCACTTTTGCCTTTCAGTTATATAGTTGTAGGTTCAAGCCACTTGAAAGAATTGAGTACATAATCTACGTTAATAACTCAGTGTAGTACAAATGGAATGTTAAATTGTCGGAGGTTTTTTTCTTTATTCATTCATGGGATATGGGCATCGCTGGCAAAGCCAGCATTTGTTGCCCATCCATTATTGCCTTTGGGAACCTCTGCGGTCCACGTGCTGAAAGTACTCCCACAGTGGTGTTCGGGAGAGAGTTTCAGGATTTTGACCAAATGACAGTGAAGGAGTGGCGATATATTTCCCAAGTCATGATGGTGTGTGGCTTGGATGCGAACTTGCAGGTGGTGGTGTTCACATGCAACTGCTGCCTTTGTCCTTCTAGGTGGTAGAGATTACTTTGGTGAGTTGCTACAGTGCATCTTGTGGATGGTACACATTGCAGACATGGTGTGCTGGTGATGGAGGGATTGAATGTTTAAGGTGGTGGATGGGATGCTAATCAAGTTGACTGTTCTTCTGGATGGTGTTGAGCTTAAGTGTTGTTGGAGCTACACTCACGCAGGCAAGTGAAGCATATTCCATCACACTCCTGATTCTTGCCTTGTAGATGGTGGAAAGGTTTTTCGAGTCAGGAGGTGAGTCACCCACCACTGAATACCCAGTTTTCATCCTTCTTTTGTACTCCTGGTATCTATGTGGCTGGTCCAGTTAATTTTGTGGTCAATGATGAATCCCAGGATGTTTATGGTTGGGGATTTGATGAAGATAATGTAAATGGATGCTGTCTTTACAAGGCCCCATCTGCCAGTCAGACAGGCATAACTCAAGAAGAATAACTCAACAAAACTCAAGAAGCTCGACACCATCCAGGACAAAGCAGCCCACTTGATTGGCACCCCATCCACAAACATTCACTCCCTTCACCACTGACACACAGTGGCAATATACAAGCTGCACTGCAGCAATGCACCAAGGCTACTCAGGCAGCACCTTCCAAACCCGCGACCTCTACCACCTAGAAAGACAAGGGCAAGCAGATGTGTGGGAACACCACCACCTACAAGTTCCCCTCCAAGACACACACCATCCTGACTTGGAACTATACCACAGTTCCTTCACTATAGCTGGGTCAAAATCCTGGAACTCCCTTCCTAATAGCACTATGGGTGTACCTACCCCACATGGACTAACGCGGTTCACCACCACCATCTCATAGGCAATTAGGAATGGGCAATAAATGTTGGTCTGGTCAGTGATGCCCACATCCCAACGAAAAATAAAATGCGAAGGTAGCACTGAATGTTACACCACAGAACAATGTTGTGTATCTGGTGATGGGCTTCCAGGCAACTAACAGGCGAAAGACACTCCCTAAGTACCTCAATTCTCAATTTGGCCAAGCCCAGCATGTGAATGCAACAAATAAAGCTGAAGTGTTTTAAATTTGGCCTCCTCCCTAGGTCCCCACCAAGATGCCAATTATGATCCCCATGGAGACGACTGACAAACCAAAATAATTGAATCCACTGACTGACCCCAATTAAGGAAAGAAAAAAACAACAGACAAGAATTCACTTTTATAAATTTAGTTCTAACACTCAAACCAAAACCAACATAAGTTAAACATGAACCAACAAGATAGATAGATAGATTAGAGATAGAGAGAGAGAGATAGATAGATAGATAGATAGACAGACAGACAGACCTCAATCTTAAAGGTTAGATGTTAATTAATAGATGCATCAAAGACTGTCCTTACTAATCCTCTGAATAGGCTTATCAGCGAGGTGATGTTGGGCTGTCCAACAAAATCAGATTCTTCCTCAAGTAGTTTCTCAAGTTCTGTCCTCCAGAATGCAGGTACAGAAGTAATGAGGTCCCGTCGATAGCGAGCAATGCAACCTTCCCTTTAATGTTCGGTCTTGTTGCCTCTCAAACAACCTCAGCCTTGCCCATTATCATCCTGCTAGCATGGTATCTTGGAAAACTCTTTCACTTACCAAAGACAGCTGCCTCAAGTCGTTCACCAATAGTCAGCCCTCAGTTTAGGCTCCATTGCCTACGTCAAGCTGCTTCAATCAGCTGCTTTGTAGTCATATTCCATTCCAAGCAGCCTCTCTGGAAGCCCCAAACTTGCAGCTCTCAGCCTGTCTCTTCAAAACAATCTGGCTGATTTTCCATCCACCACAGAGTCTTTCTCAACTCTCAAAAACCTTCTTGTCAAAACATACAGAGCATTTTAGCTGGCTTCCACCTTTTCCAAATACCTTCTGGTCAAACTGAAACCTGAGTCACATGTCCTTGGTTTTAAAAAAGATTTTGTTTTTTCTCAGTCACAGGAATGCTTGTTTATCTAACCTGGATTTGACTCCCCAAAAACCTGGAAGAGTCCAGTTTCGATTTCAAATCAGGGACTGTCACAACAAAACAAACACAAGCTATACAGAACTACATCCAAACACAGAGACTGCATCACACAAGCCAATTCAGATCATGCAATAGGATAATAATAAGCAGCAGACTGCTTTGGACAAAGCCAAAGCTATGACCCCTGACAACAACCTGAGCATCTGTGCAACAGAGCTAGCTGATCCCCATCCTCCTGCCAAATGCTTCCAGTATAGTTATGACACGGGCACCCACCCAATACTGTGGAGGATTGCCCAGATATGTCCAATTCTCAAATAACAGGATATAGCGAATCAAATACCACCCAAACAACCAGCTTCCAAACATCAGTAAAATGATGTAAGCAATCATAAACAGTCATCAAGCCATGCCTTTCAAGCTAATTTATCAAAACTCAGTTAAAATCCCTCCAATGTCAGGAGTCATACCAGACACAAAGGATAAAATAAAAGCAAAATACTGCGGATGCTGGAAATCTGAAATAAAAACAAGAAATTCTGGAAATCAGCAGGTCTGGCAGCATCTGTGGAGAGAGAAGTAGAGTTAACGTTTCAGGTCAGTGACTCTTCTTCAAAAGTAGCAAATATTAGAAATGTAAAAGGTTATAAGCAAGTAAAGTGGGGGTTGGACAAGAGATAACAAAGGAGAAGGTTTAAATAGGACAAGGTCACAGAATAGCTGACCAGAAGGTCGTGGAGCAAAGGCTAACAATATGCTAATGGTGTGTTGAAAGACAAAGCCTTAGTACAGATAGGGTGTTAATGGACTGAAAATTGAATAGCCACAAGTACAAATATGAAAAAAAAAACAGTGGGTAAGCAAACTGAACAAACTAAGATGAAATAAAATAAAATAAACACACAAAAAATATACAAAAAAAGGAGGAAAAAGAAAAAAATAACTGAAACAAAGGATGATGGTTTTGGTTGTTGGTGGCCATCATCACAGTGCCAGGTCATCATTGTAAGAGCTACTTTAATGATGTGTCCTTGGACTAACCATCTTCAGCTGCATCATCAGAAACCTGCCACTCATTGTTTATTTAGGAATGGGGCTGTTTGCTGATAATTCCACAGTGTTCAGCTCCATTCACAAATCCTCTGATAATGAATCAGCATATGCCAGCCTAGAGCAGGTCCTGTATAATATATAGGCTTGGGATGTCTATTGGTATTAACATTTATTACACATAATAACCATGTTGAACAGAAGAAAGCATATCCACTCCCCTTCATTATTATCAAGTCTGCTACCAGCAAGATCTTGGGAGTCACCAGTGAGGAAGCTTAACTAGACTAGTCATATCAAAATTATGGCTACAAAAATAAGGCAGAGCCTGGGTATTCTATAACAAATATCTCATTTACTGACCCCTCAAAGCCTCACCAATATCTATAATGGCTCTTTTTTTTATTCTTTCATGGAATGTGGGCGTCACTGGCAAGGCCAGCATTTCTTGCCATCACTAATTGCCCTTGAACTGAATAGCTTGCTAGGCCATTTCGAGGGCAGTTAAGAGTCAACTATATTGCTGTGGGTCTGGAGTCACATATAGTCCAGACCAGGTAAGGATGGCAGATTTCCTTCCCTGAAGAACATTAGTGAACCAGATGGCTTTTTACAACAATTGATAATAGTTTCATGGCACCATTACTGAGACTAGCTTTCAATTCCAGATTTTCATTAATTAATTGCATTTATTAATTAATTGAATTTAAATTCCACCCACTGCCATGGTGGGATTTGAACCCATGTCCCAATGGCATTAGCCTGGGCCTCTAGATTACCAGTCTGGTGATATTACCAGTGCACCACCATCTCCCCATAATTCAGGAGTGTGATGCAATACTCATCATTTGCCTGGATAGGTAAAAGCTTCAACAACATTCAAGAGTCTCCACACCATTCAGAACAGAGTAATTAGCTTGTTTGTTCCCATCCGCCCAACCCCCTCCCCTACCCCCTCACCATGCCAGTTGATTTAATAGCCACCTGCCAGTGCACTGTGGTTGCAGTAAGTATGATTTATCGGATGCACACATCAACGTTACTTTGACAACACCTTCTTACTTGTGGCCTCTACCACTGAGAAGAACAGAGCAGTAATGTTATGGGAGTACCATCACCTACAAGTTCCTCCCCAAGTCAAACCCCATCCTGACTTGAACTATATTGCCATGGAAAAAACACCACCATCATAGAAGCACCATCACCATAAGAACTGCAGCAGTTCATAAAGCTCCACGACCACACTTTCACGACAACTAGGGATTGGCAATAATTGTGGTCTTGCCAGAATTGCTTTAAAAATAAATCTCAGCAAAGCAACAATTTCCAGATCAGTGTACAGAGAAGTTGTATTAGCTGCAACCCCTGAGTTATATGAGCAGCATGAACACAATGCAAGTGCAACGCCGAAGCTCTATGACATGGTTTGTTCCCCAGGTCAGTGTCAAGTACGTTAGCATTAGTGGGACTAACTGCACACATACACGCATTACGTACTTGAATGCACTGAAGCCTCCTCAGTTGGCCAACCATATGGGATGAGGCATAAACTGATTATGGAACATCTGCACGTCACACGTTTGATCTCACTGCCGCATTGCCCTGAATTGCCAAAGGCATAAAGCTTTATCCAGACAGTAATTTCAAAGGCTTATTTTGCCTGAGTAGAACAGAAAAGATGAATGTCCTGGTTGTGAACATCTCTGTGTTGTTCTGGTATTTAGACTTTAGTTTCAATTTCATTAATTCCTGGTGTCTCAAGAGCTTTATGCACCCAAGTTGAGATAATATGCATCAGGGAGTTATTCAAGTGCAAAACTATTCACTTAGCAACCTGGTACAAGTAAGTTATGTTGGTTAATTACAAGCTGAATATTTTTAATTATAGTGGTTCTTGCAGTGTGAGCATTGTGTCTAATTTACTCCGAGGACAAACAAACAAAAATTACATAAATTGTACTGCCTTTCCTGCTGTAAATGGGGGGTGATGCTTTTCTGTTTTATATTTTGCTTATTTTGTGACCTTAAAAATGAAAATTGTCAATGCTGAATGGAAAATGTTCTTATGTTTTACACTTATTTCAAGTAACATTTACTCGGAGAACAGTTATGTCCAAGGTTAAATGTACGCTTTGTGGTGCCAATTATGTGTGTACCGTGTAACTTTTCCCCAAACTACAAGAAAAGTATTTTTGGCATTCTCACACTGCATCAGCAGTAATAGCGAGCTGCCAATTGAATCAAAAATTCAATGAAATAATCAAAATTTAACAGCACTAAAAATTAATTTGGGGGGGTGGGGGGTTGGTGATAATGAATTGTCATCTCAATAATTTTGATGCCAACTTACTGCCAAGTAAGTTTTATATGCACGCTCCTTACCCAAATAAAGACTTAAAATAGCAGTAAAGCATTTTTTCTACAGACATTAGAAGCAATTATTAAATCCATTATTGTGTATGAAGATTCCAGTTTATTATAGCCAGACATTTTTTCAAATAGCTGTGTCCTGCGCACATGTAGGAAAAAAAGAGAAGGCATTCTGAAGTGACAGCCCCTTTATTATTACCTTGGATCATGGCCTATAGCATTGCAGCACACAGTGTTGATGTTATTTCCTCTATGATGAACTGCAGCTTGTCTAATAGTTAACCTTCCACATGATGTTTTTCAGAGGTGTGAATACTCATCTCAGAGATAGATCTTTCCATTTCTTAGTGCATCATGGTGTCCTACTTGGTCAAATCATTATGGATAACTGCCTGATCCTCCAACAACATTACATCGTTGCAATGCACTATACAAATATGGCACAAATTGGCTTTACAATCAATCTAATACATAGGCTTACTACTAGCTTTTCTCCTCCACACAACTCAGGACTACCATCAGTAAGAGCTCCATGAAATTCTCCAATGGCCAATTTTGTGAGATTGCAGATGCCCTCAAGTACCAGAGAGGCTGACATCCTACTTTACTCTGACTTCATGATGGCCCTTCTAGTCAATCATGCTCTCATTTCAAGTAAGTGTTGAGACCAATCTATATCAATGGTGAAGTGAACCTTGAAGTTTTGAATTTGCCATGCAAGATCTATAGCAATATATATCTATATAGCTACCTTATATAAGCAATGAGTTTGTCATGGTGTTATTTGCAGTGAAATAAGGGTTTGTGTGTGGTGAGGCTGGATTTGGAAGTAGCAGGTCTGGAAGCAGGGTATAGAAAGAGTCAGATCACACAACACAAATTCCTGAGTGCCCCTGGTGCCGCTACAGATCTTGCTTCTGCTGCAGATGTGCCCTGAACACTTTAGCTGTAGCTCTGCTCGCTATGTATCCCAAACTCTGAAAAGAAAACTAATATTCATCTGATCTACTTGCCACTCCCTTCCTCTACTTTTCTCCTGGATTACGACTGATTTCCCCTCTCTCATTTCAGTTGTCTTAGTTTTTACTTTTCGTCCTACTGCTCGTGAACTTTACCTTGGAGTTGGTAATGTGCTACCACCTAATTTTAGAAAGCTTGTGCCAAATGAAAGATTAGGTCAGGCCAGAAGTTGTGACATATGTGCAGAAGATTGCAAGATTGTGTATACACAGAGGACTTTAAAACTTTGAAGAAAAAGCTGAGGAGTGCAAATAGGAGTTTGGTGAAAGAGGGTGTAAGGTATGAGGCCCATTGAGGACTCCTCAAGAAATATAACAGAGAAAAGAAATGTGAATGGTTCCTTTTTTGAAAAATAAAATTCAATGGAAAACTTTTTGAAAGATGATGAAATCTACTGTGTGTATATGAGTTCTACTTCACCATCATCTCTCTTAACTGTTCCAATGCCCCTGTGTTGTCAGACTGTCCGCCATCCCCTCCTGGATGAGCCACAACTTTTTCCAGTTAACGACTGACGAGACCAAACCTATTGTCTTCAGCCCCTACCACAAAGTCAATTTCCCCACCACCGATTCCAAACCCACCCTGGCCAATGGCTAAGCCTGGACTCGATGGGACAAATGGCCTCCTTCTGTGCTGTATGTATTTTTTAAATTTGTTTATGGGATGTGGGCTTCACAGGCAAGGCAACCATTTATTGCCCATCATCAACTTCTCTTGGGAACATGGTAATGATCCACCTTCTTGAATCGCTGCAATCTGTGTGATGAAGGTACTCCCCACAGTGCTGTTAGGTTGGGAGTTTCAGGATCTTTACAAAGCAATGACAAAGGAACAGCAATATATTTCCAAGGCAGGATGATGTGTGACTTGAAGGACTAAATTGGTTAGCATTGGTTACGGTGGTGTTCCTATGTGCCCCTGTTGCTCTTGTCCTTCTTGGCAGTAGAGGTAGTAGAGGTCAAGCATTTGGGAGGTGCTGTCAAAGAAGCACTGGCGAGTTACTGCAATGCATCTTGCAGATGGTACACATTGCAGCCACAGTACACCAGTGGTGGAGAGAGTAAAATGTTTAAGGTGGTGAATGGATGCCAATCAAGCTGGATGTTTTGTCCTGGATGGCGTCAAGTTTCTTGAGTGTTGTTGAAGGTGCACTTATCTAGGCAGTCCTGACTTGCAACTTGTAGATGGTAGAAAGGCTTTGGGGAGTCAGAAGGTGAACCATCTGCCACAGAATACTTTCTGGTCAATGGTGTCCCCCCAGGATATTGATGATGGGGATTCAGTGATGCTAACTATGTTGATTGTCAAGGAGTGGTTTTCAGACACTCTCTTAAGAACATAAGAGCTCCTCAAGCCAGCTCCACCATTAAATATGATCATGCTGATCCTCTATCTCAACTCCACTTTCCCGCCCGCTCCCAATATTCCTTGATTCCCTGAGAGATTAAAAATCTGTCTATCTCAGTCTTAAATATACTCAACGATGGAGCATCCACAACACTCTAGGATAGACAATTCCAAAGATTCAGAACCTTGAGTGAAGAAATTTCTCCTCATTTCATTCCTAAATGATTGACGCCTTATCCTGAGGCTGTGTCCCCATGTTCTAGATTCCCCAGTTTCAGTGTCTACCCTGTCAAGCCCCTTCAGTATCTTGCATATCTCAATGAGACCACCTCTTATTTTTCTGAACTCCAGAGAGTATAAGCCCAATTTACTTAGCCTTTCATCATCGGACAACTCTCTCACCCCAGGAACCAATCTAATGAATATTTGCTGTACCACCTCCAATGCAATTATATCCTTCTTTAGATATGGAGGCCAAAACTTAACACAGTACTCCAGATGTGCTCTCGCTAAAGCCCTGCACAATTACAGCAAGACTTCCTTATTCTTGTACTCCAATCCCTTTGCAGTAAAAGCCAACATGTCATTTGTCTTCCTAATTGTTTACTGTACCTGAATGCTAACTTTTCGTGTTTCTTATATGAGTACACCCAAAGTCCCTCTGGACATCAACATTTACAAGTTGCACACTTTTTCAAAAATATTCTGATTTTCTACTTTTATTAACACAGTGAATAAACTCACATTTCCCCACATTATATTACATCTTCCACCTTGTTGCCCAGTCACTTAGCCTGTCTTTATCTCTTTGTAGCCTCATGTCCTCCTCACAGCTTACATTCCCATCTAGATTTGTATTGTCAGCAAACTTAGATACATTATCCTTGGTCTCTTCGTCTAAGCCATCAATATAGATTGTAAATAGTTGAGGCCACAGCACTCCACGGCACTCCTCTAATTACAGCCTACCAACTTGAAAACGTCTACTTATTCCTACATTTTGCATCCTGTCCGTTAACCAATCCACCAATCATGCAAATATATTACCCCCAACTCGGTGAGCCTTTATCTTGCACATTAATCTTTTGCTTGGTCCCTTGTCGAATGCCTTTGGAGATCCACTTACAGTTTTTCTTTATCTATCCTACGAGTTACATCCTCAAAAAACTAAAATGTTGTCAAACATGATTTCCCTTTCATGAAACCATGTTGACTTTGTCTGATCATATTATGATTTTTAAATGCATTGTTAAGACTCATTAATAATGGATTCCAGCATTTTCCGGACCACTGATGGCTAACTGGCCTGTAGTTCCCCATTTTTTCTCTCCCATTTTTCTTGAAAAGCGGTATTATATTTCTAACTTCCAATCCACTGGGAGCATTCTAGAATCTAGGGAATTTTGGAAAATCATAACCAGTGCATCCACTATCTCTTTTAGAAACCTAGGATGCAGGCCATCATGTCCTGCGCATTTGTCAGCTTTTAGTCGCTTAAGTTTGTCCAATACTTTTTTTCTGCTGATAATTATTTTAAGCTTCTCTCTTATTAGCCCCTTGGTTATCCTCTATTTCTGGCACACAGGTTGTGTCTTCTACTGTAAAGACAGATGCAAAATCTATTTATTCAACATCTGCCATTTCTTCATTGCCTACTCTCTTTTCATATACTTGTAAAAGCTCTTACAATCAGTTTTTACATTCCTGGCTAATTTATTCTCATTTTATTTTTTCCCTTTTTAATCACCTTTATGGTCACCCTTTGTTGTTTTCTAAAACACTCCGAATCCTCAAGCTTACTACTGTTCTTTGCAACATTATTAGCCTCTTCTTTTAATCTAATATTATCCTTAACTTCCCTAGTAAGCCAGGGATGGAGATTTCTTGCTGAGTTTTTGTTTTTAATACTATATATTTTTGAATTGTTTCTTTAAATGTTTCTGACTGTTTATTTACCGCCATACCTTTTAGTCTATTTACCCAATCAACCTGAGCCAGCACTTCCTTCATATCAACATAATTGGCTTTATTTAAATTTAAGCTTCTTGTTTGAGACTGCAATATGTCGCTGTCAAACTTAATATAGAATTCAATTGTATTATGAACACTTTTTCCCAAGGGATCATTTGCTGTGAGCTTACTAATTAAACCTGCCTTATTGCACAATACTAGGCTACTAGCAAAGATCAGCTGTCCACCAAAGCTACTAAGCATTATCACCTCGTTCCATGATAATATGAAAGGCACAATTCAGCATAATGGCGCCTCATCAGACTCCTTTCCCATCCTGAGTGGTGTGACACAAGGTTGTGTTCTCACACCTACACTGTTCGGGATCTTCTTGTCACTGCTGCTCTCTCAAGCGTTTAAGTCTTCAGAAGAAGGAACTTTCCTCTACACAAGATCAGATGGCAGGTTGTTCAACCTTGCCCGTCTCAGAGCGAAGATCAAAGTACGGAAAGTCCTCATCAGGGAACTCCTCTTTGCTGATGATGCTGCATTAACATCCCACACCAGAGGCAGAGAGGAGCAGAGCCCGAGGAGCAGCAGGACCGGAGGTTTGTGCGGGAGAGAGGCAGAGAGGAGCTTAGCCCGAGGAGCAACAGGACCAGAGGTTTGTGTGGGAGAGACGCAGAGAGGAGTGGGGCCCAAGGAGCAGCAGGACCGGAGGTTTGTGCGGGAGAGAGGCAGAGAGGAGCGGAGCCCGAGGAGCAGCAGGACCGGAGGTTTGTGCGGGAGAGAGGCAGAGAGGAGCGGAGCCCGAGGAGCAGCAGGACCGGAGGTTTGTGTGGGAGAGACGCAGAGAGGAGTGGGGCCCAAGGAGCAGCAGGACTGGAGGTTTGTGCGGGAGAGAGGCAGAGAGGAGCGGAGCCCGAGGAGCAGCAGGACCGGAGGTTTGTGTGGGAGAAAGGCAGAGAGGAGCAGAGCCAGAGGTGGGGAGAAAAAAAATCGAAAAGTGACATCAGAGTGACGTCAGATTGAACAGTGAGAGCAGGGAAACAGAAAGCAGCTGGGGTCAGAATTCAGGTAAGTTTTTAATTTAATTGAATCAACATAGAGTAAGACTTGATTGATTTATAAGTATATAAACTAAAGACTAAAGCGGTTTAAAAAAAAACTAAAGACCAGTCGGAAATTTAACTAACAAATTAAAATCTAATTATATAAAATAGAGATGCAGAGCCAGCTGATGTGTTGTACCTGCATGATGTGGGAGCTGGTGGACCCCATTGTGGTTCCTGGTGAACACATCTGTAGCAAGTGTTGGCTGCTCGAGGAACTCCAGCTCAGAGTTGATGAGCTGGAGTCTGAGCTTCGGACACTGAGACACATCAGGGAGGGGGAGAGTTGCCTGGACGCTGTGTTTCAGGAGGCAGTCACACCCCTGAGACTGACTACCTTGGATTCGGCCAGTGGTCAGGGACAGGAGGGTATGACTATGAGTGAGGGAGGTAGAGGGATCCAGGAGATAGTTCTGCAGGAGCCTCAGCCATTGCCATTGTCCTTGTCCAACAGGTTCGAGATTCTTGCTCCCTGTGTGGATGAGAGCAGGGACTGTAGGGAGGATGAGCAAACTGACCACAGCACCGTGGTACAGGGAGCCATTCAAGTGCGGGAAGAAAAGAGAAATGTAGTCATAATCGGGGATAGTAGAGTTAGGGGCATAGACACTGTTCTCTGTGGCCAGGATCGAGAGTCCCGAAGGCTCTGTTGCCTACCTGGTGCCAGGGTTCGGGATATCTCATCTGGACTGCAGAGGAACTTGGGGTGAGAGGGGTAAGATCCAGTTGTCATAGTCCACGTAGGCACCAACGATATAGGTAGAACGAGGTTAGAGGTTCTGCTGAGGGACGATGAGCAGCTAGGGGCTAAATTATAAAGCAGAACCAAAAAGGTAATAATCTCCGGAATACTACCTGAGCCATGAGCAAATTGGCAAAGGTCAATAAGATTAAAGAGGTAAATGTGTGGCTCAAAGATTGGTGTGGGAGAAATGGGTTCGAATTCGGGGACATTGGGGAAGGAGGGAGCTGTTCCGATGGGATGGGCTCCACCTGAATCATGCTGGGACCAGAGTCCTGGAGAATCGCATAACTAGGGCTGGAGATAGGCATCTAAACTAAATAGTGCGGGGGGAGGGTTCAGTTGCATGGAAAAACAGGAAGTTAAAGGTGAAGGTAGGAGTGCAGGTTAGTGGTAAGGCTGATTGTTACCAAACTGCAAGAAGTATACTAGTTAAACCAGAAGACAGAAATATTAAACAGGCAAATAAAGCATCAGTGCTGAGGGACAGGTTCGGGGGTATAGCCCAAATAAGAGTTCTATATACAAATACACGGAGTGTAAGGAATAAACTAGATGAGCTGCAGGCGCAAATTCAAATGGAAGATTATGATGTGGTGGCCATTGCAGAGACATGGCTGCAGGATGGTTGGGACTGGGAACTAAATATACCTGGTTATAAAGTTTACAGGAGGGACGGGGAAAGTGGCAGAGGGGGTGGAGTAGCCTTACTGATTAGAAATAATATCACCTCATTGGTGAGGGAGGATATAATGAGGGGAAAGCATCCAGTGGAGACCTTATGGGTGGAATTGAGGAACAGAAAAGGATCTAAAACTGTAATAGGTGTTGTGTATAGAGCCCCTGGTAGCAGTTCTGAGGTGTTAGATTGTATAAATGCACAAATTAGGCAACTGTGTAACAAAGGCAGAGTAGTATTAATGGGGGATTTTAACCTACACATAGATTGGGAGAGGCAGACTAGCACCTGTCAGAAAGGTAGTGAATTTCTGGAATGTGTCCGGGATAGTTTCCTGCAGTATTATGTCCGAGATGTAACAAAGGGACAGGCAATATTAGATTTAGTTATGAGTAATGAGCCAAATTTAATTAGCAGCTTAACTGTGCGTGAACATTTATCAAATAGTGATCACAACATGATTGAATTCAAGGTAGCGTTTGAAAATGAAAAGCACGAATCAGCTACTAGAATTTTAGACTTGGGTAAGGCTGACTTTACCAGGATGAGACAGAGACTGTCCACGGTAAACTGGATAGATCTGTTAATGGGTCAAACGACTGAAGAACAGTGGAGAATATTTAAAGAAACATTTAATGAAATACAGAGCAAGTATATACCCCTGAGAGGAAAAAGCTCCACTTCACAGAAAAAACATCCATGGACAACTAAAGAGATTAGGGATAGCATAAAACAAAAAGAAAGGGTTTACAAAAATGCAAAACACAGCACAGATCCGGCCGAATGGGATCGATACAAAGACCAGCAAAGGGTCACAAAGCAGCTTTTAAGAGCTACTAAAAGAGATTATGAAAGGAAACTTGCAAGGGACATCAAAATCAATAAGAAGAAATGTTATAGTTACATAAAGGGAAAACGGGTGGTCAAGAACAATGTAGGCCCACTAAAAGCTGAAAATGGAGATATTGTCATTGATAATGGGGAAATGGCAGACGTGTTGAACAATTAATTTGCCTCAGTATTTAAAGTTGAAAAGGAAGATAACTTGCCAGAAGTCCCGAAAAAATTAATAGCCGATAGGGGACAGGGACTTAATACAATTAACGTAAGTAAAACATCAGTAACAAGGAAATTAATGGAACTAAAGAATGAGAAATCCCCAGGACCTGACAGTTTCCATCCGAGGGTGTTTAAGGAAGTAGGGGAGCACATTGTAGATGCCCTAACTATAGTCTTTCAGAGTTCCCTAGATTCAGGAGTGGTCCCTCTGGATTGGAAAGTTGCACATGTCACTCCACTTTTTAAGAAGGGTGAAAGGGGGAACCAAGGAAATTACAGACCAGTTAGCCTGACATCTGTGGTGGGCAAGTTGCTGGAGTCAATAATCAAGGATATGATGACTGAACACCTCGAAAAATTTCAGTTAATCTGGGACAGCCAGCATGGATTCATGATGGGAATGTCATGCCTGACAAATCTCATTGAATTTTTTGAAGAGGTGACTAAGGTCGTGGACAGGGGAATGTCTATGGATGTTATTTATATGGACTTCCAGAAGGCATTTGATAAAGTCCCACATAAGAGACTGTTAACTAAGGTAGAAGCCCATGGAGTTGAGGTCAAATTATTGACATGGTTAGGAAGTTGGTTGAGTGGTAGGTGACAGAGAGTGGGGATAATGGGTAAGTACTCCAATTGGCAGGATGTAAGTAGTGGTGTCCCGCAGGGATCTGTGTTGGGGCCTCAATTATTCACAAACGACTTGGATGATTGCATAGTAAGTCATATATCCAAATTTGCTGAAGTTACAAAATTAGGCGGCATTGTAGACAGTCCAGATGATAGCATAAAATTGCAAAGAGATATTGACAGACTAGGTGAGCGGGCAAAACTGTGGCAGATGGATTTCAATGCAGGAAAGTGTGAGATTATTCATTTTGGACCAAAAAAGGATAGAGCAGGGTACTTTCTAAATGGGAAGAGGTTAAGTATAGTGGATGTCCAAAGAGACTTGGGGGTTCAGGTGCATAGATCTTTAAAATGCCACGAGCAAGTGCAGAAAATAATCAAAATGTCTAATGGAATGCTCGCCTTTATATCTAGAGGATTGGAGTATAATGACACAGAGGTTATGCTGCAGCTGTACAAAACCCTGGTTAGACCCCACTTGGAGTACTGTGAGCAGTTCTGGGCACCACATCTTAGGAAGGATATATTGGCCTTGGAGGGAGTGCAACATAGGTTTACAAGAATGATACCTGGACTACAGGGGTTAAGTTACGAGGAGAGATTACACAAATTAGGCCTGTTTTCACTAGAATTTAGAAGGGTAAGGGGTGATCTGATCGAAGTCTTCAAGATATTAACAGGAAAAGATAGGCTAGATAAAGATAAACTATTTCTACTGGTTGGAAATTCTAAAACTAGGGGGCATAGTCTAAATATTAGGACCAAACCATTCAGGAGAGATGTTAGGAAGCACTTCTTCACGCAAAGGGTGGTAGAGGTTTGGAACTCTCTCCCACAAACAGCAGTTGAAGCTAGAACAGTTGTTAATTTGCAACGAATTTGGCCTAACCATCAGCCTCAAGAAAATTAACATCATGAGACAGGATATCAGAAATGCTCCATCCATCAATGTCGGTGACCACGCTCTAGAACTGGTTCAAGACTTCACCTACCTAGGCTCAACTATCACCAGTAACCTGTCTCTTGATGCAGAAATCAACGAGCGCATGGGAAAGGCGTCTGCTGCTATGTCCAGACTGGCCAAGAGGGTGTGGAAAAATGGTGCACTGACACAGAACACAAATGTCCGAGTGTTTCAAGCCTGTGTCCTCAGTACCTTGCTCTATGGCAGCGAGGCCTGGACATCGTATGTTAGTCAAGAGCGACGACTCAACTCCTTCCATCTTCGCTGCCTCCAAACAATCCTTGGCATCAGGTGGCAGGATCATATCTCCAACGCAGAAGTCCTCAAGGCAGCTAACATCCCCAGCATATACACCCTACTGAGTCAGCGGCGCTTGAGATGGCTTGGCCATGTGAGCCGCATGGAAGATGGCAGGATCCCCAAGGACGTATTGTACAATGCGCTTGTCACTGGTATCAGACCCACCGGCCATCCACGTCTCCGCCTTAAAGACGTCTGCAAACGTGACATGAAGTCCTGTGACATTGATCACAAGTCGTGGGAGTCAGTTGCCAGTGATCACCAGAGCTGGCGGACAGCCATAAAGGCGGGGCTAAAGAGTGGCGAGTCGAAGAGACTTAGCAGTTGGCAGGAAAAAAGATAGAGGTGCAAGGAGAGAGCCAACTGTGTAACAGCCCCGACAACCAATTTTATCTGCAGCGCCTGTGGAAGAGTCTGTCATTCTAGAATTGGCCTTTATAGCCACTCCAGGCGCTGCTTCACAAACCACTGACCACCTCTAGGCGCTTATGGATTGTCTCTCGCGACAAGGAGGCCAAAGAAGAAGAAGAAGAACTCCTTTTCAATTTTGTCTGTCTTTCTGAAATGTTGTGTACCCTGAAATATTTATTTCCCAACCTCGGGCACCTTGTAACCATGGGCAAAATCTTTGCCTCCATATGCGGACGGGAACAGAGATGGACGGGCAAGCAAGTAATTTCACACCACCAGCTAGTATGCCAGTTTAGCAGCCCCATCCTGTCTCTGAGATATTTTGCTGGAGGCCGGTCCGTGGGCGGACAGGCTACCTGCCTGCAAGTGGCGGGTAACTTTTTTTAATATAATTTAAAGGACAATTATCAGAGGAATTGTCAAGTGGGCCTGCGAGTCCCCAGTGGCCCGCAGCTGTGGCCATTTTTTTATTTCTATTTTTCTTTAAGTTGCTGAGAGGGCTTCAAGATGAAGGCACCCTCTCTCTCCCATACAGCAGGATACAGCTTCTTCTGCACTGAAGGGCCTCCTATTGGCTCTCCATCTTTGACAGTCCACCCACCGTCAGGCTCTCTGGCAACTAATGGGCCAATTAAGGCAAAATCAGTCGGGCGCCTGCTCCCAACCCAGTGCGAGGTCAGGACCCGCATTTGACCCAGATATCAGGGTCCCAACTCAAAACACAAAACCCTACCCCATGTCTCTGTAATGGCAATTAGATCTCAACCATTTACCACTATTTGTGCCACTAGGTCATCTACCTTATTCTGAATGCTTTGCACATTCAGATAAAGAGATGACAACTTAATTTTTTCACTACTTTGCTATGAATGGACCTTCCTCGCTGATGCACTATTACCGTTAAACTCTCTGTCCCTGTCCCATTCAGTTTATCTTTACCCAAATCACTCCACTGCTCTATTACCTCAACCTTTTATCTTTATATTTCTAAATCTCCCTTCACCTGACCCCCTACCCCAATGCCCTTTTAGTTTAAAGCTCTATCCACACTGTCCTATTTATATGATTCACCAGGACACTGATCCCAGCCTGGTTTAAGTGCAGCCCATCCTAATGGAACAACTCCCTCTTTCCCCAGTTCTAGTGCCAGTGTCCGATGAATCGAAACCCCTTCTTCCCACATCACTCAGCCACATGTTTAATTCTCTAATCTGCTTCACCCTATGCAAATTGGTGTGTGGCTCAGGTAACAATCCAGAGCTTATTACCTTTGAGGTGCTGCATTTTAATCTGGACCCTAACTCCTCAAACTCTCAGCAGAACATCATTCCTAGTTCTGCCTATGTTTCTGGTTCTTGGAGATAGTCCTTGTGTGGCACAAATGTTACTTGCCACTTATCAGCCAAAGCCTGAGTGCCGTCCCAGTCTTGCTGCACACCGACACGGACTGCTTTGTTATCTGTAGAGTTGTAATCGGAACTGAACACTGTGCAACCATAAGTGAACATCCCCACTTCTGACCTTATGATGGTTCAGCCTAGGACACTAACCTGAACAACTCATACAGCAATGTCCTGAAGCAGAGATGATTGGTCTCCAATAACCACAACCATCATCTATGATTCTACAATTCTATTCTATGAATCTTGAAAACAAACAAAAAATCTTTGATTAGCACCAGTGTTTTGTTGATAGTTGAAAATGGAAATATTCTACTTAGTAACAGCTGAAACAGAAACTGAACTAGAGTGTCACAGACACACATACAGACTCAAACAGAAGGGGATGGACAAATAAAGAAAAGCATGGGGAAAAGGTAGAGGGAACCACAGAGAAAGACGGATAATCATTCACAGGGTGAGAGTGAAAGAGAAAGAAAAAACCTAGAGAGAGAGATTCACAGACAAAATAGGTACACTTCAAGAAACCAATGTTTGGAACCATCTTTTAGAAACTTATAAACTATCGATAACAGATATAGGATTCTACATTCCAATACTCTAATGCCAATTCCCTCCCTTTATTATTAAAACACACCAGGAATCCAACAGTGGGTAAAACTTCACAGCCTATCCTCAACATCTGGAACATTCCCTTTCCACAGTTTTGATGAACATTTGTTTTCCCCCTCTGCAGTGACACCCAAAAGACCCTGTCCCATGCTGCCAAGCCCCAGAAAATACGCTATTTCAGCTCTACCCCACTTGCCCTTCCCAGTGCTTCCACAACTCGGGAATGATGTCCTTGTGCTCTCTCACCCCAACAACTTCCCTCAGTGCATCGTTACAACTACCCTTTCCCTATTACTATTACACCCAGCCATAAAGACAGGGCTAAATTGTGGCGAGTCGAAGAGACTTAGTAGTTGGCAGGAAAAAAGACAGAGGCGCAAGGGGAGAGCCAACTGTGCAAAAAAAAAAAAAGACAGAGGCGCAAGGGGAGAGCCAACTGTGCAACAGCCCCAACAAACAAATTTCTCTGCAGCACCTGTGGAAGAGCCTGTCACTCCAGAATTGGCCTTTATAGCCACTCCAGGCGCTGCTTCACAAACCACTGACCACCTCCAGGCGCGTATCCATTGTCTCTCGAGATAAGGAGGCCCAAAAGAAAGAAGAAAAGAAAGAATTACACCCAGACCATTCTTAGAGCTCACAGCCCAGAAGCTCCACCCATATCGAATCCCATCACACTCCTAAGCTCACTTGGTTCTCAACATATCTCCAACTTCATCAGTGCTCTGTCTGACCTTTCAGCCCAGTGATGACAGATCCTGGTACCTTCCCCAATACTTATAGACACCAGGAATATATTTTGTTACCACCCAATGGAGTCACTCAACAAACCAATCACCACATTCTACAATGCATCGCCAATGCGACCAAATAAAAGGTCCCCCACCCGCATTACGATCATACCCCACAACTGTCCTTAATCCGACTAGTACTGAATGTCCTCATAACTGCTGAACCCACAATCCCCACCCTATTACTGTTAACTCTCAATAACCTCCGTTTTGCCCCAAAACGAGGAGCTGCGGATTTAAAAGCAAGTCCCAGTGTAAAATAAAACTTACCTCACCAACCACAATTTGCCCAGTCTATGCATCAAATCTAAACATTTTGCCGTGTTATTGAGAAGTAGAAAGTTCAGCGAACGTCTCCATATGCACCAGCTGCAGAGCGGGCTCGCATTCCGACTTGAGCTCCCAATCGCTCGGATTCTCGGGAAATGCAGTTTTGATAAAGTCACTACTTACATTTTGTGGGAATGAGCCAGGGCTGGAAAAAACACTCCAACTCCCAGAGTGCAGCTTTCACCTGCTGGCGAGCAAGCCTTGCAAAAATGTCAACAAAGTGCATGAACCAATAGGAAGAGCCGAAGGGGCGGGTTTCTGTGAGATGAAGTTTTTTGGGAGAGTGAGAGTTTAGAATTACTGCAGTGAAAAATCCCCATAACTCAACTGCCAACACAGTAATGTAGGGCAAATAGGAAAGGGAAGGAGCCAGACCCCACCATCAGTACATGCCATGAAACCTCCCCTCGGCTTCTTCTCTTCAATAACCCCAGGCGATGGGACTTTTTTCATAGCAGAAATAATATCGGGATTGTTTTTTTTTCTCCCTGGGAAAACAGCATTGAAACTACTAAATGTTACCTGGAACAGCAGTAGCTATGTCTGAATCCAGAGCCATAACGAATACCTTTGGATATCTCTCCCTTCGATAAAGTGCTTTGAAACTGGAGGCGCGATAAAGGAGCGATCCTGCGAGGAGAAAACTTGTGGATTTTTAAAACAAATACAAATAAATTTAAAAATAACTTATTAAAGGGGTAAAGGGGAGAAAAGATTACCCTTCGCTGGGGCTCTCAAACATCAACTGATCTAGCAGTGGACCTGTCCAGGGTGCTGAAAACATCACGTTGTTATTACCTATCCCAGGACGCTGAAAGAATCGAGATATTGGAGGGAAGAGAGAGAGAGAGAGAGAGCAACAAAAAAAACCCCAAGACTATTGGAGATTCCTAACGACACCTGCATCAAAAGCACTTTCTAATACCTTCTAGGCTTCAAAGATGTACAGCCTAGCCGCTCTCCGCCTCTACCTGTGGGAGACAATCGTATTTTTCAGGTAAGATTTTTTTTGTGTAGTCATTGCTCTGTTATCGTTATAACAATAACTAACGGAATGGACAAGGAACACGTTTAATCAAAAAAAATTGCTGACAGGCTTGTGCATCATTCAGATTTCTAAAGAAAAAAACATGCTGGGGATTATTGTTCGTTCGCCCTTTGAGGACGACACCGGTTTTAATAGATTCGTTTTGCCAAATCACCATTAAGGGACAGACGGTAATCTCATTTCGGTTTGATGACCGTGCATCCGAAGCCACAATATTAATTGTGCTGCATTGGATTAGACCGCAGTGATCTGGAGCTCGCCGAAGCTGTCGGGCCCAGCTCGGTGGACAACACCGCCAACTATCGGCGGGACACGGGCTGCACCACACTTCAAAATGTGTGGAAAACTATTAACAAATAATCTTCAAAAGGAATACTTAGTGCTCCTTGTTGCAACTGGTCTAACTGTTTAGAATTATAACATATTCCAAATCTTCTCCATTATACAAATCACGCCTTGTAAATCACATAGAATGCACACTATGAAATCATTTTTTTTTGTATATTAAAATGGGTTTAAATGTCCTTTTTTTACGTTTGCTGGTGCAATGGATTTGATATCGTGTGTATGTGTGTGTGTGTGTGTGCAAATGAAAGTTTTAGTGCTTCTTGCACCAGTTGGAAGCTGCACTGACGTGTGCTAGGCGCATCACTCATTTTAATACCTTGGCCATCTCTTCGCTTCAGTTCCATTCACTTATTTAAAATGATACTAACTGATATTCATGACACTCTGCTCGGTTGTAGACCTAGTTTCACCCCCTTGATCATTTTGTTGCACTCTTTGAAGACACACGATATTGATTTGAAACAGATAAATAGCGCATCGACCCCGATGCTGCAATTTAAAGGGGGCTGTTGGTGTAAAGCGTTCAAAGGGAGCGCATTAAACGCGTGGCGCCCCTTGCATGGACCACCTGATCCTCAGGAACTGTAGAGGTGAAGTATTTGGTGGCGAGGTAATTGAAATTACCCGGGGTGGTTTGCATTCTTTGCAAATTTGGAGTTAATGTCGATGATTAAGATATCGCACACATTGCTGGCGTCTGCACAATCCCGGTTCATTGAAATCTATCCTCCCAACCAATCTTCAATAGCGCTTCTCATTTGGAATGGAGATTTGTGAGCAGACATTGATCACTTTGACAAATAAGTTGTTCTTCAGGGATACAAATTATTATCTAAATAAAAAACATTCTGCACCTCGACGAGTCTGTTGCGTAAGCATTGGCTCGACTAATACTCCAGAATCATAGAAGGTTTCAGGCACAGAAAGAGGCCACTTGGCCCATCGTGTCTGTGCCTCTCACTTAGTACAGATGATAATTGACAGTAAACAAATTCCTCAGTGGTGAAGGTTAACTAATGCAGACGGTTTAGAATGGAACATTGTCCCATTACACAAGCACTGTTTTAGGCAGGAGTTGTGGTCTCGAATATTTCTAACTCAACACATTGATAACTAGGACTGGTAAATATACTGGTGATGGTGCTGTTAAACACAAAAAAGTGCTCTGATATCGGAATAATCCGGGTAGATTGGAAATTATTAAAGTGCTGTTGAATTGCCGTGTGCGTTGATGACAGCGATTTTCATCTCTCGAGTTGCGTTCGGGGTTTGCGGCGTTAAATCAAGCGATAGCTTGTGGGCTGTAGAAAAACAATACTAATGTACACAGCAAAAGGGACATGACAGTTATCACAATATATTGTCATTAATCTCATGTCTTCAAAACAAGCCCATGGAGGTTAATTATACCTTTTTTAAGTTTCATTTCATAAACAGCAATCATCTGCTTGACTTTAATACTAATTATTTATTTTGCTTTCAGTCAAATATGTTGCTGCTTTTCCAAATTTGATCTGTAACAGGATTGAGACGCGGTAGAGAATTTCAGATTTTTAGTTCACATCGCTCTTTTCTTTTTGTATGTGTTACCGTCACACAGTTTAGCAGCATCCAAAGAAGTACACGCCGCTAGAGCTGCTGCCAAACCCCCGTCACCATCGGACTTTCTGGACAAATTGATGGGCAGGACATCAGGATACGATGCAAGGATCAGGCCGAATTTCAAAGGTATTATTTACAAACACTGAAATGTTTGCAGCAATGCAGCCAAACATAAATCATTAATTAGACATCAGCGTTGATGCTCGTACCAGTAACCAATGTCAGAATGATCCTGCTGAAAGTCAACAATGGGGCAATCTGCTCCATTAAAAATGCCCAGCGAGCAAGGTTCATGTCAAGTATGGCTGCCCTTTACGCTTAAAATTCATTTTTGGAAAGGATGGGGATGAAGCTAACGGGCATACAAGATGTGCAGTGGATAGCCATGTGATATAATAAAAATATGCCTTGAGTTGTCAATGGTGAGTTATGACCGGTAACACTGTCAGTAAGTATACTGTCACTTCCCCCAAAGCAAAGTTTTTTATTTGGTTGCACCTCATACTAAAAGTCATAATATAATTCAAGAAACTATCCTTACTGAGTATGGCATACATCTGGTTAAGATACTTGTTGCATGATTTGAACTGACTATTTAAGGAAAATAATTTTAGCCCAATAAAATCAATAGAAACTACATTATTTGTCATTCTGATATCTTATCAAAATATGTATTCTCACTGGTATTGAACACTCTGCTAGCGAATGGCATTTATTTATTTCCAAAATTCTTTATGAAATACCTTCTTGAATTAGATATTTTAATTTGGAATGCATATACAAGTCAGTATATCTAAAATGTTGAATCACACGGATGACTTACGGATCCACATATAGTTTCTGTTTCTGCAATCTTTCAGGCCCAATTAATGATGATCTCCTACATAGCAATGGTTCAGCTGACCAGCTGATTTTAATCACTAGTGCCCAAGTACCTTCAGTACAGAGCAGAGGTCATATTTGAAGAAGTGATTGTCTCTATTCTTAAACTTTGTGTGCTAATCAAGGCAAGTGGGAAAATTTCCCACTTTCCACAGTGTGAAATATTTCCAAGCCAGTGATGAAACTCCTCTGCTTTCCTGAGTAATATGCCCCTACCCCGCACCCGTATTATATTTCCATATTCCACATGTGCCATTCTTATGGGTACTATAAGTGAAAGGATGCTAAAATATGCAATTTTATGCTTTGGACTTGTGTTGGAAATGCTCAGTAATCCAATGAAAATTGCTTTGATTTTAATCCAAAAGGGGAAAGAGAGTATCATGCCCCACCTTAGCTAACAATAAATCAGGTGACTTTGGGGTTTACCATTTCAATGAGTGTTTTAACATTCTTGATTTGCCTCATACTAAAATAATTATTGATGTGGTAAGAATTCCTCATGCGTGCAGACCTTGAAGAAATGAAGAAATAATGAAATATATTAATAAAGGAATGTAGTAGATGGGTTTGTATGGTTGAAAAAAGATGCATGTATGATAAAGTGTTCCATAGGAGGCTTGTTGGTGACATTAGGCATTTAGTATCAAATGAAATATAGCAGCATGACTAGGAAGTTGACTGAAGGAGAGAAAATGACATAATAGTTAATGGATTTTTTAAAAACTGGAGAAATATATACAGTAGTTTCTCCATGTTGAGGGGGAAGGTCAGTATTCAGACCATCACTCTCCATGTATATAAATAATTTAGCCTCGGGTATTGGTAGTATAAAAATTTGCAGATAGTATAAAAATAGTGAGTGTGGCTAACTGTGAAGAGGATTGTACCTTCAACAAGACCCGTATCATGTTAGTAAATTCTAGGTTCTAGTAGTTGGACAGATAAATGTATGTTGGAATTTAATGCAGATAGCTGTAAGATAGTACATTTTGGAATGAAGAAATATATACTGTAGAAATTTTAGATGAGTCAGAGAGACTTGAGGCCGAATTTTTAAAGAGCTGCAGAGGTGGGACAGGAGGCAGATGGGCCTGCAATTTCCTGCCACCAGCCAGTGTGCCTGTCTCTCACCATGGCCCTCCTCTGAGTCATTTTCCTTCCAGGAGGATCGGAGGAGTGATGACTACCTTCCTGTAACTGGTGGGTAGCCTAGTAGACCAATTAAGAGGCCTATTAAGGCCACTCTCCACATTCAACTGGAATTTTCCAGTTGGCATGCCAAAACACAGCCAAGGGATGGACTTGGCCTCCAAGCAGCAGACTGATTGGGGGGCGGTGGCCAGCACTCCATCCACTAAGGGAACCCTCCACCATAGCCATTGGTCCACAGCTGTGGCCACTGTCCATCCAGTGGAGGGGCTGCCCCGCCACAATGTCAGCCTGTTAGCTGTGGCCTTTATTTAACATTAAAAATGTTTAAACACTCTTCATAGGGCATCTCCATGTTGAGGCATCCTCTGTCTTTCCTAACTGCATTAGCAGCGCCCATCTGTGATGGTGGGGCTGCTGATCTGTGAGTGTCAGAAGACCTCCTGTTGGCCCTCCAGCCTCGGGAGCACACCCGCAGTCCTTGATTGGATGGTGAGCATGCACCTTGCCCACTAATTGGCCTGTTCTTCAAAAATCGCATTGGGCATCGAATGCCAATGGAGCGCAGGGTTGGGACCCGGAAATTCACCTGACATCAGGGTCCCAACACCAGAACAAAAATTCAGCCCTTGGTGTTCAAGCTTGCAATTTTTAAATTTGGTGATTAAACTTCCAAAAGGATATGGGATCCTACTTTTTATGAATTGGGCCATAGACTGCAAAAGCAAAAAGGTAATTTTGGCTGAATTTATAGGCTGAACCTATAAATATCATTTAGGTTGCATTTACAGTATTGTTCCTAGTTTTGGTTGCCCTATTTTAGGGAGCCCATAGTGAGGGTGTGGGTGCTCTTTACTAAAATGATATTGGAAATGAGAGGAAAGCAGATTCAATAATTTTCAAAAGGAAATTGGATATATACTTGAAAGGGAAAAGCTTGTGGGGCTATGGGAAAGAGCAAGGGAGTGGAACTAATTGGATAGCACTTTCAAACAGCCAGCACAATGGGCTGAATGGCCTCCTTTTGTGCTGTATCATTCTATAGTTTGGTCACTGTGTTGCACGGTTGAGTCTTGATGTCCTCAGAATTGACCTAGAAAGCTGCCATGATTAAAAATAAGGACTACCGTCACCTCTTTAGAACATCCAGCGATGGACAGTAAATGGGAACTTCCCTGTTAAATTATAAATATACCAATTGTAAATTATAAAAACATCAAAAGAATTGAGAGGTTTGGAAGACTTTTCTATACAGAGGGTTGTTAGAATATAGAACATTGGACATTGGCTTGTGATAGATGTAGAATCTATAATAGTTTTTGAAAGGGAAATGATAATTTTTTTTAAAAATATTTAACAATAGGGAGAAAGGGCAAGGAGATGGCATGAAATGCATAGCTCATTTAGAGAGCCAACACAGGCACAATGGGACAAATAACTTCCTTTGTGCTGTCGAATTCAAGATTCAAGTTACTTATTCCCATAAAATCCCAAAGCCTGTTCAATGCTTTGTAAGTAATAATAAAAATATTGCTATAAATGTAAACTTTTAAATAAAAGCTCAAATGGTATTTAAACAATATATACTGGTGAATATTGCACCAACAGTAGCAGAAACTCCAAGTGTGGAAGATAGAATTAAAATTTCCAAATCGACATTGAGTGAATAAAGCAGAGGGGTTATGGTACTGCGCATATTGATTCTTATGCATTGAACAATGGTATTTAGTCAAAGTTCCACATCACAGTGGATGTTTTTTACCAGAGGTTCAGCTTCCACATGTTCTAGTCTAGTGGTATAAAGTAGTATTTGTATCCTAACATTTTCTTTCTCCTTTGCATGTTGAAAGGATTTTTTTTAGCAGCTGCTCAGTTATAGTATCCTGTAACTATCAGCACAGTTCATTTATTATGGAGCAGGAAAATTGCCCATATCTAGGTAACTTTCTGTATTATATCACACAATAAAAATTAAACTTCAAGATTTAAGATAATGTGTCCTTTATTGTTCAATTTTAAGGCAGACATTTTAGCCAGAGCGATGTGACAAATTTCTACAGAGCACTTTCTCAGTAACTGTTATGTGGTGGAAAAGCATGAAGTGGGGGAAGTAACAGTAATAGGAACAGAAGGACATGGACAATGAAGGAGGCATCAGATGATAACAGATGATTAACTATAAAAGGCATGGGAGTATAAGTATGATACATACATAATAGGGACAGATATGTACAGATTTCGATGGCATAGGATGTTATGAACAGTGTAGAAAGAGAAAGTAGGACAGGTGCAGAGATAACAAGGATTACCACGAGGGGTAAAGACAGACATTGGGTGGTAGTAATAGGGATGCGGACAGGCATGGAAAGAACAAGCATAAGAGGATGGAGAGATTAATTGCTCCAAACACAAGAGATCATGAAGTTCAGCAGCTGGCCCAAAGTCAAATTCTATTCCAATCTAAACTCAAGACTTTCACAATTTGTACAATTCTTTGAAATTGGAATTCAGATTGCATAAACTAAAAATATTTCAATTGATCTTTCAAATTGCATCCAATGCCAAAATTCTAAAGGACAACCTGTAAGTGTGGCTGGCAAATTATTCTATAATAATTTGGATTTTCATTGATTTAAATATAAATATTTCTGGTCTTCTGTCTTGTTTCAATAAGTGTAACATCGTATCTCACCAGGATTTTAAGCAGTTTAAACAACAATTTGCTCATAAATCCATAGACTTTTCTCATTTGTGCAAGTTTCAAACTAAGGTAATGCATTTTGCTCATGACAGTTTCTGTAGCACACAATGCATTTATTACGATGAATGCTATTACTGTGATCATTAATATGCTTTTTAATAAACAAATCTAATGTCTTTATAACTTTATTTTGCTAATCAATATGACTGTTTTGATTATGATCCAGAATTTCCTTGGAAGTTTTGAAATGTGACTACAGCCCATGCTAGCCAAGATGATGCTGCACTTTTTAGAAGGCAATTTATGGAAATGGAAATTTTTCAAAATATAGTTCTGTGCCAAATAATACCAAATAAGTTGGGCTATTAATCAAAGTTTCAACAATGTTATTTCTGTGAGGTTTGGATCTAGCCTTATCTGCATTTCATTAACTACATCAGGGATATGCATCACTAGTTCAAAGTAAATTACACAAAATCTCCTTTCCCTATGTGTATGGTGGTATTTCAATGCAATTTCACCAGCATGATTATCATTTAAGACATGGTCAAAAAGAATGATGGTCACAGATTCCTACAATGGGTTCGGAAAAGAAGAAATTGTGCTCACTGTAATGTGGAAAAATTAACTGAAAATTTTATTAAATAACGTGATCATTTTATTAACAATAGCAGGTTTGTTGGAAATTTGGTGCCCAAAACAAGACTGAAATTTATCGTGCATTATTTGTTCAATATTTTAATCATTTTTGCATTTTACATTTTTGGATGGGGTGAAGTTGAGAGAATTTTTTTCAGCTGCTTTTGGATATGATTTTTTTTTTCTGTTTAGTCTCCTGCCTACACTGAATTACTCAAATTTTCAGAAATGTTTTCCCTGCTTCCATTATCAATATGTCATTTGCCTCTGCTTGAACATCAACCACAGTACAACTACAATCAAGAACTCAGAGCTGAGAACCATAGTGGCAACCTACCCTTTTAATACACTGCAGGTTACTCTTCATGTAATATTTTTTAACCAGTATTACTTATTTTTTGAAGGAAGAAATGAAAATGCTTCTTTTTTTGACAGCACCAGATGCAAAAAAAAAATTGGGTTGTGTTAATTGATCTCAATGAGGATAATAGAATGGATACTACAGTTGGGTACAGTGCCCCGCACTTCAAAGGGAGGAAAAGTCAACCAGGGTCCCCATTCCTGATTACTCTTCTGTGATTCCTATTAGAAATGTCATGTCTGTAGATACCAACAGGTGTGTCTATGATATTTCCCTGTGTCATGATCAGATAGATTGCTGACAGTCATGATCTAGGCTTACACAGGCTTAATGGTCGCTTGGGTGAAATCACCCAACATCACCTATGGATCCAAACATAAGCCTGTGCATGTGTCTTTAGAAGAGCAGGACAGAGAATTGAAGAATAACGAGAAATGTGCTATGTTTTCACATTTTCATGGACAAGATCAGAAGCATGATTCTTTGTGACTCTTATAGAATAGAATCATAACACCTTGCTTCTAGCTGCTAGTACTCCTTGTTGAATTATATGAAATATACAGGACTAAATTTTAAGATGACATTGGTTAATATCAAACATGCCTTTGTGTAGACTTTAATAATGCCATTTTATCTTCACTCAACTTGATAAAATGGAGATCAAGGCTCTTTAGATACTGCTAACTGATTAGGTTTTCACTGTTACCAGTCTGTTCGGAAATCTAACTTTATCTGGCAGCAAATGCTTCCTTTACTTGTGCCAGTTTCAAAGAAAAAGCTCTAACAAACATCCAAATTGTCTGCTTCTACCCGGATGCTTCATGTTTTTGTAAAGCCAGGGACAGAGAAATGTGCTGGGCTGAAAATCCACTCGGCTTGACATAACCTTTGTTGAAACTGCAATGAGGCAGAAAGTGTCCTCTCTTCTATGGAAGTGCACAAAAACATAGCTCTCTAACAATAGATGGTTAATCATTTGGAAATGTCAAGGGACGTGGAATAATCACTGGAAATGGGTAGTTTACAAATTCAGTTTTTGTCCCATATCCTGAAAAATTAGCACATGCATCAAGAGGAAAGAAGATTTCTTGGTCCACAATAATACAATCTGAGGCAGTAGCTTTATGAAATAATTTTGTAGTCACTATTTTGGAACTCATAACAAGGAGCCAACATTTTGATGCCACAAGATTCTGCTGGAAATGCGATACTCGGAGGATTTATGACTGTGATGTTTGGAGTCTGAAGAATGGAAAATTCCAATCATTTGAAATATGTTGTGTGTCTGTTGGTGAAATAAAATAAGTGAATGGTTGTCACCAATTGCTGCAGCATGTCTTTTGGTGTTCAGGATTTATTCTTGCGAGTCTGTACTTCTCCTTAAACCTGGCCAACCAGATCAAATAATGAAGGAACTCAATTTGCTGCTTTCACTCCACTTGTTAGAGAATATTTAATGTACTTGACTCTGGGAAGTTGCTTCAAATAAATTTGTTTTATTGGTTCCATGTATTGTATAAGGTATATAAAGCTGTGAATTCTGGTAACATCATTTCATATTCATTGCTTTCACATGATGCTACTTCAATGGTTAAACTCTTCATTTCACTTGAGTTTTTACAACTAACAGCCTATCTCATTGTCTCCTGGTTAGTGCAGAAACAATGTTAGTGGGCTCGTATTGCAATGTTGAGGTGGATACTATTGGGATATAACATTGTTTGGAGTGACTATTTTAATGAGGATGCAATGTGTTACATCCTCATATCTGATTCACATTAGCTAAGCCACAGCCCTTAACCCACCCTACAATAGAGCAGGTATGGAAGGAATTAATCAAAAGAGTATATTTTGAAGAGTAACAGATTCAAGCCCATGTAGCTAACAGTAGTAAATCCACATCGCAAAATATGAACACTTCACTGAACTGAAAAGTATGTTTATTATTTAATCAACAGCTGTCTAGGAATAAGAGTTAAAGACTGGAAGAATCCCAGGGGTTGGATAATGTTTTAATCTATCATGATTTAGGGATACCATCAAGTCCTTTGACAATACCACTTGTAACATAATTCTTGGTTGTTTTTCTGTGTGTCACTTATCAGGCATTCTGTTCCAACAACAACAGCATGCATTTCCATAGTGCCTTTAACATAAAATTCCCTAGGGCACTTCACAGAAACGTTTTCAAACAAAATTTGACAGCATGCCACATAAGGTGAAATTGGAGCACATAGAATCCTTGAATGGTTACAGCACAAAAGGAGGCCATTCAGCCTGTCATGTCTGTGCCTGCTCTCTGCTAGAGCAACTCTGCTAATCCCAGTCCTTCGCCCTTTCCTTGTAGCCCTGCAATTTTTTTTCTTCAAGTAATTATCCAATTCCCTTTTGAAAGCCATGCTTGAATCAGCCTCCACCACACTCTCAGGCAGTGTATTCCAATTCCAACCACACAATGTAAAAAAGTTTTTCTTTATGTCCCCTTTGCTTCTTTTGCCATTCACCTTAAATCAGTGTCCCCCTAGTTCTTGACCCATCCATCAAAAGCTAAAGGAGGAAAGAGAGGTGGAGGTGGAGAAGGTTTTGGATGGAATTCCAAAGCTTAGGGACTAAACAGCTGAAGACACAGCTGCCAATGGTGGAGCAATTAAATCAGGGACGTAGAAGAGACCAAAATTGGGGAAGCATAGAGATCTCAAAGGCTTGTCAGGCTGGAGGAGATTACAGAGATAGGGTAAGGTGAACTCATAAAGGAATTGGAAAACTACAATGAGCATCTTAAAATTGAGGCATCGCCGGAACCAATGTAGGTCAACAAGCACAGGGGTGATGGGCAAACAGGACTTGGTGCGAGTAAGGACACAGGTAGCAATGTTTTGGATGAGCTTAAGTTTATGTAGGTTGCAAGGTGGCTGACCAGGAAAGGATTGACATCATTGATTCTCGAGGTAACAAAGACATGGATGAGAATTTCAGCAGCAGATGAGCTGAGGCGAGGCGGAGTTGGGCAATGTTACAGAAGTGTAAGTAGGTGGTCTTAGTTATGGCGTGACTGTGATTGAGATCTCACCTTGGGGTGGAATATGACACCGAGGTTGCGAACAGACCAGTTCAGCCTCACGGAGAGGAATGCAGTCGGTGGCTAATGAATAAACTTTGGAGCGGGGACTGAAGACAGTGGCATTGGTCTACCCAATATTTCACTTCAAAAGAGTGAAAAGTCATTAACATTGATTACATTTTCCAATAGGATGTACATCATAAAAATTGCAATTCACTAGCATTACCATGGTAGCAATTACATTTTTCCAATGATCGCATATATATCCACCTTTATCTGAAATCAAGACAAAAAAGGACAGGTTAACATTTGGGTGTAAGACCACTCCTCAGAACTGAAAGATACTCATGTCCTATTTTTGGGTGGAAGAGAGGGGTAAAAATTAAAAGGGGGAAGATAACAGCTGCGCTAATCACAGAGCAAAGTTAATGGTTTAAATGCATTCCACTTAATTGAAAGGCAAGAACCTGTTAGATAATGTAAAAAATTTTCCTAGTGAGAGAAGAAGGAAAGGAACCTGCCAACCCAACCCGTTTGCTCTAAATATGACTCCAATCTCATGATTGGCTCAAAACATCCATTGAATTGGCCTACCCTACTTCTGAGGAGCAACTCAAGATATATGATAAATGCCTATATCTACCCCCTCCACCACCAGTGTACTGTGGCTGCAGTATGCATGAACTGCAGGTTCCATTGCAGCAATTCACCAAGGTTACATCAACAAAATATCCATCTCATGCAACTTCTGCTGCTAAGACAAACAAATGCAGCAATGTTGAAGGAACACCACAGTCCGTTCCAAGTCATACAGCATCTCAATTGGACTTAAATTGCTGTTCCTGCAACGTAACTCGGTTAGACTCCTGGAATTCCCTACCTAACATCATTTTGGAAGTGCCATCAGCACAAGGACTACAGTGGTTCAAGAAAAGGGTCTACCATTGCATTCGCAGGACAACTACGGTTGGGGAAAAAATGCAGCGTTGCCCATGTCAACCAGATTAAAAGCCTTGTTAGCATTGCCTACATCCTCAGAACAAGCTAAGAAATGCAAATATCTCCAGCACTGCTGGATTGAAAATATATAGTTAAGGTCTGAATTTACGAATGTTGATGTTCAGACTAGAAAATAGAGATAATATACTGATCCAGATGCACCCTCCCCTGCCAGCTCCTAATTCACAAGCATGCAAGCAACAATATATATGTTTGTGTATTCTTGGAATTGCAGATGAGCTGGTAGATCTGAAATATTTTTGATTAATTATTGTCTTGCCTCCATATCGGGGGAGGTGGTGGCATAGTGGTAATGTCACTAGACTAGTAATCCAGAGCCCAAGCTAATGCTCTGGAGACATGGGTTCGAATACCACCACGGCAGATGGTAAAACCTGAATTCAATTAATAAATCTGGAATTAAAAGCTAGTCTAATGGTGACCATGAAACCATTGTCGATTGTTGTAAAAAGCTATCTGGTTCACTAATGTCCTTTATGGAAAGGAATCTGTCACCTTTACCAGTCTGGTCTACATGTGACTCTAGACCCACAGAAACATGATTGACTCTTAATGTCCTCTGAAATGGCTGAGCCAGCGACACCCACATCCCACAAAATGAATAAAGAAAAAAAAATGTCAGTGCACTCTGAAAATAGTTTAACATACTGCTTAAAGGTTGAAAGACATGAGTTTTTTTATATAACTTCTTTTCACTCTATTCAAACACCTCTTAAAAATTATTGAGTGTATTTTTAGAGTATGTTATCCCCTAAAGTTGCTCCCATTTTATTTTCACCATCCATTTCCTGTGCCTGAGAGGAAGTAGCTAACACACTTCCAGGCGTCCTCCTACAATGCCCTTGTGTCTGATGCTAGTAATTACACATGGGACACAAGGGTATTTATGAAGAGATGATAATTCCCTCCATCTAGGTAAATGCCTACCTTTTGTTTAATGGCTTCCCAATACAGTGGGGTTGGTTATAATGCACAAAGAAATGGGGAATTAAACCTGTATCTAACTACTTTGTGACACATCTGTACAGTTTTCCAATATCCTGTACCAACATTTCAACTGACAGCTAGACTTTGATCTGTTTGTTGCAATGAATTAGTCATAGAGTCATTTACGGCACAGAAGGAGGCCATTTGGCCTATCGAGTCCATGTTGGCTCTCTGCAGACAAATCCAGTCAATCCCACTCTCCTGCTCAATCCCCATAGCCCCGCAAGTTCATTTCCTTCAAGTGCCCATCCAATTTCCTTTTAAAATCATTAATTAACTCTGCTTCAACCATCCATGTAGGCAACAAGTTCCAGATCAGCCCTACTCACTGCTTTAAAAAGGTTCTTCCTCACATTGCCCCTGCATCTATTGCCCTAAACTTTATATCTATATCCCCTAGTCCTTGTACCATCAGTTTTTGGGAACAGGTTTACCTTGTCTAACTTATCTAAGCCTGTCATAATCTTGTATACATTTATCAAATCTCCCCTCAATCTCCTATGCTCCAGGGAGAACAACCCCAGTTTCTCCAACCTAACCTTGTAATTAAAATCCCCCATTCCTGAAATCATTCTGGTAAGTCTCCCCTGCACCCTCTCAAGGACCCTCACATTCATCCTTAAGTGTGGTGACCAGAACAGAATGCAATAATCTAGTTGTGGCCTTACCCGAGCTTATAAAGGTTCAGCATAACTTCCCTGCTTTTGTACTCAATGCCTCTATTTATGAAGCCCAAGATCCTATATGCTTTGCTAACCATGCTCTCAATGTGTCCTGCCACTTTCAAAGATTGATGCACATGACCTCCAGGTCCCACTGTTCCTATGCACTCTTTAGGAATGCGCTATTAAGTCTATATTGCCTCAACCCAACGCTTCTGCCGGAATGCATCACCTCACACTTGTCTATATTAAATTCCATCTGCTACTTGTCTGCCCATTCTGCTAGATTATCTATGTCATTTTGCAGGCAATTTGTATCATCCTCACTGTTTGCCACTCCTCCAAGTTTGGTATCATCGGCAAATTTTGAAATTCTAATCTGCATTCCAAGATCCAAGTCATTTATATATAGCAAAAATAAAAGCAGTGTTCCCAGCACTGACCCTTGAGGAACACCATTGTCTACCATCATCCAGTCTGAAAAACAACCATTTACTACTACTCGCTGTTTTCTGTCCTTAAGCCAATTTTTTACGCAATTGGTTACTGACCCTTCTATTCCATAAGCCTTTTATATGGTACTTTATCAAATGCTTTCTTAAAATCCATATAGACAACATCTACTGCATTCCCTGGGAATTGATTAAAAATAATCAATTTCGGAATTGTAATCTATTGGTTTTGTTGAATTTGCAATACTGTGGACTTGACTCCTATTTTTCAATATCAAGACTTATTACTTCTGGAACTGAGTCTGGAATCAAACTGACTTTGGTTTGTATCCTTTACCACCTGAAATCTGTATCCGAGTCAAGTGCATGCTGGGATTGACCATTATCTCAACTGCAGTACTTCGACAGATTAAGCATAGCCCCATGCTGCAATCTCACACTCATTTCCGATAGATGAAAATTAATATATAAAGGCTAGAGGTTTGAAAGGATAAAACAATAAATCAAATTTATTTACAAGAAGAAAATTAAACTATCTCTTGAGTATAAGACAAGTATGATTTATAACACTGAGAGTTCATCAGAGTTCTCATTAGCCTTTCTCCAACTGTTTCAGCTAAGAGATTTAACTATAATGGTCTTTAGCACTTACATGATGAACGATACCACTTCAGTCATCTTGCTAACAGATTGTTAACAAGATTGCAAGATAAATATGGATGCGGAAAACCATTGGTCCCATTTTACTCAAGCCATCCAGAAAGACTCACCCTCCACACCCAGCATGTAATAAACAACTTGTAAGTAATTGCAGGTTTTCACCTCCGCTACTTTATCCAGTAGTCCATTCAACATGTTAATCATATATTGTGTGATATCAGTTTTAAATTGACTCTGCTTGTTTGAACCTGTGAGCCTGTGTGCTACTCTTGCAAAGTGTGACCTCCAGAGCAATGAAACACCAGCACCTAGACATGTAAGGTGACTTGTTTAGTCCTCAACTTCCCAGATATTTTTCACAACGGGTTTCACACAGGTTTAGATAAGGTAGAACATCTTTATGCTCCATTTAACAAGCTGTCTCCAGGTCTGTGGTGTTGATGGCTAGTTGTTTATCCCTGGTAAGGAATATTTGTAACAGCATTCAAGATTTAATTTGCCTGAATAATATCACAACATTCTTAACTTCTTCCCACTTTACCTTTAAAGCTTCATTATCCTTATAATTATTTCGGAGAAAAGCAATTGTTTCAGGAGCAATCACTTATAAACAACAACAACAACAAGAAATGCTGGAATCACTCAGCAGCTCTAGCAGCATCTGTGGAAAGAGAAGCAGAGTTAACGTTTCGGGTCAGTGACCCTTCTTCGGAACTGACAAATATTAGAAGAGTCACAGATTATAAGCAAGTGGGGTGGGGGTGGGGCAAGAGATAACAAAGGAGAAGGTGCAGATTGGACCAGGCCACATAGCTGACCAAAAGGTCATGGAGCAAAGGCAAACAATATGTTAATGGTGTGTTGAAAGACAAAGCATTACAGATTAGGTGTGAATACACTGAATATTGAACAGCAGCAAGTGCAAACCTGAAAAAAAACCTGAAAAAAACAGTGGGTAAGCAAACTGAACAAACTAAGATGAAATGAAATAAATGCAAAAAAAGATTGTAAAAAATGTAAAAAAGAATGTTAAAAAAAGGGAGAAAAAATAACTAAACATGAAAGTAAAATAGGGGCCTGTCATGCTCTGAAATTATTGAACTCAATGTTCAGTCCGGCAGGCTGTAGTGTGCCTAATCGGTAGATGAGATGCTATTCCTCGAGCTTGCGTTGATGTTCACTGGAACACTGCAGCAATCCCAGGACAGAGATGTGAGCATGAGAGCAGGGGGGAGTGTTGAAATGGCAAGCAACCGGAAGCTCAGGGTCCTGCTTGTGGACTGAGCGGAGATGTTCCGCAAAGCGGTCACCCAGTCTGCGCTTGGTCTCCCCAATGTAGAGGATACCACACTGTGAGCAGCGAATACAGTATACTACATTGAAAGAAGTACAAGTAAATCGCTGCTTCACCTGAAAGGAGTGTTTGGGACCTGGGATAGTGAGGAGAGAGGAGGTAAAGAACCGTGACAGGGTTCCCCTTGTCCTCACTATTCATCCCACCAGCCTCCATATCCAAAGGATCATCCTCCGCCATTTTCGCCACCTCCAGCGTGATGCCACTACCAGTCGCATCTTCCCCTCCCTTCCCCTGTCAGCATTCCGAAGGGATCGTTCCCTCTGCGACACCCTGGTCCACTCCTCCATGACCCCCACCACCTCGTCCCCGTCCCAGAGCACTTTCCCCTGCTATCGCAGGAGGTGTAATACCTGCCCATTTACCTCCTCTCTCCTCACTATCCCAGGTCCCAAACACTCCTTTCAGGTGAAGCAGCGATTTACTTGTACTTCTTTCAATGTAATATACTGTATTCGCTGCTCACAGTGTGGTCTCCTCTACATTGGGGAGACCAAGCGCAGACTGGGTGACCGCTTTGCGGAACATCTCCGCTCAGTCCGCAAGCAGGACCCTGAGCTTCCGATTGCTTGCCATTTCAACACTCCCCCCTGCTCTCATGCTCACATCTCTGTCCTGGGATTGCTGCAGTGTTCCAGTGAACATCAACGCAAGCTCGAGGAACAGCATCTCATCTACCGATTAGGCACAATACAGCCTGCCGGACTGAACATTGAGTTCAATAATTTCAGAGCATGACAGCCCCCCATTTTACTTTCATTTTTAGTTATTTTTTCTTCCTTTTTTTTACATTCTTTTTTACAATTTTTACAATTTTTTTTGCATTTATTTCATTTCATCTTAGTTTGTTCAGTTTGCTTACCCACTGTTTTTTTTCAGGTTTGCACTTGCTGCTGTTCAATATTCAGTGTATTCACACCTAATCTGTACTAATGCTTTGTCTTTCAACACACCATTAACATATTGTTTGCCTTTGCTCCGTGACCTTTTGGTCAGCTATGTGGCCTGGTCCAATCTGCACCTTCTCCTTTGTTATCTCTTGCCCCACCCCCACCTCACTTGCTTATAATCTGTGACTTTTCTAATATTTGTCAGTTCCGAAGAAGGGTCATTGACCCGAAACGTTAACTCTGCTTCTCTTTCCACAGATGCTGCCAGACCTGCTGAGTGATTCCAGCATTTCTTGTTTTTGTTTCAGACTTCCAGCATCCGCAGTATTTTGCTTTTACTTATAAACAACTCTCATCTCTGCTTTATCAAAAAGGAAATCAGTTTCAATGGATAGATTCTATTTAATAAGACCCATGACATAATTCAAAATAATGTCACCGGAATCATTAAGTGGAATGTCTAACATTTATGTAACATGAAGGTTACCATCACCACAGTAATTAAATAGTTTGGTCTGCTGATTCTCAATCGGCAGAGATTTTAAATTTGTAAAACATTGAAAGTTGGAATTTTCCAAACCTAGTGCAAAACAAGCACACAAAGATATTTAAACTGACCTTGTTACTAGAAATCTCCCCAAGCTCTGAAAATGAAATGTGAATGCTCTAACCCACAGGGCAATGGCCACATGGCTGACTTGTGCTGTACATCTGCTACATCTTGTTTGAGTGGGCTATTTTAAAAATACTTCAACCTTTATGACACGGGTCAACTAAATGAACAAAGTTGCTTTGCAAACTTAGTTCTTCCAATCCACAAAATTGTCTCCATAATACACATTAAATGTTTGAATGAATCTGTAATCCACTTCCAATTATTGTCCTGTTAACCTGTAATAAATATCAAAGAGTTGTCATTGACATTCAACAATGCTAAAGCTCTTTATGAAATAACACATGAGGACAGATTATCATGCTAGGGTGACCAGTTGGCAGAGCGTGTGGGCATGCCGCTGCTTCTGCAAGTGGTAAGCCTGTTCCATTTCAAGGACTGGCAAGATTGTCTATCTGCTTCAGCTCAATAGCTCAGGGCCCAGCACAATTTTGTGCAGTTCGGAAGCTGACACGGCCAGCAGGATGTTCGGTCCAGTGGAGGGATGAGTGAGGGGATGGGGAGAGTCCAGGGGAGCAGCAACCTACATTATTCTTGCAGAGCCCAATGGTATACTCATACTGCTGTGGTAGCACAAAAGTTAATATTTTGCTCACCTTTTGGACTTTTTCCTCTTCACCAGGCTGGACAACTGAGTGGAGCATGCATAGTGCAGTTGTCCTTCAAAATTGCATTGGGGTCCTAAAAACCAATTTGCATCCTGCAATGAAGCCCTCACCTAATTTAAGTGAGTGTCTGGCCAATCAAACAGAAGCCACCAATAAATATGGTGCTTGATGGAAGATGGGTAGTAGGTTCACCACAGCTATTTTAACAACTAACCCCCTCCATTTCCTCCTGCACCCACCAGCCTCCCCCCCCCCCCCACTCCCCTCCAACTGCAGCCCCCCCCCCCCCCCCAAGTTCTAGGCAGTCCAATTTCAAATTGTATTTGAGATATTTCCTGAAAAGGCACACCATTTTACACTGTGGCAAACTTGGGATTAGAATAGATAGGTGCTTCATGGCCGGCACAGACACAATGGGCCGAAGGGCCTGTTTCTGTGTGATAAAACTCTATGACTCTATAAACAAATAAATATAAAGACAGAATATGATATCAAAGAGTTAATTGCAAGTTTGTAATCACGATCGCCTGTGAATAAGTTATAATATTAATTCAAGTGAGGTGTTCAGAAGAAGCTCCTAAATTATTCAGGCTTTGCTCTCTCAAGTCTTGTCTTTAAATTAGAATGCAGCTCAATTCTAGTACTCTATTATAATACAATCTGCTGAGCTCCTCAATGAATCTACAAACTTTAATAATTTCATAGGCATTTTTTATCTCCAAGTGTTTGTGAAAAACTAGGAAGATTAGAGCTTAGCACGGGCAGGAACAGAAGGGTCTGTGACTCTATTGCTAATCCATTGTAATCTGTTATGAACCACTGTCTTCAGGAACTGGATTGGAGACAGAAGAAAGTTAGACTGGGGACATGGAAAAAGGAAAAGTTAAAAAAAGATTCTGTGACCTGACACGATAAGGTTTAGTTGTTCTTCACTAGTCATAATTATAAATAGCCTAAATATGCTGCCAAAAAGAAAATACGTCTTTGAATCCAGTGCATAATACAAATTGGCCAGCTTCATAACTTTAATCTTGGCCATAACTTGTTCTTTCTGAACAATGTGATGTAGAAAAATAGTATACAAAATTATACTTACAAACAAGTCATGTTTTGGGGAGAATGGGTTTTATATGGAACTGCTAGAATTCATAAAGAATAAGCTGAAATCATGGTTTCAAGAAGCCAGTTACCTAGACCTAGTGAACAATGAAATGCCTGAGCTAATATACTTCCAAAATGAATCTATCCTAAATGAAAAAGGATGGAAAGAATTGCAGAAAGCACCTTATGAGCATCAAAAAGTAAGTATGGGCAGTGGCCTATGATATAGGTCAATGAAGAATAGGTAATATTATTCTTTAGGTCATAATGTTAATGTAGTGTAGTAGTAATAGGGTATAGCTTGAGTGTGCACTCATTAATGCAGGTTCAGGAATAATAAGAGCCATCAGAGAAAAAAATACTGACGGCTGCTGAAATAAAAGTGGCTATATACTGTTTAGCTTCATGATTGAGCAAGCAAATTCACCACATCTTCTGATTCTGGTAAGTAGATAAGTTTTTAGAAAAAATACAATAAATTCTATCATTTTAAACACAGTTTAAAATCTTACCCATTTGTAATATAGGATAATATGTGCAGAGGTGTTAGCCTTCATTTGGTGGTACCAGGGCAGTAGCATAATGGTAATGTTGCCGAACCAGTAATCCAAAGGCCTCGGCCAAATCTCTGGAGATATGGGTTGGTACTTTATGCACAACCCCACCCCCACCCCACCACCCCACCAAACGAGCAGGCTGGTGGAGGGCGTGAAATTAAGTGGGAGGTGAGGGGGGGCCGTTCCTGCAATTTTACACAGGGCGGTGGCGAGAAATGGCCTGCCCACCCCACGCCAATCAAGACCCTTAAGTGGCCAATTAACTGGCACTTAAGGGCCTCCGCCCGCCGCTGCCGGTATTTTACCCTTGGCGGCCGGACAGCAGAAGTCTCAAAAATCCTGCCTGGTAAAACCAGGCAACCTTCTTGCGGGCTGGTGGGGGGTCTTCTTGATCAGGCCCCCTGTGTCCCACAGAGGGCTGCCCCGAAGCCCCAACTGCCCCAACACACAACACTACCCCCTCTCCCCTAATCGACGCCCATTGCCTTGCCGGGGCCTGACTGATTGTCCTTCCTGTTGCCTCTGATGGCTGGGTGTATTCCCAGCAGTAGCCACCGCTCCCGGTCGTGCTGCTGGGACTAAGAGCTGCTGGACCGCTGATTGGCTAGCAGCTCCATTACGTGGGACTTCCTGCCTCAAGGAGATAGAAGTCCCGCCCAAGACCAATTAAAGGCCTTGGAAGTGTAAAATCCCTGTCTGGCTCCCCAGGCCCGGTGGAGGCAGGCTTGCCACTGACTTTTCGGCCAGTGAACGGAGCCTCCCACCCAACGAAAATTTCCGACCATGAGTTCAAATTCAAATAATTAATAAATCTGAAATGAAATGCTAGTCTCATTAATAATGGTCATGAAACTACCAGATTGCTGCAAAAACCGATCTGATTCACTAATCTCCTTCAGGGTAGGAGATCTGCTGTCCATACCTAGTCTGACCTACGGGTGACTCCAGCCCCACATCAATGTAGTTGACACTTAACTGCCCTCTGAAATGGCCTAGCAAGCCACTCAGTTGTAGGTGGCTCATACCACCTGCTCAAGGGCAATTAGGGACGGGCAATAAATGCTAGCCTTGCCAGTGATGCTCACATTCTGAAAACAAATTTTTAAAAAAACACTCTCACATGAGTCAAACAAATCGTAGATTCAAGTCCCACTCCGGAGACTTGAGCACATCATCTAGACTGCCACTTAAGTGCAGTACTGAGCGAGTGTTGCATTAGCCTTCGGGGCGACACAGTGGCGCAGTGGTTAGCACCGCAGCCTCACAGCTCCAGCGACCCGGGTTCAATTCTGGGTACTGCCTGTGTGGAGTTTGCAAGTTCTCCCTGTGTCTGCGTGGGTTTCCTCCGGGTGCTCCGGTTTCCTCCCACAGGCCAAAGACTTGCAGGTTGATAGGTTAATTGGCCATTATAAATTGCCCCTAGTATAGGTAGGTGGTAGGGAAATATAGGGAAGGTGGGGATGTGGAAGGAATATGGAATTAGTGTTGGATCAGTATAAATGGGTGGTTGATGGTCGGCACAGACTCGGTGGGTCGAAGGGCCTGTTTCAGTGCTGTATCTCTAAACTAGCCGAGGTGCCAGCTTTCAAGAGGGAGGTTAAATCGAGGCACCATTTACCTTCTCGAGTGGAAGTAAAAGATCCCAAAGCGCTATTCAAAGAATAGCACAGGTGTTCCCCCGGCCAACATTGATCCCTTAACCAACAACTAAGGCAGATAATCTGATCATTTATTTCATTGCTGTTTGTGGGAGCTTGCTGTACACAATTTGGCTGCTATGATTCCTACATTGCAACAATGACTGCACTTCAAAAGTATTTCATTGACTGTAAAGTACTTTGGGACATCTTGAAGTCATGCAAGGCATTAGATAAATGCAAGTTCTTTTCCTCTAGGCATACCAATAACACATTGCAAAGCATGTAAAAGCATATTAATTCTTCATTGTCAGCTTTGATCTGCAATCCATAAACTTTAACCATCAAAAATTAATTCAATGTCTTTAGCCATCATTTAAAAAAATCCTCAGATGATGTACAGTCCAAAGGCACATGTTCACAAATCATGCATTGATTTCTGCGCAGATGGTCCATCCAAAACTGTGACTGAATTTTCAGAAGAAGGCTCCATTGTTGCGTCTGAGGAGGAAGATGAGGAGAATCAGAAGAAGAGGCACCAGACATCCTATTTCAGAGGGGCATAATGCAATCTGAAAATAGAAAGCCAAGAGGACATCACCAGGGTCATCTTACAAAATTATGATTTTTATTTTTCATTTCCCACACATAGAAATCCAAATGGACACACAACAATTACAAGATCAGCAGGGGCCTAAACCAGCTACTGCTGTCCAACCCCATATCTTGAGGGTAAATAAAAGCAAAATACTGCGGATGCTGGAAATCTGAAACAAAAACAAGAAATGCTGGAATCACTCAGCAGGTCTGGCAGCATCTGTGGAAAGAGAAGCAGAGTTAACGTTTCGGGTCAGTGACCCATATCTTGAGGGACCAGGCGATCGAGCACGATATGAGGATTTAGAGCACTGGAAATGCAAATTTAGATTGGCTTCAACTATCAGCATAGTGATATGTTAGCTGGGCAGTTAGCTGAGCAGCATGGTTCAAACATCAAAAAGACAATGGCACTGTCCATAATCAGCTATTCCCATTGATGTTGCTCAGAGACCCTATCATCCAAATACACTATACGTCCTCTGAAGGTCGGTATAGCAAAATGAGTGCACCACAATAACCAATGTATCACTTATTCCCACTTAGGTGATACTTAAGAGTATCCTGTAATGGTATTTTGCATCAAGTGTTGTTTAGATTTTTTCAATAGTGATAATTTATAGTGAAGTTAACTAGATGTTTTTTAAAATGTGAACACAGACTTTATTTTACATTTTATTGAAGATGTGTTAAATAAAAAAAAATCATTGCTTCTACATCCTAGTCCTTTTCTTCAGAATGCTAGAACATGGGATAGAATTTTAGGGGAAAAAATGTAGCATATATGTTGGGACATGTTCTTTGCTTTACCCTGTGGGTGTTCATTTCCTTAATGTCTACACATAGGAGATAGAGGGCAATTTCCATTCATTACTTGATGGTGTCTCTTCAGGTAAACTACATAATATAATGCTGGCAGAAGGGAGGAGAAGATGTGGGAAGGGAGGAGAAGATAAGTTTCTCAGTGTGGCGGCGGAGGGGAATGGGGTCAAAGTAACATCCTTGGTGTAGGGTATGGCGGAAAGTGTTGGAGGTTAAAGTCTATACAGTTTGAGGGTTGGAAGGTTAGATTGTACAGGTAAGTAAAAACAAGAAATGCTGGAAATACTCAGCAGGTCTGGCAGCATCTGTGGAGAGAGAAGCAGAATCAACGTTTCAGGTCAGTGACCCTTCTACAGAACTTGCAAATATTAGAAATGTAAAAGGTTATAAGCAAATAAAGTGGGGGTGGGGCAAGAGATAACAAAGGAGAAGGTGTAAATAGGACAAGGTCACAGAATAGCTGACCAGAAGGTCGTGGAGCAAAGGCAAACAATATGTTAATGGTCTGTTGAAAGACAAAGCATTAGTACAGATGGGGTGTTAATGGACTGACAAATTGAACAGCTGCAAGTACAAAAATGAAAAAAACAGTGGGTAAGCAAACTGAACATACTAAGAGGAAATAAAAAAAACACCAAAAAAAATGTTTTTAAAGGATAAAGAAAAAAATAACTAAAAATAAAAGTAAAATGGGGGGCCCGTCATGCTCTGAACTCAATGTTCAGTCCAGCAGGCTGTATTGTGTCTGCTCGGTAAATGAGATGCTGTTCCTCGAGCTCGCATTGATGTTCACTGGAACACTTCAGCAATCGCAGGATAGAGATGTGAGCATGAGAGCAGAGGGGAGTGTTCTAATATTTGCCAGTTCTGAAGAAGGGTCACTGACGTGAAACGTTAACTCTGCTTCTATCTCCACAGATGCTGCCAGGCCTGCTGAGTATTTCCAGCATTTCTTGTTTTTATTTCAGATTTCCAGCATCCACAGTATTTTGCTTTTATATTATTGTACAGGTAAGTGTTTTGGGCAGGAGAGAGGGAAAATTAATAATTTTATGGTTATTGGGGGAGGGGGGGTGGGAGGGAGAGGGGCAAAACACATGTATTACATTTTTAAAAAATCACTTTATCTTTCAATATTTAAATCTGCCAGTAGGGCCGGCAGCCCTTTAAAAACGGCGTCAGCGCCTGCGCACAGGCAGCTGACGGCATTGCCGGGAACGGACAGGCCACCCCCTCCACAAGATCGTGGGGTGGGGTGGGGGGGGGGGGCAGCCCGTCCCAGCCATTCAAATGAGCTGCCACACGGAAGATTGCGGCTGCTCTGTAACATGCGGCTGGCACAAGCGGGCCTCCGCTTTTTTTGCCCGCCGCCACGCAAAGAAGAATCAGCCCAATGTTTGGGCTGAACAGTTTGATTCTGTATTGTAATGTATGTGTAGTTCTGCAAATCTGTCTGCTAATACAATCTTTAGGGAAGCTTCATAGGCTGCCTTGTCTTTTTGCTACTTTTACCAACTTAATCCATTCAGTATCCCCATTTCCTTGGTTTGCTGCAACATTTGTCTCTGTTTCATGGAAATCATGCCCCTGGTTGTACTGATCTGTAGCTCTTATCCAATCTTGAAGTTTAATGATAGTTGGCCATTTCCCAGGCTTGTGATGACTCAGTTAAGAGTCTAATACTCCCTGCTTGATAATACCCCCACTTCATCTCCCCTTCTAAGTCCCTGTACCTTCCTTTCCAAAGCCATTATGTTTTCCTTAAGCTTTTTGGCCCACAGGCAATTGTTGCGTCTCTTCTGTCATATGCAATTTTCTCACGCACAACCATTTCTCACCAAACATATGTCATGCCTACTATCTTCAATTTTATTTCTTTCAACTGCTACCCTTTTACAATTACTTCTCTCAGGTAGCCCTTTTTAAATTAATTTCTCTAAAACGCTCCTTTTACATGTATATTTGAGTGTAAATTATCTGTCCCAAGACAGTTTATCATGTCAAAATTCAGGCTGTCATGGTCAGATCAAGACATTTGCTCATCTTAAAAATTCTAAACATAAAGTATGTGGAATATTTTCTTACTGAGTAATGAAAAGTTACTCCCAGGTATTTTGCCCTTTGCACTATTACAAGCCGGGGGCTGAATGCTTTAGACATAGAACAATGCATAGGATTTTGATGACATATTAAAACAATATTAGTCACTTAAGGTAATGTTATGGCCAGGTGAGGAGGGAGTCTCAGGCTCCCCTCTTTCCCCTTCCTCTTATTTGACCACAACAGGGTTTATTCTTTTTAAACAGTGGTTGTGCTTACCACCTCCGTGAGTGTTTTATCTTTTTCCTTTACTGTGATCATGAAAGAACCAATCGGACAGGTTTTCTTGAGTTTAAACAAGAAAGAGGTAAGTTTATTATACTTAACACTCTAACCTGATTTAAAAATACTAAAAATGCATTACATATTCACACACACATTCACACGAGAATCACACTCATACAAATAGATTACAGGAGGGAAAATAGATTTGGTGGTTGGATTAAAGTCCGGAATAAATGGAACTTAAATACACTCTGTAAAGTGGATGATCCAGTAGTCCTCAGCTGAAGCTGTATTCTTGAAGTTCTTGGTTGGTCAAAGGGTATTTTGGCTGGCTTGCTTTGCTCAGGGTTTTCCTGAAGGCAGAATCTGTAGTTGGCTCTCTTCCCCTGGTAGCCAATTGTAGGCTTGGAGGATCCCCCAGTCACAGATGGTTTTCAAACTTGATGTTTTCTGGAGAGAGAGAGAGAGAGAGAGAGAGAGAAAAAGGGAAGCATGCAGCTTTCTGCTGCTGCACACTCTGTTATTGCTTGTCTTCTGTCTGTGTAGTTTCTTCAGAGACGGACAGATGGTCACATGGTTCTCTCAATCCCTTTGTTTTTAATGAAGCTTTTTGGAACCTTCTAATGAAATTCAAGGCTCCACATGCCCCAGGATGCCAATTTACACTTGGTTAGTGGGCTCGTTCAAAGTTAATATGTGAGGATTGCCTTGACTGTCATGCTAATGAAGCCATTTTAGGTCATTCAGTCACTTAGAGAAAACCATTGTCCTGGCTGGGCTTCTTGTTAGACCTTCTGCCTCCAGTTCAATCTCCTGGTATTTCAGATGTAAATTGCAGTGGCCATCTTGGCTGTTAGTTTTTTAAAAGTTACTGTAGGATTTTTTACCATTAAAAGTCTAATGTAAGTTTTCCAGCAATGAAATTAATATTTCCATTTGGCATTTAAGGCTTCATTGACACCCCCATCCCACGCGGAATGAAATGCGATAATTGGAGCATTTCATTAAAAGAGTGGAGAAGAAAAAGAGGAAAACACACATTCATTGTCATTCACTCCCCAAATTCTCTAATTTACCTTAGAACTTCTGCAGCTGCTTTTTCTCCACAACAGCAATGCTATTTTAATTTTCTGGAGTTTTGTCTGGGATGGTCATGTGTTGGGTTAGACCCTGGACAATGCATCAGCGATTATATAGTTTTTCCCTGCAATGTGGGTAATTTTTAAATGGTTGGGTTGTAAGCGCAGGCTCCATGGAAATAGCCTGGCATTTTGGTTTTTGAATTTCTCCACAAAAGTTAGAGGATTATGATCAGTATAAATGACTGTCTCCCTATATCTATTTTGCACAGAGATGTCAAAGTACTGGAGAGCTAGTAACATTCCCAGCGTCTCTTTTTCCACAATGGAATATCTCTTTTGGTGTTGGTTTAACTTTTTGGATAAGTATCCTACTGGTTTCTCAATGCTGGCCTCATCGTCCTGGAGCAGGACAGTGCCTACTCCTGGGTCACTAGCATCACCTGCCATTTTAAAGGGTTTATTAAAGTTGGGAGCTGCCAGAACCAGATCTTTTGTTAATATGGCTTTTAACCTCTCGAAAGCAGCTTGGCACTTCTCTGACCACACTACCTTGGCCCTTTTCTGCAGTAAGTCTGTCAGTGGTGCGGCTATAGAGCTGATGTTTGGAACAAACTTGTGGTAAAACCCACACGTTCCCAGAAAATGTACAATTTCCCTTTTTGTTGTGGGGACAGGAAAATCCATCAGTGCTTGTACTTTTGCTGCCCTGGGCAGCACTTGCTCTTGAGCTACAACATGCCCGAGGTAAGTCACTTGAGCTTTCGCAAACTCACTTTTTGCGAGGTTTACTATTAGGTTAGCTGACTGTAACCTTTGGAAGAGGGTGTCTAATTGGGCTAAGTGGTCCCCGCAGGTCTCACTGTATACCAGAAAATCATCATGCTATACTACACAGTTGGGTCGTCCAGCCACTACCTGGTTCATCAGCCTTTGGAAGGTGGCAGGGTAATTCCTTCAACTAAAGTGCATCACTCGATACTGGAGTCTAGGTTGACAAAAGTTGAGATCTCTTTGGCTCAGGGTATTAAGGGAACCTGTCAATATCCTTTTAGAAAGTCTCTTTTGGTTATGTAGGTGGAATTCCCTACTCTATCAATATAGTCTTCCAGGCTGAGAATGGGATAGGAATTGGCTCTGGTCACTGCATTAACCTTCCTGTAATCATTGCAGAGCCTTGTAGAACCATCGGGCTTGGGCGCTAGCACAACTGGGGAAGTCTAGCTGCTGTGGCTGAGATCAATCAGGTTGATTTCTGGTATGTACGATATTTCCTCCCAAACCCATACAATAGGGGCTCTATTTAATGGGAGGGATCTCTCTTACCTCCACATCATGTAGGGTTATGCACCTGGTGTGTCCTTGCAGACTTCTTTAAATGTGGTGAGCAGCCTTGCCTGAGCTTCTCTTTGTTCCACCTTTAAATAGTGAAGCGTGGTATCTAGGTTATTTAACACTTCGGTGTTGGCTAACTGGGCAGGAGGGGTTAAATTTGGGAATCTCCCAGGCCTTTCTCTAGCTCGACCTCATTGTCCTGTTCATCCCCTTCCTTCCTGACTGTCTGACAGACCTGTGCTTGTCCGTTCCCTTGCCCTCAGCTGTGATACTATTTTAACATGTTAATATGGCATGGTCTTTTTTTTTCCATCAGTCTGGGGTGTCAATCAAATAATTTACCTGGCTAATTCTTTTTACCACTCTGTATGTGCCATTGAACAGGGCTTTCAGGGATTCACCCTGAATCGGGAGTAATATTAATACATGGTCTCCAGGCCGAAATGTTCTGGCTTTGGCATGTTTGTCTGCTTGCCTTTTCATAGCTGCCTGGGAGGTCTTTAGGTGCTCCTGAGCCACTGCGCAGTATCGTGAGCCACTCCTGGAACATGGAAATGTAGTCCAACATGGAAGACTCATCCCTGTGTCCCAAGAACTTCTCCTTGATTAGTTTAAGAGGACCTCTCACCTCGTGTCCATAAACTACTTCAAAGGGGCTAAAGCCGGTGGACTCATTGGGTGAGCCACTAGTGGCAAACAGGAGAAATCCCGGCCCTTTGTCCCAGTCATGGGGGTTCTCGTAGCTGTATGCCCTGATCATTGTCTTCAGGGTCTGGTGGTACCATTCTAAAGCCCCTTGTGACTGTGGGTGGTAGGCTGAAGACTTTAGCTGGGTTATGCGCAGGTTACCCATGACGTTTTGAAAGATTCCAGGCATGAAATTCGTGCCCTGATCCAACTGGATCTCAGCAGGCAGCCCATATCCAGTAAAGAATTGGGTAAGCCCCGCCTCCACTACCTTTGCAGAGATAGTTCTTAAGGGAATGGCTTCTGGGAGTTGGGTAGTGACATCCATAATAGTGAGAAGATACTGATATCCCCCTTTTGTTTTCAGCAGGGGTCCCACACAGTCCACCAGCACTCTGCTGAAGGGTTCCCCAAAAGCCGGTATGGGAATTAGGGGTGCAGGTTTTATTGCAGGTTGGAGCTGCCCCACAACCTGGCACATGTGACAAGTTTTATAGATCTCCACCACATCTTTGTGGAGTTTTGGCACAGTGGCGCAGTGGTTAGCACCGCAGCCTCACAGCTCCAGGGACCCGGGTTCGATTCCGGGTACTGCCTGTGTGGAGTTTGCAAGTTCTCCCTGTGTCTGCGTGGGTTTCCTCCGGGTGCTCCGGTTTCCTCCCACAAGCCAAAAGACTTGCAGGTTGATAGGTAAATTGGCCATTATAAATTGTCACTAGTATAGGTAGGTGGTAGGGAAATATAGAGACAGGTGGGGATGTTTGGTAGGAATATGGGATTAGTGTAGGATTAGTATAAATGGGTGGTTGATGTTCGGCACAGACTCGGTGGGCCGAAGGGCCTGTTTCAGTGCTGTATCTCTAATCTAATCTAATCTAATCTAAAATGCTGTACTATGCGGGCTTGGGATTTTCGTACACCAACATGTCCAGCCATTGGAAACTCGTGGGCCATTCTTAATATTGCTTTATGGTACCTCAGGGACACCATTATCTGGTGAACCACTGTCCACTCTTCATCTGCAGATCTGTGAGGAGGTCTGCACTTCCTTATCAGCACCTCATTCTTTAAATAGTAGCACTCATGGACTCCCTCTGCTTCAATTTCAGTTTGGGCAGTCTGTGCTAACTTCTTTAATATTGGGTCAGCTTGTTGAGCCTCAACTAGGGACGATCTGTCTAACCCATTCTTTGGGTCCTCTAACGTCCCAAAGAAGGTTGCAGACAATCAGACAGTAAGGTTATCTTTCTCAGTGCCAGTTCAGTCTCCTCTAATGGAGCTTGTTTAGCCTTGGAACGAGTCACCACACAGTCAGGGAAAATGCTTTTCCTGCAACTGTTCTGTCTCTCTGACCTCTTTTGATCTCTCTAAAACTACCGGGGAAGCTACCACTTTTTCCCCGCCAGGAGCAGGTCGACCCTGTCCAGAGGCAAGCTAGGGACGATCTCTACAGTTACCGGTTGTGAAACTAGGCCACACCAGATGTACCTGGTATAAAGGTATGGGCATATACTGCCCTCCAATACCATTCACTAACACTTTAGCATTCTCTGCACACTGGGGGGGGGGGGGGGGGGAAGGTCTTGCCTTTTCCCAGCGGAAGGGATTGAGTGGCCCCTGTATCTTTGAGTATGAGTATGGGCTTGCTTGCCCCACTCGAGGGGTATGGTGTCAGTCTTCCTTGGGACAAAAAATCCTGCTAACTTTCAGGGATTTTGTTAAGTTTTCCCACATGCACAGCGGTAGGTTTACTGGGCCCTGCTGCTGCAGTTGAGGCCACAGCCTGATCTGCTGTGCTTTCTATCAGGGCCCCTTCTCTTGCACGGGTCTAGTGTGCCCTGCTTAATCCTACAGGTTTTCCCCATAATTTCCAGCAGTCAGCTCACAGGTGACCTGCCTTTTTACAGTGGAAACACACAGGTCTTTGGGTCTCACGCCTGCTCTCAGCACTGTCTTTTTTGGTATGGGCAGGGCCCCTTTGTGTCCAGCTTTCCTTTCTCGCCCAGGGCTGTTTGGGCTCCTATCACCCTCCCACTTTTTATCCTTTTCAGGTTTGTGAGGGTGACGAGGGAAGGGTTTCCCTTGGGGTAAGGATTTCTGCACAAGAGTAAATTCATCAGCCAGAACTATGGCCTGCGTGGCTCTTTGAACCTTTTGTTCCTCTACATGGGTTTTAATAGAAAGAGGAGGTGAGTTTTTAAATTCCTCGAGAAGAATCAGCTCTCTGAGGTTTTCATATGTGGCCTGTACTTTAAATGCCTGTATCCACTGGTCAAAAACAAGCTGCTTAACTCTTTCAAACTCAAAGTAAGTTTGGTCAAGCTGCTTCCGGAGGGTTTGGAATTTCTGGTGGTACGCTTCCGAACTAGCTCATATGCCCCGAGGATAGCATTTTTAATCATCTCATAATCTGATGAACTTTCATCTGGCAACAGTGAATAAACCTCGTGCATTTTTCCTGTTTGCTTGCTCTATAATAACAGGGTCCAGCTCTTGGCTGGCCATCTCAGCTGTCTTGCAAGCTTTTCAAATTTCCCTCATTCCTTTGGAATCAACTGGGAGAACTTTAAGAGCTCACTACAAGGCCCTGAGCTAGGGGTTAGCTTCCTTGCTATCCATGCTTTCACTGGGAATATTGGGTCACCCCCTAGTTAATTCAAGCCGCCTTAGCCCTCTTTCTTCCTTCTCCTTCTCAAAAGTTCTCTCTTTTTCCCTTTCCTTTTCCCTTTCCTTTTCCCGATACTCTCTCTGCTCTTTCTCTCTCTGGAATTCCAACTGCAGTCTCTTCTGCTCTAATTGTATTTTTGCTAACATTCCCCTGTCTGTTTCTGACTCTAACCCTGTTTCTGAATCTTCAGGTTCAAGTGAAAAATGGTTGGCTACAAGTCTTATAATTTCAGATTTTTAGCTTTTGTATGGAAAGTAACCCCTAACTGCCCAGCTCCATTCTTCAATTCTTCAATAGGTAGGGCCTTTAACCTATCCAAAGTTACTTCAACCTGGCTTGGGAAGGTACTGACCTCGGATGTGGACATGTTAGCACTCTAGCAGCAAAAACCACAAGAAAACCTGTACTGAAGTTTCTTTTAAATTTTGATAGGGATCAATTTCGTTTCCCACTTCCAATTTCTCATTTTCCGTTGGATTACGAACCCGGACTATAGCCTCCAAATTTCTGTTACAGCCAGGTGAGGAGGGGGTCTCAGGCTCCCCTCTTGCCCCTTTCTCTTATTTGACCGCAACAGGGTTTATTCCTTTTAAACAGTGGTTGTGAGTGTTTTACCTTTTTTCTTTACTGTGATTGTGAAAGAACCAATCTGCAGGTTTTCTTGAGTTTAAACAAGAAAGAGGTAGGTTTATTATACTTAACACTCTAACCCGATTTAAAAATACTAAAAATATGCAACACATTCATGCACACATTCACATGAGAATCACACAGATACATATGGATTACTGGAGGGAAAATAGGTTTGGTGGTTAGATTAAAGTCCAGAATAAATGAAACTTAAATACAATCTGTTAAGTGGATGATTGGTCATAGTGAATTTTGGCTTTGCTCAGGGTTTTCCTGAAGGCAGAATCTGTAGTTGGCTCTCTTCTCCTGGTTGCTGGTTGTAGCAGTCTGTAGGCTTGGAGGATTCCCCAGTCACAGACGGTTTTCAAACTTGATGTTTTCTGGGGAGAGAGAAAGGGAGAGAGAAAGGGAAGCACGCAGCTTTCTGCTGCTGTACATTCAGTTATTGCTTGTCTTCTGTCTGTGTAACACAATTTCTAGTTTCTTCAGAGATGGACAGATGGTCACATGGTTCTCTCAATCCCTTTGTTTTTAATGACATTTTCTGAAATCTTCTAATGAAATTCAAGGTTCCACATGCCCCAGGATGCCAATTCACACTTGGAGGGCATTGGCTCTTTCAAAGTTAATGTGTGAGGATTGCCTTGACTGTTGTGCTAAGGTAATTCAATTACTTAGAGCAAGTATTGTCTTGGCTGGGCTTCTTGTTAGACTTTCTGTCTGCAGTTTAATCTCCTGGTATTTCAGATGTAAATTGCAGTGGCCATCTTGGCTGTTAGTTTTTTAAAAGTTACTGCAGAATTTGTTTCCCATTAAAAGTCTAATGTAAGTTTTGAACCAATGAAATTAATATTTTCCATTTGATATATAAGGTTTTCTTGACAGTGAAATTATCAATCTTCAATTCAGTGATCATTTACACCAATCACATACAAAAGTAATGCAATGTTATAGCAGAGTTCAGCTCTGTAAGGATCAGAGGCTCTTTCACAGTCTGTATTGCAGGATATGTTTTAGTCATAAAAACAGAGAATGCTGGGAACACTCAGGCTACATCTGTGGAAAGAGAAAGATTGGGTTAAAGTTTCAGGTTAATGACTTTTCCTTACAACTGTCATGTGGAAGGCAGAGCAAAACGTCTTAAAATGGGCATCCCTGGAACAAAAGTAGCAATGAATTAAACAATAAATAACAAAGCAAAAAAAATCCAGTTCTGATTAAAGATTATCAACCTGAAACATTAACCCTACCTATCATACTGACCAGCTGAATGTTTCCAATGTATTCTGTTGTTATTTCAGATTTCTAGCATCTGCAGTATGTTGCTGATGCATTTCAGTCATGCTCACTGTAATCTTGCTATTTTCCCTCACCCCCTCCCCCCAGCCTCCTCTCCTCTGCAGTCCACTATTCCATCATTTCATGCTTGGAGGTAATGCAAAACGCAATTGTGGTGCTAACAAAAGCAGTTTATTGAAACAAAAAAATACAGGTTTTGCACTCCATTTACAGTCCAGCTAACGTACATTGCTGCAGTCTCTGAATCACACCATGTTATGTGTAATCTTAATTCTACATATTATTCAACCTGTTTCATCAAGCTCCACTTTGGTAAACATGGCTTAGTGTACGACACCAATTTCAGTAATTTTCTGATTTCCAGTATAGTCTTTAACTATAACGTGTCAGTAAGGATCATAGTGAACTAAAGATGAAATTCATTATTTCTTCATGTTTATCTGGGCTCAGGAGAGGATTAACCTCTCACTTTAATATGGTGTCATAAGGTATAATAAGTCAGAATAACCCTATCTGGTCGCAGAATGCAGCTTATAAATTTGCATTGGTTTCATTCATTTAATGCTGGCTATTTCTGATGCACGTTGCATTTGTAACATGTCTCCCTACAGTATTATTATCTTTACACATTACCATTAGATTTCTGTTTATATGCATTACATTTATGGTCATAGAAACTTTGAGTCAGTGAAACCTAAGATTTATCCTGGGATTAAAATCCAAAATAAAATGAAGTGAACATGTTTGATACAGTCTACCCATTTATAGCCTGGTATCTGCATCACCTAAACAAAGGTACAATCCCTTCCTGTTGTTTGCCAATCACACCAATAAGTTTGTTATTTATTGCAAAATGATCCTTCAGCATGGCAACAGGAATGTATTTTGTGAGCATCTGTTGGTTAATTTCAAAACCAGCCAATTGCTTTAACCTGATCTATGTCAACCTAAATTGAAGTCTTTTAATTCCCCATCAACAACTGTTGAGTGTAAATTTATTCTCCATTATCTTTACACCAATTGCATCTGGCTACTAAACCCAATTGATGTGTCATTATACAAAGTTTTGCATTCAGCTAGTTTGTCTGTACATCCATTTGTTTGCTAACTCCAGTTTGACATATCACATCTGAATGTTGAATATAAATTTGTAATCTGAGCTAATCCCAATTGGGTTACTTCAGATTAATTATTAAAAATTCAAAGACTAACCCAATTCAGACCCTTCAGACTTGTCATTTTTATGATAGCTTTGTAGCTTTCAGTTTATGCTATTGAACTCTCTGTGATTAAGAGCTAATTTGCAGTAGCTACATGGAGAGGAATGCATGCCATAATCTGTTGAACTACCAGCAATTACAAAAACAATTTGGCTAACCTAGAAGTCGTAATTGTAGCCTGCATTCTGAACAAATACTCTTAAAAATACTCTGGCAGCAGTGACATCTCACAAATACAGTGAAACAGCTGTTGTTTTTGCTCACTTCCTACTGAACCATTAAAGAGACACCTTATCCTATTGAGCTGTATATCTCTCAACTCAAGTAAACTTTTGAATATCTTTTCCTCACTGCAGAGCTGGGCTTGAGAAACTGTATCTCTCTCCCTTCTCCTGTACCAGGGTTTAGGAACTTTGCATCTCCAATTACGCACCAAAATCAGTTTACCCATTCCAAGGTTTAGGTAAAACTTACAGGAATTATCCTCCCAATCAGTCTTTTGTCACCTAAAATGAACTGGTCTGAGATTGTGAAGTATAATTCAAGAACTGTACAGAAACCTGGCTACTTACAATAATAATGAACAGAAAGTTAGAAAACATTGCTCCATTTAATATCAATTCTGCAGTGGAGTATACATCACTCTTTATTGAATCTGACACTGGGATTGGGAGCAGCTGATTGAAGGTAAATCCACATTTGATATGTGGGAGGCTTTTAAAGAGAGGTTGCTTAGCGTGCAGGAGAGACATGTTCCTGTGAAATTGAGGGATATAAATGGCAAGATTAGGGAACCATGGATGACAGGTGAAATTGTGAGACTAGCTAAGAGGAAAAAGGAAGCATACATAAGGTCTAGGAGGCTGAAGAAAGACGAAGCTTTGAAAGAATATCGAGAATGTAGGACCAATCTGAAACGAGGAATTAAGAGGGCTAAAAGTGGTCATGAAATATCTTTAGCAAACAGGGTTAAGGAAAATCCCAAAGCCTTTTATTCATATATAAGGAGCAAGAGGGTAACTAGAGAAAGGATTGGCCCACTCAAGGACAAAGGAGGAAAGTTATGCGTGGAGTCAGAGAAAATGGGTGAGATTCTAAACGAGTATTTTGCATCGGTATTCACCGAGGAGAGGGACATGACGGATGTTGAGGTTAGGGACAGATGTTTGATTAGTCTAGGTCAAGTCGGCATAAGGAGGGAGGAAGTGTTGGGTATTCTAAAAGGCATTAAGGTGGACAAGTCCCCAGGTCCGGATGGGATCTATCCCAGGTTACTGAGGGAAGCGAGAGAGGAAATAGCTGGGGCCTTAACAGATATCTTTGCAGCATCCTTAAACACGGGTGAGGTCCCGGAGGACTGGAGAATTGCTAATGGTGTCCCCTTGTTTAAGAAGGGTAGCAGGGAAAATCCAGGTAATTATAGACCGGTGAGCCTGACGTCAGTGGTAGGGAAGCTGCTGGAGAAGATACTGAGGGATAGGATCTATTCCCATTTGGAAGAAAATGGGCTTATCAGTGATAGGCAACATGGTTTTGTGCAGGGAAGGTCATGTCTTACCAACTTAATAGAATTCTTTGAGGAAGTGATAAAGTTGATTGATGAGGGAAGGGCTGTAGATGTCATATACATGGACTTCAGTAAGGCGTTTGATAAGGTTCCCCATGGTAGGCTGATGGAGAAAGTGAAGTCGCATGGGGTCCAGGGTGTACTAGCTAGATGGATAAAGAACTGGCTGGGCAACAGGAGACAGAGAGTAGCAGTGGAAGGGAGTTTCTCAAAATGGAGACGTGTGACCAGTGGTGTTCCACAGGGATCTGTGCTGGGACCACTGTTGTTTGTGATATACATTAATGATTTGGAGGAAAGTATAGGTGGTCTGATTAGCAAGTTTGCAGACAACACTAAGATTGGTGGAGTAGCAGATCATGAAGGGGACTGTCAGAGAATACAGCAGAATATAAATAGATTGGAGAGTTGGGCAGAGAAATGGCAGATGGAGTTCAATCAGGGCAAATGCGAGGTGATGCATTTTGGAAGATCCAATTCAAGAGTGAACTATACAGTAAATGGAAAAGTCCTGGGGAAAATTGATGTACAGAGAGATTTGGGTGTTCAGGTCCATTGTTCCCTGAAGGTGGCAACGCAGGTCAATAAAGTGGTCAAGAAGGCATACGGCATGCTTTCCTTCATCGGACGGGGTATTGTGTACAAGAGTTGGCAGGTCATGTTACAGTTGTATATGACTTTGGTTCGGCCACATTTGGAATACTGCGTGCAGTTCTGGTCGCCACATTACCAAAAGGATGTGGATGCTTTGGAGAGGGTGCAGAGGAGGTTCACCAGGATGTTGCCTGGTATGGAGGGCGCTAGCTATGAAGAGAGGTTGAGTAGATTAGGATTATTTTCATTAGAAAGACGGAGGTTGAGGGGGGACCTGATTGAGGTGTACAAAATCATGAGAGGTATAGACAGGTTGGATAGCAAGAAGCTTTTTCCCAGAGTGGGGGATTCAATTACTAGGGGTCACGAGTTCAAAGTGAGAGGGGAAAAGTTTAGGGGGGATATGCGTGGAAAGTTCTTTACGCAGAGGGTGGTGGGTTTTGGAACGCGTTGCCAGCGGAGGTGGTAGACGCGGGCACGATAGCGTCTTTTAAGATGTATCTAGACAGATACATGAATGGGCAGGAAGCAAAGAGATACAGACCCTTAGAAAATAGGCGACATGTTTAGATAGAGGATCTGGATCGGCGCAGGCTTGGAGGGCCGAAGGGCCTGTTCCTGTGCTGTAATTTTCTTTGTTCTTTGTTCTTTGACACAACAAAGATTTTCTGAAGGATTTATTTTTCTTGGTGTCGTTTTGTAATTTATTTTTTCCCTCTTTTAGTAAATCCGTTCTTTCATGGTGAATGAATGTGTTGTATTTTTCTTTGCCTCGCCAATTTACTGCTATCACCACAATCATTTCAAAACTAGTTAAGACCCAATCTGTTTGACCACAATCTGTCCCTCTTTCAATAACGTCAGATCGGTTGGGTAGGTAAAGTTGGAAATGAATTAGTCCATGTGCTATCTCCATAAATTTTCTTTCTTTTGGGCCTCCTTATCTCGAGAGACAATGGATACGCGCCTGGAGGTGGTCAGTGGTTTGTGAAGCAGCGCCTGGAGTGGCTATAAAGGCCAATTCTGGAGTGACAGGCTCTTCCACAGGTGCTGCAGAGAAATTTGTTTGTTGGGGCTGTTGCACAGTTGGCTCTCCCCTTGCGCCTCTGTCTTTTTTCCTGCCAACTACTAAGTCTCTTCGACTCGCCACAATTTAGCCCTGTCTTTATGGCTGCCCGCCAGCTCTGGCGAATGCTGGCAACTGACTCCCACGACTTGTGATCAATGTCACACGATTTCATGTCGCGTTTGCAGACGTCTTTATAACGGAGACATGGACGGCCGGTGGGTCTGATACCAGTGGCGAGCTCGCTGTACAATGTGTCTTTGGGGATCCTGCCATCTTCCATGCGGCTCACATGGCCAAGAAATTAGTGTCCAGTGTCTGTTGGCTCCATTTATACTACAGATTGAGGGTTGGAGGAAATAATATTAATACATTTTACCTTGTGTTTGTTTGCAGGCCCTCCGGTTAATGTCACATGCAATATATTTATCAACAGTTTTGGCTCAATAGCAGAAACCACCATGGTAAGTCCTCTCCAAATCCTTACATTAACAAAGATGTGAGTTTTTATATATAAATAGTATAATAGAACGTGATAAACTCAAATTTCAGGGATGTTCTTTTGCTACACAGGAAACCCATAGCATGGGATTTATAGATATTAGAGGTAAGTATTCTTTATAAGGATGAGAGAATGCCGACAATTTAGATTTCATTACTTCACACAGTGGATGGTAAGTGTTTGGAACAGGCTGCTCAGAGAGACAGTGGAGACGGAATGTCAATAAATTTAAGAGGGAATTGCATAGTTTCTGTCAAAAGAAACAACTGAAATTGTAAGAAATTAAGTGCAAAACAAAAATAAAATACTGCAGATGCTGGAAATCTGAAATAAAAATAGAAACTGCTGGAAACAATCAGCAGGTCAAGTAGCATCTGTGGAGAGAGAAAACAAAGTCAATGTCCAGGTTGATGACCTTTTGTCAGAAATGGTCAGAAATTAAGTATAGTTGCTATGTTTTGAACATTGGAACTGACAAGTGGTTACTTTCCGGTCCTTTACATACCTATGCAAATGAACTGCGAATTAAATTGTGATAACGCACAGCTTTGCAAAATGCATTTCTGAGAATGTAATGGTATTGCTGCTTTGTTAATTATATTCCCATTCCATCAGGCCTCTGCCTCCACTGCACTACCAAAGAATTCTCTGATGTTTGCCCAACATTGTGTAATTTGACCTGTGCCTATCGTAGGCACAAGCTCAGTGTTGTCATAGCAAGGGGACAGGGGAAGGTGTTCGCATTGCCCCAGCTATTTCTTCACCCATCCCACTTATCACTCCTACCCCCTGCCCTGCAGTGGAGAGGATTCTGAAGATTGCTGTTACTGGGCTCATCTCAGACTGGAGGGCCCGCAAAAGCTCACTGGGGCAGGCTGAAGGTCACACAGGAAAATTTAACATTTAGGGAAAAATCCCGTCAAAAACAATTTGAATTTCCTTCTGGCTGCTGCACTCGAGCAACAACCAAGAGGCCCAATCTTGGCAGCTCAGAGGACCCGCAGGCCTAACAGCTGTCAAAGTAGAAAATCTACACTTTTATTCAAGTGGAACATGAGTCCTTTGAGGAGAAAAGTAAGTGGTTATCTCTGTTTGGATGTGCCATGCATATTCCCCTGATTTGACTGAGTGTGTGTCAGCAATTTCCAGGTCAGCTGGTCCAACAGAGTGCTTCTTCTTTGTGATTAGTCTAATGTGCATAGCTTTTGATCTCTACATGCAAAAGGAAATTGTGGCCGTGAGGATAATTCTAGCAGCTGGATGATGAGCAATGTATTTGCTTGGTGCTCTTGTTCTGAGGCATGCCTGAAGCAGAACGTACTAACAGAATGTGTGATGAATCCTCTAAGATTTGTTGCTGTTTTCTTACTCGACCACAGGTGGAGAAGAATCTTCAAGGTTTCCTGTCTCGTTAGTTATGTTGTTTTTGTATTCTTTTGGAAGATGGCATCTATCCAACACACTTTGGATTCAAAGTCAATAATTCTGTGCAGATTTTATTAACAGTTTATCTTCAGATTGTGTGACTAATCCTAAACTGTGCAAGATTTATTGCCATAACAAAATCAAAAGCCCAAGGTTTGATGAAACTAAGATAAATGTTTTTCTTTAACCTTCCAGCTGTTTAAGGAAATTGATATCCTGATCTGCCCCATTTATGTTGTTTTCAAACATCAAATAGTCAGTGGTAATCTAACGAGTGTGTTTTCTTTGGAAGCCTGTATTCCTTCGCTTTTACCTCAGTGGTATGGGTTCCTGAATTGTTCCATTGTTAAAAATATAGTTTTCCAAAAAAGCATAAATCCGTAAAAATAATGAGACATGTTTGTTATTACTATCTTTAATTTCATTACATTGATTTTTTGTTTCCTCTCTCACGGTGAGTAACTCACCTCCTGAATCCCCAAAACCTGTCCACCATCTGCAAGGCACAAGTCAGCAGTGTGATGGAATGCTCTCCCCTTGCCTGGATGGGTTCAACTCCAATAACACTCAAGAAGCTCAACACCATCCAGGACGAAGCAGCCCACTTGATCGGCATCCATCCAGCACCTTAAACATTCACTCCCTCCACCACTGGCGCACAGTAGCAGCAGTGTGTACCATATACAAGATGCACTGCAGCAACCTGCCAAACCTCCTTTGACAGCACCCGCGACCTCTACCACCTAGAAGGACAAGGGAAGCAGACACATGGGAACACCACCACCTGCAGGTTCCCCTCCAAGTCACACACTATCCGGACTTCGAACTAGATCGCCATTCCTTCACTGTAGCTGGGTCAAAATCTGCGAACTCCCTTCCTAATAGCACTTTGGATGTACCTACATCAGATAGACTGCAGCGGTTCAAGGAGGTGGCTCACCACCTCCTTCTCAAGGGCAGTTAGGGTTGGGCAACAAATGCTGGCCTTGCCAGCGATGCTCACATCTCATGAAAGAATATAGAAAAACTTATCATGCAGTGTCATGAAATTACCTACATTGGCCTGTGAATTCTAGTCTTACCTAATGGGACATTGCCTTCAAGTTTAATGGGATTTCAACCTCAGTAAGCTTGGTTCTAACAGTGTCCATACAAATGCAAGCAAAATGCTAACTTTGATGGGAGCATCTGGCTTTGTCAGGTCTAAAGGCAACTCTACCAGGACAGGAGAACAAACCCAAGGTCGTATCTTGGCTGATTGTCCTCCAGAATCCTAAGTGTTTACTAAATTTCACACAATTTAACAACATCTACATGTATTGTTGATGTGAAAACCTTTGTAAAACAAGAGACATTGGAATATATTTTCCAACCCGCACTATTCCTGTATAAAGGTTAATGCATTTGTACTATATGGGCGGCACAGTGGCGCAGTGGTTAGCACTGCAGCCTCACAGCTCCAGGGACCCGGGTTCGATTCTGGGTACTGCCTGTGCGGAGTTTGCAAGTTCTCCCTGTGTCTGCGTGGGTTTCCTCCGGGTGCTCCGGTTTCCTCCCACATGCCAAAGACTTGCAGGTTGATAGGTTAATTGGCCATTATAAATTGACCCTAGTATAGGTAGGTGGTAGGGAAATATATAGGGACAGGTGGGGCTGTGATAGGAATACGGGATTAGTGTAGGATTAGTATAAATGGGTGGTTGATGGTCGGCACAGACTCGGTGGGCCGAAGGGCCTGTTTCAGTGCTGTATCTCTAAACTAAACTAAACTAAACTATATCTCTCTATCCACTTTTGGTAATATGGACAGATTAAGATGAAGAATCCTTGAAGTAAATGCACCTAAAGAATAATTTAATAGTTGTTGGTATAGAAATAGGGTTCGGACAGCTTTCTTGCCCGAAATAGCTGCAGACCCAAAGCTCATCCCAAATAGGGCATCAAATCTCATCAGCATACATCTGGCAAGCTGTGGATGTCAATCAAGGGTCCAGTGGCATCTTGGTGCTTTGAGGATGATGAGCTCAGTTTGGCTGCCTCACCAGCAGCGGCCCTCAGATAAATCCTAATGGGGAGGGGGCTAGCCCAGGCTGGCAGTGGCCAGGAGTAATGCTGCAGAGCCAGAGGAGAAAACTCTTGCTGCCCCATGGCTCCACATGACATTTAATTTTCAAGAGAAAACGTGGCTTTAAGGACTGTTGGTTAGGCCTCTGAAAAATCTGAGCAGAACAGCAATGGCATATGTTGCCAACAAATTTCCAGGAGAGGTCCTAATGAGATGCTAGAGCCCTAATTCAAATGTATGCAGGAGCTGTTTTAGTCTGCCACCAGGGAGGCCAGAATGCCCCCTAACCCAGTATGGCATGGGACATATTCCAGGCATCCTTGGGATGTGCAAAATAGCACCAAAAAATTGGGTGCTTGCTGTCCCCATCCTGCACCCAAAAGCTGGGCACGGCAGCATCCGATTTCTCCCCAGTTAACCTGTAGGTCAAACAGTCACTTAATACAATGTGTGTTAACTCGATTTAAGCATTAAAATGTAAATGGATAAATTCCTAGTTCAATGAGAAGTAGAACGATGCCTGACAAAATATACATGTTAGAAATCATTTAAACATAAGTACAAAACCAAACAAATATAAATGGTGCAGGCTGCATTTCCAATCAACAGACACTGACAATGATGTCGTTTTAATATCTTTCTGTATTGAGATAGCATGACTGTCAGTGATCTGTTAAATTACAAATGCTGAATACCTATGCCCCAACAAAAAAATGTCAGCCAAAAACAAGAATGAGGTGCTTAAATGATCCATAAAAACTGTGGCCTAATTTCAATACGGAGTTATGTTCATAAATGGGTACTGCTTGTAATATTATCTAAAACTCTCCATTACATTTACCACCTTTAAATGCAAATGTTACGAATATGAGTGAATTTGAAGTTTGCTTTTGTAAAGAAAAACTGGACTTCATGGTGGTCTCAGTAGAATCTCATTTGAATTTGATTTTATCCCCTATCCCAAGGGTAGGAAAGGGTCAGACAAGGGGTTAAAAACATGAAATTCAAAATCCCATCTCCAATCTGATGTGTTCCAAGCTGTTGTAATATTAACAATGGTGACTCAGGACCTGGTAATCACCTTGATTTAGTATCATGTAATTTTGTGAACAATAAGGCAAAAGGGAGGAAAACAAACAGATTTGCATTGAGTTCACCCTGTGTGTATACAGGCCAATGAAGTTCATTGATATGTGGCTATCTCTCATTCATCGTCGCCTACCTTCTTTCTTCAAGTATGCTGAAACTGTCAGCTGTCCTGTCATTTTGTTCTTATTCATTCATGGGATGTGGGCGTCGCAGGCTAGGCCAGTATTTATTGCCCATCCCTAATTGCCCTTGAGAAGGTGGTGATGAGCTGCCTTCTTGAACTGCTGCAGTCCATGTGGGGTAGGTACATCCACAGTGCTGTTAGGAAGGGAATTCCACGATTTTGACAGTGAAGGAACGGGGATATAGTTCCAAGTCAGGATGGTGTGTGACTTGGAGGGGAGCATGCTGGTGGTGGTGTTCCCATGCATTTGCTGCCCTTGTCCTTCTAGGTGGTAGAGGTCGCGGGTTTGGAAGGTGCTGTCTAAGGAGCCTTGGTGCGTTGCTGCAGTGCGTCTTGTAGATGGTACACACTGCTGCCACTGTGCGTCGGTGGTGGAGGGATTGGATGTTTGTGGATGGGGTGTCAATCAAGCGGGCTACTTTGTCCTGGATGGTGTCGAGCTTCTTGAGTGTTGGTGGAGCTGCACCCATCCAGGCAAGTGGAGAGTATTCTATCACACTCCTGACTTGTGCCTTGTAGATGGTGGACAGGTTTTGGGGAATCAGGAGATGAGTTACTCGCCTCAGGATTCCTAGCCTCTGACCTGCTCTTGTAGCCATGGTATTTATATGGCTACTCCAGTTCAGTTTCTTGTCAATGGTAGCCCCTAGGATGTTAATAGTGGGGGATTCAGCTATGGTAATGCCATTGAATGTCACGGGGAGATGGTTAGATTCTCTCTTGTTGGAGATGGTCATTGCCTGGCACTTGTGTGGCATGAGTGTTACTTGCCACTTATCAGTCCAAGCCTGGATATTGTCCAGATCTTGCTGCATTTCTACACGGACTGCTTCAGTATCTGAGAAGTAGCGAATGGTGCTGAACATTGTGCAATCATCAGCGAACATCCCCACTTCTGACCTTATGATTGAAGGAAGGTCATTGATGAAGCAGCTGAAGATGGTTGGGCCTAGGACGCTACCCTGAGGAACTCCTGCAGTGATGTCCTAGAGCTCAGATGATTGGCCTCCAACAACCACAACCATCTTCCTTTGTGCTAGGTATGACTCCAGCCAGTGGAGAGTTTTCCCCCTGATTCCCATAGACCTCAGTTTTGCTAGGGCTCCTTGATGCCATACTCGGTCAAATGCTGCCTTGATGTCAAAGGCAGTCACTCTCACATCACATTTTGAGTTCAGCTCTTTTGTCTATGTTTGAACCAAGGCTGTAATGAGGTCAGGAGCTGAGTGGCCCTGGGCGGAACCCAAACTCAGCGTCACTGAGCAGGCTATTGCTAAGCAAGTGCCGCTTGATGGCACTGTTGATGACACCTTGAATCACTTTACTGATGATTGAGAGTAGGCTGATGGGGCGATAATTGGCCGGGTTGGACTTGTCCTGCTTTTTGTGTACAGGACATACCTGGGCAATTTTCCACATTGCAGGGTAGATGCCAATGTTGTAGCTGTACTGGAACAGCTTGGCTAGGGGCGCGGCAAGTTCTGGAGCACAGGTCTTCAGTACTATTGCCGGTATATTGTCAGGCAGTATCCAGTGCCTTCAGTCGTTTCTTGATATCACGCGGAGTGAATCGAATTGGCTGAAGTCTGGCATCTGTGATAGTGCCACACAACAGGATGGGCGGTATCCTCAATGTGAAGGGGGGACTTCGTCTCCACAAGGACTGTGCGGTGGTCACTCCTACCAATACTCTGATGGACAGATGCATCTGCGGCAGTCAGATTGGTGAGGACGAGGTCAAGTCTGTTTTACCCTCTTGTTGGTTCCCTCACCACCTGCCGCAGACCCAGTCTAGCAGCTATGTCCTTAAGGACTCGGCCAGCTCAGTCAGTAATGGTGCTACCGAGCCACTCTTGGTGATTGACATTGAAGTCCCCCACCCAGAGTACATTCTGCGACCTTGCCACCCTCAGTGCTTCCCCCAAGTGGTGTTCAACATGGAGGAATACTGAGTCATCAGCTGAAAGGGGGCGGTTGTGGTAATCAGCAGGAGATTTTCTTGCCAATGTTTGACCTGATGCCATGAGACTTCATAGGGTCTGGAGTCGATGTTGAGGACTCCCAGGGCAACTCCCTCCCTACTGTATACCACTGTCCCGCCACCTCTGGTGGGTCTGTCCTACCAGTGGGACAGGACATAACCGGGGATGGTGAACGTGGTGTCTGGGACATTGTCAGGTATGATTCCGTGAGTATGACTATGTCAGGCTGTTGCTTGACTAGTCTGTGGGACAGCTCTCCCAACTTTGGCACAAGCCCCCAGATGTTCGTAAGGAGGACTTTGCAGGGTCGACAGGGCTGGGTTTGCCGTTGTCATTTACGGTGCCTAAATCGATGCCGGGTGGTCCGTCCGGTTTCATTCCTTTTTATTGACTTCGTAGCGGTTAGATACAACTGAGTGGCTTGCTAGGCCATTTCAGAGGGCATGTAAAAGTCAACCACATTGCTGTGGATCTGGAGTCACATGTAGGCCAAACCAGGTAAGGACAGCAGATTTCCTGAAGGACATTAGTGAACCAGATGGGTTTTTACAACAATCGACAATGTTTTCATGGCCATAATTAGACTGGCGTTTTAATTCCAGATTTATTAATTGAATTCAAATTCCACCTTTTGCTGTGGTGGGATTTGAACCCATTTACCCAGAGCAATACCCGGGGTCTCTGGGTTTCTAGTCCACTGACAATACCGCTACGCCACCGCCTCCCCCAAGGGGAGTGGATTATGCACCTCAGCATCTGGCCAACATCTGTAACAGTATTTCTGAGAGAAATACTGGGACTGTGTTCTTACCCTGTGTATCTGAGGTTTTCATTGTGGGAACCACTGATGCAGCCATTGTTCAGTAGCAGTCAAGAATAGACAATGTTTGGTCCGCTGAATTGTCTGGTAAAATCCACAACTCATTCTATCCCAATTGCCTCTTCTCATGGACTGAAACAAATCCTTATTCCACTACTTTTACTTACCTGTACTTCATGGGTGGTACCACAACAACAACGTATATTTATATAGCGCCTTTAACACAATAAAATGTCCCAAGGCTCTTCACAGGAGCATTGAAAAACAAAATATGACACTGACCACATAAGGAGATATTAGGTCAGACGGCCAAAAGCTTGGTCAAAGAAATAGGTTTTAAGGAGTGTCTTAAAGGAGGAAAGCAAGTTGAAGAGGTGGAGGGAGGGTAATCCAGAACTTAGGGCCTAAGCAACTGAAGGCGTGGCTACCAATAGCAGAATTAAAATTAGGGATGTGCAAGAATCCAGAATTAGAGAAGAGCAGATATCTCAGAAGGTTGTGGGGCTGGAAGAAATTGCAGAGATAGGGAAGGGTGAGGCCATGGAGGAATTTGAAAACAAGGCTGAGAATTTTAAAATCGAGACTTGGCTTGAGCAGGAGCCAAAGTAGGTCAGCGAGAACAGGGGTGACAGGGGAATGGTAGCATAGTCGTAATGTCACTGGACTAGTAATCCAGAGGCCCGACTAATGCTCCAGAGCCCAAGAGTTCAAATCCCACCAGAACAGCTGGAGAAATTTAAATTCAATTAATTAAAAAATCTGGAATAAAATGCTCATCTCATTCATAGTGATCATGAAGCTACCGGATTGTTATAAAAACCTATCTGGTTCACTAATCCCTTTCAGGGAAGGAAATCTGCTATCCTTACCCAGTCTGGCCTACATGTGATTCTAGATGCACACCAATGTGGTTAATTCTTAACTGCTATCTAAAATGGCCTAGCAAGCCACTCAGTTGTAGGCAGCTCACCATCAAGGGCAATTAGGGATGGGCAATAAATGCTGGCCTTGCCAATGGCCCTCACATCCCAAGAACAAATAAAAAAATGAGTGGCTTGGTGCGAGTTTAGACATGGACAGGAGAGTCTTGGATGACCTCAAGTTTATGGAGGGTAGGCTGTGGGAGACCAGCCAGGAGTGTGCTGGAATAGTCAAGTCTAGAGGTAACAAAAGCATGAATGAGGGTTTCAGCAACAGATGAGCTGAGACAAGGCGGAGTGGGGCGATGTTACAGAGGTGAAAATTGGTGCTCTTAGAGATGGCATGAATATGAGGTCGGAAGCTCATCTCGGGGTCAACTATGGCACAATGAACATGACCAAAGTAGCATAAGCATATTGGAGGGCAGACAAATTTATGCATCACCTTGCATGCACTTCCGATCCAATGGCCTTCACTGTGCTGTTGGTTTGATGTTTCTCAAACAGCCCTCCACTAGTTGAAGCATGTTATCACCATTTGGATGCTGCCTTTGTCTGGAAAGAAAATAAGTATGCGTTCCGCTGGATGAATATTAAAGAAGTGAAGCCGGCACCACAGTATATGGATTGTTAGGCATAGTGAATTACAAAATGAAATATCTTGCAAGCTGCAGACACTGAATCAATGAGATTCCTTTGAGATAGCTAGCAAATGAGCTGGTCAGCTGTAACTCAGCATATATGTTTTATAACCTGTACTTCTCCTTATGCAATATGCTCATTATTTGTCCTTTGTACACTTGTATCATGTTAGTGAGTAAACAATAGAGTTTCCAGAAAATATTCATCAACTTATGTCTGACATTTACTATCTCCTTGGATTGGCATTGATGTCACTGTATAATAAATATATTTAATACCCACATATAGTTAGATTCGTGGGCTGAATTTCATTTGGCGGCGCCCTTTAAACTCAGCAGGGTGCCCACATTCAGCAGCCGCCAAGAAGCCCCCGCGATATTTTGCCAGGGGCTCATTTAAATAGTGGGGGCGGAGCGCCCGGCCACGATGACATGTGGGGGCAGCGGCCACCTCCCCTGCAATGGCATCCGGCAACACTGCGCAGGCGCAGACGCCATTTTTAAAGGTCTTTAAGTCCTTACAAATAATTATAATATTTAAAGGGAAAATATAATTGATTTTTATCAAACATAAAAATAAGTTAGGGAGGTCCTTCCCCCATTCCCCCACCCCCCCCCCCCATGGTCATTTCATTGCCTGAAATTACCATCAATTGATTTTTCAAATACCCGAACTTGCCCCCTAACCTTCAATCTTTTACCCTTCAACCCCCTCCCATCATCCTCACATCCAATAAAAATTGATTTTCCCGCTCCTCCACACCTCCTGCCTTGAAACTTTTATTCCTCCCCCCTCCCCACCAGGTTCCCGCCGTGGAACTCCATACGGAGTTCCAAAGGCACGTGAAGGCCAAACGGAGTCCGTGAAATCGGTGTGGGACAGCAGGTAAGTTATTTTGCGTACATTTATTGGCAATCTGCATATGGAGATGAAGGGCCTGGCGGCGGGGGTGGGGGGCCGCACTGTGGTCCCCATGCCACTGGTAATATGCGGCGGGCCCTTCTCGACATCGCGGGTCGAGGCGGGCCTCTCCCTGCAGTATTTTACCAGCCCCCGCACCACGACCCACAGTGTCGAGGGGCTGGTAAAATTTAGCCAGTAAGTGTAAATCAGACCTACAATTGCAAAGTAATTATCCTTGATACCTATATAATCACAGAGAAAGAAAATTGTGACTCAAACTAATAAAACTGACAGTTACCCTTTCTACTTTCATACTTTTCTTTAACTTGAACACCTTTTCCCTGATATCTCTCCATGCACTGAAGTTATGACATATTGCACCAGCCCTGGTGGGATTGTCTCCTATACCTGGTACTAAAGTTATTTGTTGGATTTCATTGATATCTATAAAGGATCCTCCTATGCTTCCTCCTGGGTTAGATTTTATGCTCTCCCCCGTGGCGTGTTTGAAGGCAGGGAGAGCATTTAATTGGGCGGTGCCACCATCCCACCGCCACCTCAATTAACTCTGTGGACAGCCTTCCCACCCCACTGCCAATTGAGGCCCTTATGTGGGCAATTAGTGCCCTGTTAAGGGCCTCATCCCACCACTGCCAGTATTAGCCCAGCCACAGGCAGGCATGTTGCCACATGGGACCACGACAAGTAAACCCATGCGGGTTGCTTGCTGGTGCCTGAGTGGGTGTGGGGGTCACTCTTTTAAAGGCACTCTGGGCCTGATCAAGGAACCCAGCATCAGGACACTGAGAGCCATGCCCCTGCCCTTTCTGCCAACGACCCCCTGTCTCCCCACAGCCCTCTCCCCTGCGACAACCCCCCCACCCCATGTAACCCCTCCAGCCATGACTCACCTGTGGCCTGGGTCCCTCGATGCTCCTAGACCTCAGGTGGGTGCATTACCAGCAGTAGCCACTGCCTCCGCGGTGGCGCTGCTCAGTAAAAGAGTTGCCGGTCTCTGATTGGCCGGCAGCTCTTAGCAGGTGGGACTTCCGTCACCGGGATCCTTAATCCCGGGGAAGGCCTGCTGCTGCCCAGTTAAGTGCCTGATTGGCACGTAATACAGCGGGCCTTCCCAAAAAGTGGTGCTGCGAGACTCTTGCTGGCTCTTCAGCCAGTGGCTGAAACCCCCATCACCTAAATAAAATACCACCCCTAGAGTCATTATCACCTGCACTAAATCTGACCCACCTGTGTCTTACTGCCTTCATTGCACTTCCAACCCACTCATTCCACAACTTTATTTATTCACTCTTAGCTATTTCTAACCCTTATGGCTAAAAAATAATTAAACAGTTTAACAGCAGATTGCTCTATTTTACTTAAATGCTAATGCACCAGACTTCAAAGATAGCTTATCAATTAAAATTGCACAGAACTGGCAGTCCAGTTAAAAAAAACTCTGGAATTGCAATTCATTCTCATTTAACACATTCTGTACCAAAAACAAAACGACCAGAGTTAAACTTCTGGACTAGTTCCAGTGCAACTGAAACAATGAGTAGAGACTGGAGCTAATGCCTTCTAATTGAAAACTATCAGATGTATTACCCAAAGTTTAAAGCCTAGTGTCATGAACATGCTTATTTTCTTAATATTTTTTGAGGACTTGTGTTTAAAAGACTGTGGAACATATCTGAGGAGATGCTGGACTTGTTTTTTTTAGAAAGGGTCACTGGAAGGATACTTGGGACTTTGTTTAAAAGCAAACACTTACTGGAAGTCACATGTCTTAAGCTAAGTAAACAGCTGGAACCTTATAGACTATGTAACTATTTGGAGTTTTTTTACAGAGAAGTTACATGCCTAGATTTATGGCAGTCAGGAGTTTTAGTTTTCATTTTTGGATTGTTTGGAGTGTAGTTGGTGTGTATCCTGCTCCGAGAGAAGTAACCCAACTCATCCTGTGTCGCAAAATCTTCTGAGAACCCAGTGCAATTGCTAAACCCACTGCTGCAGGACCTTTCCTGAAAAGTCTGCAAGACTACTCCTCAACGTCTCCTGAACAGAACTGCTCCAGAAAGATCCCAGTGATAGCCGTCTACATATACCTGGATGCCAGACCAGAGGGCCAGCTGGAACATTTCATATCTTATCCTTTTTTTCTTCGAGAATCAATAAGTATTTGGCCAAAGTATTTTTTTTTTTGTAAAGCTGATCTCCACAGAGAAAGCTTCTTTATTTTTTCTTTAACCTGTGTGTGTGTGTGTTGGGTTACTTAAAAGGCAATATATTTACACTTCCATATTACAACTTGTTAATAAGCTTTGCATCGTTATTGAATAAGTCTTGTTTTATAATAAATTAATAATTTTGTTGTTTGTTAAAGAAGGGAGATAATGCACTCTTCCAACCTCAGTCATAAACATAGAAACACAGAAAATAGGAGCAGGAATAGGCCATTCGGCCCTTCAAGCCTGCTGCATCATTCATTATGATCATAGCTGATCATCCAACTCAGTAGCCTGTTCCAGCTTTTGCCCCATATCCTTTGATCCCTTTAAACCCAAGAGCTATATCTAATTCCTTCTTGAAAACATACAATGTTTTGGCCTCAACTACTTTCTGTGGTAGCGAATTCCACAGGTTCACCACTCTCTGGGTGAAGAAATTTCTCCTCATCTCAGTCCTGAAAGGTTTACCCCGTATCCTTAGACTATGACCCCTGGTTCTGGACTCCCCCACCATCGGGAACATCCTTCCTGCATCTACCCTGTCAAGTCCTGTTAGAATTTTATAGGTTTCTATGAGATACCCCTCACTCTTCTCAACTCCAGTGAATATAATCCTAACCAACTCAATCTCTTCTCATATGTCAGTCCCTCCATCCCAGGAATCAGTCTGATAAACCTTCGCTGCACTCCCTCTATAGCAAGAACATCCTTCCTCAGATAAGGAGACCAAAACTGCACACAATATTCCAGGTGTGGCCTCACCAAGGGCTGTATAATTGCAGCAAGACATCCCTGCTCCTGTACTCAAATCCTCTCGCTATGAAGGCCAACATACCATTTGCCTTTTTTACTGCCTGTTGGACCTGCCTGCTTACCTTCAGCGACTGGTGTACGAGAACACCCAGGTCTCGTTGCATATTTCCCTCTCTCAGTTTATAGCCGTTCAGATAATAATTTGCCTTCCTGTTTTTGCTACCAAAGTGGATAACCTCACATTTATCCACATCATACTTCATCTGCCAGGCATTTGCTCACTCACTCAACTTGTCCAAATTACCCTGAAGCCTCTCTGTATCCTCCTCACAACTCACCCTCCCACCCAGTTTTGCGTCATCTGCAAATTTGGAGATATTACATTTAGTTCCCACATCTAAATCATTAATATATATTGTGAATAGCTGGGGTCCTAGCACCAATCCCTGCGGTACCCCACTAGACACTGCCTTCCATTCTGAAAAAGACCTATTTATCCCTACTCTTTGTTTCCTGTCTGCCAATCAATTTTCTATCCATCGCAATACACTACCCCCAATCCCATGCGCTTTAATTTTACACGCTAATCTCTTATGTGGGACTTTGTCGAAAGCCTTCTGAAAGTCCAAATAAACCACATCCACTGGCTCCTCCTCATCGACTGTTACATCCTCGAAGAATTCTAGTAGATTTGTCAAGCGTGATTTCCCTTTCATAAATCCATGCTGACTCTACCCGATTCTACCACTGTTCTCTAAGTGCTCTGCTATAAAATCTTTGATAATGGACTCTAGAATTTTCCCCACTACTGACGTCAGGCTGACTGGTCTATAATTCCCTGCTTTGTCTCTACCTTCCTTTTTAAATAGTGGGGTTACATTAGCTAGCCTCCAATCTGTAGGAACTGTTCCAGAGTATATAGAATCTTGGAAGATGACCACCAATGCATCCATTATTTCTAGGGCCACTTCCTTAAGTACTCTGGGATGCAGACCATCAGGCCCTTGGGATTTATCAGCCTTCAATCCCATTAATTTCCCCAACACCATTTCTCTGCTCATACTAATTTCTTTCAGTTCCTCTCTCCCACTAAACCCTGTGTTCCCCAACATTTCTGGTATGATATTTGTGTCCTCCTAAAGACAGAACCAAAGTATGCATTTAATTGGTCAGCCATTTCTTTGTTCCCCATAATAAATTCCCCTGTTTCTGACTGTAAGGGACCTACATTTGTCTACACTAATCTTTTTCTCTTCACATACCTATAGAAACCTTTAGTCAATTTTTATGTTCCCCGCAAGCTTGCTCTCATATTCTATTTTCCCCTTCATAATCAATCCCTTGGTCCTCCTTTGCTGAATTCTAAACTGCTCCCAATCCTCAGGTCTGTTGTTTTTTCTGGCAAATTTATATGCCTCTTCCTTAGATCTAATGCTATCTCTAATTTCCCTTGTAAGCCATGGTTTGGCTACCTTTCCCGTTTTACTTTTGCACCAGACAGGAATAAACAATTGTTGCAGTTCATCCATACGCTCTTTGAATGTTTGCCATTGCCTTTCCACCGTCATCCCTTTAAGTAACATTTCCCAATCCATCATAGCCTACTCGTGCTTCATACCTTCGTCGTTTCCTTTACTAAGATTCAGGACTCTAGTCTCAGAATCAACTACGTCACTCTCCATCTTGATGAAGAATTCTATCATATTATGGTCGCTCATCCCCAAGGGGTCTCGCACAACTAGATTATCAATTATTCCTCCCTCATTACACAATACCTAGTCTAGGATGGCCTTTTCTCTAGTTGGTTCCTCAATGTATTGGTCCCGAAAACCATCCCGTATACACTCCAAGAATTCCTCCTCTACGGTATTGTGACTAATTTGATTTGCCCAATCTATATGCAGATTAACGTCACCCATAATTACAGTTGTTCCTTTATCGCGTACATCTCTAATTTCCTGTTTAATGCCATTCCCAACATCACCACTACAGTTTGGGGGTCTATATACAACCCCCAATAACATTTTTCGCCCCTTAGTGTTTCTCAGCTCTATCCATACAGATTCCACATAGTCAGAGCTAATATCTTTCCTCACTATTGCGTTAATTTCCTCTTTAACCAGCAATGCAACTCTACCACCTTTTGCTTTTTTTCTGTCCTTCCTAAATACTGAAATACTATAAAACTAGTCAATCCCCCCCCCCCCCCCCCACACCACCTGTCCTCGTAATTTTATGGGGCACCACGCCACTTTGCCTGTTCCTAGAGGGCTCAAAGAATTCCGCCCCTGGTGTTTTGGGCAGACTTTGTGCCAGCTCTCACAGTTGTCTTCCTCTTGATTCTCTACCATTCAGATTGTCCCATGCATAGCCCCAACAATGTCTGCTTTATCTTCCACATGGCATTTTCCTAGCAGGCACCTATTCTGTTGCTATCAGAGAGTATCATATGGGCTGGCCCTTTCTAATCTTCATACTGTTCACTTAGTTCCATTGCCCTACCATTTCCCCACACTCATTTAAGTATCTTTTTCACAGATTTATTGGATTCCACTTCTACTTTTTTTTTTAAATTATTGTGGATTCTGCTTCCAACACTGTTTCTGTTTAGTATTTTATGCACAACCAGTGTACTACATAAAGAATTACTCTTCTAACCTCTCCATTTGTTCCTTTGGTGTTAATTTAAAATTTATCCCCTCTTATTATTGACTCACTGACCATGGAAATAATTGGGCTGTGGCTACCAAAGCAAATCAGAGGCTGGGAACTCTGCTGCAAATAAATCACCTCTTGACTGCCCAAGGTCTGTCCACCATCTACAAGGCACAAGTGAGGAGTGTGATAGAATGCTGTATGCTTGGCTGGATGAGTGCAGCTGCAACAACATTCGAGAAGCTCGATACCATCCAACACAACGCATTCTGCTTGATCTGCACCCCATTCACCAGTTTAAACATTTACTCCCGCCACTGGCAGTGCACAGTGGCAGCAGTGAGTACCATCTACAAGGTGCACTGCAGCAACTAGCCAAGCCTCCTTCGACAGCACCTTCCAAACCCTTGACCTCTACCACCTAAAAGAACAAGGGTAGCAAATGTTTGGGACACCACCACCTGCAAGTTCCCCTCCAAGTCACTCACCATCCTAACTTGGAACTATATCGCTATACCTCACTGTCGCTGAGTCAAAATCCTGGAACCCCCTCCCTAACAACATTGTGGATGTACCTACACCACATGGACTGCAACAGTTCAAGAAGGCAGCTCACCACCACCTTCTCAAGGGCAATTAGGGATGGGCAATAAATGCTGGCCTTGGCAGCAATGCCCACATTCCAAGAACAAATTTTTAAAATTCCCAATTTTCCCATTCAAAACCTTTCATAATTTGAACATTTCTAGCAAATCTGCCTCTTATTCTTTTTTGTTCCAATATAAAGCTTCCTACATTCCCTCGTCTTTCTGCACAACTAAAACCTCTCAGCCCTGATATCATTCTGCTTCCACCACTTTTTCTATGCCCTAACAGCCTGCTATACAAAAGACTCTTCTGCATTATCTCCAAAGCTGATATACCTCCAAGAATAAGATGCCTAAAACTGAACACAGTATTGTAACTGTGTCCAAAACAATGTGTTGGAAAGGTGGTGTATTACTTCTCTCCTCTTCCCTATCATGGAATACCCTCACTGGCTTTTCTAATCTGTCAAAAACATTGCACTCATTGCAATGCATTCCATCTCCTCTTTCTCAAAACCTCCGTAATTGAGTATCTAACTTCCAGGTACATGTACTTACCTACCCATTTTACCTACTCATTCTCATTGTCAATATTCTACAGTCATATCTATCATTATATATTATTAGTCTTTAAGAACACTTACATTCGTTTAACCTCCAACTACTTAATCCATGGATCCAGCAAGAAGACTGTCCGCATGTGCCTTGCCAGGTTCCCATGATTTTCCACAGCTGAGTCACAGGGATGGGCTCCATTGCCATGTTAAGGAAAATGATAGGATTTGACTATGACTGAATTGTACCTCCACAGCAGAAAAATGGCCACTGGGTCTTCAAGCATCAAACTAAATGGCCTCTGATCTTCTCTATTCTCCCAAATATCCAAGTTTCCCCACGTTCGCTGAATCACCCTCTGAGGTCTCCCTGTATAGTTTTTCTCTTATTCTCTGTTTCCAGCCTCCCACTATCTTGTAAAAATAATTTTCCTCCTAAATTCTCCTTCAAAGCTTCCCTCCAGGTAACGTCAAGCCATTCCTCCATTTGCTATAAGTCCTTTAATATCTTTACATTCACTGTATGTCAACTTCATTATTCCAATATCATCTTCAAGCCATTCTTCCATCTGTTCTATGTCTGTTAATGCCACAGTGGCGCAGTGGTTAGCACTGCAGCCTCTCAGCTATTGCAATCTGGGTTCAGTTCTGGGTACTGCCTGTGTGGAGTTTGCAAGTTCTCCCTGTGACTGTGTGGGTTTCTTCCAGGTGCTCTGGTTTCCTCCCACATGCCAAAGACTTGTGGGTTGATTGGTAAATTGGCCATTGTAAATTGCCCCTTGTTGTGGTATGAGAATTGAGGTAATGTGAGAGGGAAATAGGATTAGTATATATGGGTGGTTGATGGTTGGCATGGACTTGTTGGGCTCAAGAGCCTGTTTCAGTGCTGTATCACTCTATACACAGTCTGTGTCAAATTCAAACCCTCCTTCTACCCAGTCCATGTGCATTTCAACTCTCTTCTTCATTTCTTTTTCAAACGGTATCCACATTTTCTATATCTACTTCAAATTCTTTCATCCTTTTCCTCAGCCTCCATCCCCTTGATATCTTCTTGAAACTAGACCTAGTGTTTACTCCCCCTCCTACATGCTCCCTACCTTTTCCTTAATTGCTGCTGCCTCTTGGCATTGCTCCTGCGAAAATAGTGAATATTTTGGGAATATTCTATGATCTTGTAGTGACAGTCAAAGCACTAAATTCCCTTTACATTAAGAATGATAATTTGCTCCCATTCTGGTTTAGAAGAGAGAGAAAACTGAGAGGAAACTGAAATGGTGATAAAAGGAAAGCTAAGGAGTGGGAAAATAGTTGATTCCTTTAAGCATGTTTCTACTGTCATTAATGGTGAACTGTTACTCTTCTTTTGCTCTGAGCCCAATGTAAACAAGCTCTGTTTTTCTCTCGCTTCCTGTAGGATTACCGGCTAAATATTTTCCTAAGGCAGCAATGGAATGATCCGCGAATGGCTTACAGCGAGTTTCCTGATAACTCACTGGATCTGGATCCATCTATGTTGGATTCTATTTGGAAACCAGATTTGTTCTTTGCTAACGAGAAAGGTGCTCATTTTCACGAAATTACTACAGACAACAAATTATTGCGAATTTTTCAAAATGGTAACGTCCTCTACAGTATCAGGTAAGCGGCAGTCATTTGGAACTGGATGAGGAGAGTGTGCAGGCTATTAAGTGAGGGGTATTCATGGAGTATCTATCATCGAGCACAAACACAATATTGAGCGCATCACAAGCATGTGATGCTGGGTAAGGGATGTATTTCAAAAAAGACTTGCATTTATATCGCGCTTTTCATGACCACTGGACATCTCAAAGCACTTTACAGCCAATGAAGTATTTTTGCAGTGGAATCACTGTTGTAATGTAGGAAATGTGGCAGCCAATTTCCGCACAGCAAACTCCCACAAACAGCAATGTGATAATGACCAGATAGTCTGTTTTTGTGATGTTGATTGAGGGATAAATATTGGCCAGGACACTAGGGATAGCTTCCCTACTCTTGAAAATAGTGCCATGGGATCTTTTACATTAACCCAGGCAAGCAGATGGGGCCTGGGTTTAATGTCTATTCAAAAGACCGCACCTCTGACAGTGCAACACTCCCTCAGCACTGCCCTGGACTGTCAGTCTTGATTTTGTTTGCTCAAGCGCTGCAGTGGGACTTGAACGTTGTGACTCAGAATCCAAAGTGCTACCAATAGAGCCACAGCTGACAATGTATATTTGAATCAGAACAGGGACATGTAGACAGTAGAGGATTTGTGACACCTATCTGATATTGAATAATATATGCATCAATCTTTATATTTGGTAAAGAGTACAAATATCACTTCAAGCAAAAGGCAGATATAAAATGGTGATGAAGATACAGCTATCCAGTAAATAAGGGACAGAAATACAGCATTGTTTAAAAGTTCCTATACAGTATTGAGTAAGTGGCTGGAAGCATGCCTTTTAAGCCAAAGGCAATTGGAGACTCTTTTATTTGTCATATCAATCTTTACTGATATAAATCTGGTTCATATTTGCATGAAAGCATGCTCATTACCACAAATCACCCTGAAAATTGGCACTGTTACCTGGCTTTAAGGGTATTGTACCAGTCTCAGAGCAGAAGCAATGGTCAGTATGCAAATCGAAATTACAATGCAAGCTGTCTTTGCACTTTTCTCAATGATAAAAGGCTTTATATTCTGTAGTTGCTATCCTCTTTCACTCTTGTTTTCAGGAATCTTTCTCTTTTGTTAGTTACCCCTCGCTATATTTATATATCTCTGCTCATAGGCCAGTTAAATTCTAATATTAGTGTAGCACAGGTGAGTGTGCAGGCTCTTACCTCGCATTAAAAATATTCATACTTAAGTTCCAAAATTTTGCACGCACTCCAACAGACCATCTAGGAGCTCTTTAAAACAAACTGGGGTTATGCTGCACCCCGTGTAAAGTGTTGTGTAGCTATTTCATATATGTAGCCTCACACCGCATAGCTCAAATGGATGATGTGATTCCCAAGTTACGTTACCACTATTGCGTCAATGTACAGCTGAAACCTATTCACATCTACACAGAAGTGATAGAATGGTACGGTAAATTTCAAATAATATAGCACTTATTTATATATTAAAGTAAATACAAATTAAGATTAGGATATAAATTAAATTTGATCAGTTTTTAACTGAGAAAATAAAGGTTTTTGATCCTTAAAAAAAAACTACATTATTGTAAAAGATTGTATCTCAAAAGGGGATCCTGAGCCCAAGCTGAGTGATAATCATGGGAATGATTTTTAAAAAGTCAATTCCTTCTAATCTTGAAACTTGCTGGAGATTTATTAGTTTGTTACCTGTGTCCTCCAATTCTATGTTTATAGTCCAAGTTAAATAATCTGCTTTCACCTACAGCTGCAGGGATACCACCAGTAGAACTTATGGGTCAGCTCTCAATCTAACTGCTGAGCATATGAAGCTAAGAAGTATAAGGACCACCCCCCCCCCAACCACCCCCACCCTCACACTGCAGGAGAACAGCGCACACCATTTAATTCTTATATCAGCTAAAGTTTAAGATCAGTCCAGCGTGAAGGCAGGCTTGAAAACTTGAAAAGTGAAACTGCTGCTCAATCCCTTCTAACATTTAAAAAGAGGCACTGGGAGAGCAGATAACAGGTATCCTCAGCCAGGTCTCCTGCTTTGCATTCCACATCAGACTGAGGCCTATATTAACCATTCTGCTCAGAATTTTATCTTCATTTATCCAACATAAATGAGTTAAATTCCCCTCATAACTCTATGTCCCAGAAGGATAATTGACTTTATTTTTTGAATCTTTTCCAACACAGCAAATGGTTTCACCAATGATCTACATAAGGTGAAGAATAACTTATTTTGGCTTGTAGTCAGATGCCCTTGATATGCATGCCAGTATTTGATTCGCCATATAGGGAACAGATGGCTAGATGTAATTACCTGGATACTGTCAGTGAATGATCAATAACCACAAACAAATTCCATTTTTTTCCAACTTTGCTTGCAGACATCATGAGGGTAGACCAAACTCTTCCTGAATTTTTAGTGGTGTTATTTCATAGGGGAATGGTAGTGCAGTGGTTATCTTTCTGAATTGATAATCTTGAGGATTGGACTAATGATCTGGAGACACAAGCTCAAATCCCACTGTAACGGCTGGGGAATTTAAATTCATTTAATTAAATAAATAAATCTGGAATAAAAAGCTAGTATCAGTAATAGTGACCATGTAATAAATGGGTTTTACAAATACTCATATGGTTCACTAATGTACTTCTGGGAAGGAAGTCTGTCACAGGAAAGACTCACAGAATGCGGTTGACTCTTAATTGCCCTCTGAAATGGCATAACAAGCCCTGAAGTTGTACCAAACCACTAGGACAAAGTATAATAAGAATAAAACTGGACAGCCAGCCCAGTACCAACTTAGGTATTAGATTCTGAAATGACAAAGGCGCACAGCCCCATCAATCCTGCATCTGGAAACTTGTGTCAAAATTGGGAAAGCTGTCCCACAGATTGACATAGTCATGCTCACAGAATCATAACTTTCAGCCAATGCCGCAGACTTGTTCATCAGTTCCTGGGTATGTTCTGTCCCACCAGTAATGGCACGGTAGTATACAATCAGGAAGGGCTGGCTCTGGGAGTTCTCGACATTGACTCTGGACCCCGTGAAGTCTCATGGCATCAGGACAAACATGGGCAAGGAAACCTCCTGCTGATTACCACCTACCGCCATCCCACAGCTGATGAAACAGTAGTCCTCCATGTTGAACACAAATTGGATGAAAAACTAAGGGTAAGACGGGCACAGAATGTACAATGGGCAGGGGACTTCAATGCTCATCCTCAAGAGTGGGCACAGTAGCACCATTAGTAATGAGCTGGCCGAGTCCTGAAGGACCTATCTGCCAGACTGGGCCTGGGCCAGGTAGTAAGAGAAACAACATGAATGAAAAACTTATTAACTTGGTCTTCTCCAATCCACCTGTCACAGATGCGTCTGTCCATGACAGTATTGTTGGAGTGATCACCGCGCAGTCCTCAAGGAGACAAAATCCTATCTTCACACTGAGCGCACCCTCCATCGTGTTGTGTGACACTACTATCATGCTAAATGAAATAGATTCAGAACAGATCTAGCAGGTTAAAACTGGGCATCCATGAGGGCCTCAGCAGCAGGAGAATTGTATTCCACCACAATCTGTAACTTCATGGCCCGTCATATCCCCCAATCTACCATTACCATCAAACCAGGGCACTAATTCCGATGAAGGGTCACTGACCCGAAACGTTAACTCTGCTTCTCTTTCCACAGATGCTGCCAGACCTGCTGAGTGGTTCCAGCATTTCTTGTTTTTATTTAAACCAGGGCACTAATCCTGGTCCAATGAGGAATTTAGGAGAGCCGGCCAGAGCAGCATCAGGCATACCTAAAAATAAGGTGCCAACCTGTGAAGCTATAACACAGGACAATATTCATGCTAAATAGCAGAAATAACATGCCACAGATGGAGCTAAGCAATCACAGAACCAATAGATTAGATCAAAGCTTTGTAGTCCTACCACAGCCAGTCGTGAATGGTGGTAGACAATTAAACAAATAACAGGAAAATGAGGCTCCATGAATATCCCATCCTCAATAATGGTGCAGCCCAACACGTGAGTGCAAAAAACAAGACTAAAGCATTTGCAATCATTTGCAGCATGAAGTGCTGGGTGGATGGTCTGTCGCGGCCTGCCCCTGAAGTCCCCAGCATCACAGTTACCAGTCTTCAGCCAATCCAGTTCACTTCACATGATATCAAGAAATGGCTGAGTGCACTGAATACAGCAAAAGCTATCGGCCCCAACAACATCCCAGCTGCAGCGCTGAAGACTTGTGCTGCAGAACTAGCCACATCCCTAGCCAAGCTGTTCCAAGTACAGTTACAACACTGGCATCTGGACAACAAAGTGGAAAATTGGCCAGGTATGTCCTGTCCATAAAAAGCCTGACAAATCCAATCACTGTCGCCCAATCAGCCTACTCTCAATCATCAACAAAGTGATAGAAGTAGGTTATTGACAGTGTCATCAATCAGCACTTAACCAGCAATAACCTGCTTACCAAGGCTCCATTTAGGTTCTGCTCAGACCACTCAGCTCCAGACTTCATTATAGCCTTCGTCCATACATGGACAAAACAGTTGAAATTCAGAGGTGAAGTGAGAGTGACTGCACTTGACATCAAGGCAGCATTTGACCAAGTGTGGCATCAAAGAGCCCTAGCAAAATTGAAGTCAGTGGGAATCACCAGGATAACACTCCACCAGCTGGAGTCATACTTGGCACAAAGAAAGATGGCTGTGGTTATTGGAGGGTGATCATCTCGGCCCCAGGACATTGCTGCAGGAGTTCCTCAGGGTAGTGTCCTTGGCTCAACCATCTTCAGCTGTTTCATCAATTGCTTCCCCTCCATCATAAGGTCAGAAGTGGGGATGTTCACTGATGATTGCACAGTGTTCAGTTCCATTTGCAACTACTCAGATTAAGAAGCAGTCCGTGCCTGCATGCAGCAAGACCTGGACAACATTCAGGCTTGGGCTGATAAGTGGCAAGTAACATTTGCACAAGTATCAGGCAATGACCATCTCCAACAAGAGAGAATCACATCACCTCCCCTTGACATTCAATGGCATTATCATAGTCAAATCTCCCACCATCAACTTCCTGGAGGGGGGTGGGGGTGCTTGGGGGCAGGGGTTTGATGGGGGGGGTGGGGGGTAGTTGGTGATGGTCACCATTGATCAGAAACTTAATTGGACCAGCCACATAAATACTGTGGCTACAAGAGCAGGTCAGAAGCTGTGTATTCTGAGGTGAATGACTCACCACCTGTCTCCCCAAAGCCTGTCCACCATCTACAAATCACAAGTCAAGAGTGTGATGGAATTTCTCCACTTGCCTAGATGAATGCAACTCCAACAACACTCAAAAAGCTCAGCAGCATCCGGGACAAAGCATCCAACTTGTTTTGCACCCATCCACTGCCTTTAACATTCACTGCCTCTACCACTGGCTGCAGTGTGAAAACTGCAGCAACTTGTCAAGGCTTCCTCAACAGCACCTCCATAACCCCGACCTCTGGCACCTAGAAGGACAAGGGCAGCAGAATTATGATAACACCACCACCTCCAAGGCACCCTCCAAGTGACATATTGTCCTAACTTGGAAATATTTTTCTATTCCTTCATAGTACTGTGTCAAAATCCTGGGACTCCCTACCTAGCAACACTGTGGGAATACTTCACCACATAGATTACATTGGTTCAAGAAGACTGCCTTCTCCAGGGTGATTAGGGATGGGCAATTAGGGCTGACCTTACTAGTTACGCCTACATTCCATGAATTAATAAGAAGTGTTAATGTGGGTGGCCCTGTAACGTACGTGTGCATATGTGTGTTGGGGAGAAAGAATCACAATACTAGGAGAAAGGTGATCATAGTAGCCTATAGAGCAATGATAGATGCAACTGACAGTGGGGTTGTCACATTGATCATTTGGGGATGTATTGCATTAAACAGTTACAGACAGAGAAATCACACTAACTAGTGTTGCCTACCTATAGGATTATAGTATGGAGCGGAGGGATGATTAATTACAGTGGGCAGCTGATTGCCGTAATTTTTGTAGCAGTGATCACAGTAATTGATAGAAAAAGGATGAACACAGTGGGAATGATTAGATTAGTGGAAAGGAGAAGTGAATGCATTAACTAGTGGAGGAGTTAATAGCTGTTGTCATGGGGGGAATTTTCAAAGTAGGTGTTGTGAGATGACCACAATAAGTGTAGAGCGGAGGTGGAATTATTACAGTAACTAGCACTATGCCACAAATCTTATCCACATCATTTAAATTCATCAGGTCAAGCCACACCCAATCATAAATCAACTTACCATCTGCTGTTTTCTTTAAGGAGCAAGGATAATTTTCTCTTTTCATTATTAACAACCCAGTGCACAGTATACATTCGTCAGTGTTATTGGCTCAGCATTATACTATCAACAAGGAGCAATTGTAGTAATAAAGTGGTGTGAAGTATAGTGTATCATACACTCAGAATGGAGTAGACAGTTGACCAATTTTTGCATTTGAAGAATGTTGCATTCACTTACATTATTACATTTAGTTCAATGGGTTTGATAGTTCTGATTTAGTTTCAAATTTTGTAGGCTGAGGTCAGTCCCAGTCAAACAAAGCTTAGGCCACTTACCGACCTTTGTCCCCATGAAAAAATAATTATTTGCTTCTTTTCAGGCTAACACTGAGCCTTGCCTGTCCCATGGACTTGAAAAATTTCCCAATGGATGTGCAAACATGTATAATGCAGCTTGAAAGCTGTAAGTACCTTCTATTTATTAGGTCATTGTCATATCAATGTCAAAAAATAACAATCTAAAAAAGTAGTGATTTTGTTTCTTTAATAGATGCTTATCACTTGACTATTGCCAACTCCTGTACTCTGACCTTAAAAGCACTTTGCTAAATGTATGTTGCATGTGACCGGAAGTTATTAATAATATTGCTGTATTGTTGCATTTTTTAATATTATGGATTAGACGTTCCGGACATGTCTACCTAAAATCTGGAAAGTATGGGGCCAGAAATATGATCTAGGATGCACTCTACCATGTCCCTTCCTGCCCATTCCCATTTGTGGAGGCCAGGCCCAACAGCATAAAATGGGTTCACCCACATGCAAAATTAAAATGAGGGAGCAATAATTTATACTGCATAAGAAAAGGTTGCTGATTGGTTGGCAAGTCGACTCTGATTGGTCGAGGCATTCCCATGAAGAATGCACTAGGGAACTAGTGTCCACCACACTTTTGTTCAATTCAAAAAGGGCACAACGCCTGCGCATGTTCCTTTTGCCTGCAGAGGACAGGTCCCTGCATATGAATATATGTAGCTTCTAGCAAGTGTACGCAAGCCATACTGTGAGCCCGACTGATGATCTCAAATTGGCTGTTCGTACAATTCTTAGTACACTCGGGATTGTTCAGTAAGTGTTGTCCAATTACGGAATCAAATTTAATGTTAGATATCATGTTCTGAGTTTTACAAGTACGGGCTGGATGAGTACGGTCAGTGCTCTGCCTGTTGAGAACAGCAGACAGGGACGTGCTGTTTGATACAATCTGCCAGTCATTGGGACGTTCAGCCTACATACCGAGCATTGTACCGGCACTGGAGTTGATATACCACATTACTCATTTGTGTGGTAAGCCAACGTCTTTTTGCCTTGACAGCAGCATCCTGTTAGTGGAAAATATCACTTGTGTTACTGCTGCATTATAGCAGTGTGGAATGGCTCGCCTCACCTGTTACTCAAATATTTGAGATACCTTACCCCTCCAGGGTAATTTCAGGTAGACTGGGCATTTTTCAGGTCCTAAAGTGGTGGCCTTAGGCCCATTCATGAGTATGCACGATAAGCAATGAACAGTGATCTAATCGGGGTAGCCAGTAGTGTTGATGCGCCATATTTTGGCATCAAGCTTGGACGGTGAGAAAATAGCTTGAGCCCTTGTCATGCAGGCCCCCAACTGCCAAGAATGAGGCACATTAACTTTGCCACATGGACATTAAAACTTCAAATTGTGGCCTATTGCAAAGGCCGCCAGACTGGCTGGAAAGACATTTTTGCATATTGGCAGACAGTACTTGAAAGGACAAAGGGGCTACTCCCTGCTCCAATTTAACCCACAATGGACCTTTGATGACCAGGTATTGTGTGCAAAGGAGAGATTCCAAGGTCTGCTAGGACCAGACAATCCGCAAGGGCCAGGACTGGTTTGATGAGCTGGTCACATGACTAACTGGCTGTTGCAGGTTTTTTTGAACTTGCCACAGAGAATTTGAACTCAGAAAGCTCCTGGCTCCTGGATTAAGAACATCTCTCTCCTGTCTGCTCCCATCTCTTTCTCACCAGCTTCGGAATCCATTGAAGACATATGGACCCCAAGAGAGAAAAGTCTCCTACAGTGAACAAGGTTTAAGAAGAACACTGGGCCCCAATGAAAAGCAAGAATTACCTACAAGCAAGGACTCTGCATTGAGCTCGAAGAGCCATAACAGACTCTTCAGATATGGCCTTAAGCATCACCACGTTATATTTCTTCTGCTCTTTTCTGTCTCTATTTGCATGTGTGTATTGCATATGCATGCCAGCGTGGGCGCGTCTTGTATTAATAGGAATCAACCAAATTAGAGTTTAAGTGTTAATAAATTTCACCTTCTTTAAACCTAAGAAAGCCTGTTTGTGCTCATTTCTTTACCTTATAATTGGAAAGCGGTGAATAAGGATTCACCAAGGGGGAGCTCAAAACACAGTGTGTTTAAAAATAAAACCCTGTTACAGTAAGACCAGGTGAAGGCTGAAAGGGACCTCTGACACCTTTCTTACCTGGTCGTAACAGCCCTATTTACGAGATTGCCAATAAGGCCAATCTTATAGCATGCGGAACTTTAGGAATTCCAACACATATATTGACCAGTGATGGTAGGCTTACAGTAGACAGTAAAGAGAACCCATTAGCGGATTTCTCTACCTGCACATCGAAGAAAGGGAGCTCATTTGACTGCTCCATTTCAAAGGTGAATTTCAGCGCGGGATGGAGCACATTAAGGTATGTAAGGAAATTCTTACATGTAGCTGCAGATTCAAATATAGCAAACATATATGTATTGGAAATATGCAAGGGGTAAGAAGTTAGGGGTCATTCCATAGAAAACGCGTTTCTCATGGAAACCGACGAAAATGTTAGTGAGAGCTGGGCCAAGAGGGGATCCATGACAATGCCATCTATTTTATGCATACATGGTGTCATTAAAGCTGAACTCAACTGTGCAATCAGATCATTGCTCATTTATGCTTGCTAGAAGTTACATATATTCATACACAGGGACCTGTCCTCTGAAGGCAAAGGGAACATGTCCAGGCATAGTCCCTTTTTTGAATTAAACAAAAGCCTGGGGGACAAGAGTTCCCTAGTAGATTCCCCACGGCAATGCCTCAAACAATCAGAGTTGACTTGCCAACGAATCAGCAATTGTCTCATGTAATATAAATTGTTGCGCCCTTTGAAATACAAAGAACAAAGAACAGTATAGCACAGGAACAGGCCATTCGGCCCTCCACCCTGCGCCGATCTTGATGCCTGCCTAAACTAAAACCTTCTGCACTTCCGGGGACCGTATCCCTCTATTCCCATCCTATTCATGTATTTGTCAAGATGCCTCTTAAACGTCGCTATCGTATCTGCTTCCACCACCTCCCCCGGCAGCAAGTTCCAGGCACTCACCACCCTCTGTGTAAAGAACTTGCCTCGCACATCCCCTCTAAACTTTGCCCCTCGCACCTTAAACCTATGTCCCCTAGTAACTGACTCTTCCACCCTGGGAAAAAGCTTCTGACTATCCACTCTGTCCATGCCACTCATAACTTTGTAAACCTCTATCATGTCCCCCCTCCACCTCCGTCGTTCCGGTGAAAACAATCCGAGTTTATTCAACTGCTCCTCATAGCTAATGCCCTCCAGACCAGGCAACATCCTGGTAAACCTCTTCTGTACCCTCTCCAAAGCCTCCATGTCCTTCTGGTAGTGTGGCGACCAGAATTGCACGCAATATTCTAAGTGTGGCCTAACTAAAGTTCTGTACAGCTGCAGCATGATTTGCCAATTTTTATACTCTATGCCCCGACCGATGAAGTCGAGCATGCCGTATGCCTTCTTGACTACCTTATCCACCTGCATTGCCACTTTCAGTGACCTGTGGACCTGTACGCCCAGATCTCTCTGCCTGTCAATACTCCAAAGGGTTCTGCCATTTACTGTATACTTCCCACCTGCATTTGATCTTCCAAAATGCATTACCTCACATTTGTCCGGATTAAACTCCATCTGCCATTTCTCTGCCCAAGTCTCCAACCGATCGATATCCTGCTGTATCCTCTGACAATCCTCATCACTATCCACAACTCCACCAACCTTTGTGTCGTCCGCAAACTTACTAATCAGACCAGCTACATTTTTCTCCAAATCATTTATATATACTACAAACAGCAAAGGTCCCAGCACTGATCCCTGCAGAACACCACTAGTCACAGCCCTCCATTCAGAAAAGCACCCTTCCACTGCTCCCCTCTGTCTTCTATGACCGAGCCAGTTCTGTATCCATCTTGCCAGCTCTCCTCTGATACCGTGTGATTTCACCTTTTGTACCAGTCTGCCACGAGGGAACTTGTCAAAGGCTTTACTGAAGTCCATATAGACAACATCCACTGCCCTTCCTTCATCAATCATCTTCGTCACTTCCTCAATAATCTTAATCAAGTTAGTGAGACACGACCTCCCCTTCACAAAACCATGCTGCCTCTCGCTAATAAGTTTGTTTGTTTCCAAATGGGAGTAAATCCTGTCCCGAAGAATTCTCTCTAATAATTTCCCTACCACTGACGTAAGGCTCACCGGCATATAATTTCCTGTATTATCCTTGTTACCCTTCTTAAAAGAGGAACAAGAGTAGCTATTCTCCAGTCCTCTGGGACCTCACCTGTAGCCAATGAGGATACAAAGATTTCTGTCAAGGCCCCAGCAATTTCTTCCCTTGCCTCCCTCAGTATTCTGGGATAGATCCCATCAGGCCCTGGGGAATTATCTACCTTAATGCTTTGCAAGATGCCCAACACCACCTCCTTTTTGATAACGACATGACCCAGACTTTAGGGCGGCACAGTGGTTAGCACCACAGACTCACAGCTCCAGCGACCTGAGTTCAATTCTGGGTACTGCCTGTGCGGAGTTTGCAAGTTCTCCCTGTGACCGCGTGGGTTTCCACCGGGTGCTCCGGTTTCCTCCCACCGCCAAAGACTTGCAGGTTGATAGGTAAATTGGCCATTGTAAATTGCCCCTAGTGTAGGTAGGTGGTAGGAGAATGGTGGGGATGTGGAAGGGAATATGGGGTTAATGTAGGATTAGTATAAATGGGTGGTTGCTGGTCAGCACAGATTTGGTGGGCCGAAGGGCCTGTTTCAGTGCTGTATCTATAAATAAAAAAAATAAATAAACTCGGGGGTGACAGAGGAACCCCAGTGAAAGCATGGCCAATAGGGAGGAGTATAATTCAGGGCTGGGTACAGAATTGTTAAAACTATTTCAACTAATACCAAACTTCAATGAGGAAGATATGGAAGTGTTTTTTGTGTCTGAGAAACTGGCAAGGCAGCTAAAATGGCCAGTTGAGACCTGGTCTCTTTTACTACAAAGCAAGCTAACTGGAAAAACCCCGTTGCCAGATGAGAGTTCGTCAAACTATGAACTGACCAAAAATGCTATCCTCGGGACATATGAATTGGTACCCAAAACCTATCGCCAAAAGTTTCAAACCCTCAAGAAACAAGCTAATCAATCTTATCTGGAGTTTGAAAGAAGTAAGCAGCTGGCTCTTGACCAGTGGCTGAGGGTCTTAAAGTACAGCTCAGCTATGAGAATCTCAGAGAAGTAATTCTGTTAGAGGAATTAAAACACTCTCACCCACTCTCCATAAAGACCCATGTAGAGGAGCAGCGGGTTCAGAGACCCTGGCAAGCGGCCGTTCTGGCCGATGAGTTTGCTTTAATTTATGACCGCATTTGTTGACAACGCGAACGGTAGGTGGCGCTTTTTTATCATATGCGCAAATACAGCATGTGCCACGAAAACGTCACAGATTGCGACTGTAGCAGCTGCCAAGACTAAAGATGGCGCTGCTCAAAGAATCACACAGAGGCAACCTAACAAACACGTGGCAGTATACAATGGCCGGAGTGAGAGAGCAGCGCGGGGGCCGGGGAGAGCAGCGTTGAGGGTGTCGGGGGGCGGGGGGGAAAGAGAGGGGGGAAAAGAGAGGGTGGGTAAAAGAGAGGGTGGGTAAAAGAGAGGGGGGGAAAAGAGAGGGGGGGAAAAAGAGAGGGGGGGAAAAAGAGAGGGGGAGAAAAAGAGAGGGGGAGAAAAAGAGAGGGGGGAGAAAAAGAGAGGGGGGGAAAAAGAGAGGGGGAGAAAAAGAGAGGGGGAGAAAAAGAGAGGGGGGAGAAAGAGAGGGGGGAGAAAGAGAGGGGGGAGAAAGAGAGGGGGGGAAAGAGAGGGGGGAAAGATAGGGGGAAAGAGAGGAGGGGGGAAAGAGAGGAGTGGGAAAGAGAAGGGGGAAAAGGGGGGGAAAGAGGGAGGGGAGAGGGGGGAGGGGGGGAGAAAGAGGGAGGGGAGAGGGGGAAGGGGGGAGAAAGAGGGGGGGAAGGGGAGGGGGAGAGGGGGGAGTGGGGAGAGGGGGGGAGGGGGTGAAGGGGAGGGGGAGAGGGGGGAGTGGGGAGAGGGGGGAAGGGGAGGGGGGAAGGGGAGGAGAGAGGGGAAGGGGGAAAGAGAGGGGGGGAAAGAGAGGGGGGAGGGGGGAAAGAGAGGGGGGAGGGGGGAAAGAGAGGAGGGAGGGAGGGAGGGGGGGAAGAGAGGAGGGAGGGAGGGGGGGAAGAGAGGAGGGAGGGAGGGGGGAAAGAGAGGAGGGAGGGAGGGAGGGGGGAAAGAGAGGAGGGAGGGGGGGAAAGAGAGGAGGGAGAGAGGGGGGGAAAAGAGGAGGGGGGGAAAAGAGGAGGGGGGGGAAAGAGAGGGATGGGTGGGGGTGAAGGGCGGGAGTGGGGGGGGTGGGGGAGAGTGGAGGGGGAGCAGCGGAGCGGAAGAGGAGTGCCTTTTTCTGTGCATGCGCCAGAAACACAACAGCAAAAGACTTACCGGACCCGGCGACACCAAGGTCTTCGCACACTCGCTCCCCGCAGCTCTCTACGGCCTCTCGCATCCGGCCCTCTCCATTCAGCCGTTCCCTCCAGCTGCGGATGCCCAATCCAGTTGCTTCTCCCCGACTTCTCCACAGTACTTCAGGCATTGCAACTGTCTGGTCTCTGCATTTTGCATGCTCCCTCTCCCCACCCCTCCCTGCTCTCCCCACCCCTCCCCCCTCTCCATCTACCCCCCTACCTCCACCCCTCCCTCTTCCCCCCCTACCTCCACCCCATCCTCTACCCCACTACCTCCACCCCTCCCTCTACCCCCCTACCTCCACCCCTCCACCACAGTTGAATATCTGAAGTGCAGTTGCAAAGTCGGGGAAATAGCATGCAAAACAAAACCTCAACAATTCTGGGGTTAATTATTGAGAAGTTTTATTAAGTTCATTAAGCATCTGAGGAACTGCTGTGCATGGATACATGAGTGTTGTGTTTCCAGCATTCCCGTTAGACAGACAGGCCGAGTCTCTGCTATGCACAGCTAAAGAGATTGTTCCTGGAGAGCCTTGTGGTGAATGAACGCTTGGCTCTCTATTCCACTACTGTATTGTCCATGTGAAGAAGGCAAAGTCACAAGAGTCTGAGCTCAGTCTATTCTTGTTGAATGTTCCCCAAACACATCCCAATGTGCACTCCCAATTCAATGCAATGTTCCTTTCCACATCGTGACCAGCTCCGCAGCATGATCCAGTTGCTTTCGTTGCTTGAATGCTGACCTTAAGTCTCAAGGATTGTTTTCTTGATGGCATGTTTTACATGAAAAGAAATAAAGCAAATCAGAGTCAGAGCTTGCCTCCCTCCATCCACTGAAGTTACTGTTGCGCACACCTTTTTAAGTTCTGCAGTGAAGGCACCAACTGATAACGTCGCCAATGAAGCACTTATTACCCACCTCAGATGCAGGAATCAGCACATCCTTGCGTCCTCTCCTGCACTGCCTCCTTTGCTTGAATGCCGTCCTTAAGTGTCAAGGATTGTTTTCTCAAGGGCACGTTTTACATGAAAGGAAATAAGGAAAGAACATCAGTGTCAGAGCTTCCCTCCCTCCAATGAAATTACTGTTGAGCATGCTGTGTGTTCTGCGGTAAAGGCATGTACTGATAACACCGCCAATGAATCACTTAGTACCCACCTCAGCTGTAGGAGGCAGGATGATGTTACTGCCCCTATCTCGTGATGGTTCAATGCTGCTCTCAGGGAAAACATGAATGATGTGAGGGTGCTGGAAAAGAAGCACATTTCTTTTGGGCTATGAACATAAAGCTGGCCATTTAGCCCTGCAGTTCCCTGCTAGTGGTTATGTTACTCGTGCGTCTTCCCATCCATTCCCATTTAATCCTGCCTACTACTATCACCAGTTGTGTTCACAGCAAGAGCATTCACATTTCTGCTACCACTGGACACGGCATGCTTGTTTCTTTTAGTGCTCAGTCTCTTCTTGCTGAATGTTCCCCAAGTGCTTGACCCCTTTGGACGCCCTCTCTGCTTGACAGGCAGCAGCTGGCAATTGCGGAGTCTCACAAGGCTCTGCATGGTTGTTTCAAAGGCGGATGGGGAAACAGGTGACTGTGTGCCCATGTGCACTGCTCTGATGGGTGTAGGAACAGGTGACTGTGTAACTGAGCAGCAAGGAGAGGGTACCGCAGGTAGGGGAAGTGGAGCTTTGAACAGGCAGGCATATGTATGGTCCATCAGATCATTAGGCCAGGGAGTGAGATGCTCAGGATCCAGGGTTTGTGACACGTGACTGATGTCCAGCGCGTGGCCACCTCCATCCGAAGGTGCTTCCGGACAATTGTTGGGCATAGTAAATGGCTCCATCTCATCAGCCAGTCCTTGCTGCCAGCGGAGAGTCTGTTGCCGCAGCCAGTCCAGTCTCCTCACGGGAAACATGAGATGAGATAAGAAATACAGAATGCACTCCATTAAAACGTTACAAAAGCGAAAGTGACCGTTAAGACGGTAGGTTTCAGCACATGTACTGCCTGCACACAGGAACTCACAACAGGGACTGGAGAACATGCGGTGGCTCAGACAATGGAACTGTTTTCAGAGCAGCTTACAACAGGGACTGGAGAACATGCGGTGGCCCAGACAATGGAAATGTTTTCAAAGCAACTTACAAAGGCAGAGCAACTTACCTTGGAACAATCTCCTGTGTCAAATAAAAATGAAGCAAGTCTCCAAAACGAATAAAAAATTCAGATAAAATGCAAGAAAATGCCCGACGAAACCTCTGCACCTTCCACTATCAAAAAGTCGCGCCGAAGATTTGACTCATGCGCAGAGGCCAACCTGGCGCGTTGCCCGAGAAAGACGACGTAACGCGATGACGTCATCTGCGCATGCGCAAAACTGGCAGGGCAAGCCGGACCGCAGCGCATGCGCAGAGATCAGGAGACCGTGTGCGCATGTGCGTAACGCGTCATCTGCGCATGCGCAAAGCGGTCCTGGCAAGCCGGACCGCAGCGCATGCGCAGAGGGCATGAGACCGTCTGCGCATGTGCGCACCACGGCGCATCCTGATGACGTTGGCGATGACGTAGCGTTGTCATGAATTACTTTGTTAATTTATAAGTCGGTTTCCCAGGGGAGAACCTTTCCTCATCACCTCCACAACTCCATAAAGGACAAAGGGTGGGAAGGTGTTAGAAGCCCTAGGCAGTCCTGGGAGAGAAAGGAAAGCAGGAGACACAGGGGGCTTCCTCCAGCCAAAAGGGAAGGGGCTGTGAGCAAGACTGAGACCCGGAGACCTGTGTGCTTCCATTGTAATAAAGCAGGACATTTAAGAGCTGACTGCTGGAAACTAAAGGGTAAACCAGTAGGGTTAATCAGGGCACACCTGCGAACCTGATGGAAAGCACAGGAGAACAAGCTGTGGCTTTAACTGCAGTAAGAGTGAGACCCAGGAAGCTTACGGCTGCAAGTGCAGGAAACTTTAATCAGATTCCTGAGAGTTATCAAGGTTTTGTGTCTGAAGGGAAAGTAATCCCATATCCCTCGAGTGGGGCAAGCAAGCCCATCGTAATTCTCAGGGACACAGGGGCCACTAGATCCCTTTTACTGGGATAAGGACTGACTTTTCCCCAGAGAGCACAGTGAACACCAAAATGGTGGTGACTGATATTGGAGGGCAGTATATGCCTGTACCCGTACATCGGGTGCACCTAGAGTGCGACCTAGTTTTGGGACCAGTGACCATAGCGATTTTCCCTAGTTTGTCTGTGGATAGGGTTGACCTGCTCCTAGGTAATGATCTGGCGGGGGTGAAGATGGTAGCCCGCCCCCCCTCAGTAGTGAAAGAAAGACCGCAGGAGATCAGAGATACAGGACAGTGGCAGAGACGGTCCCCTGCAGTTTCCCTGAATGTGTAGTGGATCCAGAGGAGACTGCATTGACACTGCTGGCAGCTAACCATGAGGTCTGTCTGTCCGAGACTTTCTTTGGAATGTTAGGAGACCCAGGGAATGAATTAAATGGATTTTCCCTAGCAGAGGCTCAGTGAGCCGACCCAGTATTGCGAGAGTTAGCACAGGCTGCCCAGTCTGAACGTGAAGCAGAGGGAGTTGTGACTGCTACTATTTAAAGAATGAGGTACTGATGAAGAAATGGAGTTCTCCTCACAGACCTGAGAGCAAGGAATGGAGTGTACTTCACCAGTTAGTGGTGCCACAGAGGTACCGGACAGAAATATTAAGAAGGACCAACGCGACTACAGTGGCTGTACATGCTGATATACAAAAAAACAAATCCTGCATAAGACAACAGTTTGACTGACCAAAACTCCACAAAGATGTGGTGGAGTACTGCAAGAGTTGCCACATGTGCCGCGTTGTGGGGAAACCCCAGCCAACAGTGAAACCTGCACCCCTAACTCCTGTACTGGTGTTAAGAGTATCCTCCAGCAGAAGGCTGGTGAACTGTAAGGGACCCCTGCCGAAAACAAAAGGGGACAGGCAGGCACAAGGCTGGAAAACAGTTAGGCAATGAAGGGGAAAAGTGACCAAGAGGACAGGTTAAAGGAACTCTGGGAGGAATCCTGGATGAAACCCCCTACTGTCCAGTCAGCCGACACTGAAAAATGTGAAAAGTTAGACCCCACATCCTCCTACATAAATGCAGACACAAGAAGCACCCCACCAGAGTTGCTAACAGCATTTACAGGAACCTGCAGAGACAAAGAAAGACCTCTAGGGGGCAGAGAAACCAGGAGGGTGATGTTTCACCTAGTCAAAGTGCCGCAAGGGAGCACAGTAGAGTCTGCACAAATACCTGCAAGCAGGAGTGTCCCAGAGAACAAAGGGGAGATTAACAAAGAATCCTCCCCAACTGTCAGAGAAAAAGCAAACCACCCATCCCCTGAAGTCAAAATCCTTTGCATGACTCAGCAAAGCACTGAAAAAAAGAGTTCAGGATAGACCTGCCCACTACTAATTCTCCTGGGGAAAAAAATTACCTCAGCAGGAACAAAGGCCCAGGCAATCATGGCAATGGCAAACTGAATCATATGTTTATTGGGACGCCAAAAAGGGAGCAATTAAAGCAGGACTGGCACCTAGAAAACTCTGGCAATTTTAATAAGCTTTAGGATATATGAATGAATGGAAACGAATGAGAGAAATGTATGTTTTTTCTGTGCCTTACATTTTTCTCAACCTTTTAATGAAATGCGCGTTTTCTCAAATCGCATTTAATTCACCTGGGTGTTGAGGTGTCATGCAAGCCCCCAATGCCAAGAATGAGGCACATTAATTTCAGAACATGGACATTAAATTTCAAATTGCTGCTGGGAAAAAGAGAAGGCCTGTTACAAGAATTACCAGACCTTGGCTGAAAAAAAAATTTACATATTAGCAGACAGTGCTTGTAGACAAAGGAGCTATTCCCTGCTCCAATTCAATCCACAAACAGACATGGTCAGACCAGTTAGTTACATGACTAACTGGCTGTTGCACAGTTTTGAACTGAGAGCCTGAAAGAAAGCTGTTTGCTCCTGGATTGAAAAGACCTCTCCTGGCTGGCTTGCCACAGCCTCTCCTGTCTGCTCCCATCTCTTTCTCACAACTGAATCCACTGAAGACACATAAACCCCAAGAGAGAAAAGCCTCCTACAGTGAACAAGGTTTAAGAAGAATACTGGGCCCCAATGAAAAGCAAGACCTACCTACAGTCAAGGACTCTACAGTGAGCTCGAAGAACCGTAACAACAACTCTTCAGAGATTGCCTCAAACCTTTCCACTTTATTTTTCTTCTGCTCTTTTTGTCCCTATCTGCATGTGTGTATCACATATGCATGCTAGCGTGGGACGTGGCATGTATCCGTAGGTGTCAACCGAATTAGAGTTTAAGTTTAATAAATTTCACTTTTCTTCTTTAAACCTGAGAAAACCTGTTTTGCTGTTTTTTTTGCCTTATAATTGGAAAGCAGTGAACAAGGATTCACCAAGGGGAAGCTAAAAACAGTGTGTTTAAAAATAAGACCCTGTTACAGTAAGACCAGATGAAAGCTGAAAGGGAACCCTAGACCTCTTTCTCACCTGGTCGTAACAATAGAGACACAATTCGGGTGTGTTTGGACCCAAGATGTTTGAGTCATGAACTTAAGAGGTGTTCACATAAAATTACGATTTTGGAAGAATTAAACTCAAGATTTGCTGGAGCAAAGTTTTTCTCCAAATTAGATGCAAAACATGTTTATTGGTTTGTGCATTTATCAGAAGGATCACAGGAACTAAACATGTTTCGAACAGCATTTGGAAGGTATTGCTTCCAGAGAGTACTGTTTGGCTTATCTGTAAGTCAAGATCAATTCCAGCAACATATGGACAGTATTGCCGAAAATGTTCCAGGTTGTGTATGCGTGGCAGATGACATTGCAGTCATGGGTGCCACTAAGGAAGGGTATGATCAAAATCTTAATGTGTTGATGGAAATGGCTGGACGAGAAGGTCTGGTTTTTAAACAGCAAAAAGTGCGAAATATGAACATACGAATTAGGAGCAGGAGTAGGCCACTCGACCCCACGAGTCTGCTCTGCCATTCAATAAGTTCGTGGCTGAACTGATTACTCCACATTTACACCTACCTCCAATAAGATTCCACCTCCTTGCATATCAAGAATCTATCTACCTCTGCCTTAAAAATATTCAAAGATTCTGCTTCCACTGCCTTTTGAGGAAGAGAATTCTAAAGATTCATGACCCTCTGAGAGAAAAAAATTCTCCTCATTTCTGTCTTAAATGGGCAACGCTTTATTTTTAAACAGTGACCCCTAGTTCAAGATTCTCCCACAAGGGGAAACATCCTTTCCACATCCACCCTGTGAAGACCCCTCAGGATCTTATATGTTTCACTCAAGTCGCCTCTTACTCTTCTAAACTCCAGAAGATACAAGCTTGTCCAACCTTTCCTCATCTGACAACCTGCCTATTCCAGGTATTAGTCTAGTAAACCTTCTCTGAACTGCTTCCAATGCATTCACATCCTCCCTTAAATAAGGAGACCAGTGCTGTACACAGTACTCCAAATGTGGTCTCACCATTACCCTGTATAGCTGAAGCATAACATATAAGACAACATATGTCAGCCAAGAGCGACGTCTCAACACATTCTATCTTCGCTGTCTCCAGAGAATCCTTGGCATCAGGTGGCAGGACCATATCTCCAACGCAGAAGTCCTAGAAGTCGTACATCCCCAGCATGTATGCCCTACTCAGCCAGCGGCACTTGAGATCGCTTGGCCATGTGAACCGCATGGAATATGGCAGCATCCCCAAGGACGTATTGTACAGTGAGCTCTTCACTGGTATCAGACCCACCGGCCATCCATGTCTCTGCTTTAAAGACATTTGCAAACGCGACATGAAGTCCTGCGACATTGACCACAAGTTGTGGGAGCCAGTTGCCAGCGATCGCCAGAGCTGGTGGACAGCTACAAAGGCGTGGCTGAAGAGTGGCGAGTCGAAGAGACTCAGCAGTTGGCAGGAAAAGAGACAGAAGTGTAAGGAGAGAGCCAACTGTGTTACAGCCCCCACAACCAACTTCACGTGCAGTACCTGTGGAAGAGTCTGTCACTCTAGAATTGGCCTTTATAGCCACTCCAGGCACTGCTCCACAAACCACTGACCACCTCTTGGCGCTTACCCATTGTCTCTCGAGACAAGGAGGCCAAAAAGGAAAAAGGGAATCTCCCTACATTTGTATTCCATTACCCTCATGATAAACAATAACATTCTATTAGCTTTCCTAATTACGTGCTGTACCTGCATACTATCCTTTTGCGATTCATGCACTAGGACACCCCGATCCCTCTGCATCTCAGTGCTCTGCAATCTCTCACCATTTTGATAATATGCTTCCTTTTTATTCTTCCTGCCAAAGTGGAGAATTTCGCACTTTTCCACATTATATTCCACTTGCCAGGTCTTTGCCCACTCACTTAACCTATCTATATCCCTTTGTAGCCTCCTTATGTCCTCTTCACAAGTTACTTTCCTACCTATCTTTGTGTCATCAGCAAATTTAGCAACAATACCTTCGGTCCCTTCTTCTAAGTCATTTATATAAATTGTAAAAAGTTGAGGCCCCAGCACAGATTCCTGTGGTATGCCACTTGTTACATCTTGCCAACCAGAAAATGACCCATTTGTGCCTACTTTCTGTTCCCTGTTAGCTAACCAATCTTCTATCCATGTCAATATGTTACCCCCTACACCATGAACTTTTATTTTCTGCAATAACCTTTGATGTGGCACCTTATCAAATGCCTTCTGGAAATCTAAGTACAATACATCCACTGGTTCCACTTTATCTACAGCACATGTAACTCCCTGAAAGAACTCCAATAAATTGGTTAAACATGATTTCCCTTTCACAAAACCATGTTGACTCTGCCTGATTACCTTGAATTTTTCTAAATGCCCTGCTATAACATCTATAAGAATATCTTCTAACATTTTGCCTAATATAGATGTTAAGCTAGCTGGCCTGCAGTTTCCTGCTTTCTTTCTCCCTCCCTTTTTGAACAAAGGAGTTACATTTGCTATTTTCCAATCTAATGGAACCTTCCCCAAATCCAGGGAATTTTGGAAAATTAAAACTAACGCATCAACTATCTCACCAGCCGCTTCTTTTAACACCCAAGGCTAAAGTCCATCAGGACCCGGGGACTTGTCAGCCCGCAGCTCCAACAATTTGTTCAGTACCACTTCCCTGGTGATTGTAATTTTCGTGAGTTCCTCCCTCCCTTCTATTTCCTTACTTCAAATATGAGAGTAAACTAGCGAGAAACATAAAAACAGACTGTAAAATCTTCTATGGGCATGTAAAAGGAAAAGATAAGCAAAAACAAATGTAGGTCTGTTACAAGCAGAGTCAGGAGAATTTATCATGAGGAATAAGGAGGAAAATACTAAAAACCTCCCAGAAATAATGGAGAATCAAGGGACTGGTGTAAACGAGGAACGGCAAGATATTAATATTAGCAATGAAGATACTAGAGAAATTAATGGGACTTAAAATTGATAAATCCCATGAACCTGATGATCAATATCCCAGAATGCTTAAAGAGGTGGCTGTAGAGATAGTAGACGCATTGGTGATCATCTTTCAAAATTCTATAGACTCTGGAATGGTTCCTGCAGATTGGAAGGTGGCAATTGTAACCCCACTATTTAAGAGAGGAGGGAGAGAGAAAATGGGGAACTACAGACCTGTTAGTCTAACATCAGTTGTAGGGGAAATGCTAGAATCTATAATAAAGGATGTGATAACAGGACACTTAGAAAATAACGGTAGGATTAGGCAGTGTCAACATGGATTTATGAAAGGCAAATCATGTTTAACAAACCTGTTGGAGTTTTTTGAGGATGTAACTAGCAGAATAGATCAGGGGGAACCGGTGGATGTGGTATATTTAGATTTTCAGAAAGCTTTTGATAAGGTCCCACACAAGAGGTTAGTAAACAAAATTAGAACACATGGGATTGGGGGTAATACATTAACATGGATTGAGAACTGGTTAACAGACAGAAAACAGAGAGTAGGAATAAATGGGTAATTTTTAGGTTGGCAGGCTGTGACAGGTGGGGTACAGCAAGGATCAGTGTTTGGGCTCCAGCTATTCGCAATCTATATCAATGATTTGGATGTGGGGATTAAATGTAAGATTTTCAAGTTTACTGATGATACAAAACTAGGTGGAAGTGTGAGTTGTGAGGAGGATGCAAATACCCTTCAAGGGGATTTGGAGAGGCTAAGCGAGTGGGCAAAAATTTGGCTGATGGAAAACAATGTGGAGACATATGAGGTTACCCACTTTGGGAGAGAAAAACAGAAATACAGAGTATTTCTTAAACGGTGAGAGGTTGTTAAGTGTTGAACCTCAAAGGGACTTGGGTGTCCTTGTTCATGAGGCACTGAAAGCTAACGTGCAGGTACAGTGAGCAATCATGAAGGCAAATATTATCTTGGTCTTTATTACAAGAGGATTTGAGTATAGGAGTTACTGCAATTATATAGAGCCTTGGTGAGACTGCACCTGGAGTATTGTGTGCAGTTTTGGTCTCCTTACCTAACGAAAGATATACTCACCAAACTAATTCCTGGGATGGACGGATTGTCCTATGAGGAAAGATTAAATAGACTGGGCCTCTATTCTCTGGAATTTAGAAGAATGAGAGGTGATCTCATTCAAACATACAAAATTCTTACACAGCTCAAAGTGTAGATGCAGGAAGGATGTTTCCCCTGGCTGGGGAGTCTAGAACCAGGGGACACAGTCTCAGAATAATAGGCAGGCCACTTAGCACTGAGATTCTTCATCAGAGGGTGGTGAATCTTTGGAATTCTCTGCTCCAGAGGGCTGTGGAGGGTCAGTCGTTGAGTATAATCAATACTGAGATTGATAGATTTCTACATATTGAAAACATCAAGGGATACGGGGATAGTGCAGGAAAATGGTGTTGAAGTAGAAGATCAGCCATGATCTCATTGAATGGCGGAGCAGGCTCGAAAGGCTGAATGGCCTACTCCTGCTCTTATTTCTTATGTTCTTGTATGTTCTAATCCAGCAAAATAGAAGACATACAAAATATGCCTACACCCCAAGACCGAGAGGATTTGCAACAATGTCTAGGGTTATTCAATTTCTTAGTACCCTATATACCCAACTTTGCCGAGAGAGCATTGTCATTGAGAGAACTGCTAAGAAAAGATTTTGCATTTGTGTGGCAAAAGGACAATCAACATGTAATTGAATCACTTAAACAATCATTATCAGAGAAGACAAGTCTTCTTCAATACTACAACCCAAAAAAGGAAACATTCTTGGACGTCAATGCATCACAGAAAGAACTAGGAACTTGCCTTATACAGGAAGGAAAACGAATAAAGTTTGGTTCAAAGAGTCTCTCAACAATGCAAGCCAATTACTCAAACATAGAGCATGAGACACTTGCTCTAATGTTTGGCATTGTGAGGTTCCACACGTACCTTTTTGGTAAGCAGATCATTGTGGAAGTGGATCACAAACCATTAGAAATGATGTGGCATAAACCTCTGACAAGTGCGCCACTTAGATTGCAAAGGTTACCAATCAAAATCCAAGGGTATGACAGCCAAGTCCATTATAAGCCAGGGAACGGGATGGTCACATCGGACACATTGAGCTGACTGTCAAATCTGAAGAAAGCAGCAGATATTTCATTAGACTTACAAGTTGACAGTATGGACATAGAGATCGAAGACGTACTTAACATTGATTTGATGAGCTTTGGACAGCACAAGTGCAACCAGCTTAGAGAAGAAACAGCCAAAGATCCACTGCTTGAAGGCATTGTGGTGAGTTATTGTCGATGGTTGGCCTGATACAATACAGGTGGTTCGAGACAACCTAAGATCCTTTTGAACATATTGGTGGGGGGGGGGGGGTACTTAGATATCTCAAGAGGAGTAATATTTAAAGGAAGACAGGTGCTGATTCCTGAATCTCTTTGTCAGGATATATTGTCGCAATTGTACCAGGGCCACATGGCCATCAAGCAAACAAGACCCCTGAAGACAAAAACTGTGTACTGGCCTGGGATTAACTGCAATATCGAGAGAGCTGAGAGGATGTGCAAGGCATACCAAGCACATCAGCCAAAGCAGCACAGGGAACCACTACACCCTCACGAGGTCCCATCACATCCCTGTTTGAAGATTGCAACAGATCTGTTCACCATTCGTCATGATGATTTCCTCTTAATCATAGATTACTTTCAAAATTCCCAATCATCAGACAGTTGAGAGATGCATCGAGCACATCTGTAGTGAATATGATGAATGCTATATTTAGTCTTTTCGGTACACCGGAAGAGATTGTATTAGATAATGGTCCACAATATACAAGCAAACCATTTCAGTATCTATGTGCCAAGAGGAGCATAAACTATGTAATAGCCTCTCCAATGGTCTTACCAACAGAATGGTTTGTACGGTTAAATCGCTTATTGTGAAGTTTGGGGAAACAGAGCAAGATTTCCAGATTGTTATGTTGCATTTATGGGCAACACAATTAGACATGGGATTACCATCACCAGCTGAAATTATGTTCAGAAGGCAGATCAAAACGACACTCCCGAGTCATCATCTGTCCAGGCTTACATCAGTGCAGTACTGGAGAAGCAGGAGAAGATGAAGTGTACATATGATCGGCATGCAAGTGTGGAATTGCTTAGTTTACACGTGGGGCAAAAACGTTTGAGCTATTCACCCAAAAAAGGAACCTGGTTCTCCGCAGAGGTATCTAAGGTTTGCAGCAAGCCAAGATCTTACAAAGTCACAACACCTAATGGAGAGATGTTGAGGAGGAACAGATGTCAACTAAGGGAATTGTCCAACTGCATCTTATCCAATACTCCAAAAGCAGCATGAACATGTTCGCGGGTGAGGTTTGAGAGTATAAAATTGTGGAAGACCACTGTGAAGACAACCAGCTCAATGCTAATGTGCAGGATACCGATATGTCTATGTCACCAAGTCAAGAACACCACAGTGATGATTCTAGATCTTGGAGGAGTTTTACGATTATGAGGTCTGGGCATTTGGTAAACCACCTATACATTTTAGGGACTCTTAGATGATGGATGGATGTCTAACTTTTATGTAAACCATGTTCACAGTTATCCTGTTATGTTATATGATTTATTCTTATTGTGTAATGGTCTACTTAAGGAAAAAGGGGGATGCTGTGATATTGCTTTAAAGGAATATGTAAAAAGTGAGTGTGCATCATTACTGCAGGAAGTGATGTCATGACACAGCAGTAGGAGTTGTGTTGATTCTGAGTGTGATGTGCTTAAAGAGTTCTCTTGTAAATGTGTGTATAGTATTGTGAGTCTTCAATAAAAAGAACCCAAAGTATTTGTCACCATTCATCATTGTGCAATTGGTAAATTTGTGTGAAGAACCCAGTAACCCAACAGGTACCTTATCCTTTCTTACTCATTTCCAGTCATTATCCTGTATTGGAGGCCCTTGTTGTAGACAGCCTCTACTATAACTATGTGTTATTACTCTCAATTACTCTTTACGTTGTTACCCTATGTTGTGAAACTCCATTGTTAATAATTCTTTTCTTTAATTATTGTGTTATTTTCTAACTTCTATCCGTGCCTAATGCCTTCTGTTACGATAAACAAGACCGTTTGCAATACTAATATATAAACACATAGAATCATTTTATGACATCCCTCTTTAACTATTTTAAAAGAGCGTTAACATCTTTAAAATAGGTGGGTTAATGCCTTATGTAAAATAGCAAACAAGGAATGCTATTCAAACAGGCATGATGGGCCAGCTGGCTTTGTTTGGTAAACTTAAAGCTAAACATTAGTGTCCTAATATTACAGTACTTTCTAGTCCCATCTTTATTAATCCTGAATTATTGTTAGATAATTGTAATTCTTTGCTATTATCCTCTTTATAATTCTTTGAAGTCATTATCCTCTGCAGTTATTCTGTATCTGTTGTATGTTTGTGTGTACCCACTGCTATTGTTCCCTTATAATTATTACCATTTATACTTACTCTTCTATTTAATTCTGGGTTTTTTTCTTATCACATTCTGTGGCTGTTGCATCTTTTTTTTTGTATTTACTACACATTCATCCAAGACCAGGACGATGACAGGAAATTATGCTCTGACCTTTACCTGTAAGGAACCTGGATGAAACCAATTCAGGATGTCTCAGTTCTGTTCTTAGTGGGAAGGGATCCCCAATCCAAAATATGCCACCAAATTGACACTTAATTGTCATTAAATAGGCAACCTTGTAGAGGGGCAAAAGAATAGCCAGTGTGAAAGCTATCACCCTGGCACAGAACTGGGTTTGCTACTAAGGTTGCAGTTACTAAGGGGTTGGGACTGATTGCTTTAGTGGAAACTTTACTGTGCATGTAACAATGACACACCTGACCTGGGAGTGCTTGAAGCAGACACTTAAGTGTCTGAAATCAAAGGGTTCCATTCTGCCAATGCGCTCCCTCTCTAATTATTACTTTCTGATATTATTGCACTCACTAACTACCCCAATTTTATACTAACTTCTCTTGTTATGGTTCTCTGTATTTCTCCATTGTTACTCTTAGTTTGTCACTCTCTAATTTTGTTGCTCTCTATATTTCATAGCATCCATTATTAGTCTCTGGTAACTTTTTTGTACATAAAACCACTAAAACCATCAGATCGAGGAGTTTCCATTTCATGCTGCCAACTCTTTATTATTTTGTGTATGTTTTTACACTCTAATTCTCCTTGTTGCTCAAATCAGCGATTGGCTTTTGTATTTACTTCCCTCTGTGGTACTCTGTTATTCTTTGTTGTTGCTCTTTTCTGTGTTAACTGTATTGTTACTCCGTTCTGGTGTTACTATCCTGTCTTTATTCTCTGCTATAATTACTCTCCTCGTTATTATCTTCTGTTAGTCTCTGTTACTCTGAGGTTATTCTCTTTTGTTGCTTTGCCATTATTCTCTTTTATTCTACTATGTTCTTATCTCATTAGGTTATTAATCTCTCTCATTTTAACCCTCTATTATTATTGTCAGGTACATGTTGCAATTTTTACTTTGTCTTTCTCCTTGCCATGGCTGTCCTTTGCTTTAATTGTCTCAGGTTATAAACTCTCTCTATCATATTGTTCTTTGTAATCATTATCTTTTCTTATCATCATGTTGCTATCCTAACATTACCCTCTTTTGTATTGTTTTAAATCTTCTGCTCTTATCTACTTTTATTTTTCTTCTCTGTTGTTTCCGACTGTTGCTGTTAGTATTAATGCTTTAGTTATCTAAAGCTGGAGGCAGCCCTGTATAATAAACAAGCTGGTGGCAATGACATCTACTGAAACATCAAAATCCTTCAGAGACACAGGGCTGAATTTTATGGGCCCCCTAGGGACAAGACTGGAGGCGGGGTGGCCCATAAAATTGCGGCGGAAGGCAGAGGGTGGAATGCCCATCACCTTCCTGACACCTTCCAATTTATTCCAGGGTGGGGAAGGCCAAGGACAGCCTTCCCGCCCCAGGCTAATTGAGGCCCTTAAGTGTTCTAAGTAAGGAGTGGCCCAGCACCATGAGGAGATGCCGCCACGTAAAACCTAGTGGCCTCCTAGAGGGGTCGGGGTTCCTCCTTTGGGGGTAATACAGGGTCCCCCATCCCCCTACCCCGATGGTGATTGCTGACTACTTGGGGAAAAAACCCACCCCCATGCACACCAACCCCCAATCCCACCCCCACCCCATCGTTAGGGCCTGCCTGACTGGTCTCACTTACCTCTCTTGGGGTCTCCGACGTTTTCAGTGCTGCAGTGGCTACTGCTCCCAGTGGCGCTGCTGGTACTAGAGAGCCGCTGGCCGCCTGCTTGGAGGCAAGAGCTCATCCCTCAAAGGGATGGTGCCGCTGACAGCAGGCAGTTAATTGCCTGCCCACCATGGAATTGCAACAGGGGTCCAACGGAGGGTTGAAGTGGGGTCTATCCTGCACTACCCCCTGACCCCCCCAACACCACCCCCCTCCCCCCCCCCCCCCCCACAACCTTCCGATCCACCACTGGGGCTTCTTTTGCCAGAAGAAAATGCAGCCCACAGATCTGGATTTACTCCCTGAATTTTATTTTTTCATGGGATGTGGGTGCTGCTGGCAAGGCCTGCATTTATTGACCATCCCTTATTGCTTTAATTTTGGCCAGCACGGCAAATAATAGGGGGAATTGCGGCTGGGAGAGCTGCCACCAAATTCCTGTCCCTGAATGTAACTGCTGGAATTTTCCTCTGCCACCCTTGGGGGCGAATCTTATGACCCTCATCCAGTGCCCACTCCACCACTTCCCTCCATTTATGCCAATGTTCTGCCTCCCAGGAAGATTGTGTTCAAGAGGAACTTACCATTAGGTGGCTGGAGACTTTTAAGAAGTTCTATTTGAATGGGTCTTCTACTTCCAGTTCTTGCTCATCACAATTGTTTGTAGCATCTGGGGAGACTCCTCATTTGTCCCCAATTGTTTGCCTGCCCCTATAATCAGCTGCAATAAGTGCATTAAAATACCACAGTTTTATACAAATGTATTGACAGACACATGAAAAATAGTGCACAGAGGGAATTAGCCATATTTCTCAGTTACTTGTATATTTTTCTGGGAATTTTCAAATGCCTAGCAGTACAGTGTTGGATATCTGTACTGGTTATTCAAATACATTGAGATTTCTTTCCCTTTTCTGTCCTTCAGTTGGATACACAATGAACGATCTGATATTTGAATGGGATAAAACTGCTGCTGTACAGGTAGCTGACGGATTAACGTTACCACAGTTTATTCTCAAAGAGGAAAAGGATTTGAGATACTGCACAAAGCACTACAATACAGGTCAGTGTTGTAACTAGTATCATTGCCATCATGATACTGTGGAAGACACTACAATATAGGTCAGTGGCATAGTCAAAGTTATCTTCACAACAATAGTGCATAAACCTTTAACCTCCTGGCTCAATTTTTTTCTGTTCTAAGCACATTGTGAACAATAGGTTTTACCTGTCCAAATTAATAAGTTGATACTATTTTCTGTTGCTACTTTTAATTTTTTTCCCCATTGATAATCTTCCATGCTGTGATGTAACTTACCCATGGGACATGGAATCCAGTGGGGGAAAAAAGGTAAATGACGTGCCCTTAATCATCATTCAGCATTGCTTGAGTAAAGATATTCTGTATCTGTTATATTACTGTCCTTTGTTTTGGCACTCGGGTTGATGGAGAGTACTTTATCAGTAGGGCAAGCACAGCATCCTCTGGATTTTTACACTTGCCACATGTGCTGCAATTTGCTAACTAAATATCGCAAGTTGATACAGAAGGTCCCAGAGTCAACAAAAGTGCTGTTATCTATGTGAAATTGAGTGATAAATCACTCACTGTGCCAATTCATTTGCTCTACTTATAGGCCGATGGATTTGTGGGAATAGGGGATGTGATGTTCACAGTAGTTGCTTCTTGTGTATACACGTTTTTAGCAAATCCGAGTCTTTGTTGTCTTCTATACATGGTTATTTAAATCCTTTCCTTTTAATTTGACACATACTAGAAGAGGCATTGGTTTATTTTAACATCTCCATACAGTAAATCATATGTTCAGTGTTCAGTTCCATTCGCTACTACTCAAATAATTAAATAGTCCATGCCTGCATGCAGAAAGACCTGGATAACATTCATGTAAGAGCTGATAAATGGCAAGTAACGTGCCAGCCAATGATCATCTTCAACAAAAGAGAATCTAACTACCTCCCCTTAACATTTAACAGCATCACCATCATCATCATCAAATCCCCCACCATCAACATCATGGCAGTCACCATTGACCAGAAATTTAACTGGACCAGCCACATGAATATGGTGTCTACAAGACCAGAACTGAGGCTGGGAATTCTGCAGCAAGTAACTCATCTCCTGACTTCCCAAGGCCTTTCCACCATCTACAAGGCACAGGAGTGTAATGGAATACTCTCCACATGCCTGGATGAGTGCATCTCCAACAACACGCGAGAAGCTCAACACCATCCAGGGGAGAGCAACCTGCTTGTTTGGCAGCCCATCCACCACCTTAGCCATCTGCTCCCTCCATCTCCGGCAGACTGTGGCTGCATAACTTGCCAAGGCTTCTTTGGCAGCACCTCTCAAGCCAGCCGCCTCTACCATCTAGAAGGACAAAGGCAGCAGGAGCATAAGAACGCCAAGGCCTCCAAGTTCCCCTCCAAGTTGCACATCATCCTGAGCTGGAAATGTATTGCCATTCCTTAATGGCTCACCACCACCTTCTCAAAAGCAATTAGCGATGGACAATAAATGCTGGCCTTGCCAACAACGCCCACATCTGTAACTGAATTTTTAAAAAAGGGCATTAATAAATAGCACTTGAACATAATACTTGACTTGAGCAGGATGACAGAGATATGAATGAGAGTTGATGTTGAATTTAAAGAGGTAGTTTGCCAATTTCACATTACCGTTGGGGAGCCTTGCTTGCTTGAAGTGCACACTGTGCATGATTTGTTTTGGCCATTATCAATCATCAGAAATTCATGGGAAGCACATCTCCAGATTTCGAAGATGTGCGAGAAGCAAAAAGTCAGGATGTTACTCCTTAGAAACTGAGCAAAGATATAATCACTTGATGAATTATAGAATCATACAGCAGAGAAGGAGGCTCTTCAGCAGATCCTACCTGTGCTGCCACTTTTCCCCTAGTCGTGCGAATCTTTCTATTTGTGGTATCTATTCAGTTCCCTTTTGAAAGTTACTATTGAATGTGCTTCCACTGCCCTTTCTGGCACTGCATTCTGGATCATAACTCACTGCGCAAAAAAATCTCCTCTATGATTCTTTTACTAGTTATCTTGAATCTGTGTTCTCTGGTTACCAACTTTACTGCCAGTGGAAAAAGTTTCTGTGAAACACAATGACTGTTCCTTGTAAAGATGTAGACTGTTTGGAGACTTCATTGATATTTTTTAGTATTTTAACCATTCTAAATCATGTAACTTTTGTGTCCCACTTCAGGGAAATTTACTTGTATAGAGGCACGTTTCCACCTGGAGAGACAGATGGGTTACTACCTAATCCAGATGTATATCCCAAGCCTCCTCATTGTTATCCTGTCCTGGGTCTCCTTCTGGATTAACATGGATGCAGCACCAGCACGTGTTGGTCTGGGAATTACCACTGTGCTTACCATGACTACTCAGAGTTCAGGATCCCGAGCATCACTACCAAAGGTAACATAGTGAAAGGTACCACAAGTTAAGGGAGTAACGGAGTGGACTTGCATAGCATCAAAACACTTAAGTAAGAGTTCAAAGGAGCAGCATAACTCAGCAATTTTATGTGTAGTTTTAAAGTCTTGTTCTGTCAGGGATTATATATCATATGTATATAGTGCGTGTGTATGTAAGTGGACACATGTTTTATATACACATATGTTAATAATTGAGCAGTAATATTTCCAATAATTCACAAGAAGGCATTTAACAAATAAAGCTGTTAAAGAGGATTTTGTGTCTCGGTACAAGATTACAGATTACCTGGATTGAAAACTATTTAAACAGAGCAGAGAACTTGAAGGTACAATAAAAAGTTAACAAAATCTCAAGCACAGTTAGAAATTAGAAGAATCTTTTTACACAGGATAATGAATATGTAGTGCAGACTACCAAGGTTAATTGTTACCTTGAAAAATAAATTAGATTAATACATACTGAGAAAGGGGATTGAAAGTTATATAGATATTATATAAATATAGATATTATTATAGATAGCACAAAAGAGTAATAAATGGAAATGCTCTATCTGGGATGTACTAACCAATGGTGTTCCACAGAGAATTTGCTAGTGCCTATAGGCAGATGACAAGCAGAAAAAAGATAGCAAATATTTTGAGGGAATTGTCCCAGTTAGGTAAATCGGTTGAGAACTGGCAAAAACATTTAGTGTTAGTAAATGTAAGGTAATGTATACAGGACTGGACTATAACCTGAATGAGGCCAGCAGAACTGTGGGATCACCCCCACCAAAATATATCAAATGCTTTCCCCATAAAGGGGCAATACTATTCAAATTTTATGAAGTGGTGGTCCACCCAACTTAATTATAAACAAAATAAACTAACAGAATGGAACAAAATTAAATCAAAATCACGGACCTGGGAATTCCAAACAAAAATGTCAAACAATGACCATTTGTTACGGAAGAAACACATTGAAACACTGCCTGCTGGTGTTGAAGGGTTCACTGGATAGTCATTATGGCCTTGAACATATGCAAGTTGTTGGAGGAATCATAGATCTGTGGATGGCAGACTTGACCAAACCCAATAGCAGGCCTAACAGTTAGTTCCCTATAGACTTGCCCTGTGCATCAGGTGACCAAAAATAAAAGGGATGGAGACAAAACCAAATAAAATTAAAACAGCTTCCTTAAATAATGGAGGCGCAATACAACCTCTGGCATTGTAAATTAAGATTGAACATGGAATAATGTGAAATGGCACACATTGAAATGGATGGAAAAGGAAAGGGATTTGGTATGGGATCATATCCAAAAATTATCTAGCAGATGTGAAGTAGTTGGCAATTAAGCACATTGGGTAGTTGATTACATCTCGGTGGTTTTGGATTGCAAATTAGAGCATTTATAATGGCTTTGCATAGGTCATAGTGCAGCCAAATCTGAAGTATGCTGTGTAGCTTTGATCACCCTGAAAACGCTATGGGTAGACTGGAAAAGTCTCAGAGTAGAACAAGAAGCATAATTGCTGGTTTTAGAGGGCTACATTACGGAGAAAGACCAGGCAATTGATTTTATTTTCACTGAGAACAAACTAAGAGACATAATATGAGTCTTCAGAATAACGAAATCTAGAGAGATAAGGTGGAAGGAAGCAGAGTATTTTTCTTTGACAGTGAGCAGAGAACTTGAAAGTACATTTAAAAAAATGAACAAAACCTCAAGCACAATTAGAAATTAGGAATCTTTTTCCACAGGATAATGACTATGTATTACAGACTACCATGGTTAATTGTTACCTTCAAAAATAAATTAGATTACCACCTACTGAGAAAAGGGATTGTGAGTTATATAGATATGTAGATCTATATAGATAGAACAGTAGATCTGTTCGAGCCATTTGAGCAATAAAAAGAGAGTATCAAGATCTTGTGTGGGGCAGGGGGAAATTCATGATTGATGTAGTCATGCACTGGCTGTGGAATAGTCTGCTTATTCCAAGCTTTCTCTTGTCCTTCATTTCTCAATATGTGTGAGTATCTGTTGGGCATTCCCAATGTTTTCTGTTCCTACTTTCCCATCTCTTGCTTTTATCTTTTTCTATTTCCTCATGTCTTTCTTGTTGAATCTAATTGTCTTTTCATTCTTGTTTTATTCCTTTCAAATTTTTTGTGATGACAAAATAGTTAAAAGACTTATCCAATGAAACTCCCTTGAAAAGAATAGTGGCAAGAGCTTGGTTATTTGATGAATGTGTAATTCCTTGTAGCGGGAGTAATTGTCTTTCCCTATTTCAGGTATCCTATGTAAAAGCTATTGACATCTGGATGGCTGTCTGCTTACTCTTTGTCTTCTCTGCACTATTGGAATATGCAGCTGTTAACTTTGTATCTCGTCAACATAAAGAACTGCTGAGGTTCCGCCGGCGAAGGCGCCTGCACAAGGTAGGGGCTAGAGAGATAAGGACATGAGATCCTTTCCACTATATACACAGTCAGAGTATAACTAGAGAGACAGTGACAGAGGATACCTTCTCATTTATATACACAAACAATATGAACCCTAGATCAGGGACAAATAAATTGTTTCTGGGAGATGTGTCAACTATAACAATTTGCATTTTGCATTTATAGAGCACCTTTAACAGAGCAAAGTGTCCCAACACACTTCGCAGAAGACTCATCAGTCTAAAGTTGATGCTGAGACAAGGAGGATATATTAGGAGTGGTGAATAAAAGCTTGGTCAAAGAGGCGGGGTTTAGGGAGGGTCTTGACAGAAGATAGAGAGATGGAGAGATTTCGAAGAGGGAATTTTAGAGCAAAGAGCCTTGACAGCTGAAGGCGCAGCCACTAATGGTGGGATTAAGGGTGTGGGGTATGCACAAGAAACCCGAATCAATTCTTGGATTGTTGTAGGGCTGGAAAAGGTTACAGATAGGGAAGGATGAGATCTTGAGGATGAGAATTTGATAAGTGTCCCTTACTTAAGGATGCTTATTACTAGAAAATCAATATTTCCTATGAGGCACCATTCTTTCCTTGAGGGTAGATGACTATTTGCACATGGGGGAAAGCATCTCTAACTTTATAATTCATCAGGAGAAATTATTACTGACAGTGGACTTCTGTTTAAATGACTTGAGCCTAAACTTGCATGGAAAATAAAATACGTAACTCATGGTTTTGGGGCTGCTTTATTACTCATCTACACAGAGTGCTAACCACTATGAGTTCATATCACGTTCTCTTCTTTCTGTTTTGCGGCAGATGAGAGTAAGTATGGAAGATAGAAGTGTATCTTAATCTTACGGTTAATTTCTGTGCTCATCAAGGTGAAGGTTTCAGTGTTAGGCAACTGAATTCCTCCACATTTATATCCAGTGCCAGCATCAAACTTCCCCAGGCCATAGTCAGATGCAGAATAAAGCTCACTTCATTTCAACTCTTAAACCCAATCTCAGAATAGCATCTTTATCCCACACTACTTTCCTTTTCCTATCTCGTCATTCTTGTGGATTCTCTAATAAAAATACTTGCACCTTATCACAACGCAATATCCCAAAATGCTTTACACAATGAATTAATTTTTGAAATCCAGAGATTTATTAAGTCTGCAAATACATTAGCCATTCTGTACTAACAGCAATGAGATTAATGATCACTTGTATTGGCTGACTAAGATTTCTAACTTAGTACTAGTAATACTGAATAATGTGCAATTTTGTGCTACAAAAACTGGATTGAGACTCTCCAATGCCACTTTGCATAAGGCCTTTGCAGTTGGTAAAGAGAATGCATTGCCATCCCATCAGTCTGGCAAGATTTGAATCCATGTTGCAGAGATGCATATGAACTAGATCAAGATCATCCAGTCCCCCTGAGAATTCAATTATAATATAGGAGTTGTTATATAAGGGACCACAGTGATCATCAAGGCAGCATTTGACTGAGTGTGGCATCAAGGAGCCCTAGCAAAATTGAGGTCAATAGGAATCAAGGGGAAAACTCTCCACCAACTGGAGTCATACCTAGTACAAAAAAATATGGTTGTGGTTGTTGGAGGCCAATTATCTCAGCCCAAGAATATTGCTGCAGGAGTTCCTCAGGGTGGTGTACTAGGCCCAAATCATCTTCAGCTGCTTCATCAGTGACCTTCCATGCCTGCATGCAACAAGACCTGGATAGCATTCAGGCTTGGGCTGATAAATGGCAAGTAACGTTCGTGCCATACCAGTGCCAGGCAATGACCATTTCCCCTTGACATTCAATGGGCATAGCTGAATCCCCCACCATCAACATAATTTGGGGGAGGGTAGGGTTACCATTGACGAGAAACTTAACTGAATCAGCCATATAAATACTGTGGATAAAAGAGCAGGTCAGAGGCTGGGAATTCTGCAGTGAGTAACTCACCTCCTGACTCCCCAAAGCCTGTCTTCTATCTAAAAGGCACACAAGTCAGGAATGTAATGGGATACTCTCCACTTGCCTGGATGAGTGCAGCTCCAACAACACCCAAGAAGCTTGACACCATCCAAGACAAAGCAGCCCACTTGATCAGCACCTTAAAACCTTAAATGTTTATTCCCTCCTTCACCGGCATCCAGTGGCAGCAGTGTGTGCCATCTACAAGATGCATTGCAGCAACTCACCAAGGCTCCTTCGAGAGCACCTTCCAAACCTGCAACCTCTGCCACCTAGAGGAACAAGGGCAGCAGATGCATAGGAACACCACTCTCTATAAGTTCCCCTCCAAGTCACATATCATCCTGACTTGGAACTATACAGCAGTTCCTGCACTGTCACTGGGTCAAAATCTTGGAACTCCCTCCCAAACAGCACTGTGGGTGTACCACCACCACATGGACTGTAGCAGTTCAAGAAGGTGGCTCACTACCACCTTCTCAAGGGCAATTAGGGATGGGCAATAATTGCTGGCCTAGCCAGCGATGCCCATATCCCTTGAAAGAATGACAAATTCCATTGGAACACCAATGCAGTGCATCATGTAGTCATAAGCAGGTTTCTATTAGAAGCCGTCCACACATTGAGTTCCCAATCTGTGCCTCAGAAAGCAGTTACCGAGCAGAAACTAGGTATAGAAATGCCTCTGGTCACTGTGTGGTGAGCATAAATGCATTTCTGAAGATCTCTTCTGTTAATATTTCTAGCTAAATCATAAACAAAAAGACTGCATAGATTTTCTAGTTGATCTGTGGATCTGATGGGAACTTGGTTGTGACGGGTTTCACAGGCATCGGATCAAATAGATGTTGACCCTGCAGGAGCTTAATATTCTCCTTGTCCTGACACCAGTAACATCTTCTAATAGCAGTCTGTTGCTTGTGCTTCAGACCTGTTACAGTTCCTTAAAGGGAAGGTTGTTTTGTGGGAACATACAAACAGGACACATAAGTAACATAATTCAAGCAGTGTTGAAAGGCGTCTCTTGGAGCCAGCAATGTAAAGTTTGTTACTTTTCTATAGTTATAGGCCTGAATATGTCAACGCACCCAAACAACAACTATCAACAGCTTAGATCGCTTTTACCAACATTTGCAAACACCAGCACAACGTTACATGATCAGAAGATTCAGTTAGTAAACTTGAGAAGGTAACACCAAAAAGGCACAGACCATGTCTAATGCAGAGCAACTGCTAGTGAAAGACAAAGAGGAGGAACATTGTGCAAACTATCCTTGTACATCAGGAAATTCAGAATTGCAGTGACATTAGAAAGCCTTAGGCAATGGCACAGGAAAGGAAATAGCTGGCTTTGCTGGCTGAAGCATTAGTCACTTCATTCATAGATCTGTGGCCAACACATTGGCAGATAGTGCAGAGGATCCCTCTGTCATCATTGTATGTGTGGGCTTGAGTATTAGAGACTATATGGGGGTTGTTGTAAGGTCAAATAGGCATATGCTGCAGCAGTGAACAGAAGTCTTTATTAAAGCTTGTTAAATCGTTGTTAAAATTACATCTGTGACTTCAAGTGTGATTCTTCAACCTGAGATGTGACATTGGCAATGAGGGTATAAAGACACACAATACAGAGGTAAATTCAGAGATATTTAGGATTATATCATGGCATTTGCTGGAGCTGATATGTCTGTGATTTGGGGAATTGAGCCGTTTGATCTGACGGGTGATGCCAGTACCATCAGTTTGAAATGGAAAGCGTGACTGGAGGAGTTTGAAGCGTATGCTGACCGCTGCGGTTTGTTTTTGGATGGGGCGACGGATGTGCAGAAAGTTCAGTGACGGGTGTCTGAAATTCACTGCCTGGAACGGTGGTGGAGGTAGAAACCCTCAATTCTTTTAAAAGGCACCTGGACATGCACCTGAAGTGCTGTAACCTGCAAGGCTATGGACCAGGTGCTGGAAGCTGGGATTAGATTGGGTGGCTAGTTTTCTTTTCAGCAGGTGCAGACACGATGGGCTGAATGGCCTCCTTCTGCACTGTAACTTTTCTATGGTTCTATGAGCCTTATTGCTGTTCAATGTGGGTGCGTCAGTGAGGGAGACTTTCAAGATGGTGCCTGACCTGGGAGAAAAGGCGGATTATGAACGTGCAGTGAAAGCTTTGAAGGACCATTATGTGGTGACGCCAAATGCCCCATTCCAAAGACATGTTTTCCGTCAAATGAGACAAAGAGAGGGAAACCCAATTTATGCCTTGTTTGAGGCAGGCGTCGGATGGATCACAAGCCATTGCAGATGATCTATTTTCCCAGATCCAAACCATATGCCAGAATCGAAAGATGGGTTTTGAGACTCCAGCAATACAAGTACAAGGTGGTTCACATTGCTGGAAAGATGAACAATACTGACTCGCTGTCACAACTACTCTGGGAGGATCAAACACAGATCTTCACTAGAGAAGGAGGCTGAATCAATGGTGCGGTTTGTGGCAGTTCATGCTACAATGAGAGCAATGACAACGAGAGAGGTTGAAAGAGAGTCAGACAAAGATCCAGAATTGAATGACATCAGACAGAGAATCCAAGCTGGAAATTGGGAAAATTACCCAATCAGAGAATACATCATTATACGAGATAAGCTCTGCACAATTGGGAAAGGTGTTCTCAGAGGTAACAGACTTGTAGTGCCATAAAAGCTTAGACCTAGACTGGTGATGTTAGCTAATGAGGGTCACTTGGGAGTGGTTGGTACTAAGCAATACTTACAAGCCAAAGTATGGTGGCTGAGGATGGAGAAAGATGTGGAGCAGTTTGTCAAAACATATCATGGATGTCAACTTGCCAGTAGACTCAATCCACCAGAACCAGTACGCAGTACGTTGTTACTGGCTGGACCATGGGAAGATGTAGCAGTTGACTTCTTAGGTCCATTTACATCAGGAGAGTCCTTACTAGTGGTGATTAACTATTACAGCCATTATGAGTATGTAGTAATGAAGTCTACAATGGCAGAGAAAACAGTGTTTGGATTGCCTGAAATATTTGCAAGGCATGGTCTACCAGTCAGTGTATTCAGACAATGGTCCACAATTCAATTCACAGACCTTTGCAGATTACATGCAAGTCACAGGTATTCACCATCATAGAGTAACACCTAAATGGCCACAGGCAAATGGGGAAGTGGAAAGACAAAACCAAATCTTAGAGAAACAGATGAGGATTTCTCAGGCTGAGGGTAAAGACTGGAAGGAAGAGGTGCCATATGTGGCCATGTATAGAGAAACTACACACATTATTGATGGGAAAGGTCCCAACTGAGTTGTTTGGACACAAAATTTGTACCAAGATACCAGAGCAGAGGGACATTAGATTTGCTCTGGCGATTCGAGATCGTGATGCTGAGAAAAAGGGTGCTGCAAGGTTTTGTGCAGACCACAGAAGGAGAGCTAGACAGTCCGATGTGATGCCACGTGATGAAGTATTGCTGAGACAGAAGAGTCTGAGTAAGATGGATAGACCATATTATGCCAAGCCATGCACTATTATTGCCAAGAAGGGAAACAGTGTGACTGCAGTCACCAGGAGGAGTACGGCATGACATAAATACTTCATTTTTCAAAAAGCATCATGGTGATTACAACATAGCAGATGACCCAGATGTAGGAGCTGAGGTGAAACTGACATCCAGCAATCCAGATGTCCAAGCCAGTGATGCTGTTGGCAGGCAGACAGCTTGCTATCCAGCAGGAGAAACATCAGTTCCAGAAGGACTGACAATATTTCCTAATCCCGAAGTGGTGATCAGAGTGCCTGAGACAACAGAAAGACCATGGCATGAGAGGAGGCCACCAAAACGATATGAAGATTTTGTGTTGTGATTGTGTTCAAAACAAAAGGGTGTATGGCAAACGCTGCCCTTGAAAGCAAATGTAATTGAAATGAATTTACTCAGTGAGTTAGGAAAATGATTTAAGTTTGGTTCCAAAATTTAATACATTATGTTTGGTAAGAGCTACATACGCTAAGCAGGAAAATCATGAACACATTTTAGTCTGATAAGGGAGGAATGTCGTGCGTGTGTGCATGCCTGTGCACTTGAGTATTTGGTACTTCGAATTGAAACCGAAAGTAACTCCGTGTTTTGGGGAAAACACCTGACCTGAGGGTTGTTGTAAAGCCAAATAAGCATACGCTGCAGCAGTGAACAGAAGTCTTTATTAAAGCTTGTTAAATCTTTGTTTAAAGTTAAATCTGTGACTTCAAGTGTGATTCAAGTGGAGTCCACAAAATTGAATGTACAGGTAATCTTGTCTGCCACTAATGATTCAAGCTGACTGCAGGTGCCCTTGCAACAGATGGAATTGACCTGTAACTCAACCTGCAGCCAACAGGAATTAGTGCTCCATGGTCACTGCCAGGTACATACGATGGGGCCAGCAGATATAGCTGCTGGCATAATGGCAGGTTCTGCTAGTCTGGCTGTGATGCCTGCTAATCCTCTTGGCATGTTTTATTTCAAACAGTACACTTAAAAAATGAAATATTATATTTAAGCTGCTTTCCAAAAAAATAATTCTAGCATTAAGTTAGTACAGACTTGCCAAAGAGTGCTGCTGTTGATGTAGCTTCCAGTTAGATGCAGTAGTTCACTGTGAGGTAGTGAGAATGTTGGTATCCAGGGGAGAAGGTGGCTGATCTCTCATTCTTTAAGGATGTTCCTCTTCAGAACTTTTGGAAATTGTTTCTTTATGATTCTGCAAACATTCAGTTCATGGCCTAATCTGGATTGGGGTGGGGGGAAAATCAAACAAAGTCAGTGCTGGCTGACTTGGCCTTGGATTTGCCTGAGTGGGTGGATAGTTGCAGAAACATCTGCAGTCAGTCAATGTCTCCTTATTGAATCTCTTTGTCTTGGACATTGAGCTGGAGTGTGAGTTGGAGACAATCTGACACATTCGGGAGAGGGAGAAGTATCTGGACAGTTGGCTCCAGACTTGGGTAACACCTCAGAGGTGCAGGTTCAGAATGGGGTTGGTGGGACAAATAATGTGTAGAGTAAGGGGAGCCTAGGTGAGATAGAGAACAAGTATCCACAGAAACTGATCCTATCCACCATGTACAAAGTACTTGCTACAGGTGAGGAAAAGGATAAAGACTGTCAGACAGATAGCCAAAATGCAGACCATGGCACCTTGGAGCTGGAGGCTTTCCAAAATGGAGGAGGAGAAGGAGAAGTGTAATGTAGAGGATTCAATAATTAGGGGGACAGTTAGCATAGCACCTTTTGTAAGCAGTTTCAAGAGTCCCATATGGTATGTTGCCTACCTGGTGCCAGAGTAAGGAACCTGCAGCCATATCTTGAAAGGATATTGTAGAGGGTGGGGAAAGATCCAATCATAGAAACATAGAAAAATTCTTCAACTATACAAAGCCCTGGTTAGACTGCACCTGGAGTATTGTGAGCAGTTCTGGGCACTACACCTTAGGAAGGATATACTGGCTCTTAAGGGAGTATAGCATAGGTTTACCAGAATAATACCTGGACTCCAAGGGATAAATTACAAGAAGAGATTACACAAACTAGGGTTGAAGTCCATGGAATTTAGAAGGTTAAAGGGTGATTTATCAAAGATTTTCAAGATATTAAGGGGAACAGATAGGGTAAATACAGAGAAACTATTTCCATTGGTTGGGAAGTCTAGAACTGGGGACCATAGCCCTAAATGTTAGAGCCAGACCTTTCAGGAGTGTAATTTGGAAAAACCTCTGCTCACACAGAGTGGTAGAAATTTGGAACTGATACCATGGAGATCATCACCCAAGGTCCAAGGTCCACTGAACTCCTTTTCATCGTGTCGACTCTTCCTTGTCCGCATTTTCCAGCATCGCTCTGAAGAAATTCCTCCTCATCTCCTTAATTGGTAGACCCCTTAATTTGAAACTGTGCCTCCAAGTTCTGGATTCAGCCATAAGGGGAAATGTCCTCTCAGCAGCTATCCTCAGAATTTTATACGTTTCAGCATAATCACCTCTCAATGTTCGAAACTCCAATGAAATATAGGCCCAATCTGCCCAACCTTTCCTCATAAGACAAACCCTTTCATCCCAGGAATCAGCCTATTGAACCTTCTCTGAACTGCTTCCAGTGCAAGTATATCCCTCCTTTTAAATAAGGTGACCAAAGCTGTGCACAGTACTCTAGGTGCAGTTTCGCCAATGCCCTGTACAGCTGTAGAAAGACTTCCCTACTTATATACTCCATTCCCCCTTTGCACTAAAGGCCAACATTCTATTTGCCTTCCTAAGTACCTGCATGCTGACTTTGTGATCGTTGTATAAGGACACCCAGATCCCTCTGTACCACAGCATTCTGCAGTCTCTCTCCATTTAAATAATATTGTGCTTTTCTATTCTTCCTGCCAAAGTGGACAACCTCATATTTTCCCACATTATACTCCATCTGAAAAATCTTTGCCCACTCACTCAACCTATCTAAATCCCTTTGCAAACTTTTTGTATCCTCCTCACAACTTGTTTTCCTATCTATCTTCATATCGTCAGCAAATTTGTCTACAATACAGTCAGTCCCTTCATCCAGGTCATTAATATAGATTGTAAATAGCTGAGGCCTCAACACCGATCCCTGTGGCACTCCACTAGTTACAGTTTGCCATCCTGAAAATGACCCATTTATCCTGACTGTTTCCTTTTAATTAGCCAGTCCTCTATCCATACTAAGATATCACTCCTAACACCATGAGCTCTTATCTTGTGTAGTAAGCTTTTATGTGGCACCTTATCAAATGCCTTTTGGAAATCCAAATACATCTACTGGTTCCCCTTTATCCACCCTGCTTGTTACATCCTCAAAGAACTCTAATAAATTTGTCAAACAGGATTTCCCTTTCACAAAGCTATATTGATTTTGCTTGATTGTATCGTTTTTTTTAATATTCATTCATGGGATGTGGGCGTCACTGGCTATGTCAGCATTTATTGCCCATCCCTAATTGCCCTTGAGAAGGTGATGGTGAGCTGCCTTCTTGAACCGCTGCAGTCCATTTGGGGTAGGTAGACCCAGAGTGCTGTTAGGAAGTGAGTTCCAGGATTTTGACCCAGTGACAGTGAAGGAGCGGCGATATAGTTCCAAGTTAGGATGGTGTGTGACTTGGAGGGGAACTTGCAGGTGGTGGTGTTCCCATGTATTTGCTGCCCTTGTCCTAGTTGGTAGAGGTTGCGGGTTTGGAAGGTGCTGTCTAAGGACCCTTGGTGCATTGCTGCAGTGCATCTTGTAGATGGTACACACTGCTGCTACTGTGCGCCGGTGGTGGAGGGAGTGAATGTTGTAGATGATGTGCCAATCAAGCGGGCTGCTTTGTCCTGGATGGTGTCGAGCTTCTTGAGTGTTGTTGGAGCTGCACCCATCCAGGCAAGTGGAGAGTATTCCATCACACTCCTGACTTGTGCCTTGTAGATGGTGGACAGACTTTGGGGAGTCAGGAGGTGAGTAACTCGCCTTAGGATTCCTAGCCTCTGACCTGCTCTTGTAGCCACGGTATTTATATGGCTACTCCAGTTCAGTTCAGTTTCGTGATTTTCTAGATGTCCTGCTACTACTTCTTTAATAATGTATTCTAGCATTTTCCCAACAGCAGACGTTAGGCTAACTGGCCTATAATTTCCTGCTTTCGGTCTTCTTCCTTTCTTGAACAGAGGTGTTGCATTTGTAGTTTTCCAATCTGCTAGGACCTTTGCAGAATCTAGAATTTTGGAAAATTACAACCTATGTGTCCACTGTCTGTGCAGCCACTGCCTTTGAGACCCTCAGATGCAGGCCATCAGGTCCAGGGGACTTGGCAGCCTTTAGTCCCTGTGGGATTCCCATTACGTTTTCTCTAGTGATAGTGATTGTTTTAAGTTCCTCCCTCCCATTTGCCTCCTGATTTTCTTTTACTATTCTTGGGATGCTTTTTGTGTCTTCTACTGTGAAGACGGATACAAAATACTTGTTCAAAGTCTGTGCCATTTCCTTGTTTCCCATTATTAATTCCCCAGTCTTACACTCTAAGGGACCAATGCTCACTTTAACTACTCTTTTCCTTTTTGTATATTTGTAGAAGCTTTTACTGTCTGTTTTTATATTTCTTGCTAGTTTTCTCTCATACTCCAATTTCTCCCTCTGTTACTTTTTAAGTCATCCACTGCTGGTTTCTAAAATTTTCCCAATCTTCTGACCTACCACTCATCTTTGCAGCATTGCATGTCTTTTCTTTCAATTTGATACCATCCTTAACTTCCTTAGTTAACCAAGGATAGTGCATCCTTTTGGTAGAGTATTTCTTCCTCAATGGAATATATCTTTGTTGAGAGTTATGAAATCTTTAAATCTTTAAATGTCTGCCACTGCTTCTCTACCATCTTACCTTTTAACTTATTTTCCCAGTTCACTTTAGCCAACTCAGTCTTCATACCCTTGTAATTGCCTTTATTTAAGTTTAAGACACTAATTATGGACCCACATTTCTCACCCTCCAACTGAATGTGAAATTCATCATGTTATGATCACTCCTTCTGGGAGGATCCTTTACTGAGGTCTTTAATTAATCCTGTCTCATTGCACATTACCAGGTTCAAAATAGCCTGGTACCTGGTAGGTTCTAGAATATATTGTTGTAAGAAACTGTCCCGAATACACTATGAACTCATCTCCCAGGCTACCTTTGTCAATTTGATTTGTTCAATTGACAATTGATTTTAACCTTCACAATTATTGACATACTTTTGTTTTGCAATGGTAGGGAACTTGAAGATTCTGTAAAGGTTATGAAGTGGGGCATAGGCCATCTCTTGTTCAAGATGATCATTGCCTGCCACTTAATGTGACTCAAATGTTACATGCCATTTGTGAGACCAAGCCTGGATGTCCTATTGTAGGCTGCTATGGGCTGCTTCATTATCAGCAAGTTATGAATGGAGCTCAATACTGCAATTATGAGCAAACAGTCCCATTCCTGATCTTACAATGGAGCATAATGAAGCTAATGAAGGGTACAAGGAGATCCTGATAAATCCCTTTCACAGATGAGGCCATATTGTGGATGACGTGAAGAAGTGGCAAAGTAGCTTCTTTGGGTCAGAAGGACAATCCACTTTCAGACAGAGGATCCACCAGGCGCAGGAGGCAATCACCTTGGAGGTAAACAGAATATGCATTCCGTACTGCACTTGGAAGGATGTGCGGATAAAGGAGTCCAATTTGAAGAGAAGTGCCAGGGTAAGCAATGTGGATGAAAGTGAATTATGTCACAGTGATACATATGAATAAGACTACCATTAACCTTGTATTGGTAGAAATAGTTATCTAAGGAGGTTACAGCTGTTGACCCTGGTTGCTTATTTGTTTTACTGAAAGGTATTCTTAGCCCAATCTACCCAATAACATGCTGGAATTGGATGACAAAAGAGATATGAAAATATTTCAGAAGTATTACAATAGGCAGCATAAGGTAGCGATGTTTACTATCAGATAGAACAGAGAAATTAATCATTCAGTCAGGGAAAGATCAGTGTGTGGTGGGGCTGAAATGGATGACATACCAGGAGGTGCAAAGGAAGCAAAGCACAGTTATTTTTAAACGCCTGGCCTCGTTTTAATATTTCACATCTATCTCCAAAACCAATAGGAATATTGTCTAGGCTGGTGGATGGGAGCGGGAAATAGGGCAGGAATTGGACACTGCCAGAGTTCCAATGGAATATTAAAATAAAAGCAAAATACTGCAGATGCTGGAAATCTGAAATAATAGCAGAACGTGCTGGAAATACTCAGCAGGTCAGGCAGCATCTGTGGAGAGAGAAACAGAGTTAACATTTCAAGTTCTGATGAAAGGCTGCCTGATCTGCTGAGTAGTTCCAGCACTTTGTTTTTATTCCAATGGAATATTCCCTGGCATGAAATAAGGGGTGGGCCAAACATATGCCCGAAGGGGAGGGAGAAGGAAGGCAAGGGCAATGGAAGGCCAAGATGAGGAACTCCTCCTGGCCCCCACGGAATCCTCTCAGAGAAAAATGTGAAAATGGCCTTGGTGTCTTCTCAACACTGTGCTGCCTGCTGCTTCTTTTCTCTGGTGGGCTTGTCAGCAAGCGGGACTCCCCATGGGTGCTAGTTAAAATAGTACTGTGGTGACGATGACCTCATCTGGCTGCAACTTTTACAGTTTATAGTAGAATTTAACCCTCTTCTGCCTGTAGTTAGAGCCTTGTCTAATTTGAAAGAGCAGATAGTGCTGGGTGGGAATGGAATGACCTCGGCCCGATTTTATACTTTCTCACTGACTGTTCCCACCCAGTGGGAAAGGGGAGGGAGGGGTTTAAAATCAACCCCAGATTGTTTGCCAACTATCTTAATGCACAGATCAAAGTATCTAAACAAAACTGTTTCTACTTTGCTAACTCCAGCTATCAAGAAATGTCACATCATTTTACGGTACAATATGAATAAAGTGTATTCATCCTGTCCAATCATTAGTTTTTAAAGAAAAGTCTCAAGCCACTAGGAAGAAGTCTGTTCTGCAGACCATCACACCCACCTCAGCAATCTGTGTTCCCCGCCCCCCCGCCCCCCTTACAAATAATTTCAGGCATATGCCAGCCAAGAGAGACATTACCGAAGTTCCAGTAGGTTTGAAGATGGAACATGTGATCAGTCACTGATTACAGGTACAGAATGTGCACAGATTCTGATTGAAGAAGGCACAGTTGTCCCTCAGCAGAGTTGCTTTATGACTCTGACTCTGTAAAAACACCAATGAAATTGAGTGTATTTCATGTGCCTGCAGTGGCAAGCAAGTCATTTGTCTCATTGTATTAGGCAATGGAAGTTGGTCTGGATAGACTTATGGATTCCTGATGCAAGGGTTCGACACTCTGCAGAGAATACCTCAAGCATCCAGAATGTGAGCACAGTTGGAGCATCACTCTAGAACTCTCCCATTGATGACATTGAGATGTTGAAGTGCAAAATCCCAGTGTTATAAAGCCTAGTTGTGAAGGTGTTGGACAACCAAGGGAGGTATTCAGAGACCCTAGAGTATTGCAATGATCAGTGCTCCAAGAAATCAGTGGTTGCAATCAGGAGGTAGGCGCACCTGTTAGGAAAGGAGTTTCAGGATTTTGACCCAGCAACAGTGAAGGAATGGTGATATAGTTCCAAGTCAGGTTGGTGTATGGCTTGGAGGGGAACTTGCAGGTGGTGGTGTTCCCATGTAATGGAATCACAAGCAGCTTCTGAGGCAATCTGTGAGGAAACACCTATACCTATTGTTTTCAATAATGTAGCATTTAGGGGTAGTACTTTAGTAGGAGGAGGATAGACAAGACAAGACCAGGTCAGAGGCTAAGAATCTTGCGGCAAGTAACTCACCTCCTGACTCCCCAAAGCCTGTCCACCATCGACAAGGCACAAGTCAGGAGTGTGATGGAATACTCTCTACTTGCCTGGATGGGTGCAGCTCCAATAACACTCAAGAAGCTCAACACCATCCAGGACAAAGTAGCCAGCTTGATTGGCACCCCAACCACAAACATTCACTCCCTCCACCACCAACGCATAGTGGCAGCAGTGTCTACCATCTACAAGATGCATTGCAGCAACACACCAATGCTCCTTTGACAGTACCTTCCAAACCCGCAACCTCTACCACCTAGAAGGACAAGGGCAGCAGTTACATGGGAACACCACCACCTGCAAGTTCCCCTCCAAGCCACACACCATCCTGACTTGGAACTATATCGCCGCTCCTTCACCGTTGCTGGGTCAAAATCCTGAAACTCCTTTCCTAACAGCACTGTGGGTGCACCTACCCCACATGGACTGCAATAGTTCAAGAAGGCAGTTCACCACCACCTTCTCAAGAGCAATTAGGGATGGGTAATAAATGCTGGCCTAGCCAGCGACGCCCACATCCCACGAACAAATTTTTTTAAAAGTGTACATAGTACAAACGGCCAGGACAACAGCATATCACAAAACCTAATGCACGGAAACACTCTTATATTATTTAAATCACATGATCAGCACTGTAAAGATCAAAAAGGAAACAGTTGGTCTAATGCAAAAATGTAAACCACAAATGATAAAGCAACTTTAGTTAAAATGTATTGATAGAGGTCAGCATTCTGTCTATCTGTGTGCAGGACTTAAGGAAGACATTGATGAAAGCCCAACACACTGTGCTTTTTTGGGAATTGACTGGAGTGTCATCAGGGCTCACATTTCCTTTCATCTTCCTCTTCAAACATTTGAATGTCTCTTTCACAAATACAATATTGTGAAACTTGCAACATTTAGAATTATTCTGCAAATTTACTCCAGGTCAAACTGAAAGGTACCATCAGAGTGGTCCAAACTCTAGAAACATTGTTTTACCAAGCAAACTGTTTATCATATTTCTGCCCCCTGAATGTGTCTCATTGTAGGTCCTTGTGGAAACTGGGGATTTTTTTCTTTATTCGTTCATGAGCATTGCTGGCAAAGCCAGCATGTATTGTCGATCCCTTATTGTCATTGAGCAGGTGGTGGTGAGCTGTCTTCTTGAACCACTGCAGTCCATGTGGGGTAGGGACACCCACAGTGCTGTTAGGAAGGGAGTTCCAGGATTTTGATCGAGCGGCAGTGAAGGAACAGCAATATAGTACCATGTCAGGATGGTGTGTGACTTTGAGGGGAACTTGCAGGTGGTGGTGTTCCCATGCATTTGCTGCCTTTGTCCTTCTAGTTGGTAGAGGTCATGGGTTTGGAAGGTACTGTCTAAGGAGCCTTGGTGAGTTGCTGCAGTGCATCTTGTAGATGGTACACACTGCTGCCACTGTGCAATGGTGGTGAAGGGAGTGAATGTTTGTGGTTGGGGTGCCAATCACGTGGGCTGTTGTGTCCTGCATGGTGTCGAGCTTCTTGAGTGTTGTTGGAGCTGCACTTATCCAGGCAAGTGGAGAGTATTCCATCACACTCCTCACTTGTGCCTTGGAGATGGTGGACAGATGTTGAGGAGTCAAAAGGTGAGTTACTCACTGCAAAATTCCTAGCCTCTGACCTCCTGTTGTAGCCGCAGTATTTATATGGCTAGTTCCATTGAGTTTCTGGTCAACGGTAACCTCTAGGATGTTGATAGTGGGGGAATTCAACAATGGTAATGCCGTTGAACATCAAGGGGAGATGATTAAATTCTCTGTTGTTCGAAATGGTCATTGCCTAGCACTTGTGTGACATGAATGTTACTTGCCACTTATCAGCCCAAACCTGATTGTTGTCCAGGTTCTGTTGCATGAGCACACAGACTGTTTCTACAGAAGTTGAACTCTACAGAATTCTACCAACTTTGGAGTTAGCTTTCCAAGAGCTAAGTCTTCCATTTCATCTTGGCTTCGTAGGAAAGCATTAACTTGTGTAGCTTTTTGTTGGTGCTTATTATATGATCTGAATGCTAAGGGTGCAGTAATCCTTTCTGTCGATTTAAAAAAAAACCCTTGCCTTTATGTAAAACAGGAGTTAATACAAGTGCACAAATGCCAGTGCAAGCGTACTCTTTGAATGTGACAGGACTGAAAATATTGTATCTGTCTCCCCAGATGGTGTTGTGTGCCAGTAGTGAACTTAATGTTTGTGAAATAAAAAGAGAAAATGCTGGAAATACTCAGCTGGTCTTTCTGTTTTTGTTCTGCTGTTCAACAGCGATTTCTGTTATTTCAGATTTCCAGCATCTGCAGAATTTTGCTTTTATTTTAATATTTGTGAACCCTTTGTGAATAAGGGAAGCAATCACCTCTGATGCAATAGTGAATTGCATATTGGTTGATATGACTTATGGCTCCTTCTGGCACTTCCTTGCAAAGAGAGACTTGATGCTGCACCCATGATGCTATGTTCACTAAAATAGTTAATTCTGACTTGCTCTGTAAGCTATATCCTGCTCTGCACATCTCTCAAACTCTGCCTCCTTTAGGCAGCTTTATATCTGCACATTCCTTGAATTCTGCCTCTCTTAGGCAGCCTTATACCAGTTTCCGTTACATGCAAAGTGCAAGTTAAATATACCATGACGAAATGTGCACGTTTCCCACTAATTGCTGCTTAACAAGCATTTAATGAGCAATAAAGTGTTGAAGCTGAGTCACCATATTTACATGAGTTGCATTTGTTCACCAGGACCAATATTAGAAGCAAAGGTAATGACAAACACTAGACATTGTACCTATATTTCATGTGTAAAATGGGTGCAAGACTGACACATTCAGCAGTGGAATGGCCCATCCCTGATCCATCAGTCTACTTTCCAGGTTTCCTAGGCATATGTGAATTAGGAACCTATCCCTGCCCGAAGACCCTTTCAGGGAAATTTGTTTCTGTTGAGTGGGGCAGGTGCCAAGGCCCCACTCAGGATGCTGAAGTGGCCACTAATGAAAGGTAACTTTTTTTTTTAAAATGTTCCTTGGAACAAGGAGGAAAGAGAGTGCTCCTCCAATTCCAGTCATTGCAATCGCACCCCCCGCCCCCCGCCACACCCCCCCGCCCGCTCCAACTCATCTTACCTCGCTGGCAATTCTCGAAGTGGCCCAACATTCAACATTCTCTGTGCGCATGCACTCTGGTGATGTGACAGGTACCAGCTTGCTTACATATGAACATACCAATTAGGAGCAGAAGTAGGCCATTCAGCCCCTCTAGCCTGCTCTGCCTTTCAATAAGATCATGGCTGTTTGTGTTTCAAATTCCACACTCCCATCTACCCCTGATAAACTTTTGATTCCCTTGCCTAACAAGAATCAAACTACCCCACCTTAAAATTATTCAATGGACCCGCTTCCACCATCTTCTGAAGCAGAGTGTTCCAAAGTCGCACAACCCTCCGAGAAAAAATTTCTCCCCATCTCTGTCCTAATATGACCATAAAATGATAGAATTCTTCATCAAGATGGAGAGTGACGTAGTTGATTCTGAGACAAGGGTCCTGAATCTTAGCAAAGGAAACTACGAAGGTATGAGGTGCGAGTTGGCCATGACGGATTGGGAAATGTTACTTAAAGAGATAACGGTGGATAGGCAATGGCAAACATTTAAAGAGCGCATAGATGAACTGCAACAATTGTTTATCCCTGTCTAGCGCAAAAGTAAAACGGGAAAGGTAGCCAAACCATGGCTTACAAGGGAAATTAGAGATAGCATTAGATCCAAGGATGAGGCATATAAATTTGCCAGAAAAAACAACAGACCTGAGGATTGGGAGTAGTTTAGAATTCAGCAAAGGACGACCAAGGGATTGATTATGAAGGGGACAATAGAGTACGAGAGTAAACTTGCGGGGAACATAAAGACTGACTGTAAAAGTTTCTATAGGTATGTGAAGAGAAAAAGATTGGTGAAGACAAATGTAGGTCAGAAACAGGGGAATTTATTATGGGGAATAAAGAAATAGCTGACCAACTAAATGCATACTTTGGTTCTGTCTTCACAAAGGACGACACAAATATCATACCAGAAATGTTGAGAAACACAGGGCTTAATGAGAGAGAGGAACTGAAAGAAATCAGTATTAGTAGAGAAATGGTGTTGGGGAAATTGATGGGATTGAAGGCCAATAAATCCCCAGGGCCTGATGGTCTGCATCCCAGAGTACTTAAGGAAGTGGCCCTAGAAATAATGGATGCATTGGTGGTCATCTTCCAAGATTCTATATACTCTGGAACAGTTCCTACAGATTGGAGGCTAGCTAATGTAACCCCACTATTTAAAAAGGAAGGTAGAGACAAAGCAGGGAATTATAGACCAGTTAGCCTGACGTCGGTAGTGGGGAAAATTCTAGAGTCCATTATCAAAGATTTTATAGCAGAGCACTTAGAGATCAGTGGTAGAATCGGACAGAGTCAGCATGGATTTCTGAAAGGGAAATCACGCTTGACAAATCTACTAGAATTCTTCGAGGATGTAACAGTCGATGAGGAGGAGCCAGTGGATGTGGTTTATTTGGACTTTCAGAAGGCTTTCGACAAAGTCCCACATAAGAGATTAGCGTGTAAAATTAAAGCGCATGGGATTGGGGGTAGTGTATTGCGATGGATAGAAAATTGGCAGACAGGAAACAAAGAGTAGGGATAAATAGGTCTTTTTCCGAATGGCAGGCAGTGACTAGTGGGGTACCGCAGGGATCGGTGCTAGGACCCCAGCTATTCACAATATATATTAATGATTTAGATGATGGAACTAAATGTAATATCTCCAAATTTGCAGATGACACAAAACTGGGTGGGAGGGCGAGTTGTAAGGAGGATGCAGAGAGGCTTCAGGCTGATTTGGACAAGTTGAGTGAGTGGGCTAATGCATGGCAGATGTGGATAAATGTGAGGTTATTCACTTTGGTAGCAAAAACAGGAAGGCAGATTATTATCTGAATGGCTATAAACTGAGAGAGGGGAATATGCAGCGAGGCCTGGGTACCCTCGTACACCAGCCGCTGAAGGTAAGCATGCAGGTGCAACAGGCGGTAAAAAAAGCAAATAGTATGTGCGAGAGGATTCAAGTACAGGAGCAGGGATGTCTTGCTACAATTATACAGGGCCTTGGTGAGGCCACACCTGGAATATTGTGTGCAGTTTTGGTCTCCTTATCTGAGGAAGGATGTTCTTGCTGCAGAGGGAGTGCAGCGAAGGTTTATCAGACTGATTCCTGGGATGGTGGGACTGACATATGAGGAGAGATTGAGTCGGTTAGGATTATATTTGCTGGAGTTCAGAAGAGTGAGGGGGGCATCTCATAGAAACCTATAAAATTCTAACAGGACGTGACAGGGTAGATGCAGGAAGGATGTTCCCGATGGTGGGGGAGTGCAGAACCAGGGGGTCATAGTCTAAAGATACTGGGTAAACCTTTCAGGATTGAGATGAGGAGAAACTTCTTCACCCAGAGAATGGTGAGCCTGTGGAATTCGCTACCACAGAAAGCAGTTAAGGCCAAAACATTGTATGTTTTCAAAAAGGAGTTAGATATAGCTCTTGGGTTTAAAAGGATCAAAGGATATAGGGCGAAAGTGGGAACAGGTTACTGAGTTGGATAATCAGCCATGATCATAATGAATGGCGGAGCAGGCTCGAAGGGCCGAATGGCCTACTCCTGCTCCTATTTTCTATGTTTCTATGTTTCTAAAAGGGCAACCCCTACTTTTAAAACAGTGCCCCCTAGTTCTGGACTCACCCACAAGAGGAAATATCCTCTCCACATCCACCTTGTCAAGACCGTTCAGGGTCTTATAAACTTCAATCAAGTCTCCCCTCACTCTTCTAAACTCCAGTGAAAACAAGCCCAATCTGTCCAACCTTTCCTCATAAGACAACCCGCTCATTCCAGGTATCAATCTTATAAACCTCCTCTGAACCACCTCCAACATATTTAAATCCTTCCTTAAATAAGGAGACCAAAACTGCTCACAATATTCGAGATGTGGTCTCACCAATACCCTGTATAACTGAAGTATTTATTTTTTATTCCTTTCATAATAATGGATAGCTTTCCATTAGCCTTCTTTATTACTTGCTGTACCTGTATATTAACTTTTTGTGACTCATGCATTAGAACACCTAGATCCCTCTGCACTTCGGAGTTCTGCAGTTGTTCTCCATTTAAGTAATACTCTGCTTTTTTATTCTTCCTGCCAAAGTGAATAACTTCACAATTTTCCACATTATACTCCATCTGCCAGATTTCTGACCACTCACTCAACCTATCGATATCGGTCTGCAAGCTCCTTATGTCCTCTTCACAACATACTTTCCTCCCTAGCTTTCTGTCATCTGCAAATTTAGCTACCATGCCATCGCTCCCCTCAACTATGTCATTGACATAAATTGTAAAAGGTTGAGGCCCCAGCAGAGACCCCTGCAGGACACCATTCCTCTCATCCTGCCAATCAGAAAAGGACTCATTTATGCATACTCTGTTTCAGCCAGCCAGCCAGCCAATCTTCTATCCATGTTAATATGTTACCCACTCCACCATGAGCTCCTACTTTGCGCCTTTTATGTGGCACCTTTTCAAATGCCTTCTGGAAATCCAAGTACAGTACGTCAATGGGCTCCCCTTTATCCATGGCACATGTTACTCCTTCAAAGAACGCCAATAAATTGGTTAAACATGATCTCCCTTTCATAAAGCCGTGCTGACTCTTCCCGATTAGCCTTGGTTTTTCTAAGTGCCCAGCTATAACTCCTTAATGATCAATTCTAACACCTTCCACAGAGATCAAGTTAACTGGCCTATAGCTACCTGTTTACTGCCTCCCCCGCCCCTTCTTGAATAGAAGGGTTATATTTGCTATTTTCCAGTCTGATGGAACCTTTCCAGAATCTAGAGAATTTTTGAAAAATTAACACTAATGCATGTACTACCTCATTAGCCACCTCTTTTAAGACCCTAGGATGAAGCCCATCAGGACCTGGGGACTTTGCAACCCACAGCTCCATCAGTTTGGTCAGTACCACTTCCCTGGTGATTGTAGTTTCACCAAGTTCCTCTCTTCCTTCCACCTCCTGATTTATAGCTGTTACTGGAATATTTTTTTGTATCCTCGATAGTGAAGACAGAAGCAAAATATTTAAAATACAAACAAGAAATGTTGGAAATACTCAGCAGGTCTGGCAGCATCTGTGGAAAGAGAAGCAGAATTAATGATTCAGGTCAGTGACCCTTCTTCAGAACTGGCAAATATTAGAAATGTGAAAGGTTATAAGCAAGTAAAGCACAGGTGGGGCAAGAGATAACAAAGGAGAAGATGTAGATAGGACAAGGTCACAGAATAGCTGACCAGAAGGTCATGGAGCAAAGGCAAACAATATGTTAATGGTGTGTTGAAAGACAAAGCATTAGTACAGATAGGGTGTTAACGGACTGAAAATTGAACAGCAGCAAGTACAAACATGAAAAAAAGTGGGTTTCTGGTTCAGTTTCTGGTCAATGGTAACCCCCAGGATGTTGATAGTGGAGGATTCAGTGATCGTAATGCCATTGAATGTCAAGAGGAGATGGTTAGATTCTCTTTTGTTGGAGATGGTCATTGCCTGGCACTTGTGTGGTGCAAGTGTTACTTGACATTTATTAGCCCAAGCCTGGATATTGTCCGGGTCTTGCTGCATTTCTACACAGACTGCTTCAGTATCTGAGGAGTCAGGAATGGTGCTGAACACTGTGCAATCATTAGCAAACATCCCCACTTCTGGCCTTATGATTGAAGGAAGGTCATTGATGAAGCAGCTAAAGATGGTTATGCCAAGGACACTACCCTGAAAATCTCCTGCAGTGATGTCCTGGACTGAGATAATTGACCTCCAACTAGCACAACCACCTTCCTTTGTGCTAAGTATGACTCCAACCAGTGGAGGCTTTTCCCCCTGATTCCCATTGACTCCAGTTTTGCTAGGGCTCCTTGATACCATACTCGGTCAAATGCTGCCTTGATGTCAAGGGCAGTCACTCTCACCTCACCTCTTGAGTTCAGCTCTTTTGTCCATGTTTGAACCAAGGCTGGAATGAGGTCAGGAGCTGAGTGGCCCTGGCAGAACCCAAACTGAGCATCACTGAGCAGGTTATTACTATGCAAGTGATCGCGCTGTCGACGACACCTTCCATCACTTTGCTGATGATCAAGAGTAGACTGATGGGGCAGTAATTGGCCAGGTTGGACTTGTCCTGCTTTTTGTGTACAGAACAAACCAAATTGTCGGGTAGATGCCAGTGTTGTAGCTTTGCTAAGGATGTGGCAAGTTCTGGAGCACAGGTCTTCAGTACTATTGCCGGAATATTGTCAGGGTCCATAGCCTTTGCAGTATCCAGTTTCTTCAGCCATTTCTTGATATCACGCGGAGTGAATCAAATTGGCTGAAGACTGGCATCTGTGACGCTGGGGACTTCAGAAGGAGGCAGAGATGGATCATCAACCCGGCACTTTGGCTGAAGATTGTTGCAAATACTTCTGCCTTATCTTGTGCACTGATATGCTGAGCTCCCCCACATTGAGGATGGGGATATTTGTGGAGCCACATCCTCCAGTTAGTTGTTTAATTGTCCACCACCATTCACGACTCGATGTGGCAGGACTGAAGAGCTTAGATCTGATCCGTTAGTTATGGGATTGCTTACTCTGTCTATCGCATGCTGCTTCCGCAGTTTGGCACAAAAGTAGTCCTGGGTTGTAGCTTTACCAGGTTGACACCTTATTTTGAGATATGCCTGATGCTGCTCCTGGTGTGCCCTCCTGCACTCTTCATTGGTCCGCCGGCATGATGGTAATGGTAGAGTGGGGAAATGCCAGGCCATGAGGTTACAGATTGTGGTTGAGTACAATTCTGCTGCTGCTGATGGCCCACGGTGGCTCATGGATGCCCAGTTTTGCATTGCTTTTGTACTCGATGCCTCTGTTTATGAAGCCCAAGTTCCCATATGCTTTACTAACAACTCTATCAATATATCCTGCCACCTTCAAAGATCGATGTCTATGTACCCTCAGGTCCCCCTGTTCCTGAACACTTTTTAGAACTGTGCCATTAAGTATATATTGCCTTTTCCTATTCCTTCTGCCAAAATGCATCACCTCACACTTGTCGGTATTAAATTCCATCTGGCACCTCTCTGCCCATTCTGCTAATCTATCTACGTTATGTTGCAGGCGGTTCATATCATCCTCACTGTTTGCCACACCTCAGTTTTGTGTCATTGGCAACTTATGAGATTCTATTCTGTATTCCAAATCCTAGTCATTTATATCTAGTAAAAAAAAAAGTCCTCGCAGCACTAATCTTTGGGGAACAACACTGTCTACCACCCTCCAGTCTGAAAAACAACCATTTACTACAACTTGCTGTTTTCTGTCCTTAAGCCAAATTTTATCCAGTTGAACACAAACCCTCCTATATCCTATTCCATGAGTCTCAATTTTGTTAACTAGCCTTTTATGTGGTATCTTATCAAATGCTTTCTTAAAACTCCTATCTTGGTGAAATACTGTAACATTTTAAATTTGTGTATTTGTATAAGACAGCAATCTGTTATGAAGAATGAGCTGTCTGATTATGCTGAATTTGAAAGATTCGCTGTACCGCCTGCCCATCTGTGTTTAAATCATGACACCTACAGCTTGTTCAAGAATGAGACCAATTTAAAAGGACAGATTGTCACTTTGCTTCTGATTGTTTTTCTTTCGTTTTGTCATCTAAATTTGTTACGACTTCTTATGAAAATCAAGTTAACATAAATGTTACACTACATTCCTTGGGACGCATTATAATATAATAATTCCCACATTAAAAAAAGTAATTTGAGTGTAGAAATACCACTCAAACCCGTTGTAATTAAAATAACGTACAAAAAGTCTCACCTGGTAGTTTAAAGTTGAGGGTTTTTCTCCCCCTTCCATTGTGTAGATCCAGTATTTCTGGGCACAATTCTGGAGATGCTCAGCAGCAGTGTTTTGGAATGGAGAGGCACAAGGACCGACCAAAATAAATCAAAGCATGTGCCAATCAGGTGCCTGATACAGCTCACCTGTTGGGGCCTTACTGATGTTCCGCCATGCCGAGGTCGGGGGAAGAAGGGGGGCAGAAGGGGTAAATGTTGGGGGGGTGGGGGAAACACGTTGTTTTGCGGAGCCGAGGCGTTCCCGTTCCTTCTGGCTTCACAAGTACAAAATAAAAATCAATGTTTTGGGCCTTTTTTGAGTGGCCTGCAGCAGCCCTTTAAGGAGCACTAGTTAGGCTACTCGAGACCTGATATTTCTAGCTCTGCCTAGGTCAAACCAATTCAACAACCTGGATCTGAAAATCTCATTTTAGTGGCTGCCTAGACTGCCTAAAATAAGCTCCTGACCAATTTAGTAGTGGCCAGAATGCCCAAGCAATTGGTAAATTGGTTATCATTGTACCCATATTAGGCCATTAAAAAGGGAGCATCAAGGTTAAAGTTAGTCATCCCCACTCCACCCTATCTTTTACAACTCAATAGTATAAAATCAGTCCAAGATGGTATCAATGCAACACTTATCTAACACATTCTAAACTACAGCTGGCTCTAATGGATTTTTCAATGCTGAGAATATTCTTCTTCTTTGGCCTCCTTGTCTCGAGAGACAATGGGGAAGTGCGTGGAGTGGCTATAAAGTCCAATTCTAGAGCGACAGACTCTTCCACAGGTGCTGAAGATAAAATTGGTTGCCGGGGCTGTTACACAGTTGGCTCTCACCTTGCGCTTCTGTCTTTTTACCAGCCAACTGCTAAGTCTCTTCGACTTGCCACACTTTAGCCCCGCCTTTATGGCTGTCCGCCAGCTCTGGCGATCACTGGCAACTGACTCCCACGACTTGTGATCAATGTCACAGGACTTCATGTCGCATTTGCAGACGTCTTTAAAGCGGAGACATGGACGGCTGGTGGGTCTATACCAGTGACGAGCTCGCTGTACAATGTGTCCTTGGGGATCCTGTCATCTGCCATGCAGCTCACATGGCCAAGCCATCTCAAGCGCCGCTGGCTCAGTAGGGGATGTTGGCTGCCTCGAGGACTTCTGTGTTGGAGATACGGTCCTGCTACCTGATGCCAAGGATTCTCCAGAGGCAGCGAAAATGGAATGAATCGAGACGTCGCTCTTGGCTGACATACGTTGTCCAGGCTTTGTTGCCTTAGAGCAACGTACTGAGGACACAGGCTTGATACACTCGGACATTTGTGTTCTGTGTCAGTGTGCCATTTTCCCACACCCTCTTGGCCAGTCTGGACATAGCAGCGGATGCCTTTCCCATGCGCTTGTGATTTCTGCATCGAGAGACAGGTTACTGGTGATAGTTGAGCCTAGGTAGGTGAACTTTTGAACCACTTCCAGAGCGTGGTCACCAATCTTGATGGATGGAGCATTTCTGACATCCTGTCCCCTGATCATTTTCTTGAGGCTGATGGTTGGGCCAAATTCGGTGCAGGCAGCCGCAATCATGTCGATGAGTCTCTGCAGACACTCTTCAGTGTGAGATGTTAATGCAGCATCGTCAGCAAAGAAGAGTTCCCTGATGAGGACTTTCTGTACTTTCGTCTTCGCTCTTAGACGGGCAAGGTTGAACAACCTGCCATCTGATCTTGTGTGGAGGAAAAGTCCTTGTTCTGAAGACTTGAACGCATGTGAGAGCAGCAGGGAGAAGAAGAAGATCCCAAACAGTGTATGTGCGAGAACAAGCCCTGTTTCATGCCACTCAGGATAGGAAAGGGGTCTGATGAGGTGCCGCTATGCTGAATTGTGCCTTTCATATTGTCATGGAATGAGGTGATGATACTTGGTAGCTTTAGTGGACATCCGATCTTTTCTAGTAGTCTGAAGAGACCACGTCTGCTGACGAGATCAAAGGCTTTGGTGACATCAATGAAAGCAACGTAGAGGGGCATCTGTTGTTCTCGGCATTTCTCCTGTAGCTGGCGAAGGGAGAACAGCATGTCAATGGTGGATCTCTCTGCTCGAAAGCCACACTGTGCCTCAGGGTAGACACGCTCAGCCAGCTTCTGGAGCCTGTTTAAAGCAACTCGAGTGAAGACTTTCCCCACTATGCTGAGCAGGGAGATTCCACGGTAGTTGTTGCTGTCACCGCGGTCACCCTTGTTCTTATAGAGGGTGATGATATTGGCATCGCGCATGTCTTGTGGTACTGCTCCCTCATCCCAGCATAGGCAAAGTAGTTCAAAGAGTGCTAAAAGTATAGCAGGTTTGGCACTCTTGATTATTTCAGGGGTAATGCCATCCTTCCAGGGGCTTTTCCGCTGGCTAGAGAATCAATGACATCACTGAGTTCCGATTTTGTTAGCTTTTCGTCCAACTCATCAATGACAGGCAGAGACTGGGCTGCATTGAGGGCGGTCTCAGTGACAACATTTTCCCTGGAGTATAGTTCTAGATAGTGCTCCACCCAGCGGTCCATTTGCTTGCATTGGTCAGTGATTGTGTCCCCTGATTTAGACTTGAGGGGGGGCGATCTTCCTGAAGGTTGGCCCAAAAGCTCTCTTAATACCATCATACATTCCTCTGATGTTTCCGGTGTCGGAGGCCAGCTGAATACAACTGCATAGGTGTTGCCAGTAGTCATTTGTGCAGCGTCTGGCTGTTCTTTGTGCAGCGCTTCTGGCTGCTTTAAGTGCTATGGATGTTAACTCGCTGGGGGCTTTCTTGTAGTTCAACAGTGCAATGCGCTTAGCAGCTATGACAGGTTCCAGCTCTTCAAAGTGAGATTGAAACCAATCTGCTTCACACGTTTACCAAAGTTGGTCATTGCTGAGTCATAGATGGCGCCTCTGATGTGGGCCCACCTGGTCTCTGCATCCCCTGTAGGGGTGTTTTGAAGGGCTTTTTCAAGTGAATTTAGAAACTTATGTAACAGCTGTGGATAAGAAATTCTGCTAGTGTTGATGTGCGGGCGGCCCTTCTGTTTGGAGTGATGTAGCTTCTTTGGTTTGAGTCTAACCTTGCTGCACACCAGGGAGTGGTCGGTGTCGCAGTCCACACTGTGGAATCTGTGTGTGATTTGAACGCTGTTTAAAGAGGCTCGCCTTGTGACGATGAGGTCCAGCTGGTGCCAACAACGTGATCTTGGGTGCCTCCAAGAAACCTGGTGACAGGGTTTAGTATGAAAGATCCCTACCCTGCCAGAAGAAGGTGTAGTCTTGCTCTCTTAGAGATCCGCTCACAGGCAGACATGTCTCCTGAAGTGCAGCAATGTCCACATTGAGTCTACTGAGCTCGTTGTTAATGATGGCGGTCTTCCGAGAATCGTTGATTTGTGTAGGGTCCTCCAACAGGCCAGGCCACACAGTTCTGACGTTCCAGCTTGCAAAACGAAGGGCTGGTACCTGCTTTCCTTTTTTGGTCGTGCTGTTTGGTGCGATGTTACAGTCCACTTGTCGGGCAGTAACCCTGAGCTCCAAGCACCCATTGAAGCAGGTGGACTGTGGCGGGACAGAACCTTACTGACCGGGGGCTGCCCGGTTTGAGGCGGGCGGTAGCTGTCCAGTGAGATGCGATGACCTCTCCCACCGACAAAGGCAACCCGTGGCACCCAATCTCTATGCCAATTGAGCTGGGCTTATAACCCGTAACTGCTGTCTTCCGTGTTGTTTCAGTCGCTGTGAGGCGACTATGGAGTGACCTCTCCATGGCGCATGCCTGGGCGGATGTATGGAAGTTGTGAGTTGCCCAAGTGTCAAAACACCCCTCTCGGCCTTCCTGGTGGGGTCCAAAGGAGTGCAGAGCATGACGTTTGGCACTGGTATGGCTGCAGGAACTGCCGGAAACATGCCAGAGGTGACTCATGACTGCCTTCGGGGTTCCGCTCCGCATTTTCTGTTAGGGTTTACTCCCTTAGCCTTGGTCTTTCCCGAGACATCCACAAGGCAGTGGGGTTGTTAGGGCCCCTGCTCAGGGATAGGTGGTTGCCGGTGGGAGGAGGTGGGGGGGAAGTGGGTGCGTGGGGGGGGAGGGGGTGCGAAGGGGAGGGGGTGGAGGGAAGTGGGTGTAGGGGAAGGGGGTGCGAGGGGGAGGGGGGTGCGAGGGGGGAGCTGGGAAGGGGTATCTAGGGTGTTACAATGGCGTCCCCCACATATAGAGCCTCAGTCTTGTCGGCTGCCAGACCTTTGAAGATCTTTGAGATCAGGATTGGCAGCTTGATTTCCCTGCCCCCCTTGATGCTGATCCCCTGACTGTGGCGGTTCATAACAGTGGTGCTGTGCCTCCGATTGCACAGGGCATCTGGCAGAAAAACCTGAACCTTGTCACTCAAGCCACATCATGGGCACGCTGTTGGATCTCCGCAGGCCACCGTCATCGCTCGGAGCCAGTGGCACCGGGAGCTCCAGCTCCATCTTCTCCTTTGTTTGAGAATATTAATGCTAGGGAAAGGCAACCCATGTCACAGGAACTTAGGAAATGCTAGACAAAAAAAGACCAAGATCCATTTAGTTCGCTTTGTACCATTTTGGTGGCACATGGAATAATGACAGTGGAGTTGTTGACTAATCATAACAATTAATCTCCATCTATCAGTCTACAACAGATCTAAATATCATAGCATCAAAATCTCACTGTTAAGTACAACATGAAAATCCCCTTCTCTTTCCCAACATTCACCTTGATGAGTTCATAAATTCATAGAGATAAAGTCATTCAGGCTGGATATTTTATTCTGTGGCTAGTTTGTCGCATATTAACCCCAATTTGGATTTACGGATTAGAGGGTGGGGCTCCCCAGACTGGAAACAGGTTGTACCTTTTCAGGCTAGCTCCAACTGTAGGTGAGTGAATACTTGGTAGAGCAGTCAAGAGATCTTAAAGAGGAAAAGAAGAAAAAAGCCAGCTTCATTGCAGATGTGGAAATACAAGTAAAGGGACAGTGTTGGAGTGAAATCCTACTGTGCAATATTGGAACATAGATACATTAACTTGTTAATATGAAACTCCTCTATCTGGTATTGAAATAAAGATAAGTTCAGTGCATCTCAATTTTAACCTGACTACCAATATAAGAATCAAACCTCTGCATCAGATTTCCAATGCTTGAACGCAGTATGTTAACCACATATGAAAAGTATTATTGCTGCTTGTATACGGTATTTATTCCACTTGTCAGTATTCCCACAGCGAGTACACAGTATGTATATTGCTCGTTATCAGTATTCCAGCTACTTGTACACAATATTTACTCTCCATGTTATCAGTATTCCCACTGCTCGTACGTAGGGCAGAATTTTGTGCTCCCTTGGAAGCAGGGGGCAAACAAAATGGCAGTTCCTAACATTTCCCAGGTCCGCTGCCATTTTGTCTGAGCACGGAAGGCTGAGGTCAGTTAATGGCCACTTTAGAGCCTCTTCCCGCCTTCACTTCAAATTTTTAGAAGGTGGAGGGAGCTGCTGCCGCAGGAAGACGCTGCCAGGTAAAGCCTGGTGACTTCCTATTGCGGTTGGGGATCCCTTCTTTGGGGGCAATCCAGGGCCCCCACAACGGCGATTGCCACCCACCTGGGGAAACCCTCTCACACTCACTAAATGCGCCCACCCTGGCGCCGGGGCCTGCCTGACTGGCCCAGGCGACCCTGACCTCACGCCTCTCCCGGAGTCTTCTCCAGTCATAGGTACTGCTGGGCCTCCTGCAGTACCAGCAATGGCCACCACCCCCGGTGGCATTGCCAGTACTGCAGAGCTGTCAACCTTCCGACTGGCTGGCAGCTATGGAGGTGAGAGCTCATCACTTAAAGTGTTGGCGTCCCTGACGGCAGGCACTTAATTCCAATTGGGTTTTTCGGAGGGCCGAGGCAGGATCTCCCCGTACCTTCCAGCCCGCCACTGGGACCCACATCACCAGAATAAAATCCGGCCCATAGTATTTTCTCCACTTGTTTTCAGAATTAATTCCTGCTGCTTGTACACAATATTTACTCTGCTTGTTATAAGTATCCAGCTGCTTGTAAGAAGTGTATTTATACCGGCTATTATCAGTATTCTGTCGCAGGTACACCATATTTATACTGCTTGATATCAGTATTTCCACAGCTTGCACACAGTATTTATGTCGCTTATCAGCATTCCCACTGTTTGTACACAGTATTTACTCTGCCTGTAATCAATATCCTCGCTGCTTGTACACAATATATATACTGCTGGTGATCACTATTCCCACTACTTATACACAATATTAATACTGCTGGCAATTATTATTCCTGCAGCTTGTGCACAGTATTTATACCGTTTCTAATTAGAATTCCCGCTGCTTGTCTGCAGTAGATATTCCACATGTTATCGGAGTTCCCATGTTAAAGTCCAGAAAGCTTAGTTATAGAAGGATAAGGCTGGAGCCTATATTCACTGTTACACATTTATTGTGTAGAGTAAAAGGATTACGAGCGTGTAGCTCTTCACACGTCACTGGCAAATTCCCCTCCATTATCAGTCAGAAACTTAGCTGGTGCCCCAAGTCCAGTCCCCATTCATTTCTGCATAATTATGTCTATAATCACCCTTTTGTCCTGACTATTTATTATTGTAGAAAGAATCAATCTCGTTGCTAGGTCTATAAAATGTAGAATGAAAATATTCTTGTCTTTGTCCCACACCTTTAAATCCATAGCAACTACTTTGTTAAAGTCACATGCCAATGGAAGGCTGACAATAGGACGTGATGGTGTCCTCCGATACTTTTTACAAATCTCACACTTTTCACTAATCTCTTCTATTATCCTTGTATACTCACCATCAATCTTTTAATGGGGTTTTAATCTCTGACAAGAAGGGTGAGCAAATTGTCTGTGCACTTTAAGACAATTTTCCTTTTATCTCTCTGATTTGTAGTTCCTGATGCCATCAACACTTCTCTAACACTCTGACCAGAAATATCAGGTTTTGTTAAGGGAATACAATAATGCCCTGACTGGGTAAATTGCAAATGCACTGGCTTCCCAAAAACAATTGCCTTATCATGCTCCATATCAAGTTTCATCTGTGCCTTTTTCATTGAAGGCTTACTCAAGAATAAACATATCTCACTGGAGACTACATCAGTACTGATAAAGTGGTTTACCCCTGCTATTTTACATGTGATTACTACTCTCTTGTCATCACCAAACCTAAAGCTGGTAGTACTTTTATACTCCTTAACCTTGCGTCGATCCTCACTACTGAGTGAATCCAGATAACACTGTAACCAATCAGTTCCACATGCTGTCAATGTGCAAGCACCATCCAGTACCACACAGTTGAACAAATCCACAACCAACACATTCATCACAGGATGAAAACTCCTTGTGACTAGTACAATTCCTTCAGATCCATCAGAATCTTCCTCTTCTGCTTCAGAATTTTCTGTGTCATGTGTTATTTCGAAGACTCTGCCCCTCCACTTACATCAGTTCATTGCATAAAGATAATTTGAATCACCTATTAACTGTTCCTTGGGCATTCCTGGTATTCTTTGATTGCTGTTCCAACCCTGTCATCTACTGTAATATTCAGACCTGCTAAAGGTGCTTTCAGCCTCATTCCTCCTGTCTTTAACTCTTCCATTGTACTTAGGCCTCCTTCCAATACCTGGATTATTTCTAAATCTTGTAAACATTGAGCTCTCCATTTTTTGTGTCACCGCAGAGTGTCCCGCTTGTTCTACCAGGACTGCAGGAAATGACTTTCACCAGGATTTATTTTTAAGGCCATGGACATTTGGTCCAACAGGGAGTCTTTGTCCAAGAACTGCACCTCATTTATAACCAGGAGCCTGTCCATATTATACACCCTAGCACAATCTAGCAATTTAAAAGCTAGCTATGAACCAGGGATCTCCAAATTGAATTTTCTCAATCTTTTATACAGTCTGTTAAAGTCCATGATATATTCCTCCATTGAATAACCATCTGTTTTCTGAAATCTATCAAAGTCTGACCATGCCTCACCTGCATTCAATAGGTCATCTTTCTTGTAAATTTCATCCAAGAATTCTAACAGAAGATCTAACCCTTCATCAGTATCCAACTGACAAGCATCCAGTTCAGAAAACACTTTAGTTCTGATTTTACTTTTGGTAGGAAGTGACAACGCTAAGGCCATACCTTGTTTCCTTTTTGGTAGAAATGTAACCAGTGTCCACACATCCACTTCATTCTTCCACTGGTCATATGGTTCAGACTCCAAAAACACCGGAGGGTAATCATATCCTGACAATTTGCACTTGCTTTCTGCCAATTTTTTTCACAATGGCACTTGAGACTTTAGTTTTATATCCGGAAAAAAAAAATATTTTCCAACCTTCAGCTTTAGGCAACCATCCTCTGCTACCATGTTAAAATTCAGAAAGCTTGTTTTTGAAGGATAAGGCTGGAGCCTATATTTACTCAGCTACACATTTATTGTGCAGACTAAAAGGATTACAAACATGTAGCTCTTCACACAAATCTCTCTCCCAGTCCCAGTGAGTATCTGCTTTTAAGTGGTCAACTAAAACCCCAGTTAACTCCCTTCACCTGCATATAATCACACAATTAACACATAATCACACAATTAACATACACAGTAGATACTCTGCTTGTTATCAGTATTCCCATTTCTTGTACACAGTATATATTCCGCTTGTTAATAGCATTCCCACTGTTTGTACAGAGTTTACACAGCTTGTCATCAGTATTTATGCTGCTTGTATGCAGTATTTATGCCACCTGTTATCAGTATTCCTGCTACTTGTACACAATATTTATACAGCGCTTGTTATCAGTATTCCCGCTGCTTGTATATTGTATTTACACTACTTGTCAAGGGTATTCCTGCAGCTCGTACACAGTATTTACACCGCTTATTATCATAATTCCCTCTGTTTCTACACAATATTTATGCTGCTTGTTATCTGTATTCCCGTGGTATACACAGCATATAATCTGTTTATCAGTAATCCTGCTTGTATACAGTATATATGCCGCTTGTTAACAGTATTCCAATTATTTGCATACAGTATTTATACCGCATGTTATCAATATTCTGGCTGCTTGTATACGGTATTTATACCGCTTATCATTTTCCCTCCTGGTCATACACAGCATTTACACAGCTTCTGTTCTGTTTTCCCACTGCTTGTACACTGTATTTATACTGCCTGTAATCAGTATTCCTGCTGCTTGTACATAGTATGTACTCCACTTGTTATCAGTATTCATGCTGCTTGAACACCGCGTCATGCCAACTTGCTTTGTTGGATGATAATTTTCTTTAATCCACTGACTGGAGATCTGATCATGGGATGTGGGCGTCGCTGGCTAGGCCAGCATTTAAAGCCCATCTACATCTGCCCTTGAGAAACTGAGTGGCTTACTAGGCCATTTCAGAGGACATTTAAGAGTCAACCACATTGCTGTGGATCTGGAGTCACATGTAGGCCAGACCAGGTAAGGACAGCAGATTTCTTTCCCTAAAGGACTTTAGTGAACCAGTTGGGTTTTTACAACAATTGACAATGGTTTCATGGCCACCATTATATTAGCTTTTTGATTCCAGATTTATTAATTGAGTTCAAATTTCACCATCTGCCGTGGTGGGATTCGCACCCAAGTCCCCAGAGCATTAGCCTGGGCCTCTGGATTACTAGTCCAGTGACATTACTACTACGCCACCATCTCCCATCTCCCCCCTTTGCAAGCTACTTAAGATGGCCAACTAATTTGCAACACTGTATCCTATATTGCAAGGCTTGTGAGGAGGAAAACGAAATGTCCGCTCATTTCCTAGCAAGAATGAAGACTCAGGAAGTTTAAGGGAACTACCTGTTCTTTTTAGCAAGAAGAGAAACACTGCGACCGTGTTTGACACACTGATTGACTGTCATGTGACAAGTCCCTCCCCATCTGTGGTTTTAAGCTTGTGTTTCTCTGCAGCAAAGGAGACGCTCCTGGACTCTGACACATGCAGACTGCATACCCTTTTTTTCTATGGACTCTAACTCAACCAGTCTACCTTTCCCCATTCTAACCTATTTGTGCCTGTGATTGAAAGTTGGCACGTAGTTTATTATTTTCATTAGTTCAGTTTAGGTACAATAAAGTTAACCTCTTTCTTTGTTGAACTCAAGAAAACCTGTCCAATTGGTTCTTGTTGTGATCATAGCAAGTAAATAATCAAACACCTACTGAATTGGCCAGAACATCCACTTCAAGAAAGAATTAAACCTGTTGTAGTCAAACATGGAGAGGAAAACCCTTCGACCCCTCCTCACTTGACCATAGCAACAGTATTTACATTGCTTTTCAAACGGTTTCCTGCCGCTTGTACACATTATTTATATTGTTTGTTATCAGTATTCCAGCAGCTTCTACACCATTTACACCACTTATGTTCAGTATTCCCATGGCTTGTACACAGTCTTAATACAGATTATTATAATATTCCTGCAGATTGTACACAGTATTTACATCACTTATCAGTATTCCTGCAGCTTGTATGCAGTACTTACACTGCTTGTTATCTGTATTCTCACTGCTCGTACATAATATTTACTCTACTTGTTATCAGCATCCCAGCTGCTGGTAAACAGTGTTTATACCACCTGTTATCAGTATTCCACTGCAGGTACACAGTATTTATACTGTTTGATATCAGTATTTCTACAACTTGTATGCAGTAATTTTGCTGCTAGTTTTCAGTAGGCCCATTGCCTGTACACAGTATTTATACCACTTGTTATAATTATTCCAGCTCTTGTACAAAGTATTTACATCACTTGTTATCAGCATCCCAGCTTCTTGTAAATAATGTTTAAATCACCTGTTATCATTATTCTGCTGCAGATAGACAGTGTTTATACCACTTGATATCAGTATTTTTTTTATCGTTCGTTCGTGGGATGTGGGCGTCGCTGGCTTTTGCCCATCCCCAGTTGCCCTTGAGAAGGTGGTGATGAGCTGCCTTCTTGAACTGCTGCAGTCGATGGGGTGTTGGTACACCGACAGCGCTGTTAGGAAAGGAGTTCCAGGATTTTGACCCTGTGACAATGAAGGAATGGCGATACAATTCCAAGTCAGTATGTTATGTGGCTTGGAGGGGAACTTGCAGGTGGTGGTGTTCCCATGCATCTGCTGCCCTTGTCCTTCTAGGTAGTAGGTTTGGAAGGTGCTATCTAAGGAGCCTTGGTGAGTTGATGCAGTGCATCTTGTAGATGGTACACACTGTGGCGACTGTCCATCACTGATGAAGGAAGTGAATGTTGAACGTGCTGGATGGGGTGTCAGTCGAGCGGCTGCTTTGTCCGAGATAATGTCGAGCTTCTTGAATGTTGTTGGAGGTTGCATCCATCCAGGCAAGTGGAGGGAATTCCATCACACTCCTGACTTGTGCCTTTTCGATGGTGGACAGGCATTGGGGAGACAGGAGGTGAGTTAGTCACCGCAAAATTCCCAGCCTCTGATCTTCTGTTGTAGACACAGCATTTATGTGGCTGGTTCAATTCAGATTCTGGTCAATGGTCACCCCCAGGATGTTGTTAGTGGGTTCAGCGATGGTAATGCCATTGAACATCAAGGGGAGAGGGTTAGATTCTCTCTTGTTTGAGATGGTCATTGCCTGGCACTTGTGTGGTGTGAGTGTTACTTGCCACTTATCAGACCAAGCCTGGATGTTGTCCCAGTCTTGCTGCATCTGGACATGGGCTGCTTCAGTATCTGAGGAGTCGGGAATGGTGCAATCATCAGCAAACATCCCCACTTCTGACCTTTACGATGGAGGGAAGGTCATTGATGAAGCAGCTGAAGATGGTTGGGCCTGGGACACTACCCTGAGGAACTCCTGCAGTGATGTCCTGTGACTGAGAGATTGACCTCCAACAACCACAACCATCTTCCTTTGTGCTAGGTATGATTCCAACCAGCAGAGAGTTTTCCCCTGATTCCCATTGACTTCAATTTTGCTAAGGCTCTTTGATGCCAGACTCAGTCAAATGCTGCCTTGATGTCAAGGGCAGTCACACTCACCTCAATTCTTGTTCAGCTCTTTTGTCCATGTTTGAACCAAGGCAGTAATGAGGTCAGGAGCTGAGTGGCCCTGGTGGAACCCAAACTGAGCGTCACTGAGCAGGTTATTGCTAAGCAAGTGCCGTTTGATAGCACTGTCGACAACCCCTTTCATCACTTTGCTGATGATCGAGAGTAAACTGATCGGGCAGTAATTGGCTGGATTGGATGTGTCCTGCTTTTTGTGTACAGGACATACTTGGGCAATTTTCCATATTACTGGGTCGATACCAGTGTTGTAGCTGTACTGGAACAGCTTGGCTAGAGGCGCGGCTAGTTCTGGGGTACAAGTCTTCAGTACTATTGCCGGAATGTTGTCGGGGCCCATAGCCTTTGCAAAATCCAGTGCCTTCAGCCGTTTCTTGATATCACATGGAGTGAATTGGATTGGCTGAAGACTGGCATTTGTGATGCTGGGGACCTCAAGAGGAGGCCGACGTGGAGCATCCAGTTGGTACTTCTGGCTGAAGGTGGATACAAATGCTTCAGCCTTTTTTTTTGTACTGATGTACTGGGCTCCCCCAGTGTTGAGGATAGGGATATTTCTGGAATGCAGAAGGGCATGCCAGGAACAGCACCAGGCATAAGTAAAAATGAGGCGTCAGCCTGGTGAAGCTACAACACAGGACTACTTGCATGCCAAACAGCGACAGCATCACGCGATAGACAGGGCTTAGCAATGCCACATCGAGTGATGAATGGTATTGGACAATTGAACAATAGTGGCAGGACTGCAGACCTTAGATCTGATCAGGTGGTTGTGAGATTGCTAAGCCCTGTCTATCACGTGATGCTTTCGCTGTTTGGCGTGCAAGTAGTCCTGTGTTGTAGCTTCACCAGGCTGACCCCTCATTTTTAGGTGTGCCTGGTGCTATTCCTGGCATGCCCTCCTGCACTCTTCATTGAACCAGAGTTGGTCCCCCAGCTTGATGGTAATGGTCGAGTGGGGGATATGCCAGGCCATGAGGTTACAGATTGTGGTTGAATACAATTCTGCTGCTGCTGATGGCCCACAGCGCCTCATGGATGCACAGTTTTGAGTTGCTAGCTCTGTTCGAAATCTATCCCATTTAGCACAGTGGTAGTGCCACACAACACAATGGTGGGTATCCTCAATGGTCAGATGCATTTGCGATAGGTAGATTGGTGAGCACGAACTCAAGTAGGTTTTTCCCTCTTGTTGGTTCCCTTACCACCTGCCACAGACCCAGTCTAGCAGCTATGTCCTTTAAGACTCAGCCAGCTCAGTCAGTAGTGGTCTACTGAGCCACTCTTGGTGCATTCTGAGTCCTTGTTACCCTCAGTACTTCTTCCAAGTGGTGTTCAACATAGAGAAACACTGACATCATCTGAGGGAGGTGGTAGGTGGTAATCAGCAGGAGATTTCCTTGCCCGTGTTTGACCTGATACCATGAGACGTCATGGGGTCAGGAGTCAATGTTGAGGACACCCAGGGAAACTTCCTCCCGACTGTATACCACTGTGTCACCACCTCTGGCGGTTTTTTCCTGCTGGTGGGACAGGAGATACCCAGGGATGGTAATGGTGGTATCAGGAACATTGTCTGTAAGGTATGATTCCGTGAGTATAACTGTATCAGGCTGTTGCTTGACTAGTCTGTGGGACAGCTCTCCCAATTTTGGCACAAGCCCCCAATGTTAGTAAGGAGCTCTTTGCAGTGTTGACAGGGCTGGGTTTGCCATTGTGGTTTCCAGTGCCTAGCTCGATGTGGGATGGTCTGTCCAGTTTCATTCCTTTTCTTAGACTTTGTAGCAGTTTAGTGGACCATTTCAGAGGGCATTTAAGAGTCAACCACATTGCTGTGGGTCTGGAGTCACATGTCAGCCAGACCAAGTAAGGATGGCAGATTTCCTTCTCTAAAAGACATTCCATAGCTTAGAGTCATAGAGTTATACAGCACAGAAACAGGCCCTTCAACCCATCGTGTCTGTGCCAGCACCCAACTATTCTAATCCCATATTCCTGCACTTGGCCCATAACCTTGTATGCTGTGGCGTTTCAAGTGCTCATCTAAATACTTCTTAAATGTTGTGAGGGTTCCTGCCTCCACCACCCCTTCAGGCAGTACGTTCCAGATTCCAACCACCTGCTGGGTGAAAAAAAATTTCCTCAAATCCCCTCTAAACCTCCTACCCCTTACCCTAAAGCTATGCCTCCTGATTCTTGACTCCTCCGCTAAGGGAAAAAGTTTCTTCCTATCTAACCTCTCAATGCCCCTCATAATCTTGTACACCTCAATCAGGTCCCCCCTCAGCCTTCTCTGCTCCAAGGAAAACAGCCCTAGCCTTTTCAGTCTCTCTTCATAGCTGAAATGCTCCAGCCCAGGCAACATCCTGGTGAATCTCCTCTGCACCCTCTCCAGTGCAGTCACATCCTTCCTATAGTGGGGCAACCAGAACTGTACACAGAACTCCAGCTGAGACCTAACTAGCATTTTATACAGCTCCATCATAACCTCCCTGTTGTTATATTCTATGCCTCGGCTAATAAAGGCAAGTATCCCATATGCCTTCCTAACCACCTTATCTACCTGTGCTGCTGCCTTCAGTGATCTTTGGACAAGTACACCAAGGTCCGTCTGTCCTTCTGTACTTCCTAGGATCCTACCATCCATTGTATATTCCGTTGCCTTGTTAGTCCTCTCAAAATGCATTACCTCATACTTCTCAGGATTAAATTCCATTTGCCACTGCTCCACCCATCTTATCAGCCCATCTATGTCTCCCTGTAATCTAAGACCTTCCTCCTCACTATTTACAACACCAGCAACTTTCGTGTCATCTGCGAAGTTACTGGTCATACTTCCTATATTCACGTCTAAATCATTAATATACACTACAAACAGCAAGGGTCCCAGCACCAATCCCTGTGGTACACCACTGGTCACAGGCTTCCAATTGCAAAAACAGTCCTCAATCATTACCCTCTGCCTCCTGCCACTAAGCCAATTTTGGATCCAATTTGCCAAATTGCCCTGAATCCCATGGGCTCTTACCTTCTTAACCAATCTCCCATGCGGGACCTTATCAAAAGCCTTACTGAAATCCATATATACGACATCTACTGCTTTACCCTCATCTATACATCTAGTCACCTCCTTGAAAAATTCAATCAAGTTAGTTAGACATGATCTCCCCCTGACAAAACCATGCTGACTATCCCTGATTAATCCCTGCCTCTCCAAGTGGAGATTAATCCTGTCCCTCAGAATTTTTTCCAATATTTTCCCAACCACTGATGTTAGACTCACCAGCCTGTAATTACTTGGTTTATCCCTGCTACCCTTCTTGAATAATGGTACCACATTTGCTGTCCTCCAGTCCTCTGCGACCTCTCCTGTGGCCAGAGATGATTTGAAAATTTGTGTCAAAGGCCCCGCTATCTCCTCCCTTGCCTCACATAGCAGCCTGGGATACATCTCATCTGGGCTTGGGATTTCTCCACTTTTAAGCCCACGAAAACAGCTAATACATTCTCCCTTTCAATGCTAATATGTTCAGGTATATCACAATCCCCCTCCCTGATTTCTACACCTACATCATCCTTCTCTATAGTGAACACCGATGAAAAATAATCATTTAAAACCTCATCTATGTCCTCCGGCTCCACACACTGATTGCCACATTTGTCCCTAATGGGCCCTACTCTTTCCCTGGTTTTCCTCTTACCCTTAATATACTTATAAAACGCCTTAGGATTTTCCTTTATATTGCCCGCCTGTGTTTTTTCATGTCCCCTCTTCGCTCTCCTAATTACTTTTTTAAGTTCCACCCTAGACTTTCTATACTCCTCTAGTGCCTCCACTGTTTTCAGCCCTTGTGATCTGCCGTAAGCCTCCTTTTTTTACTTTATCCAATCCTCTATATCCCTTGACATCCAGGGTTCCCTGGGCCTGTTGGTCCTACCCTTCACTTTAACGGGTACATGTTTGCTCTGAACTCTCCAATTTCCTCTTTGAATGACTCCCATTGATGTGATGTAGACTTTCCTACAAGTAGCTGCTCCCAGTCCACTTTGGCCAGATCCTGTTTCATTGTATTCAAATCGGCCTTCCCCCCCCCCACCCCCCGCCCCCCCCCCCCTCCCCCTCCCCCATTCAGTACCTTTATTTCTGGTCCATCTTTGTCCTTTTCCATAACTTCCTTAAATCTTTGAGTTATGGTCACTATCCTCAAAATGCTCCCCCACTGACACTTCTACCACTTGTCCGGCTTCATTCCCTAGGATTAGGTCCAGTACTGCCCCTTCTCTTGTAGGGCTGGCTGAAAAAGCTCTCCTGTGTGCATTTTAAGAATTCCTCCCCCTTTAAGCCTTTTGCACTAAGACTATCCCAGTTAATATTGGGAATGTTGAAATCCCTTACTATTATTACCCTATTATTTTTACACCTCTCTGAGATTGGCCTGCATATCTGCTCCTCTATCTCTTCCTGACTCTTTGGAGGCCTGTAGTACACACCCAGCCAAGTGATTGCCCCCTTTTTGTTTTTAAGTTCTACCCATATGGCCTAATTTGAGGAACTTTCGAAGATATCATCCCTCCTTACTGCAGTAATTACTCCTTGATCAACAATGCAATGCCACCTCCTCTTTTATCCCCTCCCCTGTCGAGCCTGAAAATTCTATACCCTGGAATATTGAGCTGCCAGTCCTGTCCCACCCTCAACCATCTCTCTGTGATAGCAATAATATCATAATCCCATGTGCTAATCAACGCCCTCAATTCATCTGCCTTACCAGTAAGGCTCCTTGCATTGAAATAGATGCAATCCAGCCTTGCATTTTTCACTTGTGCCTATATTTGCTCTGCTTTCCAGACAGACTCAGTTTCTGTTCTATATTACCCCCGACTGTACCTCCAATCTGTATTCTATCCCCCTGCCAAATTAGTTTAAACCGCCCCCCCAACAGTACTAGCAAACCTTCCAGCAAGGATGCTTGTCCCATTCCGGTTCAGGTGCAACCCGTCCAACTTGTACAGGTCCCACCTTTGTCAGAAACAGACCCAGTGATCCAGGAACCTAAAGCCTTCCCTCCTGCACCATCTCCTCAGCCAAGCATTCATCTGCTGTATCCTCCTATTTCTAAACTCACTAGCATGTGGCACCAGGAGTAATCCAGAGATTACAACCTTAGAGGTCCTGCTTTTTAATCTGCCACCTAGCTCCCTAAATTCTTGTTGCAGGACCTCATCCCTTTTTCTATGTCATTGTTACCAATGTATCCATTATTGAAGCTGTTTTTTATCAGTATTCTTACTACTTGTACACAGTATTTACTCCACTTGGTATCACTATTCCCGCTCCTTGAACACTGTATTTATACTGTTTATTATCAGTATTTCCGTTGCTTGTACACAGTACTTATACCACCTGTTATCAACCTTCCCGTTGCTTGTATACAGTATTATTACCGCCTATTAATGTGCATGTATGTGAATGCATGTAGTGTGGTTAACAAGACTGGTGAGGTACAGGTGCAGATTGCTATGTGGAAATATGATGTTGTGGCGATAACAGAGACCTGGCTCAAAGAAGGGCAGGACTGGGTGTTAAATATTCCTGGATACAAGGTGTTCAGGAAAGATAGGAAAGGGAAAAAAGGGGGAGGGGTGGCAGTATTGATTAAGGAGAGCATTGCAGTGCTGGAGAAAAAGGATGTCACAGAGGGGTCGAGGACAGAATCAATTTGGCTAGAGCTAAGGAACAAACATGGTGCAGTTACATTGTTCGGTGTTGTCCCACCAACTAGTGGGAAGGACGTGGAGCAACAAATTTGCAAGGAAATTACAGAATGGTGCAAATATTGTCGGGTAGTTATAATGGGGGACTTTAATTATATAAACATAGACTGGGATAATAGTAATGTAAAGGACAGTGAGGGGCAAGAGTTCCCTGAGTGTGTTCAGGAAAATTTTCTACAACAGTATGTTGCTAGTCCAATGAGAAAGGAAGCACTGCTAGACTTGTTCTTGGGAATGAGGTGGGCCAAGTGGATCAGTAGGAGAGAATTTAGGGGAGAGTAATCATTGTATCATAAGGTTTAGGCTGACTATAGAAAAGGACAGAGCAATCCAGGGTAAGAATGATTAACTGGGGGAAGGCTAACTTCAATGGGGTAAGAATGGAGCTGGGCCAAATAAATTGGAGTCAAAAGTTGGCAGGAAAACTGGTAGATGAACAATGGCTACCTTCAAAGAAGAGATAGTTCAGGGACAGTCCAGGTATGTTCCCTCAAAGGGGAAACGTAAGGCAAACAAATCCAGAGCTCCCTGATGACAAAAGATGCAAAGATTAAAATAAAGAAGAAAAAGTATGCTTATGACAGGTGCCAGGTAGAAAATACTATTGAGGACCAGGCTGAATATAGAAGGTCCAGAGGAGAAGTGAAAAAGCAAATAAGAGAGGCAAAGAAAGAGCTTGAAAAGAGACTGGCAGCTGGCATTAAAGGAAATCCCAAAGTTTTCTATAGTCATATAAATAGTAAAAGTCTGGTAAAAGGAGGAGTGGGGCCAATTCAGGATCAGAAAGGGGATTTACATATGGAGGCAGAGGGCATAGCTGAGGTAATAAATGAATATTTTGCATCAGTCTTTCCTAAGGAAGAAGATGCAACCCAGGCAATGTTGAAAGAGGAGGTAAGTCAGACACTAGAGGGGTTTACAATCGATAAAGAAGTATTAGACAGGCTGTCTGTACTTAAAGTGGATAAAGCACCAGGTCCGGATGAGATGCATCCAAGGATACTGAGGGAAGTGAGGCTGGAAAATGCAGAGGCACTGGCCATAATTTTTCAGTCTTCCTTAGACTCTGGGGTGGTGCTAGAGGACTGGAGAACTGCAAACGTTGCTCCCTTGTTCAAAGAAGGGTGTAAAGATAAGCCCAGCAACTACAGGTCAGTCAGTTTAACTTCAGTGGTGGGAAAACCTCTAGAAAAAATAATTAGGTACAAAATCAATCATCGCATGGACAAATGTGAGTTAATTAAGGAAAGCCAACATGGATTTCTTAAGGGAAAATCATGTTTAATTAACTTGCTGGAGTTTTTTGAGGTGGTAACACAGAGGGTTATGAAGGCAATGCAGGTGATGTGGTGTACATGGACTTTCAAAAGCTGTTTGATATAGTGCCACACAACAGATTTGTGAGCAAACTTGTATCTCGTGGAATAAAACGGATGGTAGGAACATGGATACGAAATTGGCTGAGTCACAGGAAACAAAGAGTCGTGGTTAATGGATGTTTTTTGGGCTGGAGGAAGGTCTGTAGTGGAGTTCCCCAGTCAGTGTGACTAAGGGGAAGAGCAGGCAGGGAGCAGATGATGAATGTAAAGGGACTGGTGGTCTGAGGTGCATTTGTTTTAATACAAGAAGTGTAGTAGGTAAGGCAGATGAACTTAGGGCTTGGATTAGTACCTGGGAGTATAATGTTATTGCTATTACTGAGACTTGGTTAAGGGAAGGGCATGATTGGCAACTAAATATCCCAGGATATCGATGCCTCAGGCGGGATAGAGAGGGAGGTAAAAGGGGTGGAGGAGTTGCATTACTGGTCAAAGAGGATATCACAGCTGTGCTGAAGGAGGGCACTATGGAGGACTCAAGCAGTGAGGCAATATGGACAGAACTCAGAAATAGGAAGGGTGTGGTAACAATGTTGGGGCTGTACTACAGGCCTCCCAACAGCGAGCGTGAGATAGAGGTACAAATATGTAAACAGATTATGGAAAGATGTAGGAGCAACAGGGTGGTGGTGATAGGAGATTTTAATTTTCCCAACATTGACTGGGATTCACTTAGTGTTAGAGGTCTAGATGGAGCAGAATTTGTAAGGAGCATCCAGGAGGGTTTTCTGGAGCAGTATGTAAATAGTCCAACTCGGGAAGGGGCCATACTGGACCTGGTGTTGGGGAATGAGCCCGGCCAGGTGTTTGAAGTTTCAGTAGGGGACTACTTTGGGAATAGTGATCACAATTCCGTAAGCTTTAAAATACTCATGGACAAAGACGAGAGTGGTCCTAAAGGAAGAGTGCTAAATTGGGGGAAGGCCAACTATACCAAAATTCGGCAGGAGCTGGGGAATGTAGATTGGGAGCAGCTGTTTGAAGGTAAATCCACATGTGATATGTGGTCGGCTTTTAAAGAGAGGTTGATTAGCGTGCAGGAGAGACATGTTCCTGTGAAAATGAGGGATAGGAATGGCAAGATTAGGGAACCATGGATGACAGGTGAAATTGTGAGACTAGCTAAGAGGAAAAAGGAAGCATACATAAGGTCTAGGCGGCTGATGAAAGACGAAGCTTTGAAAGAATATCGGGAATGTAGGACCAATCTGAAACGAGGAATTAAGAGGGCTAAAAGGGGTCATGAAATATCTTTAGCAAACAGGGTTAAAGAAAATCCCAAAGCCTTTTATTCATATATAAGGAGAAAGAGGGTAACTAGAGAAAGGATTGGCCCACTAAAGGACAAAGGAGGAATGTTATGCTTGGATTCAGAGAAAATGGGTGAGATTCTAAACGAGTACTTTGCATCGGTATTCACCGAGGAGAGGGACATGACGGATGTTGAGGTTAGGAACAGATGTTTGATTACTCTAGGTCAAGTCGGCATAAGGAGGGAGGAAGTGTTGGGTATTCTAAAGGGCATTAAGGTGGACAAGTCCCCAGGTCCAGATGGGATCTATCCCAGGTTACTGAGGGAAGCGAGAGAGGAAATAGCTGGGGCCTTAACAGATATCTTTGCAGCATCCTTAAACACGGGTGAGGTCCCGGAGGACTGGAGAATTGCTAATGTTGTCCCCTTGTTTAAGAAGGGTAGCAGGGATAATCCAGGTAATTATAGACCGGTGAGCCTGACGTCAGTGGTAGGGAAGCTGCTGGAGAAGATACTGAGGGATAGGATCTATTCCCATTTGGAAGAAAATGGGCTTATCAGTGATAGGCAACATGGTTTTGTGCAGGGAAGGTCATGTCTTACCAACTTAATAGAATTCTTTGAGGAAGTGACAAAGTTGATTGATGAGGGAAGGGCTGTCGATGTCATATACATGGACTTCAGTAAGGCGTTTGATAAGGTTCCCCATGGCAGGCTGATGGAGAAAGTGAAGGCGCATGGGGTCCAAGGTGTACTCGCTAGATGGATAAAGAACTGGCTGGGCAACAGGAGACAGAGAGTAGCAGTAGAAGGGAGTTTCTCAAAATGGAGACGTGTGACCAGTGGTGTTCCACAGGGATCCGTGCTGGGACCACTGTTGTTTGTGATATACATTAATGATTTGGAGGAAAGTATAGGTGGACTGATTAGCAAGTTTGCAGACGACACTAAGATTGGTGGAGTAGCAGATAGTGAAGGGGACTGTCAGAGAATACAGCAGAATATAGATAGATTAGAGAGTTGGGCAGAGAAATGGCAGATGGAGTTCAATCAGGGCAAATGCGAGGTGATGCATTTTGGAAGATCCAATTCAAGAGTGAACTATACAGTAAATGGAAAAGTCCTGGGGAAAATTGATGTCCAGAGAGATTTGGGTGTTCAGGTCCACTGTTCCCTGAAGGTGGCAACGCAGGTAAATAGAGTGGTCAAGAAGGCATACGGCATGCTTTCCTTCATCGGACGGGGTATTGAGTACAAGAGTTGGCAGGTCATGTTACAGTTGTATAGGACTTTGGTTCGGCCACATTTGGAATACTGCGTGCAGTTCTGGTCGCCACATTACCAAAAGGATGTGGATGCTTTGGAGAGGGTGCAGAGGAGGTTCACCAGGATGTTGCCTGGTATGGAGGGCGCTAGCTATGAAGAGAGGTTGAGTAGATTAGGATTATTTTCATTAGAAAGACGGAGGTTGAGGGGGGACCTGATTGAGGTGTACAAAATCATGAGAGGTATAGACAGGGTGGATAGCAAGAGGCTTTTTCCCAGAGTGGGGGATTCAATTACTAGAGGACATGAGTTCAAAGTGAAAGGGGAAAAGTTTAGGGGGGATATGCGTGGAAAGTTCTTTACGCAGAGGGTGGTGGGTGCCTGGAACGCGTTGCCTCTGGAGGTGGTAGATGCGGGCACGATGGCGTCTTTTAAGATGTATCTAGACAGATACATGAATGGGCAGGAAGAAAAGAGATACAGACCCTTAGAAAATAGGCGACATGTTTAGATAGAGGATCTGGATCGGCGCAGGCTTGGAGGGCCGAAGGGCCTGTTCCTGTGCTGTAATTTTCTTTGTTCTTTGTTCTTCTTTGGATCAGTGTTGGGACCCTTGCTTTTCCTGATATATGTTAATGACCTAGACCTTGGTGTATAGGGCACAATTTCAAAGTTTGCAGATGATAGGAAATTTGGAAGCATTGTGAACTGTGAGGAGGATAGTGTAGAACTTCAAAAGGGCATAGACAAGTCGGTTGAATGGGCAAACAAGTGGCAGATGAAGTTCAATGCAGAGAAATGTGAAGTGATTCATTTTGGTGGGAAGAACATGGAGAGACAATATAGAATCAAGGGTACAATTCTATAGGGGGTGCAGGAGCAGAGGGACCTAGGTGTATATGTGCATAAGTCACTGAAGGTGGCAGGACAGGTTGAGAGAGTGGTTAATAAAGCATACAGATCCTGGGCTTTATTAAAAGGGGCATAGAGTACAAGAGCAAGGAAGTTATGTTTCACTTGTATAAGACACTAATTTGGCCTCAGCTGGAGTATTGCATCCAATTCTGGGTGCTGCACTTGAGGAAAGATGTGAGGGCATTGGAGAGAGTACAGAAAAGATTCACGAGAATGGTTCCAGGGATGAGGAATTTCAGTTATGAAGATAGATTGGAGAAGTTAGGACTGTTTTCCTTGGAGAAGAGAAGGCTGAGAGGTGATTTGATAGAGGTATTCAAAATCATGAGGGGTCTGGACAGAGTAGATAGAGAAAAACTGTTCCCACTTGTGAAAGGATTGAGAACGAGAGGGCACAGATTTAAAATATTTGGTCAGAGAGGCAAAAGTGACATGAGGAAAAGGTTTTTCACGCAGCAAGTGGTTAAGGTCTGGAATGCGCTGCCTGAGAATGTGATGGAGGCAGGCTCAACTGAAGCATTCAAAAGGGAATCAGACAGTTATATGAAAAGGAAGAAAGTGCAGGGTTATGGGAATCTAAAACTTGGGGGCACAGTCTCAGGATAGGGGCGCCAATCATTTAGGACTGAGATGAGGAGAAATTACCTCGCTCAGGGGGTTGTGAATCTTTGGAATTCTCTACCCCAGAGGGTTGTGGATGCTCCATCGTTGAATACATTTAAGGCTGGGATAGATAGATTTTTGGTGTCTCAGGGAATCAAGGTCTAATGAGGAGTGGGTGGGAAAGTGGAGTTGAAGCCCAAGATCAGCCATGATCATATTGAATGGCAGAGGAGGCTCGACAGGCCATATGGCCTACTCCCACTCCTATTTCTTGTGTTCTTGTGTTCTAATGTTCTAGTACTTATAATGATTATCAGCATTTGTTGTCAGTGTTTCTGCTGCTTGTACACAGTATTTATGTTGCCAGTTATCAGTATAACTTCAGCTTATACACAGTATTTACACAGCTTGCTGCCAATTTTCCTGCTGCTTATACAAAGTATTTACTCCATTCGTTATGAGTATATGGAGAAACAACCTCTATCTCCAGCACTGTAATATTATCCTCATCAATGCTGCCACCCACCACCTCCTCCTTTCTTTCCTTCCCTATCTTTCCTGACCACTTTGTATCTAGGAACATTTAGCATATAGTTGTTTGTACATAGGGTTATGAAGGTATTTTTAGTTCAGTATTTTTTGAGGACTCATATTTAAATTGTGGAGATGGATTCATTAGAAGGCTGAATATTTTATAAATGCTAGAATTTGTTTTGTTGTTGACAGTTCACTGAAAGGGCACTGAGATGTTGTTTGAAAACAACCTTTGCTGGACATCATGTACTTTAAGCTCAGTAACCAAAAGAAACCTTGGTAACTTGGGGAAGATGTTTACAGAGAAGTCACATGTCAAGGTTTATGGAGGTCAGGAGGTTGACTTTCTGTTTGTGATTTAGCTTCTGAGATATTGTTTTGGTTCAGTTGGGGTGTGAACTGTTTTGAAGATAAGTTGGTGCTTTGCCTGCCAAGGAAAAAGAAACCTAGCTCATTTTGCCTGCACCTGTCTGAGACCCTGAGAAGGCCAGTATGTCAGCTTCTCTTTCCTCCTGTCTTTGGAAAAAACCCTGTGATTCAAGTGTAGGTTGGCTGAAACTCCTCATACCACATGTCTCCTGGAAAGACAGCAGACGATTTCTCAACATCTCCAGAATGAATTGTTTCTGAAAAGATCCCAATGACCCGTCTCCATATACCCGGACACCAGACCAAAAGGGACTCTGACTTCCTTCCATATCTTCTCTTTTCTTCAAGAATTAGCAAGCATTTGGCCAAAGTACTTTTTTATCCTTTTTTTTGGTAACAGACCTCTGCAAGAGAATTTCTGTATTTTTTTCCAGTGTGTGTGGCACGAATTAAAAGGAGGAACTTTCATATTTCAATCTGTGTGTTAATGCTTTGCTTCATTACTGGATAAGTCTCATTTGATAATAAACTGATAATTTTGTTGTTTATTAAAGAAACCTGGTTGGTGCATTTTATTCCAGTATAAAGAGTAGAGTATATGATTGACTGATTCAGTAACTAGGTAAGCATTTAAAAAATATATGTTGTGACCTGTGGAGAAGGGGGACTAGAAAAGACAGTGTAACCCTTCCACCTCGGTCGTCACATATATTTGGGGGCTCTGTGTGGGATAATCCAAAAGCCAACAATGTGCAATTGTAAGTGGGGTAATAATAATTGAAAAGAGGAAAAGGAAAAACCCAGTTTCTTGTGCATTACAGTAATGCTTACACGAGCAGAATGCATTTGTCAGTTGCTATGGCTTTTCTGGGGAAGGAGGATTTATCCCTGAGTGATTTGAAAAACTTAACCAAGGCTAGGCTAAAGGATTTGGCAGAATTGTTGGCATTAGAGTTTCATCCAGGAGTTAAGAAAGCAGACATAATTGAAGTAATAGCACAGCATTTGAAATTGGGAGAAGAAAAAGGCGATCCAGATGGTAGTTCAGTTGAAATAGCTAAAATTCAGTTTCAAATGAAGCAGCTTGAATTTGAGAGGAAAAAGGAAGAAAAAGAAATGGAAATGAAAAAACCTTGAGCAGGAAAAAGAACTGGAAAAACGTAAGCTTGAACAGGAAAGAGAATTGACAATGAAAAAACTTGAACTTGACGGAGAAGAAAAGGCAAAAAAGAGAGCATTTCAAAGAGAAAGAGCAGGAAGGGAATTCAAAGTTTAAAAAGCTGGAAGCAAGTCAAAATAGTGGCCTTGGCTGCAAGGAAAATTCTGGTGAGGAAAGATCTGACTCCAGGACCCAGTGGAGAGCTGTTTAAATTTGTATAAGCCCTCCTGAAGTTTGAAGAAAGGGGCGTCAAGGCGTTTTCCATTGCTTTTGAAAAGATAGCCAGACAGATGAAATGGCTGAAGGAAAGCTGGACACTGCTCATGCAAAGCGGATTGATGGACAAAGCTCATGAAGTTTATGCCATGTTTTCTGAGGAGGCTTCTGCAAGTTATGAGATGGCAAAAAAGGCTATTCTCGCTGCTTATAAGTTGGTCCCTGAAGCATACAGGCAAAAATGTCGGAACCTCCAGAAACAGCCTGGCCAGACTTGTATAGAATTTGAGAGAGTAAAGCAAATTAATTATGATCATTGGATGTGGGCACATAAGGTAGAGGCCACGTATGAAAACCTTAGGGAAATACTTCTCCTGGAAGAATTTAAAAATTCATTCCTTCCGTTAGTAAGAACCCTTGTAGAGAACCAGAAGGTTTTAACAGCCAGACAGGCAGCTGAGATTTCTGATGATTATGAGCTTGTTTACAAGCTGAAACCCTTTGTCCGTCACTCCCACAAACCCGAGAAGGGTAGAAGGTGGAAAGGTGAAAGGAAAGCAAGTAGCCGGGGACAAGAAGAGACAGCTGGGAATTCCCCGGGATCATCTCCTCAGGACAGAAAGGAAGATGCTGAGGATGGAAGTAAGGTGTGCAGGCCTAAGTGTTACCATTGTCACAAGGTGCGACACCTTCATGCAGAATGCTGGAGGTTGCAGGGTAAACCCCTGGGACTTATTGGGGTACACAAGCCCAATGTAGAGAAAAAGGCCCTGACAGAGAGTACAGATCAGGCTGTAGCTCTGACTGCAGCTGGGATAGAGTCAAGTATATGATTGACCCAATCGGCAAGTACAAAAATCTCTGAGTGCAGGGGACGCGAACAAGATACCTGAGAGTTATAGGGAATTCTTGTCAAAAGGAAAAGTAACTTCTCTCCCTCAAGTGAGGCAGCTAAACCTATAGTTATACTTGGGGATACAGGAGCCACCCAAACTCTGCTGGGGAAAGGCATAACTTTTCCACCAGAGACCGCACTGAATGCCAAGGTTTCAGTGAATTGTAACAGCAGGGAGTATTGGGTGTACCTAGAGTGTGAACTAATGTCTGGAACAGTAACTGTAGGAGTTTACCATAGTTTGCCTGTAGACGGAGTTGACCTACTCCTGGGGAATGATTTGGCCAGAGCGATGGTAGTGGCTTCTCCAGTAGTCACAGAAAAATCAAGAAGTTAAAGAGACAGAACAGTTGCAGGAAAAGGTTCCAGGAATTTATCCTTCATGTGTAGTGACCCAAGCAATGGCTAAACAAGTTCCATTGTTGGAGGTAAAATTACCACCAGTCAGATAGTCGAATATCTGAAACTTTCTTTGGGGATTTGGATAAACTGCAGGAAATGTTTCGTAAATCTTCACTGATCAAGGCTCAGCAAGCTGATCCAGAGTTAAATAAAGTGGCACAATCGGCTCTAACTGAAGCTGAGGGAAAGGGAGTTCCAGAAGGCTACTATATTAAAAATGGGATTCTGATGAGGAAGTGCAGACCTCTTCAGAGAGCTGTGGACGAAGAATGGATGGTTGTTCATCAGATAGTGGTACCGCCCAAGTATCGACGGGAAATATTAAGGATATCCCATGAAATTCCTATGGCTGGACATGTGGGGAACCAGAAGACCCAGTCACATATAGGTCGACATTTTTACTGGCCAGGTCTTTCCAAGGACGTGGTGCAGTTTTGTAAAATGTGCCATATGTGCCAGATTGTGGGAAAACCACAACCTGCCATTAAACCAGCACCTCTCAATTATTTCTTTTATTTGTTTGTGGGATGTGGGCATCACTGGCTAGGCCAGCATTTATTGCCCATCCCTAATTGCCCTTGAACTGAGTGGCTAGGCCACTTAAGAGTGAACCACATTGCGGTGGGTCTGGAGTCACATGTAGACCAGACCAGGTAAGGACAGCAGATTTCCTTCCTTAAAGGACATTAGTGAACCAGATGGGTTTATACAACAATCAACAATGTTTCATGGTCACCATTAGACTAAAGCCTGGCTACCCGACCCGAACTCGACTAGACCCGGCTACATGTTTCGTGGTTGGGTCTATATTCCGAGTCCAGCATTCGGGCTCGGGTTGGGTCGGGCTGGACAGTGCTGCTTCGGGAAGTCACAGGATCAGGCTTACCCATGATTCCCCACAACTGCATCTGTAGGAATAGCCTGCTGCCGGAACGGATGAAGGATATCCATGTCGGGTGCGAAAAAAAAATTAAAGGACTTGGGTTGGCTGCGGTTGAATTTTATACCCAAGCCAGGCTTTATATTAGACTACCTTCTAATTCCCAGAATAATTAAATTCAAATTTCAGCATCTGCTATAGTGGGATTTGAACCCATGTTCCTAGAGCAGTAGCCTGGGATTCTGCATTATTAGGTCAGTGAAAGTACCACTATGCCACTGCCTTCCATGCCAGTTTAAGTGGAACCATTTAGAAGGGTGTTCGTAGACTGTGTAGGACCTTTACCGAAAACAAAAGAGGGACACCAATATATACTCTCTATCATGGATATGGCTAGTCCCAGAGGCCATTCCCTTGAAAACAATTTCTGCTAAGGTAATGGTAAAGAAGTTAACCCAGTTCTTCACTAGACATGGATCACCGATTGAGATTCAGTTGGATGAAAGTTCCAATTTTATTGGAAAATTATCCAGGAAGTTATGAATAATTTGGGTATAACATAATTAAAGTCTTTATACCTTGTGACAGTGGTAACATTTAGGCTTGCGGACCTCACTTCCCCCCTCAGCATCTTCCTGTTTAGCCTGAGGAGGAGATCCAGGTGCATTCCCAGCTGTCCCTTCTTGTCCCTGGCTACTTGCCTTCCTTTCATCCTCCCACCTTCTCTCCTTCTTGGGTTTGTGACGGACTTGTAAACAAGCTCGTAATCATCAGCAATTTCTGCTGCGTGCCTGGCTGTTGAAACATTCTGGTTATCTACCTGGGTTCTTACCAACGGAGGGAGTGAATTTTTAAATTCTTCCAGGAGAAATAGTTACCTAAGGTTCTCATATGTGGCCTCTACCTTTAGTGCCTGTATCCAATGATCAAAATTAGTTTGCTTTACTCTCTTAAATTCTATACAAGTCTACCCACACTGTCTCCAGAGGTTCTGAAATTTCTGCCGGTAAGCTTCAGGGATCAAGTCATAAGCAGCGAGAATAGCCTTTTCTGCCATCTCATAATTTGCAGAAGCCTCCTCAGAAAGCATGGCATAAACTTCATGAGCTCTGCCCATGAAACTGCTTTGTATAGGCAGTGTCCAGCTTTCCTTTGGCCACTTCATCTGTCTGACTATCTTTTCAAAAGATATGAAAAATGCCTTTATGTCCCTTTTCCCAAATTTAGGGATGGCTTGTACAAATTTAAGCAGCTCTCCACTGGGCCCTGGGCTGGAGCGAGATCTATCCCCACCAGAATTTTCACTGGAGTCAGGACCTTCCCTTTGACTTAGCTCCATCTTTTTAAATTCAAATTCCCTTCCTTCTCTTTCACATTCTCTTTGAAAATCAAGCTTAAGTTTTCTTTAATTCTATTTTTCTTTTTCTTTGTCAAGTTCAAGCTGCCTCATCTGCAACTGAATTTTAGCTAATTCAACTGTACTACCATGTGGTGTGCCTTCTTTTTCTAATTGCAAATGCTCTGCTATTACTGCAATTATGTCTGCTTTCTTAGCTCCTGGTTTTAACTCTAATGCCAACAGGTCTGCCAAATCCTTTAGACTAACATTTGTTAAGTTCCTCAGATCACTCAAGGATACATCCTCCTTCCCCAGAAAGGTCAAAGTTACTGACACAGACATTCCAATAGCATAAACATTACTCTAATGCACAAAAGACCTGGATTTTTACTTTTCCTCTTTTCAATTATTATTACCTCACTTACAATTGCATATCATCAGTATTGGGTTATCCCAGACATACCCCCAATTATGTTAGGACAGAGGTAGGAGGGGTGCACTGTTTTTTCTAGTTCCACCTCTCCACAGGACATAACATATATTTAAATGCTTACCCAGTTACCAATACGGTCAATCATAGACTCTATTTTTATCCCAGAATAAAATACACCAACCAGGTTTCTTTAATAAACAACAAAAATTATCAGTTAGTTATAAAACAAAACATAGCCAGTAAGGAAGCAAAGCATTATCACACAGAGTGAAATATGCAAGTTCCCTATGTACCTTGGAGAGAGAGACACACACACACCGGTTAACCAAAAAATAGAGATTTTTTCTTTAGAGCTCTTTTGTGAAAAAAAAGAATACTTTGGCCAAATACTTGCCAATTCTTGAAGAAAAAAGAGAAGATATGGACAGATGTCAGTTGTCCCGTTTTTTTGGTTTGGCGTCCCAAATACATGTAGATGGCTGTCAACTGGGATCTTTCTGGAACAGTTCTTTTCAGGTGATGTTGAAAATCAGTTTCACAGGCTTTCCAGAAAATACATGGCATCGGGTGTTTCTGGCAGCCTTTCAGGAGAAATGTAGCATCAGTTTTTCTATTTCTTATACTTGATCCTCAGGAAGTTCTCAAAGAGATGGAAGAGGGTGAGCTGATGGTCGCTGCTCTCTTGGCTGGTTTTCTTCAACTGCCTTCAAAACAGTTCACACTCCAACACAATAATATAAAAGCAAAATACTGCAGATGCTGGAAATCTGAAATAAAAACAAGAAATGCTGGAAATACTCAGCAGGTCAGGCAGCATCTGTGGAGAGAGAAGCAGAGTTAACATTTCAGGTCAGTGACCCAGCATCAGAACTGACAAATATTAGAAATGTAAAAACTTTTAAGCAAGTAAAGCTGGGGTGGGACAATTTCTTTGCCCCCCTCACTCACTCTAACCTGCTCCCCTCTGAACTTGCAGCATTCCGTTCTCTCAGGTCTAACCCCGACATTGTCATCAAACCTGCAGACAAGGGTGGTGCTGTTGTTGTCTGGTGTACCAACCTCTACCTTGCCGAGGCTCAGCACCAACTCTCAGACACTTCTTCCTACTTCCCCCTGGACCATGACCCCACCACTGAACATCAAGCTACTGCCCATAGGACTGTCACTGACCTCATCTCCTCTGGAGATATTCCCTGTACAGTTTCCAACCTCATAGTCCCGCAACCCCAGAAAGCCCGCTTCTACCTCCTTCTCAAAATCCACAAACAGGACTGTCCCGGCAGACCCATTGTTTCAGCCTGTTCCTGCCCCACTGAACTTATTTCCTCCTAGCTTGTCTCTATCCTTTCTCCTCTGGTCCAGTCTCTTCCCACCTACATCCGTGACAATTCTGATGCCCTCCGTCATTTTGACAATTTCCAGTTCCCGACCCTAACCGCCTCCTCTTCATTATGGACGTCCAATCTCTCTACACTTCCATCCCCCACCAGGACAGTTTGAGGGCTCTCTGCTTCTTCCTCGAACAGAGGCCCAACCAGTCCCCATCCACCACTACAATCCTCCACTTGGCTGAACTTTTTCTCACATTCTCCTTCAACTACACTCACTTCCTTCAAGTAAAATGTGTTGCTATGGGTACCCGCATGGGTTCTAGTTATGCCTGTCTTTTTGTGGAATATGTCGAGCATTCCTTGTTCCAGTACTACTCAGGCCCCCTCCCCCAACTATTTTTCCGGTACATTGGTGACTGTATCGGTGCCGTTTCCTGCTCCCGCCCGGAACTAGAAAACTTTATCAACTTTGCTTCTAATTTCCACCCTTCTCTCACCTTTACATGGTCCATTTCTGACACTTCCCTTCCCTTCCTTGATTTCTCTGTCTCCATCTCTGGGGATAGGCTGTCTACTAATATTCATTATAAGCCCACCGATTCCCACAGCTACCACGGCTACACTTCTTCACACCCTGCCTCCTGTAAGGACACCATTCCATTCTCCCAGTTTCTCCATCTCCAATGCATCTGCTCAGATGATGCAACCTTCCATGACAGCGCTTCTGATATGTCTTTCTTTTTCCTCAACCGAGGATTCCCCCCCCTCCCACTGTGGTTGACAGGGCCCTCAACTGTGTCCGGCCCATTTCCCGCACCTCTACCCTCACCCCTTACCCTCCCTCCCAGAACCGCAACAGGGTTCCCCTTGTCCTCACTTTCCACCCCACCAGCGTCCAGATCCAAAGGATCATCCTCCACCATTTCTGTCACATCCAGCATGATGCCTCTACCAAATGCATCTTCCCCTCCCTTCCCCTGTCAGCATTCCAAAGGGATTGTTCCCTCCGTGACACCCTGGTCCACTCCTCCATTACCCCCACCACCTCGTCCACTTCCCATGGCACCTTCCCCTGCAATCGCAGGAGGTGTAATACCTGCTCATTTACCTCCTCTCTCCTCACAATCCAAGGCCCCAAACACTCCTTTCAGGTGAAGCAGTGATTTACTTGTACTTCTTTCAATTTAGTATACTGTATTCACTGCTCACAATGTGGTCTCCTCTACATTGGGGAGACCAAACGCAGACTGGGTGACCGCTTTGCGGAACACCTCCGCTCAGTCCGTAAGCATGACCCCAAGCTTCCAGTTGCTGGCCATTTCAATGCCACCACCCCACCTCCGTGCCCCCCGCCCCCCCCCCACCTGCCACCACCATCTCTGTCCTGGGGTTGCTGTAGTGTTCCAGCGAACGCCAAAGCAAGCTCGAGGAACAGCATCTCATTTATCGATTAGGCACACTACAGTCTGCTGGACTGAACATTGAGTTCAATAATTTCAGAGCATGACGGGCCCCCCTTTTTATTTTTTTATTTTTATTTTTTATTTGTTTATTTTATTTACTTTGTTTAGTTTGTTTCTAGTGTGCCTACCCACTGTTTTTTTCATGTTTGTGCTTGGGGTCAGGGCTGTTCATTCTACTGTCAATTGACACCTTCTCTGCACTACGCTTTGTCTTTCAGCACACCATTAACATACCATTTGCCTTTGTTCCATGACCTTCTGGTCAGTCATTCTCTGTGACCTTGTCCTATCAACACCTTCTCTTTTGTTATCTCTTGCCCCGACCCCGCTTTACTTGCTTAAAACCTTTTGCATTTCTAATATTTGTCAGTTCTGATCAAGGGTCATTGGCCTGAAACGTTAACTCTGCTCTCTCCACAGATGTTGCCAGACCTGCTGAGTATTTCCTGCATTTCTTGTTTTTATTTCACACTCCAACGCACTGTCCAAAGCAAAACCAAAGACAATATCTCAAGAGTCAAGCCTCCTGACCCCTATAAATCTTGACCTGTCACTTCTCTGTAAATATCTTGTCCAAGTCAAAAAAGCACCCTATCTGAAGACAGGTGACTTCCAGTAAATGTTGTTTCCAAACAAGACCTCTCAGTGTCCCTTCAATGATTCCACTAAGAAAAAATCCATGGAATCCTTTTCAGTTTTCCCAAAATAAAACAATGTCCATAACTCTAAAATAGGAGTCCAAAAAAAACTTTAAAAATATAGAAGTACCATCATAACAATAGTATTTATATTGCTAGTTATCAGTATAACTTCAGCTTGTACATGGTATTAACACAGCTTGCTGTAATTTTCCTGCTGCATGTATACAGTATTTACACTGCTTGTTGTCAGTATTCCTATTGCTTAAACATAGTACTTATATTGCTTATCATCAGTTTCCTGCTGCTTGTACACAGTATTTATACTGCCACTCATCAACATTCCCGCTTCTTGTACACAGTATTTATGCAATTTGTAATTAGTATTCCTCCAGCTTGTACGCAATATTTACACAGCTTGTTATCTGAATTTCCTTGGCTTGTACACAATATTTATACCACTTTTTATCTGTATTCTCACAGCATACACAGTATATACAATGCTTGTTATCAATATTCCTCCTGCTTTTCCACAGTATATACTCCACTTGTTATCAGTATTCCCGTTATTTGTAAACTGTATGTACAGTGCTCCCAGTATTCCCACTGCATGTACACAGTATATACTTTGCTTGTTATCAGTGCTCCTGCTATTTGTGCATAATATTTATATGCTTTTTATCAGTACTTCTGCTATTTGTACACAGTAGATACTCCACTTGTACACAGTATTCCTTCTATTTGTATACAGTACTTACAGTGCTTGCTATCCGTATTCCCACTGCTTGTACACAGTATTTATACCACTTATTATCAGTTTCCCCCAGTTGTCTGAAGCATTTACACAGCTCTGTTTTCCCACTGTTTGTACACTGCATTTATAATGCTTGTTTTCAGTAATACTGCCACTTGTAGGCAGTATATATTCCACTTATTATTTCCGCTGCTTGTACATAGTATTTATACAGCCTGCAATCAGTATTCCTGTTGCTTGTACATAGTATTTATACAGCCTGCAATCGGTATTCCTGTTGTTTGTACTTCGTATTTATACAGCCTGTATTCAGTATTTCTGCGGTTGTGCACAGTATATACTCCTCTTGTTATCAGTATTCTAGCTGCTTGAGCACAGTATTTATACTGCTTGTTATCAATATTCCTGCTATTTGTACACAGTATTTATACCACTTGTTCTCAATAATCAAACTACCTTTACGCAGTATTTACACTGCTTGTTATCAGTATTCCCTCTGATTATACACAGTATTATACGATTTGTTATCATTATTCCAGCAGTTTCTTCGCAATATGTATTCTGCTTGTGTTCAGTAGCCTGTACACATTATTTACTCTGCTTGTTATCAGTATCCTAGCTGCTTGTAAACAGTGTTTACACCTCCTGTTATCAGTATTTCACTGCAGGTACACAGTATCTATACCACTTGATGTCAGTATTTCCGCAGTTTGTATGCGGAATATGCACCACTTGTTATTGGTATTCCTGCTGCTTGTGTACAGTATTTATACTGCCTGTAATCAGTATCCTTCAGCTTGTATATGATATTTATGCCACTTTGTATTCCTATTGTATTTACTCCACTTGTTATCAGTAATACTGCTTGTACACAGTATATACTCTGCTTGTTATCAGTATTCCCGCTGCTTGTACAGAGTATTTATACCACTTGTTGTCATTTTCCCCTGTTTGTATGAAACATTTACGTAGCTTGTGTCCTATTTTCCCACTGCTTGTACATCGTATTTATATAGCCTGTAATCAGTATTCCTGTTGTTTGTAAACTGGATTTATTCAGCCTGTAATCAATATTCCTGCTGCTTGTACACAGTTTTTACACCGCTTGTTATCAGAATTTCCTCTGCTTGTACACAGCATTTATATTGCTAGTTATCAATATAACTTCAGTTTGTACACAATATTTAGATAGCTTGCTGTCCATTTTCCTGCTGCTTGTACAAAGTATTTACTTCGTTTGTTATCGGTATTCTGCTGCTTCAACATAATACTTATATTACTTATCAGTTTCCTGCTGCATGTGCACAGTATTTAAAATGCCACTTATCCATATTCCCACTGCTTGTCCATAGTATTTATACAGCCTGTAATCAGTATTTTTGCAGCTTGTACACAATATTTATACTGCTTATTAGTATTCCTGATAATACACAGTATTTATACCACTTATCTGTATTTCAGTTGCTTTTAGACAGTATTTATACTGCCTGTTATCACTATTCCCACTTGTACACAATATTTAAACAACTTTGTATCAGTTTATCCACAGCTTGTACACAGTATTAATATCACTAGATATCAGTATTAGCATTACTTGTTCAAGTTATATATAGGACCTGTTATCAGTATTTCCGTGGCTTGTACAAGTTATTTGTGACACTTGTTATCAGTATTATCATGGCATGTACACAGCATCTATTCTGCTTGCTATCACTATTTAAGCTGCTTGTACAAGGTTTTAAACCACTTTTTATCCGTATTCTCGCTGCTTTTACACAGTATTCATACCACTTGTTATCAGTATTCCAGTTGTTTGTACATATTTTTTACATGGCTCTTGTCAGTGTTCCAGCTGCTTGTACACATTATTTACAATACCTGTTATCCATATGTCCTCTGCTTGTATACATTATTTATACGACTTGTCAGTGTTAGCATTGCTTGTACACACTATTTATTACCACTGCTTGTACATAGTATTTATACCACTTGTGATCAGTATTCCCATTGCTTGTACACAGTATTTACACTGCTTATTATCAATAGTCCCACTGTTTGTACATGGTATTTACACTGCCTATTAGCAGTATTCCTGCTGCTCATACACATTAAACGCAGTATTTATAATGCTTGTAATCAGTATTCTCGCTACAAGTACACATTAGTTATATGCCTGTTATCAGTATTCCAGCTTCTTGTACACAGTATTTATACCACTTGTTATCAGTATTCCCACTGCTTGTACACATTATTTATGTCGCTTGTTATCAGTATTTCTGCTTGTATGCAGTATTTACATGGCTGTTATCAGTAACCCAGCTTCTTGAATACTTTATTTATAACACCTGTTATCTGCATTCCTGCCGCTTGTACACTGTATCTGAAGGGTATGTTCAATATTTCCATAGCTTGTGCACAGCATTTATATCGCTTGTTGTCAGTATCTGCATTGCTTGTACACAGTATTTAGATCCCTTGTTATCAGTATTCCCACTGCTTGTACACAGTATTTACATTGTGTGTTATCAGTATTCCCAATGCTTGTGCATAGTGTTTATATTGCTTACCAGTATTCCCATTGTTTCTACACAGTATTTATACCATTTGTGTGTATTTCCATTGCTTTTAGACAATATTTATAATGCTTGTTATCTATATTTCCACTGCTTGTAAACACTATTTGTACCACCTATTATCAGTATTCCCACTAGTAGAGAGTATTTAAAGCAGCTAGTACCAGTTGCACACAGGACACACATCACTTATCAGTTTCACACTGCTTCTACACAGTATTTATATCCCCTTTTCTTAGTGTTTGACTTGTCTATTTTCTCTAAGTACAGAAATTGTCATAGAGTCATACAGCACTGAAACAGGCCCTTTGGCCCACCGAGTCTGTGCCGACCAACAACCACCCATTTATACTAATCCTACATTAACCCCATCTTCCCTACCATTCACCTACCACCACTAGGGGCAATTTACAATGGCCAATTTACCTATCAACCTGCAAGTCTTTGGTGATGGGAGAAAACCGGAGCACCCGGCGGAAACCCATGCGGCCACAGGGAGAACTTGCAAACTCCGCACAGGCAGTACTCAGAACTGAACCCGGGTCGCTGGAGCTGTGATGCTTACCACTGCGCCGCCCTTGTTATTAGTATTTCCATAGCTTGTACCTGGTATTTATACCACTCGTTATCAATATTCCTACTGCTTGTACACAGTAATTAAACCACTGCTATCAGTATTCCAGCTGTTTGTACACCGTATTTACACCACGGCTGAGGAGGAGGCATGGAGCAAGCCGGGGCCCAGGGCAGCCACTCAATAGCAGAGGGTGAGACTGGAATCACCGCACAAGAGAGTGATGATTGTCTTCGTTTCGACATCCACCACACTGCCAGAGATCCACATCATGCTTGGTTGGCATGTCAAGATCTGCACAGCCTAACCCACAGATGTTTCTGTTCTCTCATGCAGGTTGGCATCCACTGGAGGCTCCAGTTGAAAGGGGACAGCCGTCAAACCTCTGAGGAGGAGGAGTAGTCAGAGGATTCACCGTCACATGACTCCTGCATCTTCCACCAGTGTAGATACTTTTGATGGGTTTGCGCTCGACCTTAGAATCAGGGTCACAAGCTAATGAGAGCACCGCACATGCGCCTGAGCAGCTGGCTGAGGCTGTGATAGCTGAGGTCGCTAACAGTTGGAGAACTGTGGGTGGCTAGGCCCAGGCTGAGCCCCAAGCTGATGATGAGCCTCTGCTGCAGGGAGAGGTACGGCAACATCTGGCAGAGCTGCCAGGGGCAATGTGCAGCCATGAGCGGATAATGGAGGAGACTGTCCATGCCATGAGTGCTGCCATGTCTCAGCTGTGTGAGCACATGGCTTCCTCCATCGAGAGGTTTGAGCCCCTCATGGAGAGACAGATCCCACAATTACGCGCAGACCTGCACACCATCGTCTTGGCCATGAGCTCAACGAAGCAGTGGCAAGGTGAGAGAAGGACGATGCACCTCCAGTCTGCAGCTGTGCTAGAAACCCTTCCTGAGATAAGGAGACCAAAACTGTATGCAGTACCCCAGGTGCGGCCTCACCAAGGCTTTATACCATTGAGGCAATACATCTTTACTCCTGTATTCAAATCCCCTTGCAATGAAGGCCAACATACCATTTGCCTTCTTAATTGCTTGCTGCACATGGAATGAAACACTTTCCTGTTGATGAAGGTGGCTGGCTGGTCTGTTGGAGCCTTGATGGCCACATTCGTACAATCTATCACACCTTGCACCTGGGGGAATCCAGCAATGGCCCCGAATCCAATGACTCTCTCTACCAGACTGTCAGGTAGCGCACATAGTCACTGAGCCTCTTGAAGAGGGCATTGGTCATCTCCTTAATGCAGCGGTGGGCTGCTGCCTGGGAGACCCATACATGTCCCCGGTGGATCCCTGGAAAGATCCAGATATGTAAACGTTTAGTGCCATTGTGATCTTCAGGGCCACTGGCATAGGGTCACCCCCAAATCCCATAGGTTGAAACTTAAGTCAGTGGCAGCCTCTCTAGAAGGCCACAGTCTTCACTGACAATGCCACCCCGACATTTGGAGGTAGCTGAGGCAAGTCCAGTACATTCTTTGGCACAAGTGGGACCTTCTTGGCATCACTGCCTGCTGTAGCTCTTGCCGTGGAGCCAGGTGCAGCTGCCTCCTGGCCCTCTGTCCATCAGAGGCGCTGCATCATGCCACGAGGGCCCATAATGACAGGGTGTATGAGACCCATGTCAGCTGATCAGTAGGCCCCTAGAGCGCTGTCCTTGTAGATACTAAGCTGCCTTAGCATCTTTGCCTTTGTTACTCCTCTTGGTTTACACCCCATAATGGAATGTGGTGAGTTCACCTTTAAGAAACCATACTTTTAAAAGACCAGGCCACTGATGCAACTGATGATATCATCAGACATATATAAGGAAGAGATACACTGAGCATATGGTTTACAGAAAACACACATACACACCAGCGAGGAAAAGACTTGAACCTGAGATTATACAATGTAGATAAGTAAGACAATAAATAGTGTTTGTGTTGAATCCAAATAAAAAGCCTTCGGCTTTCATTTAGTGAAGATTTAAGAACACAGCGCAACACTACATGTGCTAAAGGGCCTCAGTGCCCACCCTTGCAAATAGCCAACCCTCTCACCCAAAGGTATGGCTACCCGACCCTCTACCAAGCAGTATGACCACCCATGCAGACACCTCAGCAGTATGGCCACCCATGCAGACACCTCAGCAATATGGACACCCATGCAGACGACCCAGCAGTATGGCCACCCGACACTCCTACCCGAACCCAAACCCACCCATGCAGAGCCCACAGCACTGTAGGCCAACAATGGCCGCCCCTCCCCGCTCTTCCCCTATCTAGTGCTAGTCATGGCTGCCTATCCATCGCAGCACTGAGGCCTCGCCTCGATGCTGCCAGCTTTCAATGGCCAGGGATCTGAAGGTACGTGAGGGCTGCCCGTCATGCACTTAATTCCAAGCCCCCCTCCATCGAATTGCTTTTAATTACATGCATATGTATTATGAATTATTGTTCTACAATTTAAATGACAGTCCTGTTGTGTTGGGGCAGTGATACCGCCTTGGTGCCTTCCCCCCCACCCACCCCCACTGACTAAATCTGGAACTGACGTCACAACATCGGGTTTCCGGGCAGATGTGTCCAATGCTATTCCCCGGCCCCCCCCCCCGCCCCCCATGCCTCCATTCCTACTCCAAACAGGCTCACTAAATTCAGCCCAGTATTTACATCACTTAACATCAGCTACCTGCAGCAGGTACACAGTATTTATACCAGTTGTTATTACTATTTTCACAGCTTCTACACAGTATTTATACCGCTGGTGTTCAGTATTCCCATTGCTTGTCCACGTTGTTTATACTGCTCATCAGTATTCCCGCCACAAATACACCATATTTCCACCTCTTATCAGTTTTCCCGTTGCTTTACATAATATTTATGCCACGTGTTGCCAATATTCGTGCTACTTGTATAATGTTTATATACTATTTGTTATATCAGTATTCCTGCTGCTTATAAACAGTATTTGTACCACTAGTTATCACTATTTAAGTGCTTCAAGCAGTATTTATATCACCTGTTTTCAGTATTCCAGCTGCTTGTACACAGTGTTCATGCTGCTTGTACACAGTGTTTTTGCTGCTTGTACATGGTATTTGTTCTACATGTGTTCAGTATTCCAGCTGCTTGTTATCAGTACTGCTGCAGCTTGTGCATGATATTCTTGTTGCTTTTGCACGGTATTTCTGTAATCTCGGCATTTCTGGTGTTTGTGCACATTATTTCTGTTTGTGCATCATCTCTTTGCTGCTTTACTGTTTCTCTATTCCTGTTACTAGTGCCGTGTGTTTCATTAAGTCTGGGTTGTTACTCCTTCTGCCTTGTATTTTTGCTGGTTTTGCCCAGTATTTTCACTACTTATGCCAGTATGTCTTTGTATCTTACATTGTTACTTCTTTTGCCAGCATTTCTTTGCACCTGAATTGCCATTAGTCCCTCTTATACCTACCATTTCATTGGGCCTGGTATTCCTGCCACTTCTGCCAGCTATTCCCTCTGCTGGCTTCAGTATTTACTGTGCTCTGCCTGATATTTCACTATCCCTGGTATTCCCACTCCTTTTGTCTCATTTTTCCCTCTCGAGATGCCTGTTATTTGTCCTTCTGTTGCCTGGTACTTCTGCTACTTGTTCCCAGTGTTTCTGTGGTAGTATATGCAGATCTGACATGCATAGCAGTCATATAGGGCATGCATTACAGAAGGGATTAGTTCTGATTTCAATCAAAGGTGAAGCTATGAATCAAAATTAGGACCTGAATGGATGTCTTCTGGAAATGAACTGCCTGCTTTGCAGCTATTTATAACCGCACATCATAGAGGAGACAGCTGGCATAAATCAGGTACCAACACAAGGACAGCTCATTGTTCATCTACCAATATATATAAATGGTTGGAAAGGCAGGCAAGGACATGGGAGCAAAGAAGAGGATTAAAGAGAAAAATTATACAGCATTTTTAAAGTATGGAATGAGAGGATGGCACAATGCTAAAACATTAGCCGGTGCCTCATAGTGACAGGGCACAGGTTTATGAGTTTGAATCTCAATCAAATAGAGGTTAAGCACATTCCCACATGGAATAGAGTAAAGTGAAATCTGGCAGGCTTTATATGGAGTGAAAATTAGGAATCAGAGTGAAGTGACTCTGGCAGAGGCTGAGTAGAGAGAAAGAACTAAAGGTCAGAAAAAAGCAAATCAATGGTCACAACTTCCACAGCCAGAATCTGATAGAAATAAAACCTTGCAACGTTTTAACGGTCACTCAGTTTAATGGGAAAATGTTCTTCTAAATATTGACATCCCTCAGCGTCACTCTTAAAGGAAGATTGAGTACGTCTGCATCCATGTAAAACTAGTGATAATATAGCGAGGCAACGATAGATAAAGAGGTTATAAATTCTCCTAGAAGGAGAGTTGAAGCTTTAAAACAATTTGAATTTATATAGCGCCTTTAACATAATAAAATCTCCCTAGGCACTTCTTAGAGGCATTATAAAACAACATATGACACCGAGCCACATAAGGAGAAATTACGTCAGATGACCAAAGCTTAGTCAAAGAGGTAGGTCTTAAAGGAGGAGAGAGAGAAGTAGAGAGGTGAAGAGGCTTAGGGCCTAGACAGCTGAAGGCACAGTCACCAATGTTGGAAAGATTAAAATAGGGGACGCTCAAGAGGCCGGAATTAGAGGAGCACAGATATCTCAGAGGGTTTTAGGGCTGAGGGAGATTACAGAGATAGGGAGGGGACAGGCCATGGAGGACTTTGAAAACAAGGATGAGAATTTTTTTTTTTAATCTGGTCTCGGGTTCTAGTGGATAAATGATTACTGCCTTGAACAACTTGACCAGCTAAAACTGGCTGAGGACTGATCAGCATCCAGGAGCTGTAACAAGATGATCTAGCCAGATAAGGACACGTTGATGATAAGGGAGCTACAAAAAGAAGCAATAAAGTTTCTTTGAATTAAGAAAGAGGCAAACCAGCTGGAAATGATCAGGAGGAAGCTAGACTCATAGCAATTTATGGGAGTTATCTTAAATTGTTTTTCACATAACTACTATTGGTTACAGTTCAGTGAACAGATGTTTTCATCATTGCCCTGTTAATCTCTGTCTCCATATTGACGGGTTATCTTAATTACATTTTTTAAAGCAATCATTTGAGTTCACCTGCAGGAACTAGTTTGGATTGGAGTCAATTTTCTGTGAAATATTCAGTCGACATCAGATTAGGCTCACAACCTGAAGAAACAGAGAATACTGCAGTTTCTCTGGATCAGAAAGACCATGAATCAGTGTCAGTAATGCAGCCATTTTGTACTGCACTAACCTGGTTATTGTACTTGAACTTGCTACTTTGTGCAAAGTCTGCTGAAACTTCCCATATGATGAAAGGTCACAGGGTAGACAGGTTTTCACTCGAAGTCCATTCCACTTTATGAACTCAATTCTTCTCATTTATTCCAGGAGGATGAGGTAGTAGAAGGCCATTTCAGCTTCACTGCATACGGGATGGGACCTGCTTGCCTGCAAGCTAAGGATGGAGTTGCCATTAAGGGCAATAATAATACATCAAAGTCATCTTCACCTCCGATCAAATCATCGGACGAGATGAGGAAACTTTTCATCCACCGAGCAAAAAGGATTGACACAGTATCGCGAGTGGCTTTTCCCCTTGTCTTCCTGATTTTTAATATTTTCTACTGGGTGATCTACAAGATTGTGAGGAGTGAGGATATCCACAAAGACTAGGTCTGGAGCGAGAAAACCCTCCACTGCCAGGAAGAATATCGCCATCTCGCACATGAGCAATGCAGTAAGGCATGAATATAATGGAAATATGGCAATATATAATTAAAAAAAGAATTTCTATATACAGTAGACTGAAGGGAGGCATCCTTAAAAACTGCAAGACAGATGCATTACAGAGGAGAAGATGCAGTCAAAAAATCTTTCATATAATTAAATATATTATATATAAAAGGTTCATTAGACTCCTCTATGTGATCATTTGTTCTGTATAAAATCCAAGAAAATGGAATGACTATATAATAATACACCTCATGTGCTTGATCTAAAATATTCCATTTAAGGTCACACCAATTTTTTGAAAATTCTTTGAATACTGTCATGCTCCCTGTAACGCTTTCTTTAATCGTATGTTGACATCCTTTAAGCATTCTGTGTCCCATTTAAATCTCATTACTGTAGCCTTTCTCAATCTAAGAAAAGTTACATTTCAAACTGTTAAAAATATTCTTTCTAGTGCTGCAGTACTTAAATCACACCCACTATGTATAACATAGACCTCATTTTCCAATTTATCAATAATGTACTAACAGGAAGGATAATAAGTTGTTTCAATGTGAATTTTAAATTTATAAGTGTATTTCATGTAGTTAAAAGAAGAAAGAGCTTGTATTTATGTAGCATCTTTCATGTCCTCAGGATGTTCCAAAGCACTGCACAACAATGAATTACTTTTGAAGTGTAGTTGCTGTCATTATGCAGAAAAAGCAGCGGATAATTTGCACATAGTAAGGTCCCATAAATACCATTGATATGAATGACCTGTTAATCTGTGTTTTTCGTGATGTTGGTTGAGAGATAGGTGTTGACTAGGACACTGGTGAAATTCCCTGCTCCTGTTCCAAGGAGACCTCGGAATCTTTTACATTCACCTGCACCAGCAGAAGGGGCCTCAGTTTAACGTTTCATTCAAAAGGCAACATCTTTGACAATGTATCACTACAGAACATATAATCTTTCTGACTCAGAGGTGAGTGCCAAGCTGACACTACTGACTGAATTTTACCAGCCCTTTGGGATGGGCTGGGAGGCAGAAAGGCTGGCAAAATGGCACAGCAAGGTATTGGAGGAGGGTGCCCAATATCTTCTGCCACCGTGCCCTTTTGCCAGCAGCGGGAAAGCCGGCAGATTGTCCACCCACCGAGAGACCAATTATGTCACGTTTATGGGTAATTAAGGGCCACTTCCCACCTCTACGGGCATTTTGCCCACATTGGGAGACTCCCCAGTGAAACCTGGCAGCCTCACAGTGGACTCCTGTGGGGGAGGGGTGGGATGGGCCTTCTTTTTGAACATTCCATGGCCAACGGAGGGGTTCCTGGCAGCTATGACCACCCCCTCTGCAATGGTGCCACCTGCCCTCAGTGTCCACAGCCCCGTCACCGATCACCGGGGCCTACCTGCCAGGCCCCAGCTATCCCCAACTCCACTTACCCCTCTTTGAGGGCACCTAGTCATTCAGGCACCCTCATCCTGCAGCTACAGCCTCAGCAATAAACACCCCTATTGGTGGCACTGCTGAGCTGCCAGCCCTCTGATTTGACCAGCAGCTTTTGGGGGCAGGCCATCATCCTTAATAGGATGAAAGCCCCAAAAGCAATCACTTAATTGGCTGCCACCAACAAAATGCAGCCCAGGTCATGTCACCTGAAGCGGGGTCGCCTCCCGTTTTCGGCTCCAGCGGCAGGACTTCTGCTGCCTTAGAAAAATTCCAGCCTACCTTTTAGTAGAATAGTGTTTAATCCTGTATATTACATATGACATAAGCTTAATTTCATTAATTTATCAAGCATGTACAAACAATAATGGAAGCATGGCGGCAGAGACATCGGGCAAGCCCGTTATTGTACCAAAGGGATACTGAACAAGACATTGCAAGTATAATTACAATTGATCCTAAAGTAGGGATGGGTGTCATTATTGGTCTATTAGTAACGGGTCTGTTATTGCTGAGCCAATATCAAGAATAAATACATTATTATTTATTTATTTTCAGTTAGGTAAATCACCATTGATCTAATATTATTATTTCTTATTTATCCAACAGTCAGGAGTGGTATATCACAATTGATTTGATCGTAGGATATCAGAATTAGACAAATCATTATGATCACTTAGGAATGATGAATGTATCAATGCTGATTCAGGAACACTGTGTTATTGACCATGGCAATTGTCACTTTAGATCGATTTTAACTGTTGATGATGTGTGGCAAACATTTTGGATAAGGTCAGGGTAATTAGGCTTTAGGATCTAAAAACATTCCTTACAGTAACCAATCATATGAAGTTCATATTTCGAGCACCCAAGATTGGAGTTTCGAGTAAGAATCTTTAACGTCATTCAAATTCATTTCATTGGAAGATTTGTTCTCAGAAGAATAATGGTCAACCATATGATTGAGATCAAATCATGAGACAACACAAAAAATCTTTTTAATTTTACAATAAGGTTCACAAATTCTGGTTGTTCTTCAACAGGCTTACACCTCCAACTGATAAAAGTTATTACAATTAGTTGTAGGCCATACACTTGAGGAATGCTTGGACAGTGTAATATGAACGACAACACCATTAGCAGGAGCTCGAAAAGTACAAAGCTCCTTCAAAATGACTCATCAGGCCAAGCATAGCTTTCAATTACACACAAGTGGTTATAATCAAATTGAATCAAAAGTGAATTGGTTTGAGCTGATGCCAATTAGCTGTGCCAAAATGCATAGAAATCAAAACAAGGGAACTATTAGAACGAATAATTAAAAATTGGTGTAACCTTAATTAATCATTTTAAATTTTCTTAGCTGAAACTCATCAGCACGAAGTGAAGTAATTTGCATCAGGCAGATTTGTTTCACTTATATACAGTAATAAATCCAGTACTTTACACATGTAATTTTGCATGAATATGTGATAAACAGAATATGAGATATTTTTTGGCTTGTATAAATGAAATAGCAATCTGCCCATTGCTGATTCTTTGATTTTGAAGAGAATGTATAATTTAGGCAATCACTGTATATAAAGATATATTTATGAATTCTGATCCAATCCAAATTAAACATTTTCGGAGCTATTCTGTTGGTGTCTTTTGGAATGAGTGTTTAAATCCAGCCTCCTGGTGTTTCTTTCTTTTGACTCAAAATAGTTGTGCAAACATAGTCACCAAGGCAAGCATAAAGATGTTTAATTGAACTAGTTAAAATCAGTTAATTAGGGAACAGAGTGGTGTAGTCATTTTAGATGTTCTGACTCAAGTTCAAGTTCAGCCTATTACAGGGAGAGCTACTCATTGCATTGATCCAGGCTCATTTAGTTTGAAAATATGTTCAGTAACTTTAGCCAAGAATAATGATCTTATTAAGGCCTTTTTCTTGATGAACTCGTGCAACATCTCACCACTGTACAGTAAAATTGAGAAGTGAGTATTTAACTCCAGAGAAGAATTGCAGTTTGTGCTTAATGAACAGGACGATTTTGAAGTATCAGTGCTGCAGTGATTAAGAAAAAAAGAATGATGCACATGAAGTTTGCTTTTTGTTTATATTTCACGGCCATTGGCAGATGTACTATTGTAGAGCAGAAGGAGAGAAGGCAGGGAAAGAAGAGGGAATAGAAGGTGCTTGACTCACAGTGGACATTACCCCATGAAATTGATAACAGCAGCAGGGTGCCAGAGGAGCAGCGTATGTAGAGCAGAGGCTAGCCTTAGCTGTGTCTGAGGTGTCCAATGTGGTGCATGAAGACCTGCAGGGACAGTTAATTGTCTGCAATGCACGACCAGTGACAGCAAAAGCCACCAGTGCCATCAACATTCATGTTCATCGGGCACTGTAGGAGACACCTCAGGAGGGAGAAGCTTTGATTGCCTTTTGGACAGCTGACATTTTCTTTTCTGTACGATAATGATTTACAAACTGAAGATATAGTGAACGTGAATTAATCTTATTCAGTTGTACAGTGGTGATAAATGTCCAATATCTTTTGAAGATGTATTTGCTTCACGTGTTTTTTGAATTTCTCTGCGGATGTGCATATCCTTAATTATTATGTGATATCCTTGGTAAAGGACAAGCATTAATGACAGTCTGTGCAACCATCTGGCAAGCTGCAAAGAAAAAGAGACTTGTTACTTGCAGCTGTTACTGTCCCTGACGGTACTCTTTGCTAGATGCAGAATGCAGTTGCCAGTTTCAGACGTGACACATACTGTCCCTTTTGCAGAACTTTACGATGGCAGACACTAGTATTGACATGATTGCCAACCAAATGCATGTGTGCGACACTACGTATGTTACTGCTGGATGGCATCTTGGAATTTGAACCCCAATACCTCCATAAAGGTAGTGGGAGCAATAATGAATAATGCTGCTAAAGTATCTTTAGCTACTTAACTGAGGTCTCCACGACAGATGCCACTGTTGTTACCAAGTGCACAAGGCAGACTGCAGCACAAACAACCTTTCTTCCCATGATATAACTCGTGTAGGAAATGGCAGTACATGGCTTGGTGTTGGGCTCCCAACACTATACAGATCACCTTCCAAAGCAGTATGCAAGGGGGTAAATAGCTCCTTTATTATCTTGATGTCATACCAGCTTCCATTGAAAAGTAGGTTCCGACAGCTGAGGAGGGTACCCAACAAGCTGAACCTCCACTTGGTACCAGCTGGTTTATCCTCAACCACCTCTTCCTTAACATCACTCAATGACTCACCTTGTGCCTCTTCCTTTGTGTGTATCTGCGCTTAAAATTGGGATGGTGACAGTTAGTGACTCTGTGCATGATGTTCCCCAGGTTCAGCTGGAGGATGACCAAGTTCCCCTCATTTTGTGAAGAAAACAGATGATACATTGTGATGAATAAAGACACATCTATTTGGGTACTGCATTGGCATTTTATGCGCTACAGTGTGGTTGTGCACTACAGTCACTGTGTGTGGGCATGTTTATGTAGTATAGCAAGTAAATCATAAAATATCTGAGTAATATGGTACATGTCATGAGTTCTGCGCTGCTCCAATCTCAGCAGAACACACTTTAAAGTGATTGTCTAGTTGAAGGACTAGAATTAATTGCAGTGATCACTGAATTGTATATTCATCCATGGGATGTTGGCATCACTGGTAATTATTATTACCCATTCCTAATTTCTCTCAAGAAGGTGATAGTGATCTGCTACCTTGAATGCCACTGAGTAGCTTGCTCGACCATTTCAGAGAGCAGTTAAGGTGCAACCATGTTGCTGTGGGTCTGGAGTCACATGGAAGCCAGACCGGATAAGTACAGCAGATTTCCCTCATTAAAGGACATTAGTGAAGCAGATAGGTTTTTTCAACAATTCAGTAGTTTCATGGTCACTATTACTGATGCTAGCTTTGTATTCCAGATTTATTTAATTAATTGAATTTAAATTCCCCAGCCACACATTTGAACTCATGTCTCTGGATCATTAGACCGGACCTCTGGATTACTCGTCCAATAACATGGCCACTATGCTACCTTACCACATTCTGGCTGGGGTGGAGATCACCTCATACACAAGGTAGGTACTGTATAACATTAATCGGGGACAGAGGGGTCTCCTTGACTAGTTTCGAGCACGTAAGGGGGTCAAAGAGGAATTCTCTTTTTTTTTTGTTCGCTAATTGGCTTGGATTTTTGACTTTTTTCGTCTCTCCCGGGAGATTACACGCATTTAGGGTAGGGTGATGAGTGTATATATGTGATGCACAAGGCATTACAGTTACATGGGACAGGCTGGATGGAACAGAGGGTCCTTTCCCATCTGTCATTGTTTCTGTGCTCATTAATAATAAGTGGGTATAGATGTGAACTGCAGGAATACAGAAGTCTTGCTATTTATCACTGTGATGACCTCTGATTGTCCTCTTGACTCCTCCAAAGCTGTCCCTGTAAACAGTAAGTATATTTTCTGCTTTTGCTATTTTTGCCATTAATATACTCATTTTGTTGACTTAAATAACACCAAAAGATTCCCATAGGAATTCTCTCATGTTTCCCACATTGCAGCTGAAATTGACACTGTAAATCTGGTGAATTCCAGACTACCAGAGATAATATGCTGGTTTCAGTCTTCTCTAGTGGTTTAACAGCTATTCAATTTGAGTATTGCTGAAAACAGAGACATTTTGTCAAAGCTTTTCATCTTGCACTCATCAGGACAATTTGCAAGAATACCAATGTAAGGTAAAGCAACAAATTTATACTGTATTAGAAGAGAATGCTGATTAGTTGGCAAGTGGATGCTGATTGATAGAAGTGTTGCAATAGAGAATGCACCAGTTTATGGTGACTGACAGTTAATTGCCAAGCTTTGTTTGAAATTTAAACCAGGCAGCTTGACTCTGATTGGTCAACGCATTGCCCTGAGGAATGAACCAGTGAATGGCTGTCAGTTATTTTGTTTAGCTGAAACAGGTGCAATGTGTGTGTACATGTTCTTTCTGTCTGCAAAGATCAGGGCCCTGTGTATTAATATATGAAGCTTCCGGTACATGCAAATGCGCCACACTGCGAGCCCAACTGGCAATCTTAAATTGTTGTCAGCATAATTCTTAGCACACTGAGGATTATTTAGCAAATGTTGCCCAATCATAGAATCACATCTAATGTTGGACTCTGTGTTTTGAGTTTTGCAAACACGGCTGGTTGGGTATGGCCAGTACCTTGCCCATTTTGAACAGCAGAAGGGATATGTTGTTTGATATGGTCCACCAGTCTTTGGGACGTACAGCCTATACACCTAGCATCACACTGACATTGAAATTCATACATCATATTACTCATGCGTGATAGGCAGAATGTCTTTTTGGCTTGACGGCAGCATCCTGTTAGTGGCGAGCACCACATGTGTTGCTACTGCATAGTAGCAGCGTGAAACAGCTTCACCTGTTGCTCACATTTTTGGGATACGTTACCTTTCCAGGGTAATCTGAGGTAGACTGGGCACTTTTCAGGGCCAAAAATGACATCCTCAGGCCCGTTCATAAGTTTGCGCGATATACAGCGAGAAATGATCTGATCAGGGTAGTCATTGTCACACAGGATGTCTTTGATTCGCCCTATTTCAGCATCAGGTTTGCATGGTGAGCAAATGGCTCAGTCCCTATTTACGAGGTTGCCGATAAGGCCAATCTTATAGCCTGTGAAACTGTAAGAATTCCAATGTGTGTATTAACCAGTGAAGGCAGGCTTGCGGTAGTCCATGGTCGAGAACCCCTTAGCAGATTTCTCAACTAGTACGTCAAGGAAAGGGAGTTCATTTGACTGCTTCATTTCAAAGTGAATTTGAGTGAAGGATGGAACTCATCAAGACGTGTAAGGAAATTATTGCATGTAGCCAAAGATTCAAATATAGAAAACATATCATCTACATGTCGGAAATATGCAAGAGGTTAGGTGTAATTCCCTCGAAGACACGTTTCTCATGAAACCCAGCAAAGATGTTTGCGAGAGCTGGGCCTAGAGGGCCGTGTACTATAAGATTGGCCTTATCGGCAACCTCGTAAATAGGGCCCGAGCCATTTGCTCACCATGCAATCTTGATGAAATAGGGTGAATCAAAGACATCTGACGTGTCAATGGCTACCCTGATCACATCATTTCTCGCTGTATATCGCGCAAACTTGTGACGGGCCTAAGGTCATCTTTTTCGGCCCTGACGAGTGCCCAGTCTACCTCAGATTACCCTGGAAGGGAAATGTATCCAAAAATTTTGAGCAACAGGTGAAGCTAGCTATTTCACACTGCTACTATGCAGTAGCAACATGCCACTAACAGGATGCTGCCATCAAGCCAAAAAGACGTTCTGTCTATCACACAAATGAGTAATGTGATATATGAATTTCAATGCCAGTGTGATGCTAGGTATATAGGTCATACATCCCAAAGACTGGCGGATCATATCAAACAACATACCCCTTCTGTTGTTCAAAACGGACAAGGTACAGGCCGTACCCAACCAGCCTGTGCTTGCAAAACTGAAAACAAAGTGTCCAACATTAGATGTGATTCCACAATTGGACACCATTTGCTAAATAATTCCCAGTGTGCTAAGAACTATGCTGACAACCAATTGAAGATTGTCAGTCGGGCTTGCAGTATGGCACATTTGACGTGTACTGGAAGCTTTATATGTAAATACACAGGACCCTGTTCTTTGCAGACAGAAAGAACATGTACACACCTTGCGCCTGTTTCAGCTAAACAAAATAACTGACAGTCATTCGCTGGTTCATTCCTCAAGGCAATGCCTTGAGGAATCAGATTCAAACTGCCTGGTTTAAATTTCAAACAAAGCTTGGCAGTTAACTGTCAGTCACTATAAACTGGTGCATTTTTCATAGCAAAGACTCTACCAGAGTCCACTTGCCAACCAATCAGCACTCTCCACTCAAAGAGTATAAATTTGTTGCTTTCCCTTACAGTGATATTCTTGCGAATTTTCCTGATGAGTGCAAGATGAAAAGCTTCAACAAAATGTCCAAGTTTTCAGCAATACTCAAGTTCTGTACTACCAAACGACTATTAGCTATTCAATTAATAAATTGCAGAGGCAGCAGCACTGTGGAAAGTATAAATTATAACACAGCACCATAGAAGGGAGGCCCATTTTGCCAACAGCGTTGTGTCACAATTAGTTAATGTATTGTTGGAGTATCATGCTAGATGCTTCTGTGGAGGGACAACCACGAAGGCCAGGCAGCAACATACATAGAAAGGGGTCACTACCAGCGTGAATGGTGTATCCCCAATTTCCCAGACACACAATGAGACATGCAAGAAAGCTGCCAATTTTTGAAATAACCACTTAGGTAAGATAATAATTGTAGGTTTATAGTTAAAGGAAGGAGAAGTCAAATAACATGAACCTATATATTGTCAGCTGCTTGTTATGTAAGCCATCATGTCTTGAACCAAATATGGTGTGACAGCTTGAATTAATGTACAAATGGCCCACAAGGAATGGTGCCCCAAGGGAGCAAATTGGCCTGTCTGCTTTTGTAAAAACAGATTCGCCATGAAAGCATCCACTATCCCATAAAAGCAGGCGTCTTCCAGGAAACAGTGACGATAGCTTCAGATATGCATGCTATTGGTGCTACCAGTCACGTTCATCTTTGAAATGGTACCAATGGGGGGGGGCGTCACATGTATGATCTGGCACAGCAGCTCAAGTGGCTAATGTTGTCCTGCATCCCTGACTCAACAAGGTATGTAAAGCAGTTGTATCTCTGTACCATTCTTGATCTGCAAAGTTTTGTACAACTATAGTTCTCTTTTCTTCTAGGTAGTTATCTTGCAATGGGAGAGCCAGTAACGATGCAAGTTCCAGGGAGAAGATAGTATGTTTCTTTTATTTAGTGGAATTGATTAGGCATGACACCTTCCTGGGAGTAAGACCCCCCTCATCATGGGTTGCTGACAAACCCAAAAGATAGATGCTAAGCATAACACACCTGCTGTAAGTATCACAGAATGCAGCCATAAAAGAAAGGTGCTTTGATGTGCCTTACACTTCCATGATTAGTAAAAACATGCTCTCCTGTACACATGTTGTTCCATGTGCTTTCTTCACAGGTGGAGCGTTCAGAAATATGATCACTGGCACCTTCCAAGACCATGATGCAAATAAGAGTGAAGAAGTTTCTCTTATACCACAATTAGTTAACACGTTATACGCCCCACGCATTTCATTTAGATGAGGGTTAACTTAGTGAGGGGAACAACATCATTAGATGAGGTGATGTCACCATGAAATTCCTGCAAGAAGCTCTGAGATGCTGAGCTTCCCTCACAGATATAGACCCACCAACAGAACTCTTTGAGCAGAGGATGCTGGCATATATGTGGCAGGCCACCTTCATGCATTGAATAATGAGACCACTTCTGAAACTGAGAGTCTGAATAGCCTAAACAAAATGAGCAAGATGATAATGCAAGGCATCTCTCTCCTAAGATCTGAAATGAACCAAATGCCATAAGTTATGCTACGTGCTTTAATAGCCTGAATGAACAAAATGTCACAGTAGCCATAGAAGCTATGAAATCAACTACAGAAATCTCTGGGAGCCAGTTTCTACTCTTTAGGAACTAAACCACCATACAGGAGATATTGCAGGAACTCATTCAGGTGCACTTTGTTGTGCCAAAATAGATGAGCGCATTTGCAAGCTCATACCCGACAGTACTATCAGGTGTGACACCATTTGTAGTATTCTGTTAGCTCTCATGCTGACAGCAGTCCTCTGCTAACAGGAAACCTAGCACAAGTTCAATGGAACATGTCATCAAACACTTGGTAGTTCGGGAGATGGCATCTCGGGAAGCTCCTGGGACTGATGGTGATGCATTAAGCTTAATAGGGGTGGAGAACCCTGTGCAACCCAGAAATAAATGGGGTGCTTTGCACCTACTAACTTTGATACACCACTGAGGACTACAACAAATGGAGAGAGGTGAAGGGCACAGAACTTTCAGAAGACATTTTAGAACCATAACATTGCAGTGGAATACACAATCATAAAGTCATCACATCCGTTTGTGATAGTACCTAATTATTTACTCATGCACAGAAATCTCTTCATACAAATAAAAATTTTCACGACATTACAGGCATAGATTATAGGCTCAGTGATCAACAAAGATGCATATCAGTGGAAAATAAGTCTCACTAACTAAAGCAACATGCTGTGTATGCCTCCTCTATTTAGATGAAAAAAGGCACGTGTTCATTATGAGCCTTTATTCTTAATGTGTAAAACATCACTTACTGTAAAAGCTACACACAGTTGTAGCAGTTGTACTGTAGCTACTATTGGAGACATTTTATTCTCCAGTGGACATAACTAACTCTCATCAAGCCTTTAAGTGATATTAATTATCGATGGGTGATAAAACGCTAGTGTGAATAACTGTGTTTTTCATTAAGGGGAAATCTTGCCAACCTTTTTCTTCATTAGTATGGTATTCTTTAACAGCTGTGATATTGCTTCATATTCATTTCAGTCCTATTTTGTTAATTTGCATTAATATTCATGCCTTTGCTTTGTCTTCTCCTCTAAGTTACGTTACTTCTTTCATAGACTTTACTGGGGGGAAAAATTGAGAGCAACGTAAAAAAGCTGCTGATTTGCTATAACCAATTTTACACGATTGCGTAAGGGCAATATTATCCCCACCCAATATGATGGCGACACAAAACACAGATAGGAAAAATTGCTGAACTGTAAAAGAAGTTTTTCAAGAGCAATTCTCTGACATCAGGAAGCATGACAGGAGAGTTTGCAATTGTCCGCAAACCATTTTCTGTTAATGTGCCTGATGCACCAGAGGAGCTACAAAAATAAGTTATTAAACAATAGTGCAGCACTCTGCGAGAGGACAATTTTTCTGATATTGGTATTACTTGGGAAATTTTAAATTTCCTTTCAGTTCTTTCAGTTAGGAACTGTTTCAATGTTTGTGACCATAAATGTGTGTGATAAACTATTGTCTATAATCAAATCAACAAGCCTGAAGCATGTTCTCAACTTTGTGAACTTGACACTCAAGACGGACTCAGCCCAGTCATTTGCCCCAAATGTTGATGTAATGGTTCAAGTTAAGAGGTGCCAGGTATTAGGGACCAGCAGTAAATAAAACCTAAAAGTAAAAAAAAACTAAAAGTGCCAATATAATTTATCTTTATGTATTTCTATTTTATTCATTTCTGTTGAAGCAGCTGAAGATAGTTTTCCGAGGATGCTGTCCTGAGGAACTCCAGCAGTGATGTTCTGGGACTGTGATGGGAAGCTTCCAATGACTACAATCATCTTCCTTTGTGCTAGGTACGACTCATGCTACACAAATGCCTGTCAATGACCATCTCCAACAAGAGAGTGTCTCACCACCTCCCCTTGATGTTCAACAGCATTCCCATTGTCAAATTCCCCACAATCAACACACTGAGGGTCACTACTGACCAGAAACTTAACTGGACAAGTCACATAAATATCGTGACTACAAGAGCAGGTCAGAGGCTGGTTATTCTGTGACAAGTGAATCACCTTCTGACTCCCCAAAGCCTTTCTGCCATCTAAAAGGTACAAGTCAGGAGTGTGATGGAATACTCTCCACTTGCCTGGATGAGTGCAGCTCCAACCATACTCAAGAAGCTCAACACCATCCAGTACAAAGCAGCCCACTTGATTGCCACCCCATCCATCACATTAAACATTCATCCCTCCACCACCGGCATACAAGGCTGCAGTGTGTACCACTACAAGATGTACTCCAGTACCTCACCAAGACTTCATCCACTTCACCTTTCAAACCTGCAACCTCTAGTATCTAGAGGAACAAAAGCACAAGGTGCATGAAAACACTACCATCCCCAAGTTCCCCTCCAAGTAATACACTATCCTGACTTGAAACTAAATTGCTGTTTCTTCACTGTGGCTGGGTCAAAATTCAAGAAATTCCTCTCGAACAACATTGTAGGAGTACCTACACCATGTGGACAGCAGAAATTCAAGAAGGCGACTCATCATCACCTTCTCAAGGGCAAGTAGGGATAGAAAATAAATGCTGGCCTTGCCAGTGATGCCCATATTCCATGAATGAATCTTTAAAAAAACCACTGGAGAGTTTTCTCTCTGATGCCCGTTGACTTCAATTTTACCAAGGTTCCTTGGTGTCACACTCGGTCAAATGCTACCTTGATGTCAAGGGTGGTTACTCTCACCTCACCTTTGGAATTTAGGTCTTTTATCCCTATTCGAACCAAAACTGTAATGAGGTTTGGAGCCAAATGGTTCTGGCGGTGCATGGGTGAGCATGTTATTGGTAAGTGTTGCTTTGATAGCTCTGTGGATGACTACTTCCATCACTTTTCTGATGATTGGGAGTAGTCTGATGGGGTGGTAATTGGCTAGATTGAACTTGGCCTGGCTTTTGTGTGCCATCTGTTGCTCAAGCCACCCTGTTTCCATTGTGTTACCTGCAACTGTGAAGATCACTGCAGTTCACCAACTTCTACAATAATAACTGCCCAATTGCCAAGAGTGATTGTATAAGCAACTTCCAGTCCACCATGTCTAGCTGCATCTTAGGAGAATCATGGATGCATAATTAATGACTCTTCACCTGTTTTCCCACAGGTGAACATCCACAGGTACAGGCATTTGGATAAGCACCAACATATTGTGTATGTGCAATCATGAAGTTCCACTAAATAACTGAGCAGGTTGTTTGTAATTGTTTTGTCTTTATGTTGTTTCTGGTTCCCAGATGTTGGAAAGAATCACACTTTAATCTTGGAAAAGGCTGGAGTCAGTCTTGTTTATTTCAACACCATGCTTGTGCTGCAGAAACTGGTTGAACTGGTTCTTGTGTTACATATAACATGAGTCCCCAGTGCAGCCATGAATGTGGCCCCCTACTGGAACACATACACATAACAACTAGTTCCTAGCTAATTATTTCCTAACACTTTACAGATAGTATAAAAATATATTCATATATAACATCCCTCTTTCTTTAAAACATAATGCACCTATATCAATATAATTGTCAATATAAATTAAAAAGATTATCATCCAACTTGTGGAAATAATCTGAACCCCTTTTAGAGTCTTTTATAGTGTGTATTTTTTTATTAACATTATTCAAGGTATCGCTTGGGTGGTAAGATGTTGTGCCTCTATCCTGTAGATTTGACATTTGTTGCTCTCAGTGGTGAGTTGGCATGTTGTGCAGGCGATGTCGTGCCACTTGCTGGTGATGTTGTTAATGTTGTCTCACTTTCTCCTGGTCATTTGAAGGATGTATTTTGCTTGGCAGAGTTGTCTTATATTTTCTTCCATTTAGCAGCTCTGCAGGTGATTTCATGTCAGCCTTGAGAGGTGTGGATTGGCGTGACAATAAGGCCAAGTTTGGGTCTTTCTTCTGTGCACCTGTGCACTGTATATAAAATTCAATCCCGACACTTTCAATTGGGCTCTTAACTATCTTAATTACCTGCCCATCACACTACCCTCGGCAAAGTCGGGATGGGATGTCACAACGTCACACTTCCTGTCCAAGGTGTCCCATCCCGATTTTATGTGCCCCCACGCCTGCGTCCCCATCCACAACATTCCCATAAAATTCAGCCCCACATCTTCAGTGGAAGTGGGTGCAAGGAGCTGACATACACTGCTCTAAAAAAATTGTGTCTAATCAGCCCTTGAATGCTAAATCTGCAGGTTTCTGGTTTAGCATCTCCAGGCAAGTTCAAATTATGGTAATCAGTAATTAGGATCAAAATTGTGCATTAAATCCAGACTTCCAAACAGGCATGTTTTCTTAGCACTGCACCTATTCAGAGTCTGTTTTCACCCTTTGGACAAAATAACCCACTTTAATACCCTCTGTATTAACAAAAACTCAGTCATTAAAATAAATTGCTTCTGATTGGTTTAGGATCCCTTAGTAATTAAGAGTAATTTAAAGATCTTTTAGAGTAATAGTCCCTTATTATTCATATATAATGAAAGACTTATTGTTTTAATGTATTTCCCTTGTTTTGTGCAGACTTGAAGGTCAGTCAGCTTGTCATTTTGTTCCGCAGTACAATGGACAGCAGTGTTATATGAATCACTAGGAGAATAGCAATTTTGTGGAATACCTCCTGAGACAGCGGAAAACAATGTTACGGAAAATGATTTTCAAAACAATAAAAAATTGTAACAATTGGGGTTTCTGAAAATGTTGAGAGGTGGAAAAATGCAAAGGATTATTGAATAAAAAACACTTAGAAATATAGATATAATAACTCCAGGCTGGAGGCAGAAGAAGAGCTGTCTGGCTTTGGTTGGACTTGATTGATTGATTGATTTTTAAAACAGAAGTCATTCTCTTCCCACTTCTGTCTCTCAAGACGTGCAGGCATTATTTAGCAAGGTTCATAAGATTTTCAAAGAAATCGTAATCCATCAGGATATGATCGTACTCTAATACAAAAGCAAAATACTGCAGATGCTGGAAATCTGAAATTAAAACAGTAAGTGCTGGAAATACTAAGCAGGTCTGGCAGCATCTGTCGAGAGAGAAACAAAGTTGAAGTTTTGAGTCAGATATGACTCTTTTTCAGTACTCTGTTTCTCTGTCCACAGACGCTGCCAGACCTGCTGAGCATTTCCAGCATAATTTTACTCTGTTATTCTGCCTCGGAGCTGGTTTTTGATTTGATAAGTGATAGCAACCCTAACATAAGGACAGAAATATGCAACCCACAGAAACAAGCAACATATGGAAACACACTCCATTTATGAATACATACATAGACTCCAATAAATATATACATAGGCACACAGGAAACTACAAACATAACATCTCACACCTGGACAAAAAGGATTGTGCAGAAACAAAGGTTTTTAAATATGACTTATTATCACCATTGCATTAGACTATATATATAAATCAGAGAAGAATGTCCTCTGCCTGCACAAAAAGAAGCTGGGCAGTGTTTTATCTGCGTCATCAGACCTTAGTGCTATTCTTACATTTTCCCAGATCCGTGACACACTTTCCAAATCCTGTGGGATTAGTTTTGTTACATGAGCACAAGACTCAAAACATAGATCACTTCAGATTCAATTGAATTTGTTTAACAAGAAGACCTAAAGAAATAAATCCTCAGAAATCAGGGCATCCAGGGAATAAATCCTATGAAATCAAGTCATGCTGGTGTAGAATCTGAACAGGGGTCAAATATCTACATATTTCTAGAATAGTATCAATATGTGGACGTCTCTGTCTAGCTCCATTGCAGCGCTTTCTGGCAAGTAGCAATGCAGACAATTCTTCTTAACAGCACTTTAGTGTGGCGCTGAGGGAGTGCTGCATTGCTGAAGATGCCATCTTTCAGATGAGATGTTAAACCTGTAAGCCCTCTCAGGTGACCATAAAACATTCCCATGGCACCTTTTGAAGAAGAGCAGGGGTTTAACCCCAGTAGCTTAGCCATTATTTATCCATCAGCCAAAACTACTAAAATAGAATATCTGGTCATTATTACATTGCTGTTTGTGGGTCCTTGCAGTGAGCAAATTGGCTGCAGCATTTCCCTACATTAGAACAGAGACTGCACTTCAAGAAGTACTTCATTGGTTGTCAAGTGTGTGGCCGATCCTGAGGTTGCAAAAGGTACATTCAAGTTCTTTATTTATTAGATGTGTGAGGTGATGGATGGAACAAAGACAATGGAAAAGGCTCAATCTGGGAGGCAGTGACTAAGCAGGAATGTATTCTGGGTCCAGGCTTGTTCACACTATCCATAAATGATTTAAATGAGAGTAAGTCCATAATAATTATACAGTTTGCTAGTTATACCAAGTTATGGAGATTGGTTACAAATATAAAAAGAGATAAACAGCATTCAGATAGGTATGGAGCAATCAAACAAAAGGGATAGTGAATGTGGATGTATTTTATGGTAAGCAAATGCACAATTCATAGAAGCACATTTTACAGCACAGAACGATGTCATTTGGCCCATTGTCCCTGTGCCATCTCTCTGAAAGAGCTATCCACTTAGTACCATTCCCCTGCCCTTTTAATTCACCTCTATTTCAAATGTTTATCCTTTTAAAAGCTGTTAAGAATTATGCTTCCACCATTGTTTCTGTAGGGCATTTCTGCCCCAACAATTTTGGCATCTCCATTAATTTTTTGGTGATGGTTTTAAATTTAAGCCATCTACTTACCGATGGAAATAGTTTTTGTCTCTCACCTTATCAAAACCCTTCATTATTTTGGATCTTTTCTGTTGTAATGAAGAGTGCTTCAGTTTCTCCAGCACCTCCTCATAAATAAAGCCTTCCATTTCTGGTTATTACCCTGATAGATCTGTTCTCTGCATGTCCTTGACATCCTTATGAAAGTAGAGTGGCCAAAATTGAACAAAAGAGGGCAGATTCCAGGACCCAGTGCCTCCAGTGTAGAACAGCGCTTGGAGGGAGAATGGGCCAAGAAATTGTAGACCCATTAATTTAAATGACTAGAAAATCAGGCACTGCAAGCCCACGGTTCACAGTACAAACTCAGGTCTCTGCCACAACATTGGATCACCAGAACAACCTCAATTGATCATTCATGCTATTTGAATCCAAATAAATCTGAAGATAGTTAAATTCAGTTCAATTTGCACTTGGAAATGGTTTCATCCCTAAAAATCACATTCCCTGCATGGTGAATGCTGATCATCTACCTCTGTCTCATTGTGTGAAGAAGCTGTGAGAGCAAGTAACATATCAAGGAACTCCTAAAATATTCATTACTTCTATGAAAGCATGAAAATGGAATGAAAAAAGTCACATGAATCAACAAGCCTTTTCCTTCTCTAAACCATCCGCAATGATCCATTCTATTTTAGACTCTAATCAATTCATTAAATCTTCTGAGGAAGGCTCTGCAAGGATCCCCTGCCTGCAGATAAATCACACAAAATCATTCTGCACTAAAACCACATCCTGCACTAAAACCGTATCTTGCACTGAAGGCTTGCTCCCCTACCTCACCTCGCTGATTAGCACCATTGCTGTCAAACTGTCAGACTGAGATTGATAGAGTTCTGTTAGACAGAGGTATTAAGGAATATGGAGCCAAGGCTAATCAAGATACAGATCAGCCATGATCTAACTGAATATTGGAACAGGCTCATCAAGTTGAATGGATTACTCCTGTTCCTATGTTCCTAACTTACATTTGTATCTAAAAAAAACTTCTGAATTTCTCTAAGGGTTAAATTTTGTCAGATATCCTCGGTTTCAAATCAATGTTGGAACCACAGCAGAATCCGTGATGTATTTAACATGTTACATATTTTAGAGTCACAAAATGCTCACTCAGGAAATAAATGTTTGTGGGACTTTCTTGGCATAAAATGGTTGCTCTATTTGCCTACGCAATGACTGAACTCCAAAAGCAATTCACTGTGTGAAGCCCTCTGCGATGTTCTTGACGACATGATGAGGTTCTGTATAATGCAAGTAAGCGAAAGGTTATGGAAAGATGTTAAGACACTAACTAGGGTTCCCTTTTGACACACCATAGTATTTCTGATTAGAAAATCCAGAATCTCAGGCATTGACACATTTAGATCTCAATGTGACAGCCACCAAACTGTTCAGGAGAGATTCTTTTTAATCACAATAAACATTCTTGCTCATTATGGCCTGATAGGTGTCTTAACAATGGAACAGCAGGCTATCAATAACACACGAAGTGGAAAACTGGAGAGAAAAATTATGAATAAGATAATCGGAATAAAACAGAGTGGAGTATAAAGGGGAGAGACAGACAAACTGGTGGAGTGAGAAAGTGGAAATAGTGTCAGGGTGAGTGTAGGTAGAGTAAGGAAGTGATAAGGAGAGTCTTTGAAAGATGGGGATAAAAAGGAACAAGAGCAAAAAGCGAGAGTGACAGGGCAATCAAAGAGGAAATGGTAGACTGAGGGAAAGAGAGTGAGCAGTTGACTCAGATAGACTAATGGAGCAAGAAGGTTAGCATTGAGTGAAAGAGAATTGGAGCAAGGAGAGCCTGGAGCATAAAAGAGACTAATTGACAGGAAGATGAGATGATAAAAGAAAAGGAATGATGGCAAAAGAGGGTGTGCACTGATGCTTGAAAGAGGCAATGGCAGAATAAGAGAGAGAGGCAGAGCAGTGGAGCATAATATGGAAAGAGTGATAGAGAAGCAGGAGTTCAGTAGACCATGAGAGAGAGCTAAGTGTTTTGCCATGGTAATAAAGGTCAAAATGATTAACGACAGCCATTCCATTCAACTTCTGGTCCTTATAATAGTAACAAATGGAACCTCAAATGTTCAGCTCTTAATAATTGAGGAAAATGCTGACATCAGGATAAATAGCCCTGTGACTGTGCCTCCTCCAAGCCAATGTATTTACACCGAATTTTCACTGCAGCAGAAGTTTAGCTGTGAAGCTGGCTGTTTGTGATTAGACTGATTGATTATGGAAATTAGTCGGCTAGTGATTTATTGAGCTCTGACTGTTCACGTTCTCGGCTCACGCAATTACAAAAGAGGCATTCCTTTTTTTATCCTTAATTTTCACCCATTTCATCTTCTGCCATGGCATTGACAATAAGTTTAATCATAAAATCGGCTATATTAGGTCAGCTACCCTATTTTCATTTCCATTAACTTTATCCTCCTGTGCTTCTTGGAGACTGGATAGTCTTCTATCCTTAGATTCTCCTCCTTAATCTTTGTTGCAGTAGATCTCTCTTGGACTATCACACGCCCAAGGTGGCCTGCATGGCCTCTTACATGTCCTTCATATTATTTACTTTAGTCAAATGCTTTTTTTAAATCCATATTGTTACGACCGACCGATCCAGTCAAAATATACGATTCTGATTGTGGTGGGAGAAACACACTGTTAATTCAATCCCGTCCCTCCACAGATCACCTCACACATTTTAAACTTTACAAATTAAAGAAAGACCCAGCCAGGCCCATCTATTAATGCCTGAATGAAGCTAACCAAGCCAGGTGCCTTTAAATCAACAAATTAACTGTTTAATTAGAAAAACTAAATTCTTAAACACTATGAAGATAAAAACAACATTTAAAGTTGAAAAACTAGAGTCCTTGCAAATTTACGCTCCTGCCGGAGATGAAAAAGTCCAAGGTTGCTTGAAGTCCTCACAGTCTGATGGGAAGAAAAAAGATTATTCAACAGTAGAATAGTCCGTAGTCTAATTCCAGCAGTAAGTGATGCTTTCCTTCTCCAGTGATGAATTTCCACATTAGATCAACAACTTGTAACCACTTTCAATTGAATCAATCTGGCTTTAGAATTTTGAGGCTTAAAAGTATAGTCACAGTTTAAGTTCTTCCTTCAGTTTAAATTATCAGAGATCTCTCCTTTCAGGTGCGAACACACAGCTGTCTGTCTGTGTTTCTTCTCTTAGAACCGTCTGTTTGCACGATAAGCCAATTCAAAATTAAATTGTAACAAATGTATCTCTTAGTGCTCAATCCAAGTGACTGTCTCCAAGGCAACAAGAATGCATCCTTTGAATCGCAGTCTCTGAATGGCTGTATCCAAGGCAACGAGAATGCACCTTCTCAGTAATTCCTGAGGCCTGCTTATTCTTTAAGCAATACTGATCCTTTGCTGTCTTAAAGACACACCACATATTTCCCGAAAAAAAACTACAGGATCATAACAATATAGGCAATATCTGTTGCACTCCCTTCATCAACCATTTCTGTTACTTCATCAAAAAATTGGTCAAGCATGATTTGCCTTTTACAAATCCATGCTGGCTTCCTTAATTAACTCAAATCTCTTTGGGTGCCTGTTGATGTTTTTCCCTGATTATTGTTTCTAAACCCTTACCCACCATTGATGTTAAACTGACACACCTGTAGTTATTAGGAATGTCCTTACACCCTTTCTTGAATAAAGGTGCCACATTTGCCACTGTCCAATCCTTTGACATCTGCCCCCATATCTAGGAAAGATTGGAAGATTATGGCAAGCCCCTTCACTATCTCCATTCCCACTTCCTTTAGCAACCTGGGATGCAGGCCATCTGGACAAGGTGACTTATCCACTCTCAGCATAGCCAGCCTTTCCAGTGCATCCTTCCTATCAATTTTCACCCCATCCATTATCTCTACCATCTCTGCTTCTCCTGATTATTTTGTCAGTATCCTCTTCCTTAGTAAACACCAGCACAAAGTGCTCATTAAGTATTTTAGCCTTGCTAGGAGCTTCTAAGCATATATCGCCCACTTTTTCCCTAATAGGCCACACCACTCCTCTTACTATTTACATACCGGTAGAAGATTTTGGGGTTCCCTTATATGTTAACTGCCATTCTATTCTCATATTGTCACTTCACCAGTCTTATTTTCCTCTTCACTTCCCCTTTTAACTTACTGTATTTGGCCAGATTTTCACTTGAAGAATTCACCTGACATGTATCATACATCCTCTTTCTTCACCATATTCTCTATCTCCCTTGTCATCTAAGGAGCCCTGGCTTTGGTTCCCTTACCTTTTGCCCCTGTTAGAATGTACCTGAAACATCTCCTCCTTAAAGGTCACCCATTGTTCTGTTACAGCTTTTCGTGTCAGTCTTTGCTTCCTTTTGTTTTAGAAAGATACAGCACTGAAACAGGCCCTTCAGCCCACTGAATCTGTGCTGACCATCAACCACCCATTTCTACTAATCCTACATTAGTTCCATATTCCCTACCACATCCCCACCTTCCCTCAATTCTCCTACCACCTACCTACACTAGGGGAAATTTACAATGACCAATTTATTTATCAACCTGCAAGTCTTTGTGCTGTGGGAGGAAACTGGAGCACACGGCGGAAACCCACATGGTTACAGAGAGAACGTGCAAACTCCGCACAGGCAGTACCCAGAACCGAACCCGGGTCGCTGGAGCTGTGAGGCTGCGGTGCTAACCACTGCACCACTGTGCTACCCCTGTGCTGCCCTGGCTAGATCCCTTCTCATCCTATTCAAATTAGCACTCTTTCAATTTAGATGTTCTACTTTAGATTCTTCCTTGGTCTTCTCCATTATCAGTCTAAACCTTATGGAAACATAGAAAATAGGAGCAGGAGTAGGCCATTCAGCCCTTCGAGCCTGTTCTGCCATTCATTATGATCATGGCTGATCATCCAAATCAGTAACCTGTTCCCACTTTCGCCCCATACCCTTTGATCCCTTCAGACCCAAGAGCTATATCTAACTCCTTCCTGAAAACACACAATGTTTTGGCCTCAACTGCTTTCTGTGGTAGCGAATTCCACAGGCTCACCACTCTCTGGGTGAAGATATTTCTCCTCATCTCAGTCCTGAAAGGTTTACTCCGCACTCTTAGACTATGACCCCTGGTTCTGGACTCCCCCTCCATCGGGAACATCCTTCTTGCATCTATCCTGTCAAGTCCTGTTAGAATTTTATAAGTTTCTATGAGATCCCCCCTGAACCTTCTGAACTCCAGCAAATATAATTCTAACTGACACAATCTCTCCTCATACGCGGGTCCCACCATCCCAGGAATCAGTCTGGTAAACCTTCGCTGCACTCCCTCTATAGCTAGAACATCCTTCTTCAGATAAGGTGACCAAAACTGCACACAATACTCCAGGTACGGCCTCACCAAGGCCCTGTATAATTGCAGCAAGACATCCCTGCTCCTGTACTCAAATCCTTTTTTACCACCTGTTGCACCTGCATGCTTACCTTCAGCGGCTGGTGTACGAGAACACCCAGGTCTCGCTGCATATTCCCCTCTCTCAGTTTATATCCGTTCAGATAATAACCTGCCTTCCTGTTTTTGCTACCAAAGTGGATAACCTCACATTTATCCACATTATACTGCATCTGCCATGCATTAGCCCACTCACTCAACTTGTCCAAATCACCCTGAAGCCTCTCTGCATCCTCCTCACAACTCACCCTCCCACCCAGTTTTGTATCATCTGCAAATTTGGAGATATTACATTTAGTTCCCTCATCTAAGTCATTAATATATATTGTGAATAGCTGGGGTCCTAGCACCGATCCCTGCGGTACCCCACTAGTCACTGCCTGCCATTCGGAAAAAGACCCATTTATCCCTACTCTTTGTTTCCTGTCTGCCAACCAATTTTCTATCCATCACCATACACTACCCCCAATCCCATGCGTTTTAATTTTCCCCAACAGAAACTTAGTGCACTTGGCCCACATCATTTCCCAGCACCAGATCCAGCTTTGCCTCATCCTAGTTGGGCTGAGAACATACTGGTCAAGGAAGTTCTCCTGAACACATTTCAGAAATTCATCCCCCTCCTTGCCCTTTACTCTAAAATGATCCCAATCGATATTTGGATAATTAAAGTCCTCCAATATCACCACTCTACAGTTCTTACACAGATTTCCCTGTAGATTTGATCCTCTATCTCTCTCTCACTATTTGGAGGCCTATAGAATACCTCTAGTAGCATGATCATACCCTTTTTGCTTCTCAGCTCTAATCAAATGGATTCTGTCTTTTCTCCCTCAAGGACAACCTCCCTTTCCAACACTATAGTGTCTTCCCTTATCAGTACTGCCACCCCACCTCCATTTTTCCCTTCCCTATCTCATCTGAACACTTTCTATCCTTGAATATTAAGCTCCCAGTCCTCACCATTTTTAAACCATGTTTCTGTTATTGCCACTACATCATATTCCCACACATCTATTTGTGCTTGTAGCTCACCAACCTTATTCACCACGCTTCATGCTTTCACAAACGTGTATTGTAAATCTATCTTTGTATTCCTCATAGTCCTTCTTAGTCTGATTCTACCTAAAAATTTCCTTCTCTAATACTATCTAACACTCTCACTCATTTATGCACTTTATTCCTCTTTTCTACTTCTATATGTTGGTGACCATCCCCCTGCCAATTTAGCTTATACCCTCCCCAACCACACTCGTGAACATCCCCATGAACACGTTGGTCCCAGTTTGAATGACAGTTGAATGAGAAGTTCAAAATTAACAGTGCAGATTCACCATGTCAAGCCTCTCTTTGCCCAGAACGTAAAGGTTTAAAACTATTTGCGCAGATTATCGAGTGCAGAGATTTTCGGAAGTTGTTCAATACCTTAGCTGTAGTGTTGTGCAACCTCAGAACACTAGAGGGCGACATGAAAGTATAACTGACCAAAGTACAACACAATAATGCATGAATCATTGCAGTTTAATATTTTGTGCCAATGTGAATATAATATTTTGTGAATAACAAGCTGCAGTACAATTGTGCTTCTGGCTCTTTCCACTATTACATGTTGGAATGTAACATTTTTATGGTACATTGCATGACTTTCAATTAAGAAAAAATGATTGATTATATGCAGGTTGTTAGCCGCATCCTTTAAATAATAGATTGATTAGGTAGCAGGCCACTGGAATCTCCCTCATTTCACATCTTAACCTGTGCCTTCTTATTACGCCATCATTCCTAAATATCCATTTTCAATTGAAGCAGACAAGGCTGAGAACCAGATATGCAGCACTCTTCCATCAGCTTGTTATTTCTTTGCAGTTAATAGAATTGATTTGAGTCTGTACAATGACTTAGTTCATTCTGCAGCAAGAAACAGAATGACTGCTTTCAATGTCAGAATGGGCCACTAATTCGAGTAGAACACAACATGCTTTGTACAATGACAGCTCTCCTCATGAAAACCAATAGACTCTGCTGTAAAATTGTCACTGACGGGTAAAGTTTCATCAAAGTTTAATATTAAGGATGGCGACACATCTGTAATGCAGATGGGGAAAGCTGGCAGTGGACAGCAGGTTCATCACTATCTGAAAAAGAGGAGGAAAAACAGGTTAATGTTTCAGATGTGACCACTCACCAAATCTGCTTGACCAGAAGCAGCAGCTATGGGAATGTTTGCGAAAACAAGTGGGTGGAAAATCTGGGACTAGGTTAGGTTCAGTATATCAGCTGTTGCTCAGTGGTTGCAATCTCACCTCTGACTTGGAAGGTCACAAATTTAAGATTCCCTTCAGAGACATGAGCACAAAATCTAGACTGCCACGTCAGTGCAGTGCTGAGGAAGTGCTGTTCAGTTGAAACATTAAACCAGTCCACTCCCTCAGGTGGATGAAAAAGATCCCATGGCATTATTGGAAGAAGAGCAGGGATGTTTTCCCGATCTCCTAGCCAACACTTTACCCCATAGCAAACACCCAAAGCACATGATCTGGTCATTTAGTTAATCATTGTGGGAGCTTGCTGTGCGCAGATTGACAGGCACATTTCCAACATTGCAAAAGTGATTACACTTCAACAGTACTTCATTGGCTGTAAAGCGCTTTAGGACACCCTGAGGGCTGAATTTAGTGCAGCCGTTTGGAGCGGGAATATTGGCATGGGGGGTGGGTGGCCGGAGAATCATGTCGGAAGCGTCCACCCAGAAATGCAACATCATGACGTCAGTTCCGGAATTAGTAGGGAATGCAATTTAAATTGCTGAGCGCTTACTTTCAATACATCAACATCGCAATTCAATGGGGGGCTTGGAATTAAGTGGACGACGTACGGCCCTCATGTGCCTTCAGATTCCCGGCCGTTGAAAGCTGGCGGCACTGAGGCAAGGCTTCAGTTGCCGTGACGGGTAGGCAGACGTGACCAGCACTGTATAGGGGAAGAATGGGGAGTGGAGGCCATTGTCGGCCTGCGTACTATGTGCTCTTCAAAGGGGGGGGGGGGGAGTCGTGGTCTCAGGTGGTCTGCAAGGGGGATTGTGGTCTTGGGTGGGCGTGCCAGCTGACCTGGGTCTCGGAGGGGTGCGGTTGCGGCGGGGAGTTCCAGTGAGCAGGATCTTGGGTGGGAGTGCCGGGTGAGCGGGGTCTTAGGTGGTCTGCAAGGGGGGGGCAGTCTTGGTTTTGGGTGGCTGTATCGGGTGTGCAAACTGTTAAGTGAGAGGGTTGGATGTCCATACTGCTGGGTGAGAGGGTCAGCTATCAGCAAGGGTGGGCACTGAGGGACAGCAGGGAGTATGCCAGGAGAAGTAGCAAAGGCACAGTTGCCAAGGCGGGGTCTTCTCTGCATCAATCACGCTCTGGAGGCCCACTGATCACTTGGCATGGATCTAATACACCCTGTCTGTTTGGATCCCTGTGGATCTCCATGGTGAGAGCAAGAGTGGACCGAACGTGAATCAGCTACCTTCAAATGTCTGAGCGGCATTGTCAGAGAAGACTACAGCTCTTCAGGCAGGCCATTACTGACTTATGCGCTCTGCTACAGGACGAGTTGCGACCTATAGGATTTAGGGGTCAACCTGTGCCAGTGGTCCTGAAGATCACAGTGGCACTAAACTTTTACTGGTCTGGATCATTCCAAGGATCCACCGGGGACATGTGTGCGATTGTCACCGCTGCATCAAGGAGGTGACCAAAGCCCTGTGGTCGAGGGCCGGTGAGTATGTGTGCTACCAGACCGACCCTGACAGTCAGGCCGAGAGGACCATCAGATTTGGGGCCATTGCTAGATTCCCCCAGGTGCAAGGTGTGATAAATTGTGTGCATGTGACGATCCATGCTCCAATGGGCCAGCCAGCTGCCTTCATCAACAGAAAGGGTTTTCATTCCAACAACATGCAACTGGTCTGCCACCACTGAAAGCGTTTCCTGCAGGTATGTGTCAGCTTCCCAGGAAGCAGCCATGACAGCTACATACTTTGACAGTCCCAGGCCCCTCCACTCACCTTCAGGGATGGATTCTCAGGGTCAAAGGTTACCTGTTGATGGCATGGCCACTGACGCCTGTGAGGAACCCTCACAATGCAGTGGAGGAAAGGTACAGCATTTGCCACCACTCCACCCGAGCGACCATAGAACAGGCCGTTGAGCTGTTGAAGATGAGATTCTGTTGTCTAGATCGATCCGGTGGAGCCCTGCAGTATGCCCCAATGAAGGTTTTGTGTATCACTGTGGTGTGCCATACTCTGCACAATCTAGCACTGCAGTCAGGGGAGGCCATGCATGATGAGGACATGAATGAACGACATCTCCACCGACGAGGAGGACGCAGAGGAAGGTGATGAGCAAGCAGCACTGGATGTTGAAGCCCCTCAATGGCGGTCAGGCAGATTGAGAGACGGGACAAGGAGGCAAGAGACAATCTCATACTTATCCACTTCCAGCCACCATGATGGCCACTCAGATTAAAATCAATAAAGACTCATCTCAATGGATTCAGTCTGGCGCCTCCTTTCTATTTGTCTTCCGTGCCTATCGCCCAGTTGAACTACGCGCTGTGGCCCATGGAAGGCCCTATTCAAATGAGGGCCATACCTTCATTGGCATCCAGTAAGGGCAAAGGGGCAAGTCAGCAGCTCACAATTAATGCATGATAGAATAATTACTTTTACACAATGAAGGTTAAATGCAAGAACAAAAGAACTTTATTTGATGCAGCACATGTCAAATTTCAAACACCCATGAATACCCAAGTGACTCTAGGTAGTTTTCTTTATACTGTTACCACCGGGCGAGGAACGGGTCTCAGGCTCCCCTCTGGCCCCTTTCCTGGTTTGGCCGTAACAGAGTTTATCTTTTAAAACACAGTGTTTTTAGCTTAACACCTCAGTGAGTCCTGGCTCACTGCTCTCTAACTGTAATTGTAAACGAACCAACCAGACAGGTTTTCTCAGGTTTAAACAAGAAAGATCTAAGTTTATTAACCTTATCACTCTAACTCAGTTAAAATTATTAAAATACGCGACACAACCATGCTAGAATACATACGAGATAGACACAAACACACAAAATATACAGAGGGGGAGAAAGAATTGGGGGGGGGTGGTTGATTGGAGTAGTAAATGGAATTCAGTTACTGTCTTTAGTTTTGCTGTAACGTCCTTGGTTGGAATTGCAGTCTTGTAGTTCTCGCTGGGGCTCAATGTACACTTCCAAACTCGCTCCTCTGGTACCAGAAGGCTGAAGAAGTGCTCTGTCTTGAGGCTTAAGCTACTTCCGTGGGTCCCTAGGACTTTGCTTGAGAGAGAGACAGGGAGAGCGCGCTTCCTTCTCTTTGGTCTTCAAATTGCAGTCTGCCACCAAAAAACCTTTTTGTGAGGCACAATTCAAACAGTTTCAAGTCTGGCCAGCAGGTAAGTCATGTGACCAGCTCTTTGTTTGAAACAGCATCTTCTGTGAGGGTTGTTGATTCTCAAAGTTCTCCAGACACACTCAGTGGGGTGTGGAACTCTGTCTCATACACAGACAAAGAAAGTTGATTATTATGACCGACCAGACCAATCTTGTTAATTGAATCAGTGAGCATTCCCATTGTCTCTCTATTCAAATGTCTCTCAGAATGCAAATATGCAACCATGTTTTCAGCTGTTCAACTCTGTGATCTTTTTTGAAACAAGTTATGTGCAATGTTCTGTAAAAGGGTTCAAGTAGTGTTCCATATGACGAAATTGATATGTTTCCAGTTGGCAGGTATGGTTTCCGTCACATCTCCACCTCTCACTGAATGAAATGCGACATTAGGGGAGCATTTCATTATAAATTAGAAGGAAGAGACAATACAGGAAAGCACACATGCATTTCTCTCATTCATTCTCATTCACTCAGAAATCTTAAAATTGTTACGGCCTGTCTTTCCTTTGTAGCAGTGCTGCTTTAAACTGCCCCTTTTCCTTGAGGCGGGTCTGAGATAGCTATGTCTTGCCCAAGTGGTTTAAACTTTCTTCACTATCAGCCTGCAATACGTTGGGAATGGGCATCCCAATAAACATGTGATTTTTCAGGAGGTTTGAGGTTTGCATATTTCCACACTTGTCTAGGGTGCCTTTGTTCCCGTTGGGGTCTGCAGGGGGATAGTTAGATTTAATTAGCCCTGGTTTGGCACTCTGGTCGCAGGAGTCGGCAGTGAGTGGATACACTCTGACCTCACTTTCAGTGCTCTGGTGAGTCATGCAAGTGCTGTTCACTTCAGGGTATTGTTGGTTACCATTTCTCCTGACTGTGGGGTAAGATTCTTTGCTAATCTTCCCTTTGTCCTCTGGGACATTCCTGCTTGCAGGTATTTGTCCAGATTCTACTGCACACCCCTGAGGCACCTTGACTAGGTGAGGCATCATCCTTACAGTTTCTCTGCCCTCTTGAGGACTGTCTTTGTCCCTGCAGGTTTCTGCAAATGCTGTTAGCAACCCTGGTGGGGTGCTTCTGGTGTCTGCTTTTACATAGGAGGATGTGGGATCTAATTTTTCCAACATTTTGGGGTTGGCTGACCGGACAGTAGGGGTTTTGATGCGGGAATCCTCCTGGACTTCCTTTAACCTCTCCTCTTTGTCGCTTTTTCCCCTTCCCTCTCTCACATTTTGCCAAACCTGTGCCTGTCTGTCTCCTTTTGTTCTTGGCAGGGGTCCCTTACACCAGCCCTCTACTGGAGGGTCCTCCAAAAGCCAGTACAGGAATTAGGGGTGCAGATTTTGAGGTTTCCCCTCAACCTGGCACATGTGGCAACTCCTACAGTACTCCACTATATCTTTGTGGAATTTTGGCCAGTCAACCTGCTGTCTTATGCCGGCTTTGGTTTCTCGTACACCGACATGTACAGCCACTGTCAACTCATGGGCCATTCTTAATATTTCTCTCCGGTACCTCTGCGGCACCACTAACTGTTGAAGCACTGTCCACTCTTTGTCCTCAGGTCTGTGAAGAGAACTCCATTTCCTCATCAGTACCTTATTCTTTAAATAGTGATGATCAGGGACTCCCTCTGCTTCAATTTCAGCCTGGGCAGCCTGTGCTAACTCTCTCAATACTGGATCAGCTTGCTGAGCCTCAGCTAGGGAAGATCCATTTAATCCAGTCCCTGGGTCTCCTAATTTTCCAATGAAAGTTTCAGACAGATAGACCACATAGTCATCTGTCTGCAGTGCCTATTCAGTATCCTCTGGAGGAGCTTTTTTGATCATGGCCCGAGCCACTACACATTCAGGAAAACTGCAGGGGACCATCTCCTACAACTGCCTTGTCTCTCTGACTCTCTATCACTCTTGGGGAAGCTACCAACTTCGCCCCTGCCAGATCATTACCTCGGAGCAGGTCAACTTCATCCATGGGCAAACCAGGTACAATCCCTATGATCACCAGTCCCAAATCTAGGTCACACTCCAAGTGCACCCGACGTAAAGATACAGGCATACACTGCCCTGCAATAACATTCACCACCATTCTGCTATTTACTGCACTCTCTGGCGGAAAGGTCAGGCCTTTTCCCAGCAAAAGGGATCTGCTGGCCCCTGCATCCCTGAATATTACTATGGGCTTGCTTGCCCCACTCGAGGGTACGGGGTTACTCCCTTCAGATACAAAATCCTGATAACCTTCAGGAATCCTATTAAATTTTCCTGCACCCGCAGCAGTATGTTTTCGGGGTCTTACTGCTGCTGCAATTAAAGCCACAGCCTGCTCAGCTGCACTTTCCATCAGGGTCCCTTCTCCTGCACTGAGTGGGTGGGCCCTGATTAATCCTACAGGCTCTCCCTGTAGTTTCCAGCAGTCAGCGCTTAGATGACCTGCCTTATTACAATGGAAGCACAGAGGTCTCCATGTCTCACTGCTATTTTCAGAACCATCCTATTTGGCTTGAGGCCCCTTATGTCATAGAGTCATAGAGTCATACAGCACAGAAACAGGCCCTTCGGCCCATTTTGTCTGTGCCGGCCATCATGCACCTAACTATTCTCGTCCCATTTTCTCGCACTTGGCCCGTAGCCTTGTCTGCTATGGCGTTTCGAATGCTCATCTGAATATTTCTTAAATGTTGTGAGGGTTTCTGCCTCTACCACATATTCAGGCAGTGTATTCCAGATTCCAACCACCCTCTGGGTGGAAATTTTTTTTCCTCAAATCCCCTCTAAACCTCCTGCCCCTTACCTTAAATCTATGCCCCCTGGTTATTGTCCCCTCCACTAAGGGAAAAAGTCTCTTCCTACCTAACCTATCAATGCCCCTCATAATTTTGTATACCTCAATCAGGTCTCCCCTCAGCCTTCTCTGTTCTAAGGAAAACAACCCTAGCCTTTTCGGTCTCTCTTCGTAGCTGAAATGCTCCAGCCCAGGAAGCATCTTGGTGAATCTCCTCTGCACCCTCTCCATTCCAATCACATCCTTCCTATAGTGTGGTGCCCAGAACTGTACACAGTACTCCAGCTGTGGCCTAACTAGTGTTTTATACAGCTCCATCATAACCTCCTTGCTCTTATATTTTATGCCTCGGCTAATAAAGGCAAGTATCCCATATGCCTTCCTAACCACCTTATCTACCTGTGTCTTCAGTGATCCATGGACAAGGACACTAAGGTACCTCTGACACTCTGTACTTCCTGGGGTCCTACCATCCATTGTATATTCCCTTGCCTTGTTAGTCCTCCCAAAATGCATAACCTCACACTTCTCAGGATTAAATTCCATTTGCCACAGCTCTGCCCATCTTACCAAGCCATCTATATCGTCCTGTAATCTAAGGCCTTCCTCCTCACTATTTACGACACCACCAATTTTCGTGTCATCTGCGAACTTACTGATCATACCTCCTATATTCTCGTCTAACTCATTTATGTACACTACAAACAGCAAGGGTCCCAGCACCGATCCCTGTGGTACACCACTGGTCACAGACGTCCACTCGCAAAAACAACCCTCGACCATTACCCTCTGTTTCCTGCCACCAAACCAATTTTGGATCCAATGTGCCAAATTACCCTGGAACTCATGGGCTCTTACTTTCTTAACCAATCTCCCATGCGGGACCTTATCAAAAGCCTTACTGAAGTCCATGTAGACAACATCAACTGCTTTACCCACATCTACACCTCTGGTCACCTCCTCGAAAAATTCAATCAAATTTGTTAGACACGATCTCCCCTTGACAAAGCCACGCTGACTATCCCTGATCAATCCCTGCCACTCCAAGTGGAGATTAATCCTGTCCCTCAGAATATTTTTCCAATAGTTTCCAAACCACTGACATTAGACTCACAGGCCTATAATTACCTGGTTTATCCCTGCTACCCTTCTTGAATAACAGTACCACATTCGCTGTCCTCCAGTCCTCTGGTACCTCTCCTGTGGCCAGAGAGGATCTGAAAATTTGTATTAGAGCCCCCGCTATCTCCTCCCTTGCCTCACATAGCAGCCTGGGATACATCTCATCTGGGCCTGGCGATTTATCCACCTTTAAGCCTGCAAATACAGCTAATACCTCCTCCTTTTCAATGCTAATTTGATCAAGTATATCACAATCTCCCTTCCTGATCTCTACACCAATGTCGTCCCTCTCCATAGTGAACACAGATGAAAAGTAATTGTTCAAAACCCCACCTATGTCCTCTGGCTCCACACACAGATTGCCTCTTAGATCCCCACTTTTTCCCTGGTTATCCTCTTGCCCCTAGCATACTTATAAAATGCCTTGGGATTTTCCTTTATCTTGTCTGCCAGTGATTTTTCCTGCCTCCTCTTAGCACTCATAATTACTTTTTTAAGTACTCCCCTACATTTTCTATACTCCTCTTGGGCCTCCGCTGTTTTCAGCACTCTGAATCTGCCATACGCCTCCTTTTTTTTTCTTATCCAATCCTCTATATCCCTTGACATCTCGGGTTCCCAGGACTTATTGGTCCTACCCTTCACCTTTACGGGAACATGCTGGACCTGAACCTTCACAATTTCCTTTCTAAATAACTCCCACGGGTCTGATGTAGACTTTCCTATAAGAAGCTGCTCCCAGTTCACTTTGGCCAGATCCTGTTTTATCATATTGAAATCTGCCTTCCCCCAATTCAGTACTCTTATTTCCGGTCCCTCTCTGTCCTTATCCAACATGTACATGCATACATTGTCTAGTAAAGATTACTGCTATGCCATCATAGACCTTCCCAGTTTCAAGATCTCAGCCAAAGAACAGTCGATGGTGATCTAAAGAGGTGGAGAAGGTAGTTTACAAAATGGGGAATTTAGTCCTATAAAAACATTCACATTTCTGGTCTGATTGGTCATTGACACTCTCTCACCTCTTTGATAAAACCAATCAATGGGATATTAGGTTGCCTCAGTGTCACCCACTATAAATCAAATACAAGTGCCCTCTTAATGTGGCACAACCAATAAGGAACTTAAGCATAAGGTAAAAAGAAACTTATAAATGAAATAATATTATACCTAGTGTAATGCATAGAAGGGACACCACATGCTCCTTCTCACTTCTTGTGTAATGGGAATGCTTAAAAGTAGTTTTTTCTTGAGGGGAACCATAACTGTTACAAAGAACCTTTGCACACCTGGAAAGGTGGGATAAGTGCCATCCAGGGTCTCTTCTCCTGATCACTATCCACTGACAACCGTTGGAAAATCCACATGTGTTTCTATCGAGTGGGTTCATAATCGGGCTGAGCCATGATGCCTCCTAAAGTGAATAACCTGATCGTGACTGTGCAGGCACACCCATGAAGAATCAGTACACGAAGTATACGCCGCATATGCTATTCATTTTAGGCAACTGGAGGGGGGAGGTGGTGAAGAAAATATTGGTTGCATGGAGTACTTCTAAAAAGGACTACAGGAAAGGAGAAAACTGGAATATCTGAATGTTTATGCAAGGGATAAATAGTCTCTTAATGATGCAATCGATCAAGAGATGCTTCCAGCAAAGCATTTCAACCAACTGAGCAGGGCCTCCATCTGGCTGAGGTGACACTATTAGCAAAGAAGGTTACAACAGTAAAAGGCCTTCAGTATGTCAAATAAAGGCAGCTTACAAAGTGAGACCCCTTACAGAAACTACTCCAGCCCACAGAAAAAAAATAATTCGGTAACATTTTATAAGTCTATGACACCTACATTTCCTTTCCAAAAATAAAACTCAGAGGTACTTGATTACAAAATCTAAGAATTACCTCTGGGAGCTTCCAGCAGCAGAATGATTAATAGCCAAGCTTTAGGGCAGACAGCTATACTACTGAATTCTATAAAAAGGTACTTCCTAAATTAGCCCAGTCGCTATCAGTGATGTGGTAAAGGATAGCGTTCTCTCACAACTGATGAGCCTTCCTCTCAAAACACAAAAATGTGATACATATCACTTCCGAAAGTGATGTTAGCTGCATGTATGAATTGATTAAAAAGTGGTAGGTGTGCTTCCTAAAGGGAAGGGGTTCTCTGATAATACTTTGGTGTCCTTTCATGTAATTGATTTCCCTGTACACTTAACAAACTTTGGGGCTGGCTTTAGGTTTCTCTTCTCTTTGCTACATACAGGCCAATATATGGGGCAAGGTAACTTATCCTTGTCAGTTTGTACTGCAGGTACTTTGATGATTGCTGTGTCCAGCTTTTGTTTAAACCAAGCCATTTTTGACTTTTTAATATTTCAGGCTTACACTGAAATTATTAGTTTAGGAGGCTTAGTTCCAGCAGGCTTGGAAATAGATTTGAGCTTCAGCCAACGTACAACTTTCTTGTTAATAATCTTATGACTTAATGGTTAGAGAGAGCCCTCTGCCTGATAACAAATGCAATCTCGGTTATGAGATATGTCAGGTATGAGAGGGCTGAGTAAACTCCTTCTAACCATCCTCCTGAAAGGTAGCTCAATCACTCTTTGATGTTGCTGTCAGTGTTGAGAGATTTATTTTGCAGGTTGTTGTTCTGCTATATTAAATTGAAATAAAAACCGAAAATGTTAGAGAACCACTGGAACTTGGTGAATGGGCTGGAAGGTAGGTTAGCATCTCGGGTCCAATCCTTCACTAAAGTCAGTTAAGCATTTTATATTTTCAGCATTCAATCAAGTTTTTATTTCTTTTATCTCGTCAAATTGAAGTTAAGTTGCCCTTCTTTAGGGAACTGTGCATATTGAACCTGGTGGAAAACCTGATTGCAAAGAAAAGGCAAACTTACATTTACATCGTACCTTTGACAGTTTCAGGACATCTTAGACTTTTACAGTCAATAAACTTCTTCTAAAGTTTGTTATTATTGTTTTGTAAGTAAACCCAGCAACTATTTAACACACAGCCACGACCCACAGCCAAAAATGAGTAGTGTCCAGATAATATGTCTTGCTATTATTGGTTGGGGGATAAATGTTGGCCAGGGCAATGGGAGAACCTCCTTTGCTTGTCTTTAAATAGCTCCCTGGGATGTTTTATGTCCGACTGACCAAGCAGACAGGACCTGAGTTTAACCTTAACCAAGAGATAGTATCTCCGATTATGCATTGCTCCCTCGGTATTGCATTGAATTCCCGGACTAGATTATGCATTTAAATCGTGCAGTGGAACTTGCACCCATAACCTACTGACTTAGAGGCAAAAGTGAGCCGAAGCTGAATACAAATACATGCAATAGGCGAGGACTTGAAAAATGTACCGAGTTAAGCTTTTTCTAGACTTCACTATACAGAAATATATATTTTAATACACCTTATTCATATACCTTTTGGGAATCATTGGGTTGAGGACTTTATTTCCAACCTAGAGAAGGTGATTTGATGAATATAAAGATTAATTCAGTGATACAATAACACATGACACATGCAGAAATATCAACATTGTGCGGTTGTGTATGGAGGTAAGATTTTGGTATCTGATAAAGAGGCATTTGATTAAATTGTGCATTTGAATGAAATATGAGAAGCAAATACGTCATTCAGAGTTATCTTGAGATATTGCATTTGTGCTTTATGTATTGTTATAAGATTTCAACCATGCTTTACTATCGAGCAACACTTCCAAGCCTGAGCAAACTGATTGAAAAAAGACTGAATTCCTTTGCACATGCAGTATCTTGATTGTATTACAGAGCATTTAATAAATTACAGGCATTACACTGTACAATACATAGAGTTAATCTTTTTAAAGTTTACTGTTGAGTGAATGCCAATTCAATAATGGTAACAAAAATATAGATTACCTTGAGATGTCAAGTCATAATTCTTGAAATAATGATGCACTCCACATATCATGTGTAAGTTCTCTAGCAAACTGGGAAAATCAGATACTTGTCTCCTTAAGTGGTATTTTAGTCTGAGGTACATAGTAGCATTTTCCTCCTGTTGCTCACTGAAGGAACCATTAGGATAAGTTCAGCAAAAAACCCAATGTTATAGTTCAGTCTGCCCTGTAACTTTATATGTGCTGTGAGATAATAAACCATGGGAATAACAACCACTCTAATTATGGTATCAGACTACTAGAAAAGATTGGATGTCCACCAAAGCTACTAAGTATCATCACCTCATTCCATGACAATATGAAAGGCACAACTCAACATGGTGGCTCCTCATCAGACCCCTTTCCTATCCTGAGTGGCGTGAAACAGGGCTGTGTTCTCGCACCCACACTTTTTGGGATTTTCTTCTCCCTGCTGCTTTCACATGTGTTCAAGTCTTCTGAAGAAGGAATTTTCCTCCACACAAGATCAGAGGGCAGGTTGTTCAACCTTGCCCGTCTAAGAGCGAAGTCCAGAGTATGGAAAGTCCTCATCAGGGAACTCCTCTTTGCTGACGATGCTGCTTTAACATCTCACACTGAAGAGTGCCTGCAGCGTCTCATCGACAGGTTTGCAGCTGCCTGCAATGAATTTGGCCTAACCATCAGCCTCAAGAAAACGAACATCATGGGGCAGGACGTCAGAAATGCTCCATCCATCAATATTGGCGACCACGCTCTGGAAGTGGTTCAAGAGTTCACCTACCTAGGCTCAACTATCACCAGTAACCTGTCTCGAGATGCAGAAATCAACAAGCGCATGGGAAAGGCTTCCACTGCTATGTCCAGACTGGCCAAGAGAGTGTGGGAAAATGGCACACTGACACGGAACACAAAAGTCCGAGTGTATCAAGCCTGTGTCCTCAGTAACTTGCTCGATGGCAGCGAGGCCTGGACAACGTATGTCAGCCAAGAGTGACGTCTCAATTCATTCCATCTTCGCTGCCTCCGGAGAATCCTTGGCATCAGGTGGCAGGACCGTATCTCCAACACAGAAGTCCTCGAGGCGGCCAACATCCCCAGCTTATACACACTACTGAGTCAGCAGCGCTTGAGATGGCTTGGCCATGTGAGCTGCATGGAAGATGGCAGGATCCCCAAAGACACATTGTACAGCGAGCTCGCCACTGGTATCAGACCCACCGGCCATCCATGTCTCCGCTTTAAAGACGTCTGCAAACGCGACATGAAGTCCTGTGACATTGATCACAAATCGTGGGAGTCAGTTGTCAGCGTTCGCCAGAGCTGGCGGGCAGCCATAAAGGCGAGGCTAAAGTGTGGCGAGTCGAAGAGACTTAGCAGTTGGCAGGAAAAAAGACAAAAGCGCAAGGGGAGAGCCAACTGTGTAACAGCCCCGACAGACAAATTTTTCTGCAGCACCTGTGGAAGAGCCTGTCACTCTAGAATTGGCCTTTATAGCCACTCCAGGCGCTGCTCCACACACCACTGACCACCTCCAGGCGCTTACCCATTGTCTCTCGAGATAAGGAGGCCAAAGAAGAATTATGGTATCAAGCATTGGTGATCCCTTAGGATGCCCAGCCATGTTTTTCTGTCTCTTTCAGAAGGCAGAAATACTAAACATCAGATCAATATTGTCACGTTCACACAATGCGAAATTATGAACTATAAAATCAACTGATGAATTGAACTTAAAAGAGACACCTTTTGCTGCAAAACAAGATGGAGCAAGAGGTCAGGTGACCTCTCCTGTACTGCGAATATACCTGGGCCAGAATTATATGTGGTGGCGAAGGCCCTGCCCATCAGCTTAAAAGTCGGGGGCAAACCTTCCTCCGCCGGGCCTGGAAGTCACGCCGTGACTTTGCTTGGTTCAGGCCCTTAATTAGCCTCAGGAGGCCTGCAAAGGGGAAGATGTTGGAGACCCTGGGACAGGTGAGTGGGATCGGGATCGCAGGGGCCAGTCAGGCAGGCCCCTGCAATGGGTTGTGGGGGGTCTTGCCGGGGGGGGGTGGCCATTGCTCACCAGGGGCCATGGATTTCCCCCAAAAGCACGACCTCCTGACCCCTAGGTAGCCACCAGGTCTCACCTGGTAGGATCTCCATGAGGTGGTAGGCCCCTCCATCTTCCACAAAATTGGAGTGGAGGCAGGAAGAGGCCCTAAAAGCCTCAATTGGCCTTGGGTGGGAAGGTCATCCTCGGCCTTTCCCACCCTAGACAAATGGCAGGAGGCCAGGACAACATCAGGAAAGGCACCACTTGCCATTTTGTTTGCCGCCCCCTTCCGTTCCTGTCTCCAAGGGCAGGATACATTTTATTTTAAGGTACAATAATACAGAGAAACTGACATAACATAGAGAATACAACACTTAAAAAGCAAAGATAACAAAATCAATCCAAAAGTTGTTGAGATACTTTCTCAAATGCATCTTTTTTTATTCATTTATGGGAAGTGGGCATCACTGGCAATTATCCCTGATAGCCCTGGAGAAGGCGGTGGTGAGCCACCTTCTTGAATCGCTGTAGTCATTGTTGTTACAGTCGGGTAAGGAGGGATCGAAAGGCTCCCCTCTTGTTCCTCTCCTTCTTTGACCGCAACAGGGTTTATTTCTTTTAAACAGTGGACACGCTTACCAATTCAATGAGTGTTTAACCCTTTTATGTGCTATGATCATAAAAGAACCAATCGGACAGATTTTCTTGAGTGTAAACAAAAAAGAGGTTTGTTTAAAAGCAAAATACTGCAGATGCTGGAATTCTGAAATAAAAACAAGAAATGCTGGAAATACTCAGCAGGTCTGGCAGCATCTGTGGAGAGAGAAGCAGAGTTAACATTTCAGGTCAGTGACCCTTCTTCAGAACTGGCAAATATTAGAAATGTAGTTTATTGTACTTAAAACCAAAACTCGATCTAAGTAAAATAATAAACTGCACTCCAACTTTCACACACACAAACACACACGAGAATCACACACACACAAATAGGTTACAGAGTGAAGAATAATAGATTGGTTGGATTAGAGTCCAGAGTGAATAAAAGAATATAAAGTCTCTGGAGTCTGGTAATTCAGTTGTCTTCCAGATCAACTCGTGGTCCTGAAGTTTCTGGCTGGTAGAGGTGGCCACCTGGTTCAGGGTTTTCTTGGAGACAGTGATGTAGATGGTTTACTCCTCCAGGGTCTCTGTCTGCAGCAATGATAGACTTGGATGTTTTCGCAGCCATTAGGCAAGGTTCAAACCTATAGCATTGCCTGGAAAGAGACAGTGAGAGACAGGCCCCACTTGGGTCCTGCATTATTCAAAAGCAGATGCTTATCTGCGGTAGCAAAAAGAAACTGTCAGTTTTCACACACGTGGAGAGGTTGTCACATGATTGTCCAATGTATTCTCTCTTTTGCAATTTACTTTGTTCATGTCTAAATTCCAATCTCTCAGGACCCCATTGTCCGCATTTACCTTTTGAGGTTCGTCTCCACCAGTGTTAATATTCCAAGATGGTTTTGAATGTCTTGTCAATGGAGGTGAGGCAGGTAGCTCATTCAAAATTTGCAAGCCATTGTTCTGGTGGGAGATTAACTAGACACTGATCTCCACCTCGATACCTTGCTATGTGGGGTATTTCGATGCAAATTGCGGTGGCCATCTTCTTTTTAAAATTTAATTCAAGTTCTTTGTCCACTGCTTTCTTTTTAAAGTTTCATTTAGGTTTCCAACCGATGGACTAAAGAAGCATCATTCGGCATTGCATATGTTCATGACAGTGTGGTTAGGGTATTCCCACAGTGCTGTTAGGTAGGGAGTTCCAGAATTTTGACCCATCGCAGTTGAAGGAACAGTGATATAATTCCATGTCAGAATGATATGTAACTTGGAGGGAACTTGCAGGTAGTGCTGTGCCATTGTCCTTTTAGGCGATATGCCGGTCAAAAATCGACAAAATTGAAATATGCACATTGTTAAATTAAAATAAACAGCATTTGTTTCCTTTTGCTCTGTTTAACTACCTTTTCGACCTTTATAACACACTGTTTGCCCTAATCATTTAAATAGTTCACTTGCCTGTTTTCCTGAGTTTCTGTAAATCCATCATCTCTATTGAAGATAGGACTTCTATCATAAAAATTGTCTTGCAATTGTCCATGGGAACGGTAGCGTAGTAGTAATGTTACTGGACCAGTAATCCAGAGGCTCATTCTAATGCTCCAGCGATGTGATTTCAAATCCTACCACAGCAGTTGGAGGAACTTAAATTCAATTAATAAAAAAAAAATCTGGAATTAAAAAGCCAGTCTAAGTAATCTTCTTCTTTGGCCTCCTTGTCTCGAGAGACAATGGGTAAGCGCCTAGAGGTGGTCAGTGGTTTGTGGAGCAGCACCTGGAGTGGCTATAAGGCCAATTCCAGAGTGACAGACTCTTCCACAGGCACTGCAGATAAAATTGGTTGTCGGGGCTGTTACATAGCTGGTCCCTTGCGCTTCTGCCTTTCTGCCTGCCAACAACTAAGTCTCTTCGACTCGCCACTCTTTAGCCCCGCCTTTATGGCTGCCCGCCAGCTCTGGCGATCACTGGCAACCGACTCCCACGACTTGTCATCAATGTCACAGGACTTCATGTCATGTTTGCAGACGTCTTTAAAGCGGAGACATGGATGGCTGGTGGGTCTGATACCAGTGACGAGCTCACTGTACAATGCGTCTTTGGGGATCCTGCCATCTTCCATGCAGCTCACATGGCCAAGCCATCTCAAGTGCTGATGGCTCAGTAGGGTGTATATGCTGGGGTTGTTGGCCTCCTCGAGGATATAATAATCAGTAATAATGATCATGAAACTACTGGATTGTCTTAAAAACCCATCTGGTTCACTAACGTCCTTCAGAGAAAGGAAATCTACTCTCCTTACCCCATCTAGCTTACATTTGACTCCAGACCCACAACAATGTGATCGATTTTCAAATTGCTACAGAACAATCGAACAAGAATAAAACCAAACAGACCACCCAGCATCGATCTAGCCACCAAAAACCATGCAAAATCCCCCTCACTAAATTCTGGGGATGTGTCAAAATTGGAAGAGCTATCCCATCAGTTAGTCACTCACCGAAACATACCTTAAAGTCTCCGTCATCATCCCTGGGTATGTCCCATCCCACTAATACGACAGACCAACCAGAGGTGGGGGCACATTCAGGAGGGAGTTGCCCTGGGCGTTCTCTACATTGATTCCAGACCCCATGGACTCTCATGGGATCAGGTCAAACATAGGAAAGGAAACCTCCTGTTGATTACCACTCACTGCCCCACCTCCTCAGCTAATGAATCAGTATTCCTCCATGTTGAACACCACTTGGAAGAAGCACTGAGGATAATAAGGGCACAGAATGGACTTCAATGTCCATCACCAAGAATGGCTTGGTAGCACCACTGCTAGTTGAGTCCTGAATGGCTTAACTGCCAGACTGGACCTGTGGAAGGTGGTGAGAGAACTAACAAGAGGGAAAACATTCTTGGCCTTGTCCTCACCAATCTACTTGTCACAGATGCAGCAGTCCATGATAGGTAGGAGTGATCACCACACAGTCCTTATGGAGATGAAGGCCTGTCTTGACACTCTGGACACCCTCCATCCTGTTGTGTGGCACTACCACTGTGCTAAATGGTATAGATTCAGAACAGATCTAGCAGCTCAAAACTGGGCATCCATGAGGCACTATGAGCCATCAGTGGCAGAATTATATACAACGACAATATGTAAACTTGTGGCCCAGCACATCCCTCACTCTACCATTAACATCAAGCCAGGGGACCAACCCTGGCACAATGAGAAGTGTAGGAGAGCATGCCAGGAATAGCACCAGCATGCCTAAAACTGAGGTGCCAACCTGGTGAAGCTACAACACAGGACTACATGCATGCTAAACATACGAACATACGAATTAGGAGCAGGAGTAGGTAACTCGACCCCTCGAGCCTGCTCCGCCATTCAATAACTTCATAGCTGAATTGATTACTCCACATTTCCACCTACCCCCGATAACCTTCCACCCCCTTGCTTACCAAGAATCTATCTACCTCTGCCTTAAAAATATTCAAAGATGCTGCTTCCACTGCCTTTTGAGGAAGAGAATTCCGAAGACTCAGAACCCTCTGAGAGAAAAAATTTCTCTTCATCTCTGTCTTAAATGGGCGACCCCTTATTTTTAAACAGTGACCCCTAGTTCGAGATTCTCCCACAAGGGGAAACATCCTTTCCACATCCACCCTGTCAAGATCCCTCAGGATCTTTTATGTTTCAATCAAGTCACCGCTTACTCTTCTAAATTCCAGCAGATACAAGCCGAGCCTGTCCAATCTTTCCTCATAAGACCAGCCACCTTATAGACAGAGCTGAGAGCTCCCACAATCAACGGATCAGATCAAAGCTCTGCAGTCCTGCCACATCAAGTTGTGAATGGTGGGGGCAATTAAACAACTAACAGAAGGAGGAGGCCAGCACGTCAGTGCAAAAGACAAGGCTGAAAAATTTGCAACCATCTTCAGCTAAAAGTGGCGAATCAATGATCCATCTTGGCCTTCTCCTGAGATCCCCAGTATCACACACGCCAGTCTTCAGCCAATCCGATTCACTCCACACAATATCAAGAATTGGCTGAAGGCACTGGATACAGCAAAGGCTATGGAGCCAAAGAAAATTCCGGCTGTAATACTTAAAATTTGTGCTCCAGAACCCCAGGCTGTTTCAGTACAGCAACAACATGGGCATCTACCCGCCAATGTGGAAAATTGCCCCGGTATGTACTGTCCACAAAAAGTAGGACAAATCCAGTCCGGCCAATTACTGCTCCATCAGTCTACTCTCAATCATCAGCAAAGTAATGGAAAGTGTCATCAACAGTGTAATCAAGTGGCACTTACTCACCAATAACCTACTCATTGGATTGGAAAACTGGAAGTGTAACACCCTTATTCAAAAAAGGAGGGGAAAAGAAAGCAGAAAACTATAGGCCAGTTAGACTAAGATCTGTCATTGGGAAAATGCTGTAATCATTATTAAGGAAGTAGTATCAGGACATTTAGAAAATCATAATACAATCAAGCTGAGTCAACATGGTTTTATGAAAGGGTAATCATGTTTAACAGGCAGGGTGGATAAAAAGAAATCAGTAGATGTAGCATATTTGGATTCCCAAATGGCATTTGATAAAGTGCCACATAAACGGTTACTGCACAAGATAATAGCTCATGGTGTTGAGGGGTAATATATTAGCATGGATAGAGGATTGGCTAACTAACAGAAAACAGACAGTCAGGATAAATCAGCGATTTTCAGGTTATAAACTGGAACTACGGCCTCATTATAGCCTTGGTCCAAAGATGAACAAGAGAGTTGAATTCCAGAGGTGAGGTGAGAGTGACTGCCCTTGACATCAAGGCAGCTTTTGACTGAGTATGGCATCAAGGAGCCCTAGCAAAATTGGAGTCAATGGGAATCAGGGGGAAAACTCTCCACTGTTTGGAATCATACGTAGCTCAAAGGATGATGGTTGTAGTTGCTGGAAGCCAATCATCTCAGCCCAGGACATCACTGCGGGAGTTCCTCAGAGTAGTGTCCTAGGTCCAACCATCTTCAGCTGCTTCATAGGAGCGTAGGAACCTAGGAATTAGGAGCAGGAGTAGGCCATTCGGCCGTTCCAATCTGCTCTGCCATTCGATAAGATCATGGTTGATCTGGTTGTGGTCTCAACTCCACTTTCCTATCTGTCCCTCATAACCCTTGACTCCCTTGGAGTCATAGAGTTATACAGTAAAGATTCAAGCTCTTCGGCCCATCATGTCCATGCCATCCATGAAGCACCTAACTATTCTAATCCCATTTTCAAGCACTTGGCCTGTAGCCTTGTATGCTATGGCATTTCAAGTGCTCATTTAAATACTTATTAAATGTTGTGAGGGTTCCTGCCTCTACCACCCCTTCAGGCAGTGTGTTCCAGATTCCAGCCACCCTCTGGGTGAAAAAAATTTCCTCAAATTCCCTCTAAACCTCTTTCCCCTTACCTTAAATCAATGCTCCCTGGTTATTGACATCTCAGCTAAGGAAAAAGTCTCTTCCTATCTACCCTATCTATGCCCCTCATAATTTTGTATACCTCAATCAGGTCCCCCCTCAGCCTTCTCTGCTCTAAGGAAAACAATCCTAGCCTATCCAGTCTCTCTTCATAGCTGAAATGCTCCAGCTCAGGCAACATCCTGGTGAATCTCCTCTGCACCCTCTCCAGTGCAATCACATCCTTCCTATAGTGGGGCAACCAGAACTGTACACAGAACTCCAGCTGAGACCTAACTAGCATTTTATACAGCTCCATCATAACCTCCCTGCTCTTATATTCTAACAAAGGCAAGTATCCCATATGCCTTCCTAACCACCTTATCTATCTGTGCTGCTGTCTTCAGTGATCTATGGACAAGTACACCAAGATCCCTCTGACCTTCTGTACTTCCTAGAGTCCTACCCCCTATTGTATATTCCCTTGCCTTGTTAGTCCTCCGGAAATGCATCACCTCACACTTCTCAGGATTAAGTTCCATTTGCCACTGCTCCGCCCATCTTACCAGCCCATCTATATTGTCCTGTAAACTAAGGCTTTCCTCCTCACTATTTACGACAGCACCAATTTTTGTGTCATCTGCGAACTTACTGATCATACATCCTATATTCACGTCTAAGTCATTAATGTACACTACAAACAGCGCCAATCCCTGCGGTACACCACTGGTCACAGGATTCCAATCGCAAAAACAACCCTCGACTATCACCATCTGCCTCCTGCCACTAAGCCAATATTGGATCCAAATTGCCAAATTTCCCTGGATCCCATGGCCTCTTACGTTCTTAACCAATCTCCCATGCGGGACCTTATCAAAAGCCTTAATGAAGTCCATGTACATCAACTGCTTTACCCTCATCTACACATCTAGTCACCTCGTCGAAAAATTCAATTCAATTTGTTAGGCAGAACCTCCCTCTGACAAAGCTATGCTGACTATCCTTGATTAATCCCTGCCTCTCCAAGTAATCCTGTCCCTCAGAATTTTTTCCAATAGTTTCCCTACGGCTGATATTAGACTCACCAGCCTGCAATTACCTGGTTTATCCCTACTACCCTTCTTGAATAATGGTACCACATTTGCTGTCCTCCAGTCCTCTGGCACCTCTCCTGTGGCCAGAGAAGATTTGAAAATTTGTGTCAAAGCCCCTGTTATCTCCTCCCTTGCCTCACATAACAGCCTGGGTTATATCTCATCTGGGCCTAGGGATTTATCCACTTTTAAGCCCGCTAAAACAGCTAATACCTCCTCTCTCAATGCTAATTTGTTCGAGTATATCACAATCCCCCTCCCTTTTGTTGCAGCAGCTTTTTCGGAAGCAGAGATAGTGCGAGCGAGTTATCAGCTGGAAAGGTCAGTTTCAGCTTAAAGTAGATTACCTTTTGTTTCGGCGGACCAGGGGACTGCTGGGTAAGTAAAAACCTATATATTTGGGCAGTTTAAAATAACTTACCTTTTGTTGCAGCAGCTTTTTCGGAAGCAGAGATAGTGCGAGCGAGTTATCAGCTGGGAAGGTCAGTTTCAGCTTAAAGTAAATTACCTTTTGTTTCAGCAGACCAGGGGACTGCTGGGTAAGTAAAAACCTATATATTTGGGCAGTGGCTGAACGCGAGACACTACACGTGTAGTGTCTCCCACCTGCCCTCCTCCTCTAACCAAAAAAAAGGACTCTGGTGTGTTGATAAGGTAAGCTTTTTTATTTCTTCTGTATCGTGTGATTAGTTAAAAATTTACTTTCTTTTTTTACTTTCTTTTTTTGATTTATCTATTAATTGGTTATTTGAAAAAGACCATAGCAGAGAAGTATCAGAAAGTATTTAACTCATAAATTTATATAAAGTAATAAAGTAATTAACTAAGTAGAGATGGCTGGGCAGGTGATGTGCTGTAGCTGTATGATGTGGGAGCTGGCATTGTGAACGGCAGGGACCACATCTGCAGCAAGTGTTAGTTGCTGGAAGAACTCCGGCTCAGAGTTGATGATCTGGAATCTGAGCTTCAAACACTGCGGCACATCTGGGAGGGGGAGAGTTACCTGGACGTTTTGTTTCAGGAGGCAGTCACACCTGGTAGATTAAGTAATTCAAATTCAGTTAGTGATCAGGGACAACAGGGTGTGATTGCAAGTGAGGCAGGTAGGGGGATCCTGAGTTCAGGAGTGGAGGAGCCTCAGCCTTTGACCTTATCCAACAGGTACGAGATACTTGCTCCCTGTGTGGATGAGGGAAAGGGCTGCGGGGAGGATGAGCCAACTGACCATGGCACCATGGTGCAGAAGGCCATTCAAGAGGGGGGAGCAAAAAGACAAGTGGTAGTTATAGGGAATTCTATAATTAGGGGGATAGATAGTATCCTTTGCAAACTGGATCGGGAGTCCCGCATGGTGTGTTGCCTGCCCGGTGCCAGGGTGCAGGACATCTCTGACCGGCTTGAAAGGATATTGGAGCGGGAGGGGGAGGATCCAGTTGTTGTGGTCCATGTTGGGACTAACAACATAGGCAAGGCTAGGATGGAGGACCTGTTTGGGGATTATAAAGCACTAGGAACGAAATTAAGGAACAGGTCCTCAAGGGTCATAATCTCCGGATTACTGCCCGAGCCACGTGCAAATTGGCTTAGGGATAAGATTATTAGGGAAGTAAACATGTGGCTAAGGGAGTGGTGTGGGAAAGAGGGGTTCCATTTCATGGGGCATTGGCATCAGTTTTGGAACCGGGGGGATCTGTACCGATGGGACGGTCTCCACCTGAACCGATCTGGAACCAGTGTTCTAGCGAAACGGATAAATAAGGTGGTCTCTAGGACTTTAAACTAGTGAGTCGGGGGGAAGGGAAAGGGAAAACGACAGGGAGTATGATGGTAAATAAAAAGGTAAGCTGCAGGTTAACATGTGTGCAGGAGGGTTTAAGTTCAAGGCAGACTATGAAAGAAGCAGAAAGGAAGGATAACTCAGGAGTTATTATTAGAGATGTTGGAAATCATGAGGGTAAGAAAGCGAGCATAAAGGCACTTTACCTGAATGCTCGTAGCATTCGTAACAAGGTTGATGAGTTAACGGCACAAATCATCGCGAATGAATATGATTTGGTCGCCATTACGGAGACATGGTTACAGGTTGGTCACGACTGGGAGTTAAATATCCAGGGGTACCAGACTATTCGGAAGGACAGACAGGAAGGTAAGGGAGGTGGTGTAACTCTGATATTCAAGGATGACATCAGGGCGGTGCTGAGAGATGATATAGGTTCTATGGAGAATGAGGTTGAATCCATTTGGGTGGAAATTAGAAACTCTAAGAAGAAAAAGTCATTGATAGGCGTAGTCTATAGGCCACCAAATAATAACATCACATTGGGGCGGGCAATAGACAAAGAAATAACTAATGCCTGTAAAAATGGTACGGCAATTATCATGGGGGTATTTAATCTACATGTAGATCGGTGGAACCAGCTCAGTCCGGGTAGCCTTGAGGAGGAGTTCGTTGAGTGTATCCGTGATAGTTTTCTTGAACAGTATGTAATGGAACCGACGAGGGAGCAAGCTATCCTAGATCTAGTCCTGTGTAATGAGACAGGAATAATTAATGACCTCATAGTTAGGGATCCTCTTGGAAGGAGTGATCACAGTATGGTTGAATTTAGAATACAGATGGAGAGTGTGAAGATAAAATCCAATACCAGGGTCCTGCGCTTGAACAAGGGGGACGACAATAGAATGAGGGAGGACTTGGCTAGAGTAGACTGGAAACAAAGATTTTATGGTGGGACAGTTGACGAGCAGTGGAGGACTTTCAAAGCAATTTTTCAAAGTGTTCAGCAAGTGTATATTCCAGTGAAAAGGAAGGACTGGAAGAAAAGGGGTAATCTGCCATGGGTGTCTAAGGAAATAAAGGAGGCTATCAAATTGAAAGAGAAGGCATACAAAGTGGCCAAAAACAGCATGAAACTAGAAGACTGGGAAAACTTTAAAGGTCAACAGAAAGCCACAAAAAGAGCTATAAAGAAAAGTAAGATAGAACATGAGAAAAAACTAGCACAGAATATAAAGACAGATAGCAAAAGTTTCTATAAATATATAAAACGAAAAAGAGTGGCTAAAGTAAACGTTGGTCCTTTAGAGGATGAGAAGGGGAATTTAGTTATGGGATATGATGAAATGGCCGAGGCATTGAACAGGTATTTTGTATCGTTCTTCACAGTGGAGGACATTAATAACATGCCAGTAATTGACAAAGAGACGAACGTAGGTGAGGACCTGGAAACAATCATTATTACGGAAGAGGTAGTGTTGGGCAAGCTAATGGAGCTAAGGATTGATAAGTCTCCTGGCCCTGATGGAATGCATCCCAGGGTACTAAAAGAGATGGCAGGAGAAATAGCAGGTGCACTGGCGGTAATTTTCCAAAATTCGCTGGACTCTGGGGTAGTCCCAGCAGATTGGAAAACAGCAGATGTGACACCACTGCTCAAAAAGGGAAGTAGACAAAAGATGGGGAATTATAGACTGGTTAGCTTAACCTCTGTAGTGGGGAAGATGCTTGAGTCTATTATCAAGGAAGAAATAGCAGGGCATCTCGATAGAAATTGTCCCGTTGGGCAGACGCAGCATGGGTTCATGAAGGGCAGGTCATGCTTGACAAATCTTTTGGAATTCTATGATGACATTACGAGCAAGGTGGACAACGGGGACCCAGTGGATGTGGTGTACCTAGATTTCCAAAAGGCCTTCGACAAGGTGCCGCACAAGAGGCTGCTGCATAAGATAAGGATGCAAGGTGTTAGGGGTAAAGTATTAGCATGGATAGAGGATTGGTTGACTAACAGGAAGCAGAGAGTGGGGATAAATGAGTGCTATTCTGGTTTGCAATCAGTCACTAGTGGTGTGCCTCAGGGATCGGTGTTGGGACCGCAATTATTTACAATTTATATAGACGATTTGGAGTTGGGGACCACGTGTAGGGTGTCAAAGTTTGCAGATGACACTAAGATGAGTGGCAGAGCAAAGTGTGCAGATGACTGTGAAACTTTGCAGAGGAACATAGATACATTGAGTGAGTGGGCAAAGGTCTGGCAGATGGAATACAATGTTAATAAATGTGAAGTCATTCATTTCGGTAGGAGTAACAGTAAAAAGGATTACTTGAATGGTAAAAAGTTGCAGCATGCTGCTATGCAGAGGGACCTGGGTGTCCTTGTGCATGAATCGCAGAAGGTTGGTCTGCAGGTACAACAAGTAATTAGGAAGGCAAATGGAATTTTGTCCTTCATTGCTAAAGGGATTGAGTTTAAAAGCAGAGAGGTTATGTTGCAGCTGGATAAGGTACTGGTGAGGCCGCACCTGGAGTACTGTGCGCAATTTTGGTCTCCTTACTTGAGAAAGGATGTACTGGCACTGAAGAGGGTGCAGAGGAGGTTCACTAGGTTGATTCCGGAGTTGAGGGGGTTGGCTTATGAGGAGAGACTGAGTAGATTGGGATTATATTCATTGGAATTCAGAAGAATGAGGGGGGATCTTATAGAAACATATAAAATTATGAAGGGAATAGATAAGATACAAGTAGAGAGGATGTTTCCACTGGCAGGTGAAGCTAGGATAAGAGGGCTTAGCCTTAAGATTAGAGGGAGCAGATTTAGGACTGAATTAAGAAGGAACTTCTTCACCCAGAGGGTTGTTAATCTATGGAATTCCTTGCCCAGTGAAGTAGTTGACGCTTCTTCAGTAAACGTTTTTAAAGCTAAGGTAGATATCTTTTTGAACAATAAAGGAATTAAGGGATACGGTGAGAGCGCGGGTAAGTGGATCTGAGTCCACGAAAAGATCAGCCATGTTCTTATTGAATGGCGGAGCAGGCGCGAGGGGCCGGACGGCCTACTCCTGCTCCTAGTTCTTATGATCTGATCTCTACAGCTACATTGTCCTTCTCCATAGTGTCTATCAAAAAATCTGTCTAACTCAGCCTTGAATAAATTCAATGACCCAGCCTCCATTGCTTTCTAGGGAAGCAAATTATACAGTCTAACAACGATCTGAGAGAAAAAAATTCTCCTCATCTTCATCTTGAAAGGAAGATCTCTTATTCTTAAATTATGTCCTCTAGTTCTAGTCTCCCCCACAAGAGGAAACATCCTCCCAGTATCCACTCTATCAAGTCCCCTCAGATCTTATATGTTTCAAAAAGATCAACTCTCATTCTTCTACACTCCAATGGGTATAGGCCCAAACTGTTCAACCTTTACTTCATAAGATAAGCCCTTCATGCCTAGAATTAGTCGAATGAACCTCCTCTGAACTGCTTCGAAAGCAGTTCTTTTTCAAATAAGGAGACCAAAACTGCAGACAGTACTCCAGACGTGGTCTCACCAAGGTCCTGTAGAGCTGCAGTAAAAGTTCCCTACTTCTAAACTTGATTCCCCTTGCAATAAACAATGTGTGCCTTCCTAACCACTTGCTGTACCTACAAACTAACTTTTTGTGATTCATGTACAAGGACACCCAGATCTTTCTGCACCGCTGAGTTCTGCAATCTCTCTGCTTTTAAATACTATGCAACTTTTCTATTCATCCTGCCAAAGTGGAAAACCTCACATTTTCCCACATTATACTCTAACTGCGATTTTTTTCACCACTCACTTAATCTATCTATATCTCTTTGTAGACTCTTTATCTCCTCTGGCCAACTTGCTAGTTCTGATGAAAGGTCACAGACCTGAAATGTTAACTCTGCTTCTCTCTCCACAGATGCTGCCAGATCTGCTGAGTATTTCCAGCACTTTCTGTTTTTATTTCAGATTTCCAGCATCCGCAGTATTTTGCTTTTAACTTACTTTCTTTCCTATCTTGGTGTCATCGGCAAATTTAGCTACCATACAGTCCCTTCATCCACGTCATTGATATAGATTCAGCAATGACCTTCCCTCCAACATAAGGTAATAAGTGGGGATGTTCGCTGATGATTCAGTACCACTTGCAACTCCTCAGATACGGAAGCATTAATGCCCACATTCGGCAAGATCTGGACAATATTCAGGCTTGGGCTGACAAGTTGCAAGTAACATTTGTGCCTTACAGGTGCCAGGCAATGACCATTGTTATGACCGAGGCGGGAGGAGTGCGCCATCTTTTCTAGTTCCACTTCTCCACAGGTCACAACATTTATTTTTTTAAATGTTTACCTAGTTGCCGATGCAGTCAACCATATACTCTACTGTTTATCCCAGAATAAAATACACCAACCAGGTTTCTTTAATAAACAACAAAATTATCAGTTTATTATACAATAAGACTTAACCAGTAAAGAAGTAAAACACAGAGATTGAAATATGAAAGCACCCCTTTTTAAATTTTCCCCACATACACACACACACAGAAAAAAATACAGAAATTCTCTCTGCAGAGGTCTATTACAAAAAAAAACAAAAAAAAAAACTTTGGTCAAATACTTGTGAATTCTTGAAGAAAAAAAAAAGATATGGAAAGATATCAGTTGTGCCTTTTTAGTCTGGCCTCCCAAATACTCAGACTGCTGTCACTGGGATCTTTCTAGAGTAGTTCTGTTCAGGCGACATTAAGTATCAGTTTGGCAGTCTTTCAGGACAAATGCGGCATCTGGAGCTTCTAGCAGGCTTTTCAGGAGAAATGCAGCATCAGTTTCTCTATTTCTTACACTTGATTCTCAGGAGGTTCTCAAAGAGAGGGAAGAGGATGAGCTGATGGTGGCTGCTCTCTTGGCTGGTTTTCTCCAACTGTCTTCAAAACAGTTCACAACCAACACACTGTCCAAAGCGAAACCAAAAACAATGTCTCAAGTGTCATGGCTCCTGACCCCTATATATCTTGACCTGTCACATCTCTCTAAACATCTTCCCCAGGTCACCAAGGTTTCTGTTGTTTATTGCCTAAGGCACATGACTTCCAGCAAGGCTGTTTTTATACAACATCTTAGTGTCCTTTCAATGAACTGTCAATAACAAAGCAAAATCCAGCTTCTATGAAATCTTCAGCCTTCCAAAATATCCATCTCCACATTTTAAATATACGTCCTCAAAAACATACGCTGAACAAAATATATAGAAGCACTTTCATAACACCATCTCCAACAAGAGAGAATCTAATTATCTCCCCTTGAAATTCAATGGCATTACTATCTCTGAATCCCCTACCATCAAAATTTGGGAGGGTTATCATTGACCAGAAATTTAACTGGACCAGCCATATAAATATTGTAGCTATAAGAGCAGGTCAGAGGCGGGAAATCATATGATGAGTAACTCACCTCCTGACTCCCCAAAGCCTGTCCACTATCTATAAGGCACTAGTCAGCAGAGTGGTGGAATACTCTTCACTTGCCTGGATGAGTGCAGCTCCAACACTCAAGAAGCTCCACACCATCCAAGACAAATCAATCTGGTTGATCACCACCCCATCCACTACCTCAAACATTCATTCCCTCCACCACTTGTGTACAGTAACAGCAGTGTGTACCATATACAAGATGCACTGCAGCAACTCACCAAGGCTCCTTCAACAGCACCTTCCAATCCTGCAATCTAGGGCAGTAGGCTTATATTTTATTTTTTATTTAGAGATACAGCACTGAAACAGGCCCTTCGGCCCACCGAGTCAGTGCCGACCATCAACCACCCATTTATACTAATCCTCCACTAATTCCATATTCCTACCACATCCCCACCTGTCCCTATATTTCCCTACCACCTACCTATACTAGGGGCAATTTATAACGGCCAATTTACCTATCAACCTGCAAGTCTTTGGCATGTGGGAGGAAACCGGAGCACCCGGAGGAAACCCACGCAGACACAGGGAGAACTTGCAAACTCCACACAGGCAGTACCCAGAATTGACCCGGGTCGCTGGAGCTGTGAGGCTGCGGTGCTAACCACTGCGTCACTGTGCCGCCCACCACCATCTGCAAGTTCCCTTCAATGTCACACAGTGTCCTGACTTGGAAACATATCGCCGTCCTTCACTGTCACTGGGTCAAAATCCTGGAACTCCCCACCTAATAGCATTGTGTGTGTACCTACACCACATGGACTGCGGCAGTTCAAGAAAGAGGTTCACTGCCACCTTCTCAAGGACAATTAGGGATGGGCCATAAATGCTGGCCTTTCTGGTGACGCCCACATCCCGTGAATGAATAAAAGAAAAGAACCAGCTGCAAAGTTCAGCTTTTCAATTAATCGAAGCTTGGTATTGCAAAGAACAAAGAACAAAGAAAATTACAGCACAGGAACAGGCCCTTTGGCCCTCCAAGCCTGCGCCGATCCAGATCCTCTATCTAAACCTGTCGCCTATTTTCTAAGGGTCTGTATCTCTTTGCTTCCTGCCCATTCATGTATCTGTCCAGATACATCTTAAAAGACGCTATCGTGCCCGCGTCTACCACCTCCGCTGGCAACGCGTTCCAGGCACCCACCACCCTCTGTGTAAAGAACTTTCCACGCATTTCCCCCCTAAACTTTTCCCCTCTCACTTTGAACTCGTGACCCCCAGTAATTGAATCCCCCACTCTGGGAAAAAGCTTCTTGCTATACCTCTCATGATTTTGTACACCTCAATCAGATCCCCCCTCAACCTCCGTCTTTCTAATGAAAATAATCCTAATCTACTCAACCTCTCTTCATAGCTAGCGCCCTCCATACCAGGCAACATCCTGGTGAACTTCCTCTGCACCCTCTCCAAAGCATCTACATCCTTTTGGTAATGTGGCTACCAGAACTGCACGCAGTATTCCAAATGTGGCCGAGCCAAAGTCTTATACAACTGTAACATGACCTGCCAACTCTTGTACTCAATACCCCGTCCGATGAAGGAAAGCATGCCGTATGCCTTCTTGACCACTCTATTGACCTGCGTTGCCACCTTCAGGGAACAATGGACCTGAACACCCAAATCTCTCTGTACATCAATTTTCCCCAGGACTTTTCCATTTACTGTATAGTTCACTCTTGAATTGGATCTTCCAAAATGCATCACCTCGCACTTGCCCTGATTGAACTCCATCTGCCATTTCTCTGCCCAACTCTCCAATCTATCTATATTCTGCTGTATTCTCTGACAGTCCCCTTCACTATCTGCTACTCCACCAATCTTAGTGTCGTCTGCAAACTTGCTAATCAGACCACCTATACTTTCCTCCAAATCATTTATGTATATCACAAACAACAGTGGTCCCAGCACGGATCCCTGTGGAACACCACTGGTCACACGTCTCCATTTTGAGAAACTCCCTTCCACTGCTACTCTCTGTCTCCTGTTGCCCAGCCAGTTCTTTATCCATCTAGCTAGTACACCCTGGACCCCATGCGACTTAACTTTCTCCATCAGCCTACATGGGGAACCTTATCAAACGCCTTGCTGAAGTCCATGTATATGACATCTACAGCCCTTCCCTCATCAATCAACTTTGTCACTTCCTCAAAGAATTCTATTAAGTTGGTAAGACATGACCTTCCCTGCACAAAACCATGTTGCCTATCACTGATAAGCCCATTTTCTTCCAAATGGGAATAGATCCTATCCCTCAGTATCTTCTCCAGCAGCTTCCCTACCACTGACGTCAGGCTCACCGGTCTATAATTACCTGGATTTTCCTTGCTACCCTTCTTAAACAAGGGGACAACATTAGCAATTCTCCAGTCCTCCGGGACCTCACCCGTGTTTAAGGATGCTGCAAAGATATCTGTTAAGGCCCCAGCTATTTCCTCTCTCGCTTCCCTCAGTAACCTGGGATAGATCCCATCTGGACCTGGGGACTTGTCCACCTTAATGCCTTTTAGAATACCCAACACTTCCTCCCTCCTTATGCCGACTTGACCTAGAGTAATCAAACATCTGTTCCTAACCTCAACATCCGTCATGTCCCTCTCCTCGGTGAATACCGATGCAAAGTACTCGTTTAGAATCTCACCCATTTTCTCTGACTCCACGCATAACTTTCCTCCTTTGTCCTTGAGTGGGCCAATCCTTTTTCTAGTTACCCTCTTGCTCCTTATATATGAATAAAAGGCTTTGGGATTTTCCTTAACCCTGTTTGCTAAAGATATTTCATGACCCCTTTTAGCCCTCTTAATTCCTCGTTTTAGATTGGTCCTACATTCCCGATATTCTTTCAAAGCTTCGTCTCTCTTCAGCCTCCTAGACCTTATGTATGCTTCCTTTTTCCTCTTAGCTAGTCTCACAATTTCACCTGTCATCCATGGTTCCCTAATCTTGCCATTTCTATCCCTCATTTTCACAGGAACATGTCTCTCCTGCACGCTAATCAACCTCTCTTTAAAAGCCTCCCACATATCAAATGTGGATTTACCTTCAAACAGCTGCTCCCAATCTACATTCCCCAGCTCCTGCCGAATTTTGGTATAGTTGGCCTTCCCCCAATTTAGCACTCTTCCTTTAGGACCACTCTCGTCTCTGTCCATGAGTATTCTAAAACTTACGGAATTGTGATCACTATTCCCAAAGTAGTCCCCTACTGAAACTTCAAACACCTGACCGGGCTCATTCCCCAACACCAGGTCCAGTATGGCCCCTTCCCGAGTTGGACTATTTACATACTGCTCTAGAAAACCCTTCTGGATGCTCCTTACAAATTCTGCTCCATCTAGACCTCTAACATTGATGTGGTCATATCACGGATATAACTAGGTCAATTTCTGATGTGATTTTCAAGTGTCAAGTAAGAAGAGTTATCTCATTAGTAGCCTCTATAGTGCAAATGCATCCTAGTGAGATATCTAGTCAGTAGCAATCCAAGGTTAAAACCATTTTTAAATGACTGTGATTAACTGAAACATCCCTTTGGGTTTGTGTCCCTTGATTTTTTTTTTCTATTCTTGGTTTATCAGTACTGACATCATTGATGAAATAGGCAGGCCTAAAATAGGAGATGAAAAGAAATATATAAGGTAGCTATGGTTTGCAATAGATTGAACACCTCAATCTCAGTCAATTAATACCAGACTAGGAGAAAGCAAGTCTTGGATTTGAATCTTAGCAGGGTTCACTCAACTTCTCTTCCTTACATGGTGAATAAAATTAGTTACATTTGTAATAATGTGGACACAAATCAAGATCAGCAGAGCTCATATTGTTAATGTAGACTGACCTCTACACACATTCTCCATAGTGTAGTAGAATGTGCTCAAGATTCCCATGCATTTAGATGGCGACTAGGCATTAGATTAGATTAGATTAGAGATACAGCACTGAAACAGGCCCTTCGGCCCACCGAGTCTGTGCCGACCATCAACCACCCATTTATACTAATCCTACACTAATCCCATATTCCTACCAAACATCCCCACCTGTCCCTGTATTTCCCTACCACCTACCTATACTAGTGACAATTTATAATGGCCAATTTACCTATCAACCTGCAAGTCTTTTGGCTTGTGGGAGGAAACCGGAGCACCCGGAGAAAACCCACGCAGACACAGGGAGAACTTGCAAACTCCGCCCAGAATCGAACCCGGGTCCCTGGAGCTGTGAGGCTGCGGCGCTAACCACTGCGCCACAAACTCCATTCCCGAGCCACCGACTCCATCACTTTCCCTGGCAACTATCTGAAGCTGAGCCAAACTGTTTGCAACCTTGGTGGCGCATCTGACCCCAAATTGAGCTTACAACCCCATATCTGCCCAATCACCAAGACCACTTACGTCGCCCGATTCCACACTGTCTCCGCTCATTTGCTGCTGAAACTCTCATCCATACCTTTGTTACCTCTAGACTTGACCATTCCAATGCTTTCAAGGTCAGCCTCCCATCTTCCATCCTACATAAACATGAGTTCATCCAAATGCTCTGCTGCCTGTATCCTAACTCACACCAAGTCCCGCTCACCCATCACCTCTGTCCTCGCTGACACACATTGTGCCCAGTCTGGCAACACCACAATTTAAAGATTCTCATCCTTGTTTTAAAATCCCTCCATGGCTTCGTTCCTATTTCTGTAACCTCCTCCAGTCCTACCCTCAGAAATCTCTGCGCTCCTCTAATGCCCTCTTGTGCATCCCCAAATTTAATCATGCCATCATTAGCGGCTGTGCCTTCAGCTGCCTAAGCCCTAAGCTCTGGATTCCCACAGTAAACCTCTCCTCCTCATCATTCTCCGATAAAACCTACCCCTTTGACCAAGCTTTTGGTCACTTGTCTTTTAGTGGATCAGTGTCAAATTTTGTTTGATAGCATCCCTGTGAGTCATAGAGTCATTTACGGCACAGAACGATGCCTTGGAATGTTTCACTATGTTAAAGGTGCTATATGAATCCAATTTGTTGTTGTTGTCCTAAGAAAGTGGAGGAGGCCAGGGGACTTCTCAGCTGGAAGAGAAAACCAAATATTAATGTCTTGGCATTGTCGCTGCTTTGCATCTACAGCTACACAGCTACATGTGGGATGTCTGTCATGCCAGCGGTTGGGAATAACACATTATACAGGTGATCCAAAGAAGGAAAAAAGAACAGAAAAGTAATAACTCAATATCAAAAAAGAAAGGCATCATGTGACTGCTGATCTTGGGTCAGATATAGTGATAGACTCCATTAAACTATCACACCTAACTCTCATGGAGAACAAAGGAGTGGGAAAGTGGTGCCCTTGGGTGAGTCAGAACCAAAATTACACATTTAGTTAAAAGAATTCTTTGGTTTTGCTGCAAGACAGGATAATTTTCAAATGAATTGTACATGTATTTTATCCGTGGTTTCTAACACTCAACTCAGTAACACAATAGTTTTTATTAAAAAAAACCTTTCTTCTATTTTTTTCTGCTCCCTTATTAATCGTTATATGGCAATCTATGCAAAAAAACTTTGGGTGAGATATCAAAACTACCTTTTCCTTTTATTTGCATTGTACTTCATTCCTCTTCCTCTATTGCTCTGTCTTAAGTTTTACAAAAAAAAATCAGTTCCTATTGACAGCCTCAGCATGTTGGTTTGGAATAAATGATGAATGTGAAAAAGACAAGATTGGATGTTCCTTCTATTAGATGTTGCTTCATTGTATTTTCTCTTTCAACAAGTCAGTTTTGAAAGCACCCACATTATGGAAAATCAATTTAAAAAACAGGATTTATAATACTTTTCCAAAAAATCCATATTCCACATCTAGGGCTGGAAGCGCTTTCAACATGGTGGCCTTCCGACATGGAAGGGCGCCGCACAGCCCCTGCGATACTATGCATGGGGGCTGATTTAAATAGAGGGGACGGAGTGGCCGCTGACTCCATGTCATCGGGCGCGGCCGCCGCATCCCCGAAAACGGTGTCTGCCGCCTGTGTGGGGGACAATGCACTGTCCAGGGACAAAATATTTCAGAACATTAAATTCAATCTTCTTTGTACTTCAATAACACTACAGTACAGATAGTACAAGATTTTGCACAAACTTGCACCATTTGTTGTACCAGGCACAACAGTCATGCAACATAACTTCCAAACATTGTACTACCTTCTTCTCAAACATGACCTAAGGAAAAGCATTAACAAAATACTATGGTTTGCCATTTTACTCATAAAACTGACATCTAATTTAACAGTCCACTTGCACTGGTTTATAGAGCAGATTATATCTTGAGCAAAGGCTACAGACAATGATTCCCAAGTGCCACCACCTTCAAAAACTAAAGTCTATGTTATGAATTAGGAGGGAGAGTAGGCCACTCGAGTCTGCTCCGCTATTCAATAAGTTCATGGCTGAACGGATTGCTCCACATCTCCACCTACCCCAGATAACCTTCCACCCCCTTGCTCATCAAGTATCTATCTACCTCTGCCGTAAAAATATTCAAAGACTCCACTTCCACTGCCTTTTGAGGAAGAGAATTCCAAAGACTCACGATCCTCAGAGAAAAAAAATTCTCATCTGTCTTAAATGGGTGACCCCTTATTTTTAAACAGTGACCCCTAGTTCTAGATTCTCCCATAAGGGGAAACATCCTTTCCACATCTACCCTGCCAAGACCCCTCAGGATCTTATGTTTCAATCAAGTCGCCGCTTACTCTTCTAAATTCCAGCGGATACAAGCCGAGCCTGTCCAATCTTTCCTCGTAAGACAGGCCACCCATTCCAGGTATTAGTCTAGTAACCCTTCTCTGTACTGCCTCCAATGCATTTACATCCTTCCTTAAATAAGGAGACCAGTACTATGTTGCATAGATGCATTCATTTTTGATAGCTAGTGGAGCTTTTACAACAGAAACTAGTCTTCTTATAACTGAAACTTATTAGAATCATACAATGGTTACAGTACAGGAGGCCATTCAACCTGTTGAGTTTATGCTGGCTCTCTGCAAGAGCAATTTAGCTAATTCCACTTCACCACCGTTTCCTGATTGTCCTTCAATTTTCTTTTCTTCACGTGCTTACGAAACCCATAATTGAATCTGCCTCCACCATCCTTTCAGCTGGTGCATTCCAGATCATTACCACTCGCTGCGTAAAAAAAAAATTGCTCATGTCGCCTTTGGTTCTTTTACTAATCGCCTTAAATCTGTGCCCTCTAGTTCTCGTCCCTCTGCAATTGGAAACAGTTTCTATCTACTCTGTATTGACCCCTTGTGATTTTGAATACCTCTGTCAAACTCCTCTTAACCTTCACTAAGGAGAACAATCCCAGCTTCTCCAATCTATCCATGTAACTGAAGTCCCTCATCTCTGGAAGCATTCTCGTAAACCTTTTCTACACCCTCTCTAAAGCTTTCACATCCACCCTAAAGTGCAATGTCCAGAATTAGACACAATATTCTAATTGAGGCCAAACCAGTCGTTTTATAAAAGGTTCATCATAACTTTCCTGCTTTTGTGTTCTATGACTTGATTTGTGAAGCCCAGGATCCTGTATGCTTATTAACCACTTACAAAATTTGCTTTGCCACCTTCAATGATTTATGTGCATACACTCCTAGGTGTCTGTCCTGCTCCTTTAGAATTGTACCCTTGATTTTATATTGCCTTTCATTCTTCCTACTTCTCCGCATTAAATGTCATCTGCCACACGTTTGCCCATTCCAGATTATAAGCAACTACTTGTTTATATAGTGCCTTTAACATAATAAAACATCCCAAGGTGCTTCACAGAAGCATTATAAAGCAAAATTTGACACCATGAGGAGATATTCAGGCAGATGGCCAAAAACTTGGTCAAAGATGTAGGTGTTAAGGAGTATCCTAAAGGAGGAAAGAGTAGAGAGGCGGAGACATTTAGGGAGGGAATCCCAGAGCTTAGGGCCGAGGCAGCTGCAGGCACGGCCGCCAATGGTAGAACAATTAAAATCAGGGATGCTCAAGAGATCAGAATTAGAAAAGTGCAGATATCTGAGGGGGTTAGAGATTACAGAGATAGGGAGGAGCGAGGCCATGGATGGATTTGGAAACAATGAGAATTTTATAATCGATGCATTGCTTAACCAACGTAGGCTAATGAGCACAGGGTTAATGGATGAACGGGACTTTGTGCAAGCAAGGAGGGTAGAATATGGGAAATGCCCAGGAGTGCATTGGAATAGTCAAGCCTAGAGGTAACAAAGGTATGAAATAAAGGTGTCAGCAGCAGATGAGCTGAGGCAGGGTCAGAATCACAGAATAATACAGTGCAGAAGAGGCCCTTCGGTCCATCAAGTCTGCACCGATGCATTAAAACACCTGACCTGTCTACCTAATCCCATTTGCCAGTACTTGGTCCATAGCCTTGAATGTTATGACGTGCCAAGTGCTCATCCAGGTACTTTTTAAAGGATGCGAGGCAACCTACCTCTACCACCCTCCCAGGCAGGGCATTCCAGACCGTCGCCACCCTCTGGGTAAAAAAGTTATTTCTCAAATCCTCCTTAAACCTCCCGCCCCTCACCTTAAACTTGTGACCCCTCGTAACTGACCCTTCAACTAAGGGGAACAGCTGCTCCCTATCCACCCTGTCCCATCGGGCTATGTTACGGGGGTAGAAATAGACGGTCTTGGTGATCGTGCAGATATGTGGTCAGAAGCTTACCTTGGGATCAACTATGACACAAAAGGTTGCAAACAGTCTGGTTCAGTCTCAAGACAGTTGCCAGGAAGAGGTACAGAGTCAGTAGCTAGGGAACAGAGTTTGTAGTAGAAACTGAAAACAGTGGCTTCGGTCTTCTCGTTATTTAATTGGTGAAAATTTCTGCTCATCCAGTACTGGCTGTCGGACAAACAGTCTGACAATTTACCAGCAGAGGAGTCAAAAGAAGTGGTGATGCTGAGGTAGACCTGGGTGTCGTCAGTGTACATGTGAAAACTAATGCTGTGCTTTCAGATGATGTTGCCGAGCGTAACTTGCAAATGGAAAATAGGAGGGACCAAGAACAGATCCTAGTGGATACCAGAGGTAACGTTGAGAGTAGGAAGAGAAACCATTGCAGGTGATACTCTGGCTATGATTAGATAGATAAAAATGGAACCAAGAGTGTGCAGTCCCACCCAGTGGACAACAGTGGAGAGGCTTTGAAGGAGATGTGGTCAACCATGTCAAAGGCTGCAGACAGGTTGAGAAGGACAAGGACGGATAGTTTACCTTTGTCACAGTCACACAGGATGTCTGAATTAGTCAACAAATTAAGCCATATCAATAACATAGCAAGATAGGAATTTGGTGCTAATACAATTTCAGTTAACTGATCATTTGAGTTAAGAACTGAATTAAGTGTTGAATATTAGCTTGGAGGTAAAGTGCTGACATTTACATTAGATTTAAAAATAATTAGAATCCTATTAAATTTCCAAGTGCGATTTGCCAGCATCTCGATAATGGTTCCTGTGCAAGCAGAACAAATATGCTGGAATGACACACCATGGCGAATAGTTGCTTCACATTGATAAATGTGAATAATCGCCTCTTTTCCCCTAATGTACATTTGCTAAGTTAGCAGCAATAATTCTGGTCACCAATAACTTAAAAGGAAACATATCAGCTGTCAGGTGGTATGATTCCATTTACAAGATAAAATGTAATTGTGTACATGTCATACCTCACTCTATATTTGGCACTATGTCAATACTATGAATGGTATAGGATCCTTCAGATATTAGACATTTTGCCAACACTAACATAGTTGAGGGGGTAAGAGAAATACTATTATACATCTCCAATTAAACTGCAGACATCAGCATTGTTGTAATTTTAAAATTATTTTAACTTGCTGCATTTATACCTGTACTTAATTGTGACAACTATGCTTGCAAAAAAAATAAACTTTTAATTGCAGGAAATTATTTAAAACGCATTAGTTGCCTCCTTAAAGATAAACATTGTAGCACATTATAGCAGGAAACCTATAACAATCAGAACAGCCAGTGGAATAATGAAAAAAATCCATTCAGGTTTCCAAGCCAACTCCATCCAATGATTGTACTACAGGCAGCGAGCCTGAGGTTATCTTCCACTGTTGAATTTCAACTCCCCCGCCCTGCTCTAGCCCTAGATTTAAAGTTTACACCCCCTCATTTCCCTGCAACATTTTGACTGGATGTAGACTCTCATTCCACCAAGCTGCAGATTTCCCATGGGCTTTTAAATATGGAAAAAATTATCAGCAGCTCTCCAAATGACAAAGCATGACCTTATCTGCATTTTCCAGATTTGATGAATTTCCCTTTTAATCATGCTCACTTTTATTAAAGGGAATAATCTTGGTTCATTGGGCTTGTCCTCATAGCAGAGTTCAGATGATCATCTTTTCTCCAGCCTGTTTTAAACATTCCTAGTGTTAAGCACAATCACTAATGTACTGAGTTCTTATCACAGCCCTGAGCTGATACTCCATGCTTCTGGCAAAGATCCCAACATTGTTTTGCATTAATTATAATCTTGCACTGCCAGCATTCAAGCAGCAATATTTATACATGAACAGCTGTAAGAGTACAGTATACTTGGTGTACATGGACAAGGTTAGGGCAGCCACAAACAGCAATTTCTATTAAGCAGTTTGGCTTCTTTCATAGAAAGGACAAACAATGCAGCAAAATCAGAAGCACAATCTTAAATAAATGGACTTTATGATTTCACTGCATTGCAGAAAATCTCCCCATGGCAACTTACTTAACCCTAGTCAGTATGTAGTGGCGACCTCAAAATTTCGGTTTATGTAAGATTGCCTTACTTTCTTTCCATTATGGTACCAAATTAGTACTAGTTATTGAACATGGCTATAAATTATCAGACCTTAAACATTTGAGACAAACTTGGATGGCGAATATTCAGTTTTCCACAAAGTACAGATGTAGATATTAGCTATTGACAGCAATGTATTCCAGTTTCTTTTTCAGTACCCAACTAAGAAAACCCTTAAAAACTCTACTTCCCAAAGTTACATTTAGTGCACTGAATGCTGCAGTGTCTAGCCACTATTATTTTACCTACAAAGAAAGACAATTTAGATATACTTTCCATTTAACTGGTAGCATTTCTCACATTTTCACTCGCATTAACTAATTTGGATAATTCCCATTTGGGTCAGCAGGTATTACTAACCTGCCCACCATTACCAGAAATGTACAGTAAAAACCATCAGTTCACATTTATAAATGTGCCTTTACCATGGAAGAGGAGGTAGCAGAGTCCAAATGCCATCCTTATTGTGAAAAATCTGAACTGAGCATAGAATGACTAAATGTCCTATGTGAAATTAGATTGCATATTGAACCAACACAACTGTTCATAATTCAACATAAATTGGCCCTCTCAGAACTGGTTACTCTGGATTTCAGACAGTAACTGGCTTCTGTCATACCAACACACACTGCAGAGCTTCAGCTGGAGAAGTGTAAAATCCACACCTAGAAATAGGAGACCAAAAATAAACAATTGTCAAGCGAGCTCTCTAGCCATCAGTTGATGCCTTTAAAATGGAGGGTTTGTTTTGCAGCAAACTAGGACAGGTAAACCTATGTAGGTATATATGTGGCATAAGCAGGTAAATGACCCTGGATGAAGGTGGTAGTCAATGACTCTAAAGGTTTTCCCACGTTAATTTATTAAGCATTCAATGTATTCATCACTTGTATCTGCTAGCCAAATTCATTTGCTCTGAAGGCAAAAATTCCTGGATGGGTTTAGTGAGTGTCAATAATGGCTTCTACAAGCAATAATTCCCACATCTCCAAAACACCAACCTTAACACTAAATTCCAAAACTCAAACTCAGTGTCCATAGAACCATGCAGGGCCTGCTGTGCTTTCAATAGTCACTATGGAATTTGTAAAGCTTTAGAAGTGATGACCACCTTTTAGCCAAATTTCTTCCTCTTAGCAACTAAAAGCCACTTGCAGCACCTTCCATCACTGCCCCAGCCTTGACAGGTCAACTCAGCATGGACTAGGTAAGAGACCACATTCTATATTTTTTTTGGTCCACATTCTCAATCTCAAACTAGTGTGCCATCAGTGGCCATCTGGCCCACTATGCTTGTGGCAGCTCTTTGAAAGAGCTCTCCACCCATTGCCATTCCTCTGCTCTTATCCCGTAACCTTTAAAAGGCTTGTCAAATATTTATACTCTTCTTTTAGAACCTGTTATAGATTTTGCTATTCCTCACTATTTCTGGTCGCTCATTCCATCTCCTATCTACCCTCTGCTCAAATTCTTCTTACCTCTACCCTTTATTTTTCTGATCTTAAATTGATTACCAAATCTGGTTACCAACTCACCAACAACGGAAAAAGACCCCACCCCCACAATTCACTTTTATTAAAAACCCTCAATTTTGAATTCTGAAGCATTTCTTTTCACTTTGGGTTATGAGCACCATACCCCAATCAAATGTTAATCTTAAAACAAGTTGCTGTTAAGTCTGAAATATGTCAGTATAACCTTTCCCCTCACCTCTATTACTTTCTTCACTAAAGCCAACTGCAATGTTTTGTAAGTGTTGTCAGTTAGCTTCTGTTCTACTTTGATTCTAGTTGCTGGTTATGTCAATTTGGCAACAGGGAAGAATGAAGTACCAGAAAACAAAGTCTTCAAACATTCATGGTCCTGGCACTATAGTGAATGATACATTAAAAAGAGCATAATACAATGTTTTGCATAAGCAAAGCAAGTTCAGCAGATCAATTCACGCCCTACAAATTGCAAAATAAAACATTCGCAATTAACAGAAAACTTTTCATATTCTGAAAGCAAACTCAGTTGAAGCTCAGTTGAAAACACGGTTTAAAAAAACTATTTTATTCAAACCGAACAAATGTTGCTTTGCAAGCAATTGAAACACAAACATACAATGTATGTGTGGAATAAGCTCCTACAAAAGCAATGCAAGAATTACTACGACCCATACAAACTGCTTATCAGCAATTATTGCTGTTTGTTACAGGACTATTGCTTTTATGTAAAACTGCCAATACAGCCAAGAGCTAAATGCTGCTGTATGACTTGGGTTTCATGTTCATGACCTGTGCTTACCATTCCAAAACATTTGTAAACCAGGTTTCTTTTGAAACATCTGGGTTTTAGATACAAACCTTTTAAGGGTTAAAGGTTAGAAGGAACTTAGGTCGACATAATGTGAAATGTAACTGAATTAAGAACCAATGCAGCCCAACTTAAGACCTTCCAGCTTTTAGTATTTTCACAACAATTTTACTCAGTCAGCCAACCAAACACCCTTCCCAAATGGCCACCTTCCCTGAACAAACACACAAAGCCATGCATATTGAATAAAGCAATCTACATTTATTTGTACAACTTTGCCAAGATTGGAATGACAGATAAATAGAAGGCACAACCATACGCTTTACAATACAAACTAAACCAGAAAAGTTTTTCTGCAATTTACAGTTTTAAAAAAAATTCACAATTCCAGAGGAAACGTGTCTTGATGTCAAGTATGCCAGAGTTGAATGTTTTTAAAAGTCCCACTGTAAAAGAGATTCTTCCAATGATGAAAACAAAAAAGTTTAAAAGAAAAAAGTTGAAGACTTACATCTATTGTATTAGTCCACTCCTGATCTTAATAGCACAGCAGTCCTGCACAGGAACGGATAACTTTCTCCAGTTTACAGCATTGCAGCTTATTACCAACCATCTAGTGATCACACTGGTGCCATTCCAAACACTGTGCTCCCTTTATTGGACAGCAGAACACTGTGCCAAGTAGACAGAGTGCGTTAAAAATTGCTGAGTGCTACATTACAAGTTTTTCCGAAGATGATGTCTGTGCAAAAAAAAAAGCAACCTGGTTTCCAATTTAAAAAATCTGCACCAAATTTCAGTCAATAAGGGCCAACACTTTCCTGGAGCGGCTGGGAGGCAGCAGGTACTAAAATCCAGTTCATAGCTGTTAGTCACCCCAATCCACTGGAGTCAGAATCCGTCTTCAATCAAGAGATTCTGGTTTTAAAATCCATTTTTCTTAAACAAATAAAAATTTCAGACAGGATGTTTCATGGAACGACGACTACTACACAAGTCGAGAACAAAGAAAAAGGCCATTTTTCTGTACTGAAATAAAATGATAATCTGTACAGGTCGAAATCACATTCCAAAAACAAAGCTGAATCACAAGAGCATGAGAGAGAACATCTGTACCATCAGCTCACACCAACAGCCAGTGAGGATTCTTTCAGTGGCGTGGCCCTGAGAACCGAGGCTCTCCTTGTCCACCTCCTCTTCCAGCTCCTGGTCCGGGTTTCGGTGTTAGCCCTCCTCTGGATAGGCCACCCCGGCCCTCCCGATCACGCATCATTCCACCGCCGAGACCACCACGGGGTCCACCAGGTCCTCTTGGTCTATTTTCTCGGCGGTCATCACCCCTACGTTCACCTTCACGAATAGGGCGAGTTTTCTTCTCCTCCACATTTAGTCGGAGCTCTCCTCGGAACTTAATGGGCTATAGAGGGGAAAAAAATAAAAGGTTAGTTAGTTTTGGCAAAATGCTTCCCAGTCTCATTCATACAAATAATGGAATCTACTTAGCTGTGAATTTAAATGACTAAAAAAAAAAATCAGTCTACAAATTTTTACACATATATAAAATATTGAGATAATCTTCAACCCAACTGTACTGGAGCACAGGATTATAAACCTGGATTTCAAAACAGCTATGCACTTTCTAATTAACTTCTTTATGTAGCGAGGGGTAATGCCCTGGAACTCGCTGCCAGCAATGGTGGTGGAAGCAGAGACGATGGATGATTTCAAAAGGAAACCCGATAGGCACTTGAGGGAAATAAAGTTGCAGGGCTCTGAGGTTACTGCAGGGGAATGGGACTGATTGGATTGCTCTACAGAGCCGGCATAGACTAAATGGGCCAAATAGTCTCCTGTGCCATATGACTCAATGATTCCATGCAAATCACCAAGACCACACTCTGGCCTTTATCAAGCAAAATGATGCTTACATTCTCAGACCATAAAATGTCACCATAATGGGATAGGTTTCCCCTAACCGTATCTCATTTTATGAATGTAAAACAGGAAAACTAAACTTTATTTTGAAGATGCAAAGGGATGGAGGAATTACTCCAGCCATATTAAACTCAAAAATAAACAGCAAAGAAATTGACCTACAACTTACATTCCTGGAATATAAGAAGCGTGCTCCCTATTATACATTACCTTGCTGCTCAGGATCTTCTGAACTGGCTCTGGATCATCAAAAACCACAAAGCCAAAGTTGGGCAGTTTTCCACCACTACTCTTGGTGTTAATACGGAGTTCCACCACATTGCCGTATCCTAAAAAGGAATTGCCACATCGTGAAACCCAATGTAGTTTCCACTTTATTACGTATGTCAGAGTTCCATAGGTACATGTCCCGCTTCTCCAAAGTCCAACTTCTCCACTGTGTGGAGTCGATTAAATGTACAATGACAAACTGAGTGTGCACACATCCAATTCTCGGCAAGCAGCCGGTTATAACCTTAAGTAGACAGATTTCACCTTTAAACCAGCCAGAGAGACTGTTATTCTGCACATTCTAACAAGGTGAATGCTGTCATGGCATACAATTCAACGGCAGTTATTCAATAGGTTTAAGGTGGTATCATTCACTCAGGTAAGTTTGCAGTGCAAAAAGTCATGTAAGAAATGTCTTGGTTTAGTTAGTTCAGATAGAATACCAATTCAACTCAAGTTCTAATCATTGTGTAGTTAAAACAATGGAAATAAAAGTGGAGCTATCCTCTGCAGGCACTCATCTTTTAAGACTCACAAACATGTGTAAATCATACCAGTAACTAACAGGAGACTGAGCCTGGAGATTCAATAAGCTTCTCTGAGATAACTACTGAAATCCTGAACTTGAAATCTCATCTGCGGTATCAATGAACACTTTTATTCCACAAGGTGCCAATAAGATTAATAGAGTTGGGGGTGAAGTGGAGTTGGAGAACCAGAGGTGTAGGACTGGAGGCGGTTACAAAGCTCGAGAGGGACAAAATTGTATATGGTTTAAACACAACGAGGCGACAAAGGAAGGGGATGAAATCGGCACAGGGGTAAAAAAGACTGAGGCTAGGACCAAACAAGACAGCTTCAGCCTAGTCAATGTATAGCTGGAAAAAACTTCAGCTTACCCCAGACAGGCAGTTAGACAGGCAGTGTAACGGCACAGCAACAGTGAAGGAGTTGAGTGGTGGTGGAAAGGTAGAGCTGGGTGTTGTCAGTGTATGTGTAAAGGCTGGCCCTATGTTTGCAGATGATGTCACAAAGTAGCAACATATAGATGAGGAAGTTCATAGGTTCTGGGGGAGTCTCCAAATACCACAGGAAGAGAAGTCATTCCTGGAGATGTGTGTTATAATTATCCTGAGCAGCTACAGCCTAGCAACAGTCAGTATCTTTAAGGGAGTAAAAGAAAAAAATAATTAACAGGCTATGATTGAAGACTGTTACAGGAAAAAGCCAAACCAAAGTGATAAGATTTTAAAAAGGCAAGCACCACTTCCTAACACAATATAATCAACTATAATAAAAAAAAATTCAACAAACCGGTGAAAAATTCTTTCAGCTCCGTCTCATCAATATCATGAGGCAGGTTTCCAACAAATAACTGATGACTGTCTGGGTATCGGATTGTGCGCCGTGTTTCTGTATCCCCTGGTTCATTTTCACTGCGGCCTGAAACAAAGAAACCTACTTTCAAGATCCTCCAGTGTGTCCTTAAACACCAAGTACAGCAGCATTTCAACCTCACAATGGTGTTCAAGGTATTCCTGTAGCTGCTGTGAACACTGTACATTACTTAAAGATTGAAAACTTCAGCAAACTCTATTTATTTTCTCAATTACAGAGTCTCAGCATTTAGCCACAGATAAAACTCAATTCACTGTAATTAAGATTCGAAATATAGAGGTCTACTACATACCATGAGGCAAAGTATCGGAACCAACTAGGAAAATATGGTGGATATTTCTTTTACACTTTAGTCAACCCCACGGTATCTTCCTCAAGAATGCTTTGTTAGACTAGCAAGGACCCACTTCTCTTACAGCATAAAAGATATCTCTAAATAACTGTCCAAAAATCATCTTTTGTAAAAACTGTAACATCACTTAACTTCTCCATCAGCTCTCCCAACTTTAATACCTCAGCATCTACTCCTTTATTCCTTTTTCCCCCATCATATAAAGCACTTGGGACAATTACCAAGTTAAAAGGTGCCATACATGCTGTTTTTGTTGAAGTAAACTTTTCATATTTTCCTTGAAAAGGTGCCTTTAAGACATTTCAGAAAAATTGAGACTGAAATCATAAATCTGAGAATTGTGCACCTCAACTTGCACATGCTCCCTTTCAGGGATACCTTGTTGGGTCAAACAGGTAGGAATTCTAGCTCGACAATCAGCAGGAAGCATTTCTGTTAAGCTATGCAGTTTTAGCCTTGGTTCCATTTACTTGTTCCTAAACTCTCTGGACTCGGGTATGTGGGATATGTGTACCCTGTGTCTTTTTGCTTTTTTGGTAATTAATTCTCAAATTATAGGTTGGGCTGGCAGGTCCATCCCTAGTTGCCCTGAAGCTGGTAACTGAGTCCAGTCTGTCTGAAAGTACCCCCAAAATGTCAGGTAGATTTCCAGAATTTTGACCGAAAAATGATGACGGAACAAAAACATGTCTATTTTGTAACGGTATCAACTGAAGGGGAACTTGAAGACAACGTTATTCTCATGTACCAGCTGCCCTTCTCATAGGTGGAAGTAGTAAGCTTGGCGAGTTGCCACAGTGCATCTTGTATATAGTGTGCAGATGGAGCAGGGTTAACGTTTAGGCTAATGGATTAGGTACCAATGAAGTGGACTGCTTTGGCCTGGTGTCCAGCTTCATGACTATTACAGCAGTTGCACCCATCCAAGTAAGTGGAGTGCATGCCATTCACACCTTGTGCCTTCGGGGGTCAGGTGGTGAGGGACCTGCCACAGAATACCCAGGCATCTGACCTGCTCTAGTCAGCACAGCAATTATGTGATTGGTCCAGTTGAGACTCTGGTCAACGGTAACCCACAGGATGTTGATGGCAGGTGACTCTACAATAGTAATACCATTGAACGCCAAGAGAATATGATTAAGTTCCATCTTGTTGGGAGATGATTGCTGCCCGGCACTTGTGTGGCACAGTTGTTACTTGCCACATATCAGTCCAAGTCTGAATATTGTCCAGGTCTTGCATTCAGGCATCAACTGCTTCAGTGTCTGAGGAACATGGAGCTTGACAGAGAAATTATCAACAAACACCACTCTGATTTTATAAAGCAGCAAACATCATGCTGAGGTAGGTGAAGATTGCTGGGCTTAAGACAGTGCCCTGAGAAACTCATGCAGCAATGTCCTTGGGCTGAGAACACTGACCACCTTGTTTGTGCCAGTAGTTTTCCACTTGATTCCCACTGACTTCAGTTTTACTCCGGCTCCTTGATGCCACACTTGGTTAAATGCTGCTATAATGTCAAAGATAGTCACTCTCACCTGACCTCTGGAATTCAGATCTTCTTGTGTTTAAAAAAAAAACAAGCTCCTCTCTTGGCTCCATGATCAGACCACGACTATAATAGGCTCTGGAGCCAAGTGGTTCTGGCAGTACCCAAACGGAACATCAGTAATCAGGTTATTAATCAGCAATGTCAAGTCCTCCTTGACAGCACTGTTGACGACTCCTTCCCTTACTCTGTTAATGAATGGGAATAGGCCGATGAGTCGTTTGTTGACCAGATTGGATTTGTCATAAATTTGTGTGGACGTCATCGGTAGATGCCAGTGTTGTAGCTGTACTGAATCAGCTTAGCCAAAGGTTCTGGAACACAAGTCATCAACAATGCAGCTAGGATATTGTCAGTAACCTTTGCTGTGACCAGTAGGCTCAGCCGTTTCTTGATGACCAGCAGTGAGATTTGAATTAGCTGCAGACTGGCATTTCTGATGGCAGGGACCCCAGGAAGAGAAAGAATTATCCACTCCACACATCTGCCTGAAGACTAGTGCAAATACTTCAGCCTTTTTGTCTGCACTCTCATACTGTGCTCTGTCATCACTGAGGATTATGGTGTTCATAGAGCCGCATCCATTAATTTCCTTAATTATTCACAAATCCACAGCAAACCTTATATTGTAGCTTCACCTCATCCTGAGATATGCCTGGTGCTGCTCTAGACATGCTCCTTTATACTCCTCAGTGGTCACCTGACTGGATGCTGATGGACAAATGAGGGATATACTGGGCGATGTCAGGAACGTGAATTTTTATAATATTACAGATCAAGACTGCAGTCCTTGTGGAACAAGACCGAATACTTGCAGCTTTATTAAGGGTTAAATTAACCTGAAACTTCTCATGGCCTATCAAGATAGCATTGGTCACATAAGATGCACACATTACAGCCAGTTCATCTCTCCAGATGCCGGCCTTCAGCCAGCAACTTACTCCAACTGTTTTAAGTTTTTTTAAGTTTGGCTAAAAGGCCATTACATCACCTCCTCAAAGACCTTTCACTACCAATCTCCATTGTGACATCTTATGGTCTCAAGTTGAACTGAAAAGGACATAAAAGGTGCTATGGTGCCAAGACAATAACAACAGAGTCTCCAGTTTAATGTGATTAAGCAAATCTAAATGCAAGCATGTGCAAGCCGAGCCTTAAAGATTGCTGCATTAATATGGGCACGAAGATGGTCAGTTTTTCTAATTTCCTCCTATGACAGAATTAAATATAAATGAAATTTTGAATACAGTATAGAATACAAGTAATTATTTTGTATAAAATGGATTGAACTATTTCTCAGTCTTAATCACAAACAATTCCAGATCGTGGTGGCATACAATTCTGTTGGTGCTGATGGCCGATAGCGCCTCATGGCTATGTCCAGTCTTGAGTTTCTGACTCAGTTCTTATTTATCCCACTTAGTATTGTGAAATTTCCATACGACATGATGGACCGTCTCCTCATTGTGAAGACGGGACTGGATGGTACTCAATCTTAATAAGGCTGTTGTGAACAGCTGTGCATATGACAGACTGGTGAAGACTGGTTACTCCCTCATGTTTGTTCTCTATCTGCCATGTGTTGGGCATACACTTCTCAGCTCGATTTGGAGATTTGATGGCCGGCACAGACAGGATGGGCCGAAGAGCCTGTTTCTGTGCTATATAACTCTATTTAAATAGAGTAATAGCTTTACTATATGTGCCAGATATCCAACTGACTCCAAATAAAAACTGTACGACTATTACAAACTTCTTATATGACAGCACTTTACCTGGCCTGGGGCCCCGTGGTGGCACACCCTGCCGTTCCCGAATTCGTTGATCCCGAGGTCTTGGAGGCGGAATCTGTATTTCTGGTTTTGTCTCCGGTCGGGGCTATAAACACAATTTAATAACCATTTACTCTTCTCACACTGTACATCTCAAAAAACCTCAGAACAATTAGATAAAATTCACAAAAATGCTGTAAATTTGAGCTTTCACATCCTGAGGATGCAGCGTTTGATATTAATTTCACTATACAATAGCAATAAATTTGTGGAACTGCACAAGTTCTATAGGTATTCAATCGCATTCACTTGAGAAAAAGTTTAGAAATTTGCAAATGTAAGAAAAGAACCCAGCAGCATGAATTCAGTACATCCAGCCAGAAAAACATAGCCAGCAAAATGTACAGTGCTGTACTGCTACAAGTAAGCTGAACCTTACCTAGTTTTTTTTTTTTTAATTTGTTCATAGGATGTGGGTGTCACCGACTAGGCTAGCATTTATTACCCATCCCCAACTGCCTTTGAACTGAGTGGCTTGCTAGGCCATTTCAGAGGGCATTTAAGAGTTAACCACCATGCTATGGGTCTGGAATCACATGTAGGCTAGACTAGGTAAGGATGGTAGATTTCCTTCCCTGAAGGACATTCGTGATCCAGATGGGTTTTTATGACAAATGACAATGGTTTCATGGTCACCATTAGATTAGTTTTTTTTTAAATTCCAGACTTATTAACTGAATTCAAATTTCACCATCTGCCGTCGTGGGATTCGAACCCATGCCCTCAATGTATTAGCATATGCCTCTGGATTACTAGTCCAGTGACATTGCAACTGTACCACTGCCTCATTAACAGAAAAGTACTGACTTTCACAGCTAGGTGTAACTTAATTTTTCTACCCCAAGCTGGTTTCAGGAGGAGAAAATGCTAAATATACAGGTCTCATTTGACCTCAAGTCCCTTGAGCTACCGGCAAGTCGTACAGAATAAGGTGGCTCTGGGTTGGTTCCTCCATCTACACCAAGTGCTATAGCTACAAGAGGTACACAACAATTAGCTTCAGTGGCTGTGCATTAAGTGAGGGAAAAAATATACCGGAGGGTTCCTGGCCACTATCCAACAAGTCCTGCTACAACTGCACAAGTACACATTAATTGAAGACAGGATTTGGCCTACAGATATCAGTGGCTGCTTTGATAAAGTATGACATGGCAACTGGCACCCACTAAACTGTACCCCAGCAAGCAGTCACTGTGTCAGGAAAGGAATGAGAGAAGAAAATTGGCATGATTTGTTTGAAGAATTAGAACTTCAGTACCAGGTTAATCAATACCTGTGGTGTTGGGGCTTTGACAACATGCGGTGGAATTCCAGTGGTGGGGACAATGCCACTAGGGGGCAGATTCTTACTTGTTACTGAAGCCCAGGAGAACGTCTGGAGAGATAATAGTTAAGAATCAGTCAGAAACCCTGAACAAGTTATCGCAGTTTAAAAAAAAAGTCAACCAGGCACACAGCAATTTCATACAACAGCCCCAGTACCTAAAATATTAGCTGCACAAAATCATGAAATGACCAACATTCAGACATTATGAACCTGATTATAACTGTGTAAATGGGTAGGTTTTGAATGAGTTAAAATCGAGACCAATGGATTGTTATGCGAATTAAAATTGTCATTTTAAACATTAAATTCACAATCAAGGATAGAAACAAACCTGAACTCCAGGATTCCTCAAATTATGAAGAGGCAGTGAACTTAACAAATAAAACCTCTTGATCAGTTCATAAGAGTTGCAGTAGGCCATTTGGCCTGTCAAGCCTGCTCCAACATTTATTAAGATCATGGTCAATCATTATGGGCTGCATCTTGTTCTCCTCCTGACAGTGGGTTTTGGGGTGGGTGGGACCAGAGAATCGGAGCGGCAGTGGATGCCACAGCACCAGACGCCAGGATTCCCGGTTCCGATTCTTCCGGGGGCTGGATTGGCCAACGGCAGCTTTCTCGCCCAGAGGCCAACTGAGGCCCTTAAGTGGCATATTGATGGCCAATTAAGACCCTCTTCCTGCCACCACAGGAATCTTATCAGCAGCAGGGTAGGGAGCCTCCGCCACGTGAGGAGGTCGCCTTGAAAAATGAGGCACCCTCCCTGCTTGCTTTGGGGCGGGGGGGGGGGGGGGGGGGGGGGTTGTCCCTCCTTCGTGGGACATCTGTGGCCCACAGAGGATCCCCACTGGGAAAAACCGTACCCCGCTGGGACCCACCCTCCCCCTTGACTGAATGCCCACCGCCCCTCCCACACACACCCCCCCAACACCAGGTACTTCCGCACTGGCCTCACCTACCTATGCTCTGGGGTTCCAGAGCTGGGCTTGGGTCTGAGGCCAAGGCCTCAGCAGTATCGGTTGTGGCCCCACTCCCGGTGGTGTTGCAGATACTGCTGAGCTGCCGGCCGTGTGATTGGGATCCCCATTTGATTTAAGTCTTTAAAGGGACAGAGATCCTGCTTCCTTAAACTTAGACAACAAAAGACCAGAGGATCGTTCCGGGAGACTGAAAAAAAAAAAATGCAGAAGCAGGGTTCCCCCAACTTTTTGGCCCAGGACTGGGAGCCCTGCCTCCTGCACAAAATCCAGCCCAATCGCTTAATTCCCTTAGTATCCCAAAACTATTGAACTCTCTTGAATATAATCAATGTCTGAGCCTCCACAGTTCTCTGGAGTAGAGAATTCCAAAGACTCACTTTGAGTGAAGAAATTTCTCTTGATCTCATTCCTAAATGGCTGACCCTTAATCGGTTGCTGTCACTCCCTGTTCTAGATTCCCCACTCAGGGGGAAAATTCTCAGCACCTACCCTGTCAAGCCCCTTAACAATTTTATACGCTTCAATTAGATCACCTCTCATTCTGAAGGGGGAGGGGGAACAGTCAGAGGCTGCGGTTCACATTGGTACCAGGTAGAAAGAGGGATGAGGTCCTGCAACAAGAATTTAGGGAGCCAGGTAGCAGATTGAAAAGCAGGACCTCAAAGGTTGTAATCTCTGGATTACTCCCTGTGCCACGTGCTAGTGAGTATAGGAATAGGAGGACAGAGCAGATGAATGCGTGGCTGAAGAGATGGCGTAGGAGGGAGGGCTTTAGATTCCTGGATCCGTTTCTGGCAAAGGTGGGACCTGTGCAAGTTGGACGGGTTGCTCTGAACCGGAATGGGACCAACATCCTTGCTGGGAGGTTTGTTCGTGCTGTTGGGGGCAGTTTAAACTAATTTGGCAGGGGGATGTGATACAGAGTGGAAGTACAGTAGGTGGGAATGCACAGTCAAATATAGAAGAGAAACTAAGTCTGTCTGGAAGGCAGAGCAAATATAGACCTGTTAAGGCACAAGCGAATACTGCAAGGCTGGATGGCATCTATTTTAACACAAGGAGTTTCACTAGTAAGGCAGATGAATTGAGGGCATTTATTAACACATGGGAATATGATATTATTCCCATTACAGAGACATGTTTGAAGGAAGGGCAGGACTGGCAGCTCAATATTCCAGGGTATAGAATCTTCAGGCGTGACAGGGGAAGGTGTAAAAGAGGTGGTGGCATTGTACTGTTGGTCAAGGAGTCAATTACTGCAGTCAGGAGGGATGATATCTTAGAAGGTTCCTCAAATGAGGCCATATGGGTAGAACTCAAAAACAAAAAGGGGGCAATCACTTGGCTGGGAGTGTACTACAGGCCTCCAAACAGTCAGGGAGAGATAGAGGAGCAGAAATGTAGGCAAATCTCAGGAGAGGTGTAAAAATAATAGGGTAATAATAGTAGAGGATTTCAACTTCCCTAATATGAACTGGGATAGTCTTAGTGCAAAAGATTTAAACGGGGCAGAATTCTTAAAATACATACAGGAGAGCTTTTTGAGCCAGCACGTAGAATGTCCTACATGCGAAATGGCAGTACTGGACCTAATCCCAGGGAATGAAGCCAGACAAGTGGTAGAAGTGTCAGTGGGGGAGCATTTTGGGGATAGTGACCATAACTCTAAGATTTAAGGTAGTTATGGAAAAGGACAAAGAGGGACCAGAAGTAAAAGTATTGAATTAGGGGAAGGCCAATTTCAATACGATAATACAGGATCAGGCCAAAGTGGACTGGGAGCAGCTACTTGTAGGAAAGTTTACATCAGACCAGTGGGAGTCATTCAAAAAGGAAATTGAGAGTGTTCAGGGCCAACATGTTCCCATAAATGTGAAGAGTAGGACCAACAAGTCCAGGGAACCTTGGATGTCAAGGGATATAGAGGATTGGATAAGGAAAGAAAAGGAGGCTTATAGCAGATTCAGAGCGCTGAAAACAGCAGAGGCCCTAGATGAATATAGAAAGTGTAGGGGAGTACTTAAAGTAATTAGGAGAGCACAGAGGGGACATGAAAAAACACTGGCAGGCAAGATAAAGGAAAACCCCAAGGCATTTTATAAGTATATTAAGGGTAAGAGGATAACCAGGGAAAGAGCAGGGCCCATTAGGGACCAAAGTGGCAATCTGTGTATGGAGCCAGAGGACATAGGTGAGGTTTTGGATGATTACTTTTCATCTTTGCTCACTATGGAGAAGGACAATGTAGGGGTAGAGATCAGGGAAGGGGATTGTGACATACTTGAACAAATTAGCATTGAAAGGGAGGAAGTATTAGTTGTTTTAGCAGGCTGAAAAGTAGATAAATCCCCAAGCCCAGACGAGATGTATCCCAGGCTGTTATATAAGCATGGGCTCGGACACAAATTTTCAAATCCTCTCTGGCCACAGGAGAGGTACCAGAGGACTGGAGGACAGAGAGTGTAGTATAATTATTCAAGGGTAGCAGGAATAAACTAAGTAATTATAGGCCAGTGAGTCTAACAACAGGGAAACTATTGGAAAAAATTCTGAGACAGGATTAATCTCCACTTGGAGAGGCAGGGATTAATCAGGGATAGTCAGCATGGCTTTGTCAGGGGGAAGATCGTGTCCAACAAACTTGATTGAATTTTTCGAGGAGGTGACTAGATGTGTAGATGAGGGTAAAGTAGTTGATGTAGTCTACATGGACTTCAGTAAGGCTTTTGATAAGGTCCCGCATGGGAGATTAGTTAAGAAGGTAAGAGCCCATGGGATCCAGGGCAATTTGGCAAACTGGATCCAAAATTGGCTTAGTGGCAGGAGGTGATGGTTGAGGGTTGTTTTTGTGAGTGGAAGCCTGTGACCAGTGGTGTACCACAAGGATTGGTGCTGGGACCCTTGCTGTTTGTAGTGTACATTAATGATTGAGACATGAATATAGGAGTATGATTAGTACGTTCGCAGATGACACCAAAATTGGTGGTGTCATAAATAGTGAGGAGGAAAACCTTAGACTACAGGATGATATAGATGGGCTGGTAAGATGAGCGGAGTTGTGGCAAATGGAATTTAATCCTGAGAAGTGAAAGGTGATGCATTTTGGGAGGACTAACAAGGCAAGGGAATATACAACGAATGGTAGGACGCTAGGAAGTACAGAGGGTCAGAGGGGCCTTGGTGTACTTGTCCACAGATCACTGAAGGCAACAGCACAGGTAGATAAGGTGGTTAGGAAAGCATCTGGGATACTTGCCTTTATTAGCCGAAGGTTAGAATATAAGAGCAGGGAGGTTATGATGGAGCTGTATAAAATGCTAGTTAGGCCACAGCTGGAGTACTGTGCACAGTTCTGGTAACCACACTATAGGAAGATTGTGATTGCACTGGAGGATGCAGAGGAGATTCACCAGGATGTTGCCTGGGCTAGAACATTTCAGCTAAAAAGAGACACCGGATAGGCTAGGATTGTTTTCCTTAGAGCAGAGAAGGCTGAGGGGGGACCTGACTGAGGTACACAAAATTAAGAGGAGCATTGATAGGTTAGATAGGAAGAAACTTTTTCCCTTAGTGGAAAGGTCAATAACCAGGGGGCACAAATTAAAGGTAAGGGGCAGGAGGTTTAGAGGGGATTTGAGGAAAACCCTTTTCACCCAGGGGGTGGTTGGAATCTGGAACACACTACCTGAAGGGGTGGCAGAGACAGTAATCCTCACAACATTGAAGAAGTATTTGGATGAGCACTTGAAACGCCATAGCATACTAGGCTACGGGCCAAGTCCTGGAAAATGGGATTAGAATAGATAGGTGCTTCATGGCCGGCACAGACACGATGGGCCGAAGGGCCTGTTTCTGTGCTGTGTAACTCTATGACTCATTCTTATAAACTCCAGGGAAAAAGGCCAAGTTTACTCAAACCCTCTTCATAGGGCAATTCCCTCAACCCAGAAACCAGTCTGCCTGGTTTGGACTTAATATAATTAAAGCTACACTATTTTCCAAATTATTTTCAAAAACATAACCAAAAAATAATTCAATTAAAGGAATATTGCTCAATAGAGGTGAAAGAAAGAATAAAAGTAATAAACGGACTGTGGAACTGGATAAGGACTCTTCTACAACAAATGAATCAAAAGGAAATTGCTCATACCCTGGAATCCTCAGCTACAACGGGTGCTGGATCAGCAGGTGGAGGGGATGGAGATTTTACCACAGGGTCCTCAGCAACTTCCTCCTCCAATATAGGCTCAGGCTTTGCTTCCTCCACAATTGGCTCTGGTTCTGGTTCTGATGCAACAATGTGTTCTTCTAAGGGCTCCTCTAAACCATTACTGTAATTAGACAGTACAGGAAGTCAAGACATACCAATGTGTCCTGATGCAATTGAGCAGTTAACTATTGTCCAGAAATCCAAGGATCACTGCCATTAATCCAGTATCGTTAGTCATTACATGCATGGACAGAGACATACACACTGCTAAGCTTTGTTTCAAGAACAAGGTATGCGGTTTTCCACTCCAAAACCTTCCTACTGCTTTTCAATGAGCAAACGGTGGGCTTGAGGGGGGATGGGGGGGGGGGGGACACACACACTAAATAAAGTTATTCATTTCTCAGCTCTGAATGGAAAGAGATGATTAACAACCAAAAATCACTGGCATCACCCAATTGCTTCTGAAAAACATGGATAATGTACACCTGCAGCACATCATCTGAGCATTGTCAAAATAGCTGTGATATAAAAAAAATCTAGGAGAACCCGACTATTGCAATCTAAACAAACAAAAGTAGCTTCATTCGCTACTATACTGCCAAAATATTATTTATATCCCTCACCAAAATGAAATTGAATTACCATGATTTCTGAGAACCAGAGTTCCAAAGACTTGTACAACTTCAATTTTAAGAGTAACCATGATAAAGACAGAGACTCCTCTTTAATCTGTCCATTCATTCATCCATCCATTCCCCTGGTACAGAGTTATCCCAGCTACACAATAAGATTTGATGATAGGCAGGAGCTATCGCGAGCGAACTAAATGGTCCAAACTCAAATACATAACCAACTCCAAATAAGCAGTCCCAGAGCTTGAAACTACTAATATCAACCTTAAGCAATGAACATTCCTTTACCTCACAGCTGCATCATAGTAAACCCCACTGTCGTCTTGGACAGCTTCTGGTGATGGTTGACGCTCTTCAGATTCCTCTACTTCTTCCTCAGACTCTGCAATAAATAAACCAGTAAGCAACTCTAGTCTCATCAGACAAACTTTTATAAGCTTACACTAACACCCGAAGAAGCAACATGTTCATGCATATTTGTGCAATACTTACATATGCTCCCTTCCTGAACCACAACCATCAGACAAAGAACTGGTATTTATATAGTACTTTTAATGTAGTAAAATGTTCCCCAAAGCACTTCATAGGAACATTATAAAACAAAATTTGACACTGGACCACATGAAACGATTTCAGGGCAGATAACCAAAAAACTTGGTCAAAGAGGTAGGTTTTAAAAGAGTGTCTTAAAAGAACAGAGAGGAACACAGGCATGCAGGTTCAGGGAGGGAACTTCAGTGCTTACTGCAGCTGAAGGCATGGCCGCCAATATGGACCAATTAAAACCTGGGATGCTCAAGAGCCCAGAATTGGAGCAGCGGAGATATCTCGGAGGGCTGTTGGGCTGGAGGAAATTAGAGAAAGGGAATGGCAAGACTACAAAGGAATTTAAAACAAGGATGAGAATCTGGAAAAAAACAATTGAGGCACTGCTTAATTACAAGCCAATGTAGATCAGCAAACATAGATGAGTGAACAGAACTTGGAGAGAGTTAGGACAAGGGCAGCAGAGTTTTGAATGACCTCAAGTTTACAAAGGATAGAACATGGGAGGCTAGCCAAGAGTGCATTGGATAGTCAAGTCTAGAGGTAACAAAGGCATGGGTGAGGATTTCAGCAGCAGCTAAGGCGAAGTCAGGCAGTACAAGAGGCTGAAATAGGTGGTCTTAGTATTGGGGTGGATCTGTAGATGGAAGGTCATCTCAGGATCAAATTTGACATGGGGTTGCAAACATTCTGGTTCCGTCTCAGACAGTTGCAAGGGAGAGAGATGGAGTCGGAGACTAAGGAGTGGAGTTTATGTAAACTGGTGCTATGTTTTCTAATCATATAAGACGAGGTCAAGGATAGATCCTTCAAAAGATACCAGAGATAATGGTGCGGGAGCAGGAAGAGAAACCATTGCAAGTGATTCGCTGGCTAGGAGCAGATAGATGAAAAAAAAAAATCAGACCAGTACAATCTCACCTAGATAGATGACAGTGGAGGGGTCTTGGAGGATGGTGTAGTCAATTGCGTCAAAGACCACAGGCAGATCGAGAACGACAAGGAGGGATAGTTTATCACAGTCACATAGGATGTACTTGGCAACTTTGATAAGAGTCATTTCAATACTGCAGCAGAGGCTGAAACCTGATTGGAGACATTCAAACATGGTGTTCTGGGAAAGATAGGCACAGATTTGGAAGGATGTCACATTCAAGGTCTTTTGAGAGGAACGGCAGGTTGAGGTTAGGGCAGTAATTTTCAAGAATAGGGTCGGTGGGAGGGAGAACTGCGGGGTCAAGGGTTGGTTTTCTGAGGAGTGAGACGGCACCTTTGAAGGAGAGGGGAACAGGAACCGAGGAGAAAGAACCATTAACAGTCTCAGCGAACAAGGGAGCCAGGAAGGGAAGCTGGTCAGCATTTTAGTGGAAATAGAGTCACGGGAGCAGGAAGTGGGTCTCATGGGCAAGATGAGCTCAGCTCGGGCATGAGGGAGAATAGGGAGAAACTAGAGAAAGATGAGAGTTTAGGGGTAGGGCAGAGGGAAATCTTGGAGGAAATTTGGCCCAGTGGGCTAGGAGGAGGAAGGGAAGAGGAGGCAGAAAAAAAAGGCACAGTACCTCAGCCTTTGATACAAGAATCTACATGATATCCAACAGTAACTGTACTGAAGTGTGCTGCTGTTTAACTGCCATACGAAACATGGTCTAGCCATGCATGAAACACCACAGAACAGTGATGAATGATCTTTGGAACATTTCCTCTACGATCTCATTTTCAGCTCGCAGGAAGCTTTCAATATAATTAACAGTTTAGGGCCAATTCATTGGTGAGTGACCATTTGTAAACAACAAACAAGATGCCCTAAAGATGTTTAGAAAGGGTCTGTTGCAATATCAACTCAACTGTTGACTGCAGCAACTATCTCATTCACAAGACAAAGGGAAAGGAATGTAAAAAGCCAGCCATAGATTCTGCCAAAGCCAAGGTTCTGAAGACAATATCACTCCTATAAAACAGATGATCACAGCTCAGGCCTTCAGGTATGAGTGAAATGCAGTTCCAGACATTCAACTGAGCAACAAGGGGCAACTATATCATGCCCTGAAGGTACAGACCCCACCACCCATGCTTATGAAGGGCAGCTGTATACAGGCTATTTTTCATGACCATTTTCATCACCATAGAAATAATTAGAGACAGCGCTTACTGCAAATCAAGTACGCCAGTTATTTCGGGCAATTCGTTAAGCTCTTCAAACCTTCCTTGCTAACGAAGAAACTACTGAAATCCTCAAATATCCTGACATTTCAGTGGCAAAACGAATTTCACAAAACAAAAAAACTATTTACTTACTTCACATAAATTGCAATAAAAGAGGTGAAAACTTCCATGGCTGCCTATAAACCACCCCTGGTGACAGACTAATGGATGGTGGAAACGGCGGGGGCGGAGCGGGGAGGTGTTGAGGTAGGTGCACACATGCACATGCTCAAGTCTAAGTCCCCAATCAAAATATAAGATTCTGATTGTGGTGGTAGAAACGCACTGTTGATTCAATGCCGTCCCTCCACAGATTGGCCAACATATCATTTAAACTTTCCAAATTAAAGAAAGACCTAGCCATCTATTAACCCCCGAATGAGGCTAACCATACCAGGTGTCTTTAAAAATCAACAAATTAACTGTTTAATTAGAAAAACTCAATTCTTAAACACTAGTAAGATATAAACAACATTTAAAATAGAAACATTAGCGTCCTTGCATATTTACGCTCCTGCCAAATGTGGAACAGTCCAAGGTTGCTTGAAGTCGTCAGTCAATGGGGAACAAAAAGGTTCTTCAACAGTAGAACAGTCTGTAATCTAATTCAGCAGTTGAAGGGATGCTTTCCTTCTCCAGCGATGAATTCAACAATTACAGTTCAGTAGTTAAAGGAATTGGTTATTTTCTTTTTAAGAAATTATTCCGGCTTGACATCAGAATTCTGAGAGTATAATAAATAGGGTTTAAATAAACCAAGAGAGAGAGAGCTCTCATCTTCTTCAGTACATGCTGGTCCAGCTGTCTGTTTCTCAGAGTTAGAACAGCCTGTTTCCACTATAAGCCAGTTCAAAATTAAACTGTTAACATTGTATCTCTCAATCTTTGGTCCTGAGTGGTTGTATCCCAGGCAACGAGAACGCATTCTTTGACTGAGTCTCTGGAGATTGCTGTCTTAAAGCAGTACTGCTGCTTTTCCAGCCTTAAAGGCATACCGCATTCTCCCCGGAAAAAAAACTACAGGATCATAACAATGTTATTTTAACTTTGAACTATTTTCTGCATCAGAAATACATTTTGCCAACACCTTGCCCCTTCAACATGAGCTGCTCAACAAACGCTGAACAGGGTTTCTGAAACGAGGGCAGAGAATCTACTTTGTAGAGGATTTTCTTACCAGATTGGAACAAAACCCAGGGCTGGAATTAAAATGATTTGAAAACACACCATGCTGAAATTTATAAGTAAAACAAAGCTGTTATGAAACTGACAGGCAGGCTCAAATTGCTTCAAAATCCACTCTGATCCCACCCTCCATCAGCAGAGATGGAAAAATTAGTTTAGGCACGAAACTGGTTCATTGGGACAAGATGCACCTTGGCATTAGGAACGCAACACTGCCCTTAGTAACTGTATATCTGTTGTGGATTTTCCTTTGTTCAGTGGAGAAGCGTATACTGTGCCCAGAATCTTGCTCCCCACCGGTGTAAATCAATAAACCATTTGACGATTGGAACAGACCAGAGTATTGAGTGGTTCATTTAGTTATCCCACTTTAACAATTGACGTAGTCGGCAGGATCAGGTGTAGGTCAGCTCTTCTGTAACCCTGCTATCCCAATCACCCAACCTGAGCCTGAATTAAGAGGACTTAGTCCCACGTGGCAGCCAGGATCAAGTGGGCGAAGGGAACTAAGGGGCCAAGGGGGAGTTGGCCAGAGCCTGATTCCGAACTTGGGATGAACAGGATATCGAAGAGCGCCCACCATCGACAGAGTACCGGGTGAGTATGTTTATTCATTCTCCCGGGACCGGGTGGTGGTGTTTAGTGACTAGGATATCCAAATTGTAGAGCAGTCTGACCAATCACCAAACAGTGGTAGGCAGCTCGTTAGGACTTGTTATCGGGTATTTTACGAGTTACCATAAGTTTGTTGTAAAGTTGTGACAGGCCTGTGACCAGTCAGCAGAGTGGACAATTGGTAGTTTACTACAAGTTGCGCCAGACTAAAAGGCAGACCTCAGAGTAAAGAAAACCGGTGCTGATCCTAATAAAGTATAGCCAATGAGAAAGCAGAGCTCGAGGGGGGACCAGAGGTGTCCGTTACATGCTATTTGGCAATTAATAACAAGAATCTTATCGATAAGATAATCAAATCTAATTGGAATCCCCATGACCCTCATGCAAAACAAAGGGAATGGTGGCAAAATGAAAAAAAGGATAAAGATGAGAAAGCCTGGATTTTGGTACTCCGGGCTTATGTAGAGCTGTCAAAAAAGTTAAACCGTTTCATACATACAGAAGAAACAAGCTGCTGTAACGTCCGGACGGACCGTAGTGCCAGCTTTGGAAAATGAATAAGTGCCCCAATTAGTGAAGATACTGAGATTGGGGATCGCTAGAAGAGGAGGTGCGTGAATACAATCAATGGGAATCGCCCCCTCCATATGCACCCGATGAACCGGCAAAAGCTGCTCCCGTAAAGGTTGAGTACACTCCAGCCGTTGCCCCTCAGTTCGCGCGGTGTGGCGTCCGGGCACAACCCAGCACAGTTACGTATGACTTACACCTCCCTGTCCCCTGAAATTATTGGACACATTGCCTGTCCTAAAGGCCAGAGAGAATAGCGAGGTATTCTGGCAGAAAATGAGAGATGCGCATATGCCATAATCTCCACAATCAGGACATAGCCGCGCTGGTTAGGACTAAATTACCTGAGAATTAGTGGAGGCAGCGCGGCGGCCAACGAAAGCTGCAGTAATAAAAATTAAAGCACACAGGCAGGTAGAGAGTGAGGATCAACGTGGGAATATGCTGACCGACCAAGCCGCCCAAAAGGCTGCCAAAACGGCAGCCCCGCAGGTGATGCGAGTATCTGCCTTGGGTCTGGAAGAAATGATCAGGGAGGTACAAGCAGAAGCAAACAAAGAAGGAAAGGCACAATGGGAACACCAGGGGGAGATATTGGGCACAGATGTGGAGGAAAGGTTCACAGGTTGTTGCCCCAGTCAATATACAGACAAAAGTTGCCAGGTATCGTGAGCCAGATCACATGGGGGCGTGAAGGGATGTCGAGTCGCCCACTTAAGGACTGGTGCTGGATCGGGGTCGTAAGGGATGTGGCTAACCATTGTCAACAATGTATAATTTGTGCGCAGCCTAACCCTGGGAGGCCTATAAGGGTTAGAATGTCACATCAGCTGCACCTTTCAGATAGATTTCACCGGACCCTTGCCCAACAGCAGAGGAAAGAAATACTGCTTGGTAGTTAATGATCACTTTACACAGTGGGTAGAGGCGTTCCTGACACGGGACTGCAGTGCCCTCACTGTGGCTCAGGTCTTAGCCTTTATTCCTCGGCGGGGAGTGCCCCTTCAGATCGACTCAGACCAGTGAACACACTTCACCGGGAGTGTAATGAAGGCGGCTTGTGGACAGCTGGGGATCTGACTATTTCACATTCCATACCACCCCCAGAGTTCAGGGATGGTGGAAAGGATGAACCGGACTCTAAAGAATGCTATAGCTAAGGCCATAGCCGATACAGGAAGGGGGTGGGTTGACGTGCTACCTTGCATTTTAATGAGACTCACGAGCCACCCCAAACCGAACGGGACTGACCCCTTTTGAGCTTACGACCGGAAGGGCCATGAAACTCACCGAGTGTTATAGTAGAAGATTTAGGCCCACACAGAGATAGGATAAAACGCTATGTAGCGCAACTAGATCAGCAATTAAAGGAATTATGACAGGAAGCAAAGGACCAGCAAGCAATCTGTGACTTAGAGCGAGAAAGAGGTCACCAGTTTCACAAGCCCGGCCTCCAGGTAGGAGATAGGGTATTGGTACGAGTTACTCCAGAGCAGCAGGGTTCGCCCTGAAGTGGGTCGGGCCATATGACAATTATGACCAGTAACGCTTGCGCTTGCGTTGAGATGAAAGGGAAGGGCCAGTGGAAACACTGGTCCCGACTGAAAGTACATGATACAGATAAGCAATGACAGATCCTGAAATATCATACAGCATGGAAACCGACGAGTATGCTATCAGATACCAGGACTGGATGAACAAACTGGAAACTGGGATGTTTGCGGGGCTAGGGATAATACTGATATTAGGGGGGGGGGGGGGGGGGAAACATGGGCTATCTTTAAATGGGTAACTGACTGGGCATGAGCCCAGAGGGCCTAGATCCAGGCGCAACACAACCAAGAGCGTGACCTGGACGAACTAGAAATGATACGAATGTAGTAGATAAGTGCTATTGCCTGTAATTCAGGACGAGTTCGGTCCATACAGAGGAGGAACCATGTGGAAAGATCTAATCCCTGGTGATGACCAGGAACCTTTGCTTAAGGCGGCACAGTGGCGCAGTGGTTAGCACCGCAGCCTCACAGCCCCAGGTTCGATTCCGGGTACTGCCTGTGTAGAGTTTGCAAGTTCTCCCTGTGTCTGCGTGGGTTTTCTCCGGGTGCTCCGGTTTCCTCCCACAAGCCAAAAGACTTGCAGGTTGATAGGTAAAATTGGCCATTATAAATTGTCACTAGTATAGGTAGGTGGTAGGGAAATATAGGGACAGGTGGGGATGTTTGGTAGGAATATGGGATTAGTGTAGGATTAGTATAAATGGGTGGTTGATGTTCGGCACAGACTCGGTGGGCCGAAGGGCCTGTTTCAGTGCTGTATCTCTAATCTAATCTAAAAAAAAATTACAGAAATAGCCAGAATGAGGGGACTGCAGCAGCTATGGGCCTTCATGTCGCGATCTGAAAACCTGGGACAACTGCGGAAGTCCAGGAGTGAAGACCCACCGTTGAGTCCTCCAGATGTCGACAAGAAAGGTGCAGGACAAATGCATATGGACTATGGGGCCCTGTATGACGTGACTGATGGGGTATGCGTTCAGGCAAAGACTTGGGGCGGGATAGAACGTATTATAATGCATGGCTTAACGTGTACCCGGGGAAACAGAGCGTGTACGCTGCTCTGCCGATGCACGCGTTAGCTGCGTGTCCAGAAGGGAGGCAGAAAAGGTCGATAGGTGCGTGTTTGGGATCATGTGCTCCATGGGACCCTGGGTTACGGGAATAAATGAGAAGGGGATGGCAGTATGTGAGTGAGGATGAGGAGAGAGAGGCACCGCCACTGTCACTCTGTTTCCCTCCAGATACCACAACCCTGCAGCCTGCAGCATTATCAACAACTCCAAGGGAACTAAAGTGCCCCCTGATGACAAGAGGACCCAGGAGTGGAATCGTTTTATTAAACGAAGGAGAAATGTTGACTGATAATGTAAAACCTGAAACTGTGCCTGTGCTGATCAATATCTCAGGTATCTGGATGCCAGAGTATTGTTCAAAACAGGCCAAGAATATGTATAGTATGCTAGCCATTGTAATACTGCGACAAGCTGCTGATGCCACAGGGGCTACCAGGTATGGGACAAAGAACCATGGAAATACAGTCAGACGGGATAACAGTGCTGGAAGCCCATGCCAAGACCTTTAACTGCTTAATTGATAGAGAACAAGATGCAGAGAAGCTTCGGCACGGACAATTGTGCCATGCTTATGGGTTGTGGATGGTGCAGCAAATGAGACACAACCTCGATCAGATCCAAAGGGGGGAGGTACCGGATTGGATTGACAGTGTACAGCTGGCCCACCTGGCAGGACTTAAAGGGGTACTGGATAATTGCACCCTAAAGGGTTTGACCAGGGTATATCCAGTGGTCTCTAATTGTGAAGCCAGCCAGGTATCCGGGATCAAAGTGATTATTGACCACGCAGCCGGCACCTGGTTGGCGCATGAGCAGATGACGTCATCACACAACGCGGGCAGAGAGTGGGGGAAACAGGGGGAACGGAAACGAGGAGAGCGCAGTCAAAGATCTTGGGGGTGGCGGATGTGCTGTCCTCCTCCCCCCCCTCTCTCCCTCCCCGGCCATGTGTTTAGGTTGCCTTCGTGTGACTATTTGAGCAGCGCCATCTTTAGTCGCGGCAGTTGCCTGACATCGCAGACTGTGACGTTTTAGTGGCACAGGTTGCATTTGCGCATGTGCCACTGCAGCGCCACCTAGCAAATGCAGCCATACGGGATAGGAATGGTCCTTATGATTCCTATTTTGACGACTGATACCCGGCCGTACCTTCATTACCAACTTGAAAACATCGGGACAATACAGGGCAATACCTCCCTCCAATAATATCTGACAGAGAGACATGCGATACAAAAGAACCAGACTTTGTATGGAGTCTCTTATCGGGTGTAAACAGCAAGGTGGAACAACAATCTGCCCTCACCCAGTGGGACAGGGGGAAGTAGATGAATGTGGATTCAATCGTACAGAGGGGTGTGTTTTAGAAATAACCCCCGCTCCCCAGCACTTCGCAAGGTCGGGCCATCAGGAAAGAGGAAAGTACTGTGTATCCACCACAGACATCCTACTGTTATGAAGGATTGCGTTGCCCCATACCATATTCAGACTTTTGCTTTACCCCTCGGCAGCCAGTAACTATAGGGCAAGCCCGGATTACTTACATACCACAATGGGGATTAGAGACTATTAAAGTGACTGATCAGCTCCACGATCACCTTCAGGATTATGAGAGACCAGAGCAAGCCCCAATCCCACACCTAGAGGAAGAACTGTGGGGATTATGGGACAAAGTAAGTCACTCAGTGAAGCTTTACCATCAGTTAAAAAGTTAAAGGTTCTCAAGGAAAATACTGAACAGGAACTTCAAAGTACAAGCTGGGTGGGAAAGAGTTTGGGATTGGGGATGAACATCAATATTCACCCTTGGATCAGCATAATATTGCACGTATTGGTGGGAGCGCAACTGATCCTGGCTCTCACCTGGGGAATATTGGCTTGTAGATCATGCCGACAATATACTATGCGAAAGAAAGCAAAGGGTTTGGTAAAGGAACAACACAAGAAGTTAACCTCAAAGGGACATGATAATTTGGGACATATTGATTTGATCTAAGTGACCGGGATTACTGAAATCGCATGACTGGCCAGCTCGTAGAGGGTTAAAACTGGGATAATAAAGTAGGTCTGTCGGTTAATAGGACTAGGGGTTGTCCTTTACCAAAAGGGGGATTGCAGGGGGAAAATTGTGGCTGATGCAGCTAAATAGATGTATACATAGATACACATACATACAAAATGGAACATTTACCCAAAGCATTGTGGGATCAGTTAGAGAATGGTACTGCTAGCCTGACCAAGGAAGGCCCCTCATATCAGTGCACAAGACAGCTGCCCTGTCTAATTGCAGACTACACAAAGCAACTAGGAATGCAGGCCTGATAAAGGTAGAAGGATTCATTGTGAAGACTCAAGGATAGTTGATAAAGGGGTTTGGTCAACATCCTGAGGTCGTCAGAGGCAAACCACGAGCTATCCCCACAACCACACGATGCATAATTAGTAATTTTCTTGGTAATGAATATAATGTATGTTATCAATAACTGTTATGATTGGATTGTGTCCAGCCAGGAAGGGCTGAGTAGCTGTATATCTGTTGTGGAGTTTCCTTGGTTCAGTGGAGAAGCGTATACTGTGCCCAGCGTCTTGCTCCCCACCGGTGTAAATCAACAAACCATTTGACGATTGGAACAGACCGGAGTATTGAGTGGTTCATTTAGTTATCCCACTTTAATAGCATCCAACACATATAGCAGCCGAATTATGTTTACACCAACGTGCCTCTCTATGCAGTGTAGACAGTACCAATGTACTAAATTAAATCACTGAAATTCAGGCTCTTCTTGTACATTGTGTGGCAGGTTTTCTTTCTAAACTGAAGTTACATTTCATATAAATATTGATCTAATTATACATCATGACCAGAGTGGTCATTTTGGAACTGCAGCTGGAAGCAGCTAGTCTAAAACATGCTTCTACCAAAAAAAAAATTATTTTTATACGTTCATTCATGGGATGTGGGCATCGCTGGCTAGGCCAGCATTTATTGCTCATCCCTAATTGCCCTAGAGAAAGTGATGCTAAGCTGCCTTCTTGAACCGTTGAAGTCCTTGGGATATAGCTGTTAGGAAGGGAGTTCCAGGATTCTGAACCAACGACACTGAAGGAACGGCGATTTAGTTCCATGTCAGGATGGTGTGTGGCTTGGAGGGGAACTTGCAGGTGGTGGTATTCCCATGCATCTGGTCATGGGTTTGGAAGATGCTGTCGACGGAGCCTTGGTGAGTTGCTACAATGCATCTTGTAGATGGTACACACTGCTGCCACTGTTCAATGTGGTGCAGGGAGTGAATGCTGAAGGTGGTGGATGGGGTGCCAATCAAGCAGGCTGCTTTGTCCTGGTGTTGAGCTTCTTGAGTGTTGTTGGAGCTGCACTCATCCAGGCAGAGTATTCCATCACACTCCTGACTTGTGCCTTATAGATGGTGCACAGGCATTGGGGAGACAGGTGGTGAGTTACTCGCCACAGAATTCCCAGCCTCTTACCTGCTCTTGTAGACACAGCATTTATGTGGCTGGTCCAGTTCAGTTTCTGGTCAATAGTGACATCTACAATGTTGATCATGGGGAATTCAGCCATTGTAATGCCATTAAAAGCCATGGGGAGATGGTTAGATTCTCTCTTGCTTGAGATGGTCATTGCCTGGAACTTGTGTGGCATGAATGTTACTTGCCACTTATCAGACCACGCCTGGATGTTGCCCAGGTCTTGCTGCATCTGGACATGGGCTGCTTCAGTATCTGAGGAATCACGAATGGTGAACACTGCACAATCAGCAGCAAACATACCCACGTCTGATGGAGAGGAGGCCATTGATGAAGCAGCTGAAAATGGTTGGGCCTTCGGACACTACCGAGGAATTCCTGCAGTGATGTCCTGGAGCGGAGATGATTGACCTCCAACAACCACAACTATCTTTCCTTTGTCCTAGGTATGACGCCAACCAGCAGAGTTTTCCCTGATTCCCATTTTCTCCAGTTTTGCTAGGGCTCCTTGATGCCATATTCGGTCAAATGCTGCACTGATGCAGTCACTCTCACCTCAGATCTGGAGTTCAGCTTTTTTGTCCCTGTTTAGACCAAGGCTGTAATGAGGTCAGGAGCTGAGTGGCCCTGGCAGAACCCAAACTGAGCATCAGTCATCAGGTTATTGCTGAGCAACTGCCGCTTGATTGCACTGTTGACGACCCCTTCCATCACTTTGCTGATGATCAATAGTAGAGTGATAGGGCAGTAAATGGCCAGGCTGGATTTGTCCTGCTTTTTGTGCACAGGACATACCAGGGCAATTTTCTACATTGCCGGGTAGATGCCAGTGTTGTAGAATTCTGTTGCTGAAAAATATCAAGCTATACATTCCAGAAATTGAGAGATCTGAAGGGGTGAAACCATTTGGAAATATTAATAACTAACATAAATTTTGGTTTAGAAAGGGCATATAGAATTGATTGTTCAAATGAGACCCAGTCAGACAAAAGAACAAAGGGCATCCATTTTGAAATTTCGAAAAGGAAACCAATTTCAAACCTATAATGAGTGATATTTGCTCAAAACATACAAAATAAAACATCTCTAAGTCAGGAATAAATGATATACAATGTCCCAAGCTTGATGGATCAAAGACACAGTCAGTCCAATTACATTAAATATTAAATTTGATAAGCAGCTTCCCAGAAAAACAGGCTACTTTCTGGAAACAAAGGGCCAAAGTCATAGGATCAAAAGGTTGATGGGGGTTGAAGGAAGTTACTGATACAGAGAAGTGAGGCCAGAGAGAAAGATTAAAAACATGAAAATTTTAAATTTGATTATTAGGAGCCACTGTAGGTCTGTGAGAACAGGCTTGCTGCAACCTTATCGAGTATTAGACAAAATGGAACAAAAACAAGAAATGCTGGATTCACTCAGCAGGTCTGGCAGCATCTGTGGAAAGAGAAGCAGAGTTAACGTTTCGGGTCAGTGACCCTTCTTCGGAACTGACAAATATTAGAAAAGTCACAGATTATAAACAAGTGAGGTGGGGGTTGGGCAAGAGATAACAAAGGAGAAGGTGCAGATTGGACCAGGCCACATAGCTGACCAAAAGGTCATGGAGCAAAGGCAAACAATATGTTAATGGTGTGTTGAAAGACAAAGCATTAGTACAGATTAGGTGTGAATATACTGAATATTGAACATCAGCAAGTACAAACCTGAAGAAAAACAACCTGAAAAAAACAGTGGGTGAACAAACTAAGATGAACTGAAATAAATACAAAAAAAGATTGTAAAAAATGTAAAAAGGAATGCCAAAAAAAAAGGGAAGAAAAAATAACTAAAAATGAAAGTAAAGTGGGGGGCTGTCATGCTCTGAAATTATTGAACTCAATGTTCAGACCGGCAGGCTGTAATGTGCCTAATTAGACAAAATGGTCTGCACATCACAGCCCGAGTGTTGAAGATAAACTTTATAGGCATTTGAGCAAGGAAAACTCAAAACCAATACAATGAAAATGCTGGTTAGATGTACCAAAGTTAAGTATTGAAAAAAAAATTCAGAAACAGACTTGTTGGAACAGGCAGTGGACTTGCAGCCTGCATTCTAAAGCCATCCTAATCAGGATCTCTCTGAAAAGTACAGTAAAGGTGAAACTCGCATAATTAGTGAGCGATCAGTGTGGCTGGATTTGTTCATTACTCACTTGAGAAATTATTCAAATATATTTGCTCACCTTCATGAGGCTCAGTATCTGAATCCCCAAAGACTTCATCTTGATAGCGGAAAATATCATTGTGCACATAAAACTTGTTTGCAACAGAACCCTGAGAAGAAAACGAAAGATGAGGCAACAAAGACAAATCATACCAATGAGCATTAATCATTTTCTCCCTCTTACAAAACTTTACACTGTGCACTTCACTCTGTACCATGATCAATGTTAGCATCACAGGTTTAATACTTGAATAATATTGTTAAGTATCACTAGAAACACTGACAAGTGGGTCTGGAAAGGTGAAACCAGATTCTGGCGATTTTTCCCCTTTGTTTTTTTCCGGTTCTCAAAAGACAGGACTCCTTGATGGACTGGGATTCTACAGGTACTCTCCATATCTCACTCATTTTGCTAATTTTCATAGGCAAACCATAACAACGAATCTTGGCATGCTTCTTTAACCACTGTGGTTATACTGGCAAGCTTTGATCCTGTTCTCATACATTACTAAACTGTTGAAAGTGTACTTGTCTGCATAATCAGAAACAAGAAGCCTAGCGCAAGAGTCATTGACTAGACAAATAAAACTGCGAACGGTACAGGAGATCCTACAACACCAAAATAAATCAAATCAACCGTACCAAAATACTAGCATGTGCTCTCCAATAACTGAACTTTCCAGATTAGAAGTCTTTCAACTCCAGATTTTTTTTTTTTTAATAAAGTATTTGTGCTTATAGAAATATAATAAAAACCACAGCAAAAACAAGTAAAAAGCTTCAGCTAGTCACTGCAAAGAAGATTTCAATGAAACTTATTTCTCCTCTTCCTAGCAGAAGTCTCATACACTTCAAAAGGGAGCAAGGTAAATGTATGAAAGTATTATCGAACTAGTTCTCTTACCTCAGGAGCTAAGACAAAAGTCTGCATGAAGCGTCTCATGGGCTGTCTGTTGTTGGACAGCTCACCCATAACCTGTACTACCACTCCATCGTTCAATGTAGCGTGAGCGTCTACATGTTTGATCTTCGTGTGGCAGTCACGGAACTGAAGAGACATAACTTTCTTGTGGATTTCCTACAGAAAAGATAAGGCAAGCTTAGGGTTTCAGATGATGAGATTCTAAAACATCAAAATCGTATTCACTATTCACAAAGAATGATGTCTTTTGTATTGCTTGAAACATGAAGACTGGTCAGATGCAAACTATCCAGGCAATCCCTAAATTTAAGCTAGACATTTCAAACTGTTTGGGTCTACCTGCACATAGATTTTTCCCCAAGCGATTGTTCCTCATATTGTTACAATTCCACGTCAAGACAAATTGCCAATATAAATTTGCAACCAAAATAGAAAATAGAAGGGCCAGCCACATCTGAACCGTAACTTGTCTGTTCTCTCTACAGATGCTGACTCACCTACTGTATGTTTATAGCATTTTCAGTTTCTGATTAGCGGCATATGCATTATTTTGCTTTTCTCTTGCTGTGAACTAGGTGCTATTTAAGAGTTTAGACCTAGGTTACGTAAAGAAAGAGTTAACATTTCAGATTGGTGGCCTGCCAGAACCTGAAATGTTAACTGTTTCCCCTGTCTGAACGTCTTTTCGTTCTTCGGAACTCCGAAGTATCAGTGACCCAAAACGTTAACTCTGCTTCTCTTTCCACAGATGCTGCCAGACCTGCTGAGTGGTTCCAGCATTTCCTGTTTTTATTTCAGATTTCCAGCATCCGCGGTATTTTGCTTTTAAAACATTGAGCTATGTCGCCAGATCAGTAGAGCTTAACTCAAGCCCCTAGTGCTGAATCTTTGCTCATCAGTCCTCAGCTTGAAAACTACACTCATTTCTGGTCAGTGAAACACATGGAAACGTTCAATCCCTTAAAAGGTGCAGAGAAAGGCAATGAGACTTATCCTCAGCATCACAATACCGCATTATGAAAAAAGTTTAGCCTTGAAAGGCGATACACGACAAAGGAATTTAAAGGTATACAAGCAGGCAATAGCTCATGACAGGGGACTTTAGTTGATATACAAAGAGGCACGTCTTATGGTGGAGACATTTAAACAAATACTTTCTATGTCTTCACGGTAGAAGACAAAATAAAATTTCTGGAAGTGGTGGGGAAGCAACCATCTAGTGAAAATGAGGAACTTAAGGAAATTAGTATTAACAATGAAATAGCACTGGAGAAGTTAATGGGATTAAAAGCTGACAAATGGTCGACATCCTAGGATTTTAAAAGAGGTAGCTTCAGAGAGTGGATGCATTGGTTTCGATCTTCCAGAATTCCTAGATTCTTAGAAAACATGCCTGGACAGAGTTGACACTGATTTATGAAAAGGAAAGTTTTGAGGATGTAACTGTAGTGTAGATAAGTGGAACCAGTGCATTTGGATTTTCAAAATGCATTCAATAATATGCCACACGAGAGGTTGCCAAAGAAAGTGAGGGCTCATGGGAATATTAAGATGGATTGAGGATTGGCTAATGGACAGAAAACAGAGCGTAGAAATAAAGAAGTAATTTTTGGATGAGCAGGCTATAAGTATCACAAAGATTAGTGCTTGCGCCTCAACTAATTGCAATCTATATCAATGACTTAGATGAGAGGACTGAGTTTAATGTAGCCATGTTTGCTGACAATACAAAGTTAAGTGGTAAAGTAAGCCGTGAAAAGGTGGTTGCAGAAGGATTTAGAAAGGTTAACTGAATGGACAAAAATGTGGTAGCTGGAATAGAATACATAATGTGGAGAAGTGTGAAGTTATCCACTTTTGAAGGGCAAGTAGAAAAGCAGAATTTCCTTTGAAAAGATGAGAAACTGGGAAATATTGGTATTCAAAAGGACCTGGATGTCCTTTTTCATGGCAGAAAGTTTACAGGCTAGTAATTAAGAAATTAGCCTTTATTGCAAAGGGATTGGAGCACAAGTCATAAAGAAATCTTACTGCAATTGTATAGGGTCTTAATAAGACCACACCTCAAGTCTATATAGAGTTTTGGTCGCCTTACCCAAGGAAGGATATACTTGCTTTAGAAGAAGGTTCACTAAACTGATTCCTAGGATGAGGGGATTATTAGATGAGGGGAGATTGAGTAATTATTCTGTATAGTATAGAAAATTGAGGGGTGATCTCGTTGAAACATATAAAATTCTTAAGGGGCTTGACAGTTCCGAAGAAGGGTCACTGACCCGAAACGTTAACTCTGCTTCTCTTTCCACAGATGCTGCCAGACCTGCTGAGTGATTCCAGCATTTCTTGTTTTTGTTTGTGTTGACAGGATAGATGTTGGGATGGGATGTTTTCCCTGGCTGGGGAGTTTAAAACTAGGGGTTGGCCATTTAGCACTGAGAAGAGGGGAAATTTCTTCACTCAAAGGGTTGTGGGTCTTTGGAATTCTCTACTGCAGAGAACTGTGGATGCTCAGTCATTCAGTATATTCAAATCAGAGATCACTAGATTTTTAGATACAGAGGGAATCAATGGTTTTGGTGATATTGCAGCAAGGTGTAACTGAGATATATCGGCCATGATCTTGTTGAATGAAGGAGCAGGTTCAAAAAGCCAAATGGCCTACATCTGCTCTTATTTCGTATGTTCTTATGGTCTCATTCTGGACAATAATTCCATGAGCATCAACAATCATTCAACTTAAACAGTGAGCACTACCAAGTTATTTTACAAAGGAGGGCGAGGAGCAAAATAAATGTCATAACTGTGTCAAATTTTGGCCATACAAAATGTTTCTACACACAATTTCCTGCAGCATAAGTGACTTGCGAGAAATCACCTCGATCTTCGTGCTTCATAGTTCAGGTGCTACTAGCCTAGTTTCTAAATCTGTACTTCGAAAACAAGTTTAATCCGCATTTTAATGAACAATCTCATCATTTTTAATTGTGTAGAGACATTGAATTAGACTCTACACGTAGCTTTAGCAGCCTCTTGCTGTCAGTCAGTCTTAAGGAGCTCAATGGGAAGTTTTATTACTTAATCCATGCCTACTGCTAAGGTAAATAACTAGGTAAGTTGGGAGATTTGATGAACAAAACATGTCAACTGGTAAATTAGTGTCAGTTTTTAAACTGCATTTGCATCACTGAATGATTGGATCAAAAAATCCTATTGCTAACTAGAGAAAGCATTAATATCAAGAGAAGTAGCAAGACAATTGGAACATGCTCGCTTTAGCAGTAGGATTATTAGGTAAATATTAAAGCCTCAGCTATATATGCCTACATACCTAAGCAATCCAGTAACAGAAACTCAAAGAAAATCTGGAGATTGGACAGTCTGCCAAGGCATTTATAGCACTGAATCCGAACAGCCACAATGACAAGAATCTTGTTTCAGGTAGCAGAGCTCAAATTGCAACCTCCCCCTGAATAGTAACCAGTGCTGAGAGCACTCTGGTTTTAATCCAGAAGTACAGCAAGCAGCTGCAAATCTTGCACAGTTAGACCCACTAGAAGCTTTGGTATGCAACTTTATACATTTGTATATAAGTAAGAACATTACCGCTTGTCCATACACTGCCTCTGCTGGATCTCCATTTGAAGTCAAACCACCATGAACATATGAAGAATTCTTTCCATAAAACCTACAATACAAAACTTTTTTTTAGTGGAACATCCCTATCATTGTATGTAAGAGAAAGCGCACATCACCATGAACAGCTAAGTCTTTCTTCTATGACCAGAAAGGATATCAATTACAGTACAAAACCAAAAAACAGTCAAATACAAGAATATGCCTCATTAAGAATTAATATTTCGACTTCTGGTTTTAAAGTTTTAAAATATACAGTCTGAAAAACATGCAACGATTCAGGACAGTAGGGAAGAACTTCAGTGCTGTGCAAAAAAACTCTATCCCTGAAGCTTCCAACATACTAAAAACTATCCATCAGTGGATTAACAGAATGTTAGACCCATTGAACGGAAGCTTCAACATCCATAAAGAAAACTCTCACACCCTTAATTAATATCAAAGTTCACAAAACATTACTAATACAGTAACATGGAAGAACTCCCTAATGCAGTCAATTTCAAATAAAAATAGTTAAGCAGTAAATTTATCACAGTCCAAATGAAGATGAACAGATGCAATTGTTAGCTTGAGTTATGCCAATATGGAATGCTGTCTGAAAGGGTGGTGGAAGATGATTAATAGTAACTTTCTGAAGGGAACTGGACATATACTTGAAAAGGAAAAGATTCACAGGGCTATGGGAAACAGCAGTGAACTGGGACTGATAGGATAGTTCCAATTCAAAGACCGGCAGAGGCATAATGGGCTGAATGGCCTCCTTCTGTGCTGTATGAATCCCATGATTAGTCATCCTTTTATCCAGAGTGGCAAAGTCAGCACTATTTTCACTCACCAGTAATTCCCATATGTAATGAACAACACTGCCTGCAGGTAAGCTGTCACATTACTGGTGGCAACAGCACATTTCAGAACTAATTCAGAGTCCCAATGCATTGATGATTTAACAGAAGCTATATTATATAAAACTTTAAAACTGAAAACACATTACAAAATTTTACTCCATTTACAGTACTGGAGACACACCGGAAACACATGCAGTGGAAAGAATACCCCACTCAGAACAGCATTAATGGCTTGAGAGCGCTCGTGTACAAGGAAGCAACTACTGCCTGCAACTGACAGAGATGGATTAGCCTAAGAGCATATATTTCCTTACAAATACATCCGATTCAAAAGTAATAGCTTATGTCAAATCTGCAATAAACAACATTTCTAAGTGCCATGGGCCTTCTTCACAAAATATAATTTTATAAACTTGCTGCAGTTGAGCCAGTAAATACTTTCCTTAAAGTTGTAATTAATTCTACAGAGGACTTAAGGGATTAGTAAAATATAAAAGTTACCACCCAGAGGGGAAAGGTACTGAGCAGAACCACAGGCACCAAAAGATATGTAATTCAAGTATAGGTTTCAGAATACAATTGTTATGGCCAAAATGAACAAGCTTCAGCCAAGCAACTGATACACTATGGACTGACAGGAACAGATTTAACAAGCTGTCTCATTCAGCCTGAAAGTGACAGCTCAATTTCACTTTTTTGTCTCTTGCTACAATTTCCACACCGAAATGACCAAGCCAAACCCTTCCCAGGCTTTAGCTAACTGAGTCACCAATGTGCCCTTGCTTTCATTCAGCACAGAAAAGCAGACGTTTGCAAAAATGCCAACGTACCTGTGTAAATAGTCAGGGGCCTGGTTCAGCAGCGTGTAATACTGCCTCACAAATTCCCGCCCGACAAGCAGGGGACTTGGCTTCTCCATCACCATCTCTTTGGTCAACTGAGAGTTGCTATAAAAAGAATTTAGAAAATAAACAGGGATACCTTGATAGGGTATACAAACCAATCTGCTCAACAAAGAATTAGTTTGAAGAGGATCGAGCCGAAAACATAAAACTACTAATTCAGCAATAATTCAGAAAAATATAACTCAAACAGGCACAAGGATTGTAAAAACTGGTGCAATGGGTTCTCATTCACAGCTGGGATAGACTGAAGGAAGCTTTACTCTGCACTTGACTATGTAAAGTCCAACTTGGAAGTGCGACACACCCTAGGTACCCCATACTCCAGCATTAATATCCCTTAACTGGGTAAGCAAATTATAAAAAATCAACATATTTTTGAAACCAGCTAGGTGCTCACTTCTCACGACATAAGGACATAAATAGGTGTAGGCCATTCGGCCCCTCAAGTCTGTTTTGCCATTCAATAAGACCATGGCTGAGTTGATTGTGACCTTAACTCCACTTTCCTGCATGCCCTCTTGACTCCTTTGTAGATCAATAATCTGTCCAGCTCAGCCTGCAATATCTTCAATAACCCAGCCTCCACGACTCTCTGGGGTAGAGAATTCCAAAGATTCACAACCCTGAGAAGCAATTCTTCCTCAATTGTCTTAAACTGGAGACCCCTTGTTCTGAAACTGTACTTCCTAGTTCTAGATTCTCCCATGAGGAAAAACATCCTCTCAGCATCTACCCTGTCAAGCCCCGTCAGAATCTTAAATGTTTCAATAAGATCACCTGTCATTCTTTTAAACTCCAACGAGTATAGGCCCAAACATTCCTCGTAAGTCAACTCCTTCATCCCAGGAATCAACCTAGTGAACCTTCTCTGAACTACCTCCAATGTAAGTACATCTCTCATTTAATAAGGAGACCAAAACTATAAGCAGACCTCTAGATGTGGTCTCACCAATGCCCAATACAGTTGTAACAAGACTTCTTTACTTTTAATACTCCAACCCCTTTGCAATAAAGGCCAAAGTTCCATTTGCATCCCTCATTACTTGCTATAGTTTGAGTGATTGATGTACAAGGACACCCAGATCCCTTTGTATCTCAACATTCTGTGGTCTCTCTTCATTTAAATAATAGTCTCCTTTTCTACTCTTCCTACCAAAGTGGATAACCTTACATTTTCCCACATTATACTCTATCTGCCAAATTTTTTCACTATCACTTAACCTATCTATAGCCCTTTGCAGACTATGCCCTCCTCACAACTTGCTTTCCCACCTATCTTTGTATCAGCAGCAAATTTAACTAAAATATAGTCTATCCCTTCATCCAAGTCATTAGATTGTAAATAGTTGAGGGCCCAGTTGAGACCTAGATTTAATTGCAGCCTATACAAAGGGATGACATTAGTTGTAAAAGTCCTGTGAAATAGACACAGATTCACAACCGAAAATGCAAGAAATTCGCAATCTCAGTTAGAGTCATGCCAGGATAAAGCAGAAAATGGAAAACTGTCTGATTAAATCACAGATGCTCATCTGAGACTGGATAAGATAATAGGAAATGTACCTGCACCTAGCCATTATACTTTATCCAACTAGCTATAAGGGGGGGGAAAGTTTTCTTTTTAAATCCAGGCAGCGATTGAGAATAATCTACAAAACTACTTAATTCCACCCACTGCAGCAGGCAACATCTGTTATAGCCCTCATAATGCCACATGCACTAGTATTTGGCACATGGCTCCAAAACCAGGCACCATAAATAGAAGATAGCCACGAATAAACCCAATAGGGAATTTAGGGGTAGCTTCTTTACCCATTAGAGTGGTTAGAATGTGGAATGTGTAGAGTAGTTGAGGCGCCTTTAAGGGAAAGCTAAATAGGGTTAGATGGAGTAGGTTGGAGAAAGATTGGGAAAAGCATAAACGCCGGCATTGACCAGCTGGTCCGAATGGCCTGTTTCCATGCTGCAAATTTTATGAAGCCATTTTGAAGTTCAATACAACATCTTCTGAAGTTAGGAAACATCAACTTTTCTGCCCTCATTTTTTAAAATTCATATCTAATGAATTATGCAGTTGAATCACGTGATGTGATCACACCAACTCTACACCAAAATGTTATCAAAAAGTGAAAGATAAGGCTAAGCAGTATAACAATAAAAATACACTTTTATTATGCTAATTGCATAATGCACCTGTATTTTACTGTAAGGCACTTTATTGGTGAGCTGACACATCTAACTTAACCAGTTTTGCCTTCGGGTCACCAGAGTAATTAATGCCATAGTGAGCCCATTATGATTGTCAGTTGTATTATGACAAACACCGTGTCAAAGATGGGTCAGGCAGTATTTGGGCAGAAAACACAGTTGCAGTCCACTCAACCTGCCCAATTTCAAGAAAGGCTGCGCTGATAAGGTAACAGCATTGAAAGCAGTATTATTTTCCTCACCCTGGTTTGTTTGCACAATTTGTAGGTTAGTCTCTTTAATAGTAGCATTATTCTATTCATGAAGCCTGTACCTTTAAATTGGTCATCTCAAGATTTCTTTGCGTTTTCACTGATATTCTCTCAGATTGTTTACTTAGTATTACATCAGAATATTCAGTAGATATTTACACTTATTTTTACAAAACAGCTGTCCATACCACCATATAAACAGACTTGCTTGGAGAATTACTCCAGCAAATGCCACTCAAAAGAAAGCAAAAATAAAACAAAGTCAAATTGACACAGCCAGATCTAACACAAAATGTCATAACTTTCTGCTATGGAGTTCCAATAGTGAGAAATATGCAGTTTGGTCAGAAACACCCCAAACCAGAGTTCAAAGCCCAGCAGCAGGCTGTTTTCCTTTTGTTTCTGCTACTGCCCAAATTACCATGATAGACAGGAACAGGTCTTTTCAGTTTCAAATTTCATCCTGGACAATTCTGCAAACACTGTAGGACTTGAGGAGAGTCCATTTCCAATGTTGGCATGTGGTGCCAAACATTGACATTTTGCAATTAATTTACAAAGCAATATATACATTTTGAGGGCTTCTCCTCTTGAACCCGGCACCCAAAGAAATTAAGGATTAGAAGAGATATTTGGCCATTTTTAAAAAGGGGTGACAATGCCAAAACGTTTTATTTTTTTCTGAATTGGACAGAAAAAAACTGGCATTCTCTTTCCAATTGATTCAGTATTATCTGCAACTCATTCTCACAACTCATACATGAGAGGTATGTTTAAATCGAAGACTCCTGTTCCCCTGAAATGCCCAGTGATTGGGGGATCAACTCTCAGAAATGGAGATTGCCAGACAATGCCTGAACACCCTCTCAAGTCTCGCCGCCTTGCCACATGTGGACAGTGCATAAGATGGTCCAATTCTAATTGCGGGGCGGCGATGCCGCGGTGGGCTCAGTGGCGGCAGCCACAGCCGAGGCGAACACGTGGAAGGGGAAACAAGGCCCCAGCCGGGCAGGAAGCTGCGCCTCGCCCGCTCAATCGATGAGGGAATCCGGTGCTCGGCGACGGGTGGCTCACCGAGGCCCAGTCCCAGGTGTCAACCACGTGTAACGGGCTTGGACTCGAGCCAGAGGCCGCCCTCCCTCATCCTATCCCGCGCAGCATCGGCTCCGCCAGGGCGACAGGGACGGCAGTTTCAGAGGGGGAGCGAGCGGCGCCGGTGGAGACAGGATCAGGCCGAGGCCCTGCGCCGTTACCCGGTACCCAAAACAGGAACAAAGGCCGGAACGACAGTCCCCCCCCCCCACCCCCTTCAACGCCCGGCGGAAAGGCCACCACAACCCCAAGAGCCACACACACCAACCCCGCTCCGCCCAGCCGCTGCACCCAGGCAAACGTCGACTCCCCGACAACCAGGGCCGCGATGCAGCGGGGGCTCTCCGTAAAATGGCGGCGGCCTCTCTGCCCCCACCGTTGCCTCCACCCGGTCCCGGTCGCTGCTCCCCGCCCGCACCCCGGCGCCCGCGCCTCACAGGACCCGCTCACTCACCGCAGGAAACCGGGGGAGGGGGAAAGGGAGGGAGGCCGAGCGAGCTTCAAGCGAGAAGGGCGGGTGAACCTTCAGCTTCTCAATCCGCGCACTAAAATAAGTTGGGGGGTTTTTTCGTCTAAAAAATAAAATACCCGCACCACCAAGAACAGTGCCGGCTAGATCACACACTAACCTGCTGGCAGAAAGGCTGCGTGATTGACAACCTCGGCAGTCAATCGCGGGCTGGCTCGCACAGCAGGGGGCTGAGGTCTCGAAAAGGTAAGCCAATGGGGAACAGGAGCGGGTTCAGCTACTAGCACGTTAGATAGACCGGCAAAGGCGCCAGGAGCTGCAGGGAAACCCCGTAGAGGGGGTGGCCGTCTCTCCAGTGACAGCCAATCACATCTGGTATCAGCTTTGACTGACAGCTAGAGGGTGGGCTCTGGCAGAGCCAGCTGTCTCCATATAAGGATTGTGTGCAAACTTGGAGGTAGGTGGTGTAAGTTAGAGCCACATAAGTAAAATGTTTTAAAAGTGTTTTTTTCAGTGTAGAGAATCGTGCAAATTATGATAAATATACTTTAAATAGAGATGAAACAGATGTCAAACCTCTGAAGAAGATTGCAATACTTTTATACTTCTCAGCTGGGATGATTCATTATGTCACAAATGCTGTCATCGGGCAAGCACAACGTCACTGGTGAATCATTTTGAACATCCTCTCAACGTCTAACAATTTTTAACATACCAACTCCATTGCTGTGTCTAAGTAAAAGTAGTTCCCTTCACCTGGGTGAAAGAAAAATTCATTCTCGAAGGTAATGGTTAATAATAGTTTGTTGCTTGATGTAGACACCATGCCATCTTTACCAGTTAAATGTGTTGTGCACGTTAATTATAGCTTTAATTTTTGGTGTTGAAGGCATTGGTAGTGCCTCCTCTAATTGCTAGTGTTCAGTCTGCTCTATTCTGCTCAAATTGATAAGAAATAGGCCCTTTGAGACTGCTCTGCCATTCAGTAAGATGATGACTGATCTACCTCAAATCGACCATTCCACGCTGTCCCCATATTCCTTAATTTTATTTGTATCCAGAAATCTAGCCATTTCTGTTTTAAATATACTCAACGACTGAGCATCCACAACCCTCTGGGATAGAGAATTCCAAAGATCCACAATCTTTGAGTAAAGCAACCTTAACAGCATCTACCCCAACAAGCCCCTAAAGAATTTTATATGGTTCTGTCAGATCGTGTCTAATTCTTCTAAATTCTATGAAAGGAGATTGAGGGGAGATTTAATAAAAGTGTACAAAATTATGACAGGTTTAAGTAACTGAGACAAGGAAAAACTTCCCATTAACACATGGTACAAGGACTAGGGGACACAGATTGAAAGCTTTGGGCAAAAGCTGCAGGGGGAATATGAGGAAGCACTTTTTTACGCAGCGGGTGGTAATGATCTGGAACTTGCTGCCCACTAGAGTGGTGGAAGCGGAGACGATCAATGACTTCAAGAGGAAGTTGGATGGCCACCTGAGAGAAATAGACTTGCAAAGCTACGGGTATCGAGCTGGGGAGTGGGACTGACTGCACAGCTCTGTGGAGAGCCAGCATGGACTCGATGGGCTGAATGGGCTCATTCTGTTCCATAAATGACTCTCTGACTCTAAATGTAGTCCTCGTCAATTCAATCTCTCCTCATAGGACAATCCCCTCATCCCATAAATCAGTCTAGCGAACATTTGTTGCACTCCCTCTAAGGCAAGTATATCCTTCCTTAGGTAAAGAGATATAGTACTCAAGGTTTGGTCTCATCAAGGCCCTATACAATTGCAATAAGACTTCTTCACTCCGACATTCCAATCCCTTTGCAATAAAGGCGAACATACCATTTGCTTTCCTAATTGCTATCTGTTACTTGCATGTTAACTTTCTGTGATTCCTGTACATTGACACCCAGGTCCTTCTGAATACCAACATTTCCCAGGCTATCACCATTTAAAAAGTTCTGCTTTTTTTTTCTATTATCTTCCCTCAGCTTCCTCTGTTCCAAAGAAAACAACCCCAGCCGATCCAATCGTTCCACATAGCTAAAATTCTCCAGTCCTGGCAACATCCTTGTAAATCTCCTCTGTACCCTCTCTAGTTCGATCACACTCTTCACGTAATGTGGTGACCAGAACTGCACACATAGAATGGTTACAGCACAGAAGGAGGCCATTTGGCCCTTTGTGTCCATGCAGCTCTCTGCAAGAGCAATGCAGCTAGGTCCACTCTCCCATGATTTCCCTGTAGCCCTGCAAATTCTTTCTCTTCAGATAATTATTCAAATAATTCACTTTTGAAAGCCATGATTAAATCTGCCTCCACCACAGTCTCAGGCAGTGCATTCCAGATCCTAACCACTTGCTGCATTTAAAAAAAGTTTTCCTCATGTTGCCTTTGGTTCTTTTGCCAGTCACCATAAATTGGTGCCCTCTGGTTCTTGATTCTCCCACCAATGGGAACAGTTTCTCCCTAACTACTCTGTCCAGACCCCTCGTGATTTTGAACACCTCTATCAAATCTCCTTTCAACCTTCACTAAGAAGATCAGCCCCAGCTTCTCCAATCTGTAATTGAAGTTTCTCATCCCTCGAACCATTCTCGTAATTTTTTTCTGCATCCTTTTTAATGCCTTCCCATCCTTCTTAAAGTGTGGTGCCCAGACTTGGGCACACTATTCCAATTGAGGCCAAACAAGTGTTTTATAAAGGTTCACTATAAACTTCCTTGCTTTTGTATGCTATGTCTCTATTTATAAAGCCCAGGATCTGGTATGCCTTATTAACCACTTTCACAACCTGCACAGTACTCTAGCTGAGGCCTAACTAGTGTTTTTATATATAAAAACAAGAAATGCTGGAAATGCTCAGCAGGTCTGGCAGCATCTGTGGAGAGAGAAGTAGAGTTAACGTTTCAGGACAGTGACCCTTCATCAGAACTTCAGGACATAGTGTTTTATACAGATGGGCAATAAATATTGCCTGCCAGTATCATCCACATCCCGAGAAGAACATTTTTTTTTAAAGGTGGTTTTTTTGTACAATCCCATGAATATAACAATCCCTGTTTATTTTTGATCTCTAACCATATTGACACTATCTGAACTTTTTGACATACATCAGTCTTTTCTATAGTAACAAAAATAGAAAATGCTGGAAATACTTAGCAGGTCAGGCAAGAGAGGAAAACAGTGTTAACAGATGGAATTTTAACCCCCAAGAATGAGTGGGTTGGGAGAGGGTGGAGAGTGAAAATTGGTGATTTTTTTATAGCAGAAGCACAACCCGACTCCAATGGACTCACATCCAAGCTTAACGAAGGCCCATTTGGATGCGAGTGAGAAATCTCCTCGCCAAAGCCAGGGATTTCTTAATTGGATGTAGGCAGGTACTTGGGAGACGTTAATGACCTTTTTTTAATGGTTTTTAACTTGGCTGTAAATTTAACTTGAGCAGGATGGATTTTCTGGGGTTTGGAAAACTGAGCAGAGAAACGGAGGCAAGTTTGAGCAGTAGTTCAGGTGGGAATTTAAACTTGGCATTGTCCAATCTAGACAAAATCTCACTTATTGCAGTTGGTTTTCTCAGTTCCCCCGGCAAACTTTGACGGAGAGTACTTGTCTGGATACGGCTTTTCTCAACCTTTGAAGGTTTCATATTGACAAAATTAACTTGGGAGGCACCTTGGATGTGTTTGACAGTACATCAGAAGATGAAGACCATCACCATCCATGGCAGTGACAACATGTTGTGGTGGGATCAGTACATGCACAGGAAGGAGGTGCATTGGGGAAAGGTGCATAGGAAAAGAGGCTGAGGTCACAGAAGGCACTGCAGACAGAGTCTTAACTTCCTCGATCTCTCAGAAAAGCAATGCTTCCACAGACTGAAGTTGTCATGTCAGGTGATGGTAGACATCAGCAGGCTCTTACAGGAAGACTTACTCCCTACTGGACCTGCAGGCCATGCAGTATTAGTGGTTGTGAAAGTGACCATCGTCCTCAACTTTATGGCCTCTGGGTCCTATCAGGCTGCTATTGGTGACATATCCAGGATCTCCTGGATCAGTTGAGATGATTAAATGACAAAAAGCGTGATGGTGCAAGGCATAAGGGGATGATGGGACAATGAAATAAACAAAAGATGGGTCTAGAGAAGCTGTAAGTGGCAGCAGCATAACCATTACTGTTTCCAAAAAGATGGGAGCAGTGGTTATGATCTGAAATTGCTAAACTCGATGTTGAGTTTGAAAAGTTGTAAAATGCCTAATGGAAAAATGAGATGCTGTCCCTCGAGCTCCCATTGAGCTTCATTGAAGTAGTGTAGGAGGCCGAGGACAGAGAGGTCAGAGTGGGAGTGGGACGGAGAAATACAATGGCAAGCGATTGAAAACTTAGCATCATGCTTCCTGATTGAACGGAGCTTTTCATCAAAGATTTCACCCAATCTGAGTTTGATTGTCCCCAATGTAGAGGAAGCCAAATCGTGAGCAGCCGATACAGGATACAGTATACAAGTAAATCACTTTCACCTGAAGAGGGTTTCTGGGTCCCTGGAGATGAAAGGGCAGGCGTTGGAAAGATGACAAGGGAATGCGAGTGGATGCTGCAGGGTGTCACAGAGTGGATGGTCCCATTGGAATACTGAAGGGAAGGGGAAGATGAGTTTGATGGTGGCATCAAGCTGGAAATGGCAGAAATTCGGAGGATGATCTGTTGAATGAGGAGCCCGGTGGGGTGGACGGTGAGATTGTGATTCTGGGGGTGAAGTCATAAGTGTGGGAGGGCCCGACCAGCCATTGTGAAAGGGAATCCTCGTTTGAAGAAAAAGAAAGCCATATCAGAAGCGCTGGGTGGAAGGTAGCATCATCAGAACAGATGCAATGGAGACAGAGAAACTGGGAGAATGGAATAGAATCCTTAAAGGAAGCGAGCGGAAGGAAGTGTAACCAAGGTAGCTATGGGAGTCAGTGGGCTTCTAGTAGATATTGATTGACAATCCATCCCCAGAAATGTAGATAGAGAAAGCGAGCGAAAGGAAGAGAAGAGTCAGAGGTAGACCATATGAATGTGAGGGAGGGGTGGAAATTGTAAGTAAAGCTGATGAGATTTTCCCATTCAAAGCAAGAACGGGAAACAGCACCGATACAATCATTAATGTACTAGAAAAAGAGATGAGGAGGGGACCTGAGTAGAACTGGAGCAAAGAATGTTCCACGTATTCCTTGAAAAGGCAGGCATTGCTAAGACCCATGTGGGTTCCTATTTTGACACCTGTTATTTGGAGGCTGTGAATAAGTTAAAGGGGAATTGTTCAATATAGGAGCTTGTTCAGCCAGGTGATGGAGGATGATGGTGGATGGGAACCAGTTGGATCTTTGTTCAAGGAAGAAGCGTAGAGCCCTCAGACCATCCTGATGGGGGTGTAGTGGAACTGGATGTCATGATGAAAAGGAGACAGCTAGTAACTGGAAACAGTTGAACTGTTGGAGGTCATCAGAAAAGTCTCAGATGCAGGTCGGAACAGACTGGACAAGAGAAGAAAAAAATCGAGATAGGAAGAAATAAGTTCCATGAAGCAAAAACATGCTGAAATGATAGACCTACCAGGGCAGTCGTGTTTGGGAAGGAGGTATAAAACGGGTTGTGAGATTGAAGGCCGTGCTATAGGAGTTCTTTCTATAACATGCCTTTCCATCTTCACCAGTATTGACGCTGTTTTTTACTTTTCAATCCCTCCTAAAAATATTACAACCTAATATGTTTGTTTTCTATTTTTGCCCAGTTTGCATTCAAGTTTGTCTAAATGGTAGGAAATATTTATCTTCCTAAAACATAATTGTCTCTAATTCCTCCGGTTTATTTCCCACACTCTGAGCATTGCAATACTTTCACTTTATGTTTTATTTTATCATAAAATGCTGCTCCTTTTCCATTGATTCTTTTTGCCAAGCAGCTTGTTCAATTATCTTAGTCTTTTAACCAATTAGTTTATTTTCTTCTTCTATTCCATTTACTCCTTCTATATGTGACCCCTTTTTCTAAATTCTTTTAATTTATATATTAACCTAATCTACTTCTACTTTCTATGCTCTTTCTGATTGCTTTTATTTCTTCTGCCCCCCTCCTTCTGAGTTTAAATAACTCTGCATTTCACTGTTTATCCATTTTTCTCGTATATTAGTTCCGCTCCTGTTCAGATGCAGCCTATCTTTGGGGAAAAGCTGCAATTTTCCTCAGAAATGATGCCGACAGGCTGTAAAAGAGACACTGTCTTCCTGACATCACCCTTTTAATCGCACATGGAGTTCCTTAGTCTTGCTATCCTTCTCTATTCTAGCTGGGGATGTAATTATGTTCTGCAGGATTTCAAGCCTTTCCTTTGTTATATTGTCATCCCACATGTGAACCACAAAGACTGGATGCTCCCCATCCCCTTCTGTAATCTTTTCCAATCTTTCTGAAATGTCCATTACTCTAGAATCTGGGAGACAACAAAGCATATGGGATTCTCTGTCTGGACTGCAAATGATAATGCCCCCAATTTAACTATGAAGCCTCCTTTATTACTGTATTCCTAACTGAATTGCTAATTCCGTCCCTCCACCCCCTCATCCCAACAATACATCTCATAATTTTTGGTGCCACTACAATCAATTTGATGGCCTACCTAGAGCCCTCATCCTCCCCACAGGAAGTCAGTGCGTCAGATTTGTTGATGATAATTTGCTCTGGGTATTTCTGTCTTAGGCTCATCACTTTCCCTAGTCTGTGGATAGTCATCCTCCTTCCTCTACCACTACCAGCTCTCTACCTCTCAGTTGGGTAACTACCCTGCAGCAGGACTCGCCTGTGAACTCGCCCTCCAGTGAGCTAGCACATAAACAGTTCTTTCTCCCTTGCATGTGTGCAGCCCACTCGTGCCCAATGACTCACCACATGCAGATCCTGACTCTATCCTTGCCTTTAAGGTATGTGCAGTGCTAGTATCTGAGATGGTGACTGCAAGTGTCAGATCAATTGATGGGACCTCTTCATCAGTGTTGTCCTGTTGCTCTCCTTTTCCTGGGCCTGCAGTGGCTGGGCAGGCAACAGTTCTTGGGTGTTGAAAGCAGGACATCGGAGGGATAGGTTAATGTGAGAGACAATTCGATTCACTCCACGTGATATCAAGAAACGACTGAAGGCACTGGATACTGCAAAGGCTATGGGTCCGGACAACATTCCGGCAATAGTACTGAAGACCTGTGCTCCAGAACTTGCCGCGTCCCTAGGCAAGCTGTTCCAGTACAGCTACAACATTGGCATTTACCCGGCAATGTGGAAAATTGCCCAGGTATGTCCTGTACACAAAAATCAAGAAAAATCCAACCCGGCTAATTACCACCCCATGAGTCTACTCTCGATCATTAGTAAAGTGATGGAAGGTGTCATCGACAGTGCTATCAAGCAGCACTTGTTAGCAATAACCTGCTCAGTGATGCTCAGTTTGGGCTCGGACAGGGCCACTCAGCTCCTGACCTCGTTACAGCCTTGGTTCAAACATGGGCAAAAGAGCTGAACTCGAGGTGAGGTGACTGAGTGGCTGCCTGTGACATCAAGGCAGCATTTGACCGAGTGTAAGGAGCCTAGCAAAACTGGAATCAATGGGAATTGGGGAAAACTCACTGCTGGATGGAGTCATACCTCGTACAAAGGAAGATGGTCGTGGTTGTTTGGAGGTCAATCATCACAGCTCCAAGATATCACTGCAAGAGTTCCTCAGGGTAGTGTCCTGGGCCCAAACTTCTTCAGCTGCCATTAATGACCTTCCTTCAATCATAAGGTCAGAAGTGGGGATGTTCGCAGATGATTGCACAATGTTCAGCACCATTTGCGACTCCTCAGATACTGAAGCAGTCTGTGTAGAAATGCAGCAAGACCTAGGCACAATTCAGGCTTGGGCTGATAAGTGGCAAGTAACATTCGTGCCACACAAGTGCCAGGCAATGACCATTTCCAACAAGAGAGAATCTAACTACCTCCCCTTGACATTCAATGGCATTACCATCACTGAATCCTTCACTATCAACATCCTGGGGGTTACCATTGACCAGAAACTGAACTGAACTAGCCATATAAATACCGTGGCTACAAGAGCAGGTCATCGGCTGGGAATCCTGCAGTGAGTAACTTACCTCCTGACTCCCCAAGTCTGTCCACCATCTACAAGTCACAAGTCAGGAGTGTGATGGAATACTTTCCACTTGCCTGAATGGATGCAGCTCCAACAACACTCAACAAGCTCGACATCATCCAGGACAAAGCAGCCCACTTGATTGGCACCCCATCTACAAACATTGACACCCTCCACCACCGACACACAGTGGCTGCAGTGTGTACCATCTACAAGATGCACTGCAGCAATGCACCAAGGCTCCTTAGACAGCACCTTCCAAACCCGCAGCCTCTACCACCTCGAAGGACAAGAGCAGCAGATACATGGGAACACCACCACCTGCAAGTTCCCGTCCAAGTCACACACCATGCTGACTTGGAACTATATCACCCTTCACTGTCGCTGGGTCAAGATCCTGGAACTTGCTTCCTAACAGCACTGTGGGTGCACCTAGCCCACTTACTGCAGCGGTTCAAGATGGCAGCTCACCACCATCTTCTCGAGGGCAATTAGGGATGGGCAATAAATGTTGGCCTAGCCAGTGACACCCACATCCCATGAACGAATAAAAAAAGGAAGGATGGAAAGCAAGACGTTCATAGTCACACCATCAGCAGCTTGCTTATCACACCAAAAAGCAGGATGAGGGTGAGCTGTAGGTTGTGGAGGGGCATCAGGCAGGAGCATACTGATATCCTCAATGTTCTCAGCGATACCGGATACTACGGGCTGTGTCGCAGTTGGCCCCATGATGTGGAGAATCATGTCCTCTGTAAGGCTCAGGAGATGCAAGTGTCCTTGACTCATGCCGGTTCTGCTCTGCTGCCTTCTATTCTGTGCCACCTTGTCCTGCAAGAGAGAGGGAAGAATATTAGTGATTATGCCACACTGTTTGATTGATGTGCCTGCCAAAGCTGAATAGCTGGAGGCATGTGGAAGCACTGAGAGTTGGTGTGAGGCTGGCAGCATTGGTAGTGGAGGTGGAATGTCTGGATGTTAGGCACGAATCCGGAGTGTTAGGGTGTGCTGCAGGGTTAGTGATGGTAGTGTGGTTCATTGAGCAGTGTAGGGGGTTGGTGGTGTGGTGACTCTAAGATGTCACGTGAAGATGCATTCATTGACCTTGGCCACTAGCATGAGGCCATTAGGCCTTTGCAGCACTGCTGGCAGATCCTTGGGTCTAGCTTCTGGGAATTGACTTCACTGTCCACCTGCTCCCAATCCTTTCTGAGGAGATCTTTGAGGGCCTCCTGCATCCCCACCCCTCCCCCAATGAAACCGATGTGTTTCTCCTCCTGTCCACCTCTACCACTAAGGCCGCCAGTGCTGCATCCACGACCATGGAGCTCTCTCTCTGCCCTGGTGTTCAATTTTCCTTGTTTACAATTGTAACAATAGTATTCAGCAGCAGCCTCCTGTAATTCAGTGCAGCTTCCCTTTAAGCAGGACAGACTGCCTTTAAGAACAGAAGGCTGACTACACTACCTGCTATTAGCACGCTCTGCTCGGCTCCATGAGCGCTGATACAACCAGCAGTGCAGAACAAACTTGACCCAACGCTACAATCAGGTAAATCAGAAAGCACCAAATATGCGTGCTGCCTACCCACACTTCAACGGGCATGGGCAGGTCGTGAACCATGACCTCGATGCTCAGAAAATGGCGTGGTCCAAATTCTAGCCCCTTGAATGCAAATACTTTCAGTCGGAGACAATCCCGCAGTTGCGTTTGGTCAAGTCAACATCTACTACTCGAAACTCTCACATCCTGTAGGAACTGTTCTTCTGTGTGCAGTCATTACTGCTATAAATGTTAGTTATCATTTAAATTTATACTTCTTATTTAGTTATAATTTCAGTTATACGACTTTGCTTCTGCATCTCCCTTTGCTCTTAATTCCCATTCCAGCTAAATTCACATTTTAGAAGTACTGCTCATCCTGGTCCTACATCAACTCATTGTCACTCTGTGGTGTGCTGTCTTCTTTTTAACCTCGCTGATATTTGAGGCTTCACCTTGTTGATATAAACAAGCTAATGGGAATGCGAGAGTATAAAATGCATATCTCACTGATTAACAATGGAATTGGGGAAAGGTATTTAGGAACACCTACCTGGTTATGTCATATTAACATTGCCTTCCTATTGTTACTTCATAAGTCATCGTAAACTTCGTTTTTTCTCACCATCACTGCAATATAACATGGGATTAAAGGGTTATAGGCCATGAAAAATCTGTAGCTGCATAAAATGAAGCATCAATGTTACAATTTTAAATGAGATGTAGGAACAGAGATGATATGGGGTTTACGTACACAAATCTTGAAGGGGAAGAAAATGCAGAGCAAGGGAGTGGTACTAATTGGGTAGCTCTTTGAAACGGCCAGCACAGACTCTATGGGCCAGATAGCCTCCTTCTGTGCTATTTGATTCTGTGCTATTTGATTCTGTGATCTGATTTAGACATTTAGCGATTTAAAAACCCTCTACTGCCTATGAATTAATAAACAAACACTGGAGAGTCATTTAAACTGAGAAGTTGCGAAGAGAAACCATTAATCAGAAAATAAGCAAAGATAACATGGAACTTTGATTACAAATGCTATGGTCATAACCAGTTAATGACTAACAATGTGAACTTAAAGTTTCAGATCATTTTGCTCATGACCAGATCTACTTGAGCCATTAGGTATCTGAATATGGCAGCATACCACATGGAAGCTTTAAGGAAACAGCGAGTCCTTTACAGGAGGATTGCAGCCATGGAAGTAAGGATGACCCTTTACCTAAATCTTATAATAGTAGAGACAAATGTATGGATAACTCTGGGTACTATTGACCGTTATATTTGTATATATGTTAATCTAAGAAGAATAGGGATTGTTAATGAGAAACTTCATAATGGTGTCATACATAGATAGGCACAATATGGTAAGAGTTCAACAGAATTCAAGATTGTACATGATGTTGAGAACCTATTTCACAGATGCATTAAATAATAATGAATGCCAAGACATACATTAGGATTTTACCAGGCCAGATTTGCTTTGTTATAAGGCAAAACTCAAAGCTAAAACAGTTATTGTGCAGTAAAATCCAAAATAAATACAACTAGTACAGATTATTATTCATATTAGGTAATACACTTACTATTTATGTATGAAAAGATATTAATAGATGCAATTATGTTTGGAAAATATTGAAAAAAATCACATTATGCAACTTCAAGCAGAAGCTAAATGGGAGTTGCAAAAGGAGACACACTGAAGAGAAAATTTAGAATTGTAATCAAATATTCAAAGCAAACTTTCTGAGTACATATACAAGGCTCTTACTGTGCTTGGATAGCTGATTGATGTTGCTACAGTCTCAGCAAAGGGGTATGGTAGTGTAGTGGCTATGTCATGGCTCAGTGGTAGCACTCTCGCCCCTGAGTCAGAAGGTTATGGGATCTAGTCCCACTCCAGAGACTTGAGCAGAAAATCTAGGCCAGTACACCAGTGTGATATTGAAGGAGGGATCTACTATCAGAGTTTCTGTGCTTCGAATGAGACATGAAAGGAAACCTCGTCTGCCCGCTCAAGTTGATTTAAAAGCCATTAGACTATTTCGAAGAAGAGCATGAAGTTCCCTCTGGTGACCTGGCCAATATTTATCTCCCGATCAGCATCATTAAGCAGAATACCTGGTCATTATCATTTTTTTTTTGTGGAAGCTTGCTGTGCACAAATTGGCTGCCACATTTCTTACATTACAACAGTTACTACACTTTAAAAATAGTTCACTGGCTGTAAAGCATTTTGAGATATGATGAGATTGTAAAGGGCATGATGTAAATGCAAGTCTTTCTTTCTTTCTGTTACTGGACTAGTAATCGGGAGAACTTGTGTTTGAATGTCACCATGACATGTAAGAATTTCAACCATTTAGTTTAAAAATCTATAATCCACAATCTGTAACCTCATGGCCCCGCATATCCCCCACTCTACCATTACCATCAAGCCGGGGGACCAACTCTGGTTCGATGAAGAGTGCAGGAGGGTATGCCAGGAGCAGCACCAGACATACCTCAAAATGAGGTGTCAACCTGGTGAAGCTACAACCCAGGACTACTTGTGTGCCAAACAGTGTAAGCAGCAGTGAACATACAGAACTAAATAATCCCATAACCAATGGATCAGATCTAAGCTCTGCAGTCCTGCCACATCCAGTCGTGAATGGTGGTGGACAATTGAACAACTAACTGGAGGAGGTGTTGCCACAAGTATCTCCATCCTCAATGATGGGGGACCCCAGCACATCAGTGCAAAAGATAAGGCTGAAAGCATTTGCAACAATCTTCAGCCAGAAGTGCCGAGTGGATGATCCATCTCGGCCTCTTCCTGACAGATGCCAGTCTTCAGCCAATTCGATTCACTCCGCGTGATATATCAAGAAACAACTGAAGGCACTGGATACTGCAAAGGCTATGGGCCCTGACAACATTCCAGCAATAGTACTGAAGACCTGTGCTCTAGAACTTGCTGCGCCCCTAGACAAGCTGTTCCAGTACAGTTACAACACTGGCATCTATCTGGCAATGTGGAAAATTGGCCAGGTGTGTCCTGTACACAAAAAGCAGGACAAATCAAACGCGGCCAATTACCACCCCATGAGTCTACTCTCAATCATCAGTAAAGTGACGGAAGGTGTTGGCAATAGTGCTATCAAGCGGCACTTGCTTAGCAATGACCTGTTCAGTGACGCTCAGTTTGGGTTTCGCCAGGGCCACTCAGCTCCTGACCTCATTATAGCCTTGGTTCAAACATGGACAAAAGAGCTGAACTCAAGAGGTGAGGTGCGAGTGACTGCACTAGACATCAATGCAGCATTTGACCAAGTATAGCATCAAGGAGCCCTAGCAAAACTGGAGTCAATGGGACTCGGGGAAAACTCTCTGCTGGTTGGAGTCATACCTAGCGCAAAGGAAGACTTTTGTGTTGTTGGGGTCAATCATCTCAGCTCCAGGACATCACTGCAGGAGTTCCTCAGGATAGTGTCCTAGGCCCAAGTATCTTCAGCTGCTTCATCAATGACCTTTCTTCAATCATAAGGTCAGAAGTGGGGATGTTCGCTGCTGATTGTGCAATGTTCAGCATCATTCACCACTCCTCAGATACTGAAGCAGTCTGTGTAGAAATGCAGCAAGACCTGGACAATATCCAGGCATGGGCGATAAGTGGTAAGTAACATCCGCGCTACACAAGTACCAGGCAATGACCATCTCCAAAAAGAGAACCATCTCCCCTTGACATTCAATGACATTACAATCACTGAATCCCCCACTATCAACATCCAGGGATTTACCATTGACCAGAATCTGAACTGGCATAGCCATATAAATACCGTGGCTACAAGAGCAGGTCAGAGGCTAGGAATCCTGTGGAAAGTAACTCACCTCCTGACTCCCCAAAGCCTGTCCACCATCTACAAGGCACAAGTCAGGAGTGTGATGGAATACTCTCCACTTGCCCGGATGGATGCATCGCCAACAACACTCATCAAGCTTGTCACCATCCAGGACAAAGCAGCCCGCTTGATTGGCACCCCATCTACAAACATTCACTCCCTCCACTACCAACGTACCGTGGCAGCAGTGTGTACCATCTACAAGATGCACTGCCGCAATGCACCAAGGCTCTATAGACAGCACCTTCCAAACCTGCGACCTCTACCAACTAGAAGGACAAGGGCAGCAGATGCATGGGAACACCACTACCTGCAAGTTCCACTCCAAGCCACACACCATCCTAATTTGGAACTATATCACTGTATCTTCACTGTCGCTGGGTCAAAATCCTGGACCTCCCTTCCTAACAGCACTGTGGGTGTACCTACCCCACGTGGATTGCAGCGGTTCAAGAAGGCAGCTCACCACCACCTTCTCAAGGGCAATCAGGGATGGGCAATAAATGCTGGCCTAGCCAGCAATGCCGACTTCCCATGAATGAATCAAAAAAAAAAGTAAAAAGCTGGTGTATTGTTGTAAAGATGCAACTGGTTCACTAATATGACCTTTCAGGAAGGAAATTTGCCATTGTTACCTCATCTATTCCATATATGACTCACACCAGTTTGGTTGACTCTTAACTGCCCTATGAAGTGACCTAGTAAGCTACACAATTATGCGAAAAAAATATATTATTTCTTGGGATGTGGGCATCTCAGATGAATGTAAAAGACACCATAGCAACACCTTGGGATGTATCATTAAGTTAAAGGTTCTGTATAAATATAAGTTGTTGTATTCAAAGAGCAGCAGGTGAGTTCTTTCCTGTATCTTGGCCAATGTTTCTCTGTCAACCAACTACAACAATAATAAAAACACAACTTGCATTATATAGCGTCTTTATCATAGTAAAAAGAACCCAAGACACTTCACATGAGCTTCACCAAATACAAGTTGACACTGAGCCACATACAGGGATATGAAGACAGGTGACCCAAAGCTTGGTCAAAGAGGTACATTTTAAGGAGTGTCTCAAACCAGTAAAGAGAGGTGGAGAGACAGAGAGGTTTAGCGAGGGAATTCCAGAGCTTAGTGCCTTGGCAGCTGCAACAATTAAACAAAACCGTTGAAGTGGAACATGGGTCTTTTAGTAAAGTTTCATCATGTCTATCAAGCTAATAAATAGATTATCTGATCCTTTACTTCATCAAGTTAGTTGCTGATTGATTTCTACAGATTCTTGCTGCAATTGTAGAGTGTTTGGTGGTTTCTAGAGTTCTTTAAATTTGCTGATTGCTATAGGGATTGGTGTGGCACGTGCAGAAGGACTTTGTCCTGACTTCAAGGATTTTGCACAAGCTATTTGCTCCCACAAATGGATGCGGTGGTTTAGATCCCTGTTGGCCTACAGTATGCCAGGGAGAATGGGAAGAGGTGAAACAGAGAAGGACAAGCTGCTGGAACAGGGACGAGGGGGACTGGGAGAACAGATCTCAGCAGGAGACTATATCCACACAGGGTGTTCAGGGAGCAATTTTTCTACCTGAACCTCAGCGAGGAACAGTGGCAGAAATCTGTGTTTCACTTAGGATGGCCTGACTGAAATCTTCCACCTGCTGCAGCCTCAAAGCAGGACAAGATGAACTTTAATGCATCTGGCTCCTTCCATGCTGGAGCAGGCGATATTTGCAACTTCTCCCAGTTTGTCATACATTGTTGCATAAGGGAGGTTACTGAGACTCCGTATTCCAAGAGAGCTGAATACATTTCTTTCTGCCTTGCCAGGGAGAAGCAGGTGGAGCGAGCATGTGGTTTCGCAAGGATCATAGGCTTCCCCGTGGTTCAGGGTGCCTTTGACTGCACGGACATAAATTTGCAGGCGCCACGTGTCAACTCTGAGATATACTGCAACCAAAAGGGATTCTGCTCTTTTTAGCATCCAGTTGATGTATGACAATAGGCAGCATATCATTCAGGTCAATGCCTGGCATCCTAGCAACAGTTCTGATTCACTCTGGCAGTTCATTGTGCCATCTGCATTTCAGCCAGTGCGACAAACCAGTGGGTGGCTACTGGGTGACAAGGTCTATCCAGTGAGCCATGGCACAACCCATGCACATGTGGACGACATGAAAATAACAAAAGCCATGCTACCCACAAAACGTGTTGGAGCAGAACATTGGGTTGCTTAAACAGTGCTTCCTGGAGTGCTCTGGAGGAGCACGTGTCTAAATTTGTGGTGGTCTGCTGCATGCTGCACAACCCCACTGTCATGAGGGTACAACCCTTGCTGCCAGCTATGTGGTGACCAGCTGAGGAGGAGGAGGAGGACGAAAAGGAGGAAGACAAAGGGAGAAGGCAACCAACATAGCCCCTTTCTGGCCGGATTGTCCATGATCAACTTATCCAATTGCGCTGTCAGTAAATACAACCCCAATTTCTCATTCATCAACAATCCCACATCTTACTTCTCCTCTGTTACTGACCATCACAGCATTCCCTTGACTACAATGCAAAAAAAAGCCACCACAAAATAAACATTCTAAACCAAGTTTATACATCAAACCATGCCATATTGCACACAAACATCAACCAATCAGTCTTGTGCATTCCCTTTGTTCTGTCTTCCACATGCCTTTGCCTGTCTTAGTGCTCCTACTGCTGTCGCAGTGACTGCAGCATGGCTGGTGGAAGGCAGTCTGAGCTTGTGTGGCAGCAAGTTGAGCTTGCATAATAGCAGTCTGAACTTGCATGACCGCAAGCTGAGCTTGCATGACTTCAGTCTGAGTTTCCACTGCAGCACTGAGACATTGGGTGGCTTCTGCTTGTGCTGCAATGAAAACAGACATCAACCATCAGATGCTGCGTCATGGTTGGGTCTGCAAGTGTGCTAATGGAGTTGGCCGCCAGTTCCACACTAGAAAGGACAGGATACAAGCTCTATTCAAAGCCCTGTGCCGAGTTGTTGCCAGACTTCGCCATGCTCCTTGACATTGACCGCAGGCTTTCTGGCAAGCCTACCAATGCACCAAGCACTTCATTATGCATATTCATCAGCCTGCCCTGTTGCAATCCTCACCTAAGTCCTCTGCAGCAGAACCCGTGCATGACCTCGCCCTTAGGTGAGTTGGCACCTGCATTACCCTTGTCCCCTGCCCTGGCTGCAGGCCATTGACGCCTTATCACGTGCAGATCCCAATTCTAAACTATCCCCTAAATTAGGCACAGTGTCAGTATCCAAGCTGGTGGCTGTGAGTTTGAGTGCGATTGATGGTGTTTCTTCCTCATCACTGTTTTTCTGCTTTTCTACCTGTTGTGCTTCCACTAGTGCAGTTCTTGGGTAACTATAAGATAGGATTGTGGTGAAAGGTAGTGGGAGGGTGAGCAAGAGGTCGGTGTTTACATTATCTGCGGTTTGTAAATCAGAAGAGTTTGTCGAGGAGAAAAGAGGCATTTGAGAAGGAGGATTAGGTATAAGCATTCCGTCATCTTCAATGGTTTCTGCCTTGCTGCTGGCCATGGCTTCAGTCATGGCTGCTCGCAAGATGACGGTCACTGTCTCCTCCATCGAGGTTAGAATATACAGCCGTGCCTGTCCCCTGGTGGTTAGCTGCTGCTGCCTCCAGTTGTGCATCACCTTGTCCTGCAAGAGAGAGGAAAGTGTGTCAGCGAGTGTTGTGCAGTCTGTTTGAGTGATGCAGCAGTCATGGTTGAATAGCTGGCAGTGTGTGCAAGCTGTGATATGTGAGTTTGAGGCTTGCAGCAGTGCTGGGTGTGTGAGGGTGAGGTGAAGCTATGAATGTTAGGTATGAGGTGTGATTGATCAAGATTATTGGTAGGTGAATGGTGCAGTGGTACATTGAGCAGCGTGTGAAGCTGGTGGTGCTGTTCATGGGATGCGACGTTTGAACGTACATTCACTGATCTTGGCCACATGTGTGAGGTCATTGAACATCTTGCGGCACTGCATCCAGGTCCTCGGGGCTAGACTGCTGGCATCAACGACCACGGTTAACTGGTCCCACTGCCTTCGCAAAGTTTACCTGGAGTGCCTGCTGTTCTCCTGTGGATAGATGACATCTCTCCTGCTCTCCATCTCCTGCACAAAGGCTTCCAGTGCAGCATCATAAAGTCGTGGAGCCCACTCTCTGCCATGTTGTGTCATTCTTATGCCTTCCCCAGGTCAGAATCACTTGTAAAATGAATTCCACCACCTGCTCCAGCCAAAATACACCTCCCCTTTAAGAGGTGCAGGCTGGCTTTAAGTAGTGCAGGCTAGTGTTAATTCATGCTAGCCTGTCATGATATTGCACCCCCTGCTGAGCTATGCTGCCAGTTAGCAGTGCATTTAGTGCTGGCTGCATGCCACAATCATTTAAATTAGTAGGCAGCACAAAGTTTGCGGCTACCTACATTGGAAGCAATAGGTGTGTGAATCTTGATGCACAATGAACCCGAGCCCATTTTCAGAGGTTATTGAATTTCGCGGTTCGGGTGTATGAAGGTTTGTGTCTAATCCGTTGGAGCCAGGCCAGAGTTGAAGTCAATGCAGAGAAATTATGAAAAAATGTAAAGCTAGATCCTGGCGCGTGAGAACCAGTGGGGAATGAAACTAAGCTCGGACTAGGATAGCATATTTAGAAAAATTTACAGGGCAGAATCGCAACCAGCTCAGTGATCATAAAGGCAGAATCAGGGCAGCGGGAGGGTGAACAGTGGGAAACTGTAGGATCTAAGACAGAGCTTGGAAGAAAAGTCAGAGGCAGACATTTTTGGGGGGACAGAATTATTTGAAATATATATATATATAGCAAGGTCTGAATGCTGACAGTTCATGTTCCTTACTAGTTGTTGGCTGTAATGGCAATGGAGGAGAGCTATAGAAGATTTTAACAGTTGACTTTGTGGTTTATTTAAGAGTCTGAATAAGTGGGGACAAAACAAAATGTTGACTGGACACATATTGTCCATATCAGTAAAATAAAAGCAAAATACTGCGGATGCTGGAAATCTGAAATAAAAACAAGAAATGCTGGAAATACTCAGCAGGTCTGGCAGCATCTCTCTCCTCAGATGCTACCAGACCTGCTGAGTATTTCCAGCATTTCTTGTTTTTATCGTTCATATGAGTGGTAGGCAAGCTATAACTGCATGTTGAAGCAACTTTAGTCATTTTGTTACAGGTAGCAGCTCAAGTCAGTGATCAGATTAAAATTAGAGATCCTATTAGATTGCATCTATTAATGTCCCAGGGAAATGTTAACACGTACAGAATAACAACTACCAGTGGACACTTTAATATAAGAATCTCCTGAGCAAAGATTAAATTATATAGTGAGTTTATTTTATATGTAGGCATTAATATTCAAAGATTATCCTGCTTCCGTGGACAACATTAATTTGTGCGGGCAAATCCCATGTTATTTTGATGGCATTGTTTCATGCAGTGCTCTATAAAACTTTTGATGTCAAAATTATAGAATCATAGCATGATTACAGCACAGAAGGAGGCCATTTAGCCTTTGTGTCTGTACTATCTCTCTGTGAGAGCTACTCAGCTAGTCACATTCCTTTGCCTTTTCCTCATAGCCCTGCAAATTTTTTCTCTTTAGATAATTATCCAATTCCCTTTTGATAGCCACAATTGAATCTGCCTCTACCACGCTCTCAGGCAGTGCATTTCAGATTCTAACCACTCGCTGTAGTTTCCTCATATTGCCTCCGGTTATTTTGGCATTCACCTTAAATTGGTGTCCTGTGGTTCTCAACCCTTCCACCAATGGGAACAGTTTCTCCTTATCTACTCTGTTCAGACCCCTCATGATTTTGAACACCTCTATCAAATCTCCTCTCAACCTTCTCTTTTCTAAAGAGAACAACCCCAGCTTCTCCAATCTATCCTCATAATTGAAGTCTCTCATCTCCAGAACCAGTCTTGTAAGTCTTTTCTGCACCTTCTCCAATGCCTTCACATCTTTCCTAAAGTGTGGTGCCCCCACTTGGACATAATACTCCAGTTGCGGCCGAACCAATGTTTTATAAAGGTTCACCATAACTTCCTAGCTTTTGTTCCCTCTGCCTCTGTTTATAAAGCCCAGGATCCTGTGTGCCTTATTAACAATTTTCTCAATCTGCCCTGCCACCTTCAATGATTGGTGCACATAAAGCCCCAGGTCCCTCTGCTGCTGCACCCACTTTAGAATTGTATTGTTTAGTTTATATCAACTAACCTTGTTCTTCAGGACACAGAATTGTGCCACCTCCTTCACGCCAACCTGGAGTGACTGTAAAGGTCACAGTGGCATTGAACTTTTATGCGTCTGGATCTTTCCAGGCAGAAGCTGGAAACATTTCCAACATGACCCAGCATGCCATCCATCAAGCATCCGGAAGGTGACAGAGGCCATCTATGCCAGGAGAACTGAACATATTGTTTTCTCCCTCAGCAGGAGAAGCAGGATGAGAGGGCACTTGATTTTGCCAGGATAGCAGGATTTACATTGGTGTAGGGCACCATTAACTGCATGCACGTGGCTCTGTGGCCCCCCCATGTCAACAGGGAGAGGTATAGGAACCACAGGAGCTGCCATTCTATCAAGGTGCAATTGGTGTGCGACCGTGCACAGTACATCATTTCGGCAAATGCCTGTTATCCTGGCAATAGCCACAATGCCTTCATTCTAGTTGGTCATCCATCCCTGTTGTCTTCACGCCTTCATGGAGAACCAGGGGTGGCTTCTCAGGGCAAAGTCTACCCACTGTACACATGGCATATGATCTCCCTCTGACATCTGAACACTCAAGAACAATACACTCAAAATGAGAGCCATGGAGCCACCAGGAACACGGTGGAGCATATGTGCTCAAGCAATGTTATCGATGCCTGGACTGCTCAGGGGGAGTACTCACTGGAGCAAGTGTCCAAGCTCATGGTGCTCTGCTTTGTCCGCCTTAACATCACATCCATGAGGATGCAGTCATTGCCACCAGGAATCCGGAGGCCATCACAGGAAGAGGAGGAGGAGGAGGCAAGGAAGATACATCATAGACTCCTTCACTCTAGATGGACTATCTGAAAGCACCTGCTCAGACTCCAGTTTCCATGAAACTACTAAACTTTACCACCATGGATTCACCATTCCCCATCTGGGACTTCCGATCACAATGTCCCCTTGCCCACCATCCTGTAATTAAAAAAAAAACACCCACAAAAACCTTTTCATTAACATCCTTATTCAACAACGCATCCAATTATTCAGACAGAAATGAACTATTGCCCTTGCTTATTCTCTTTGTACCTGTATTGTAGATGCCTTTGCATGTCCTAGTGCTCGTACGCAATGCTACACCACTGGCTGCTGCATGGCTGGTGGAAGGCTGCTGATTTGCAGAATGCAGATGGCCTTGCAGGACACTCTCAAGCAGCTCTGGGCCTTGAGGCCTCAGATTTGAACTGCACCACCTCGGCAAGGGTAGCAGCAGTCTTAGTCAGCTGGCTGGCTGAGAGGCAACAGCAAGGGCACTAGTAGAGTAGCAGTGGTGGGAGCATGAATACTGTCATCCTGAGAGAGGGCAGCAGATTTGTGTTCCCTGGTGCACTGCCTTTTCCCCCCAGGCAGCACCTCAGCATCCAAGTAATCTGTTGGAAGAACTGTGAGCAATAATAAAATCTGCAATTATGTTAGCAGCAGTCTGAACCTGCATGGCAGCAAATATGGATCGCATGACTTCAGTCTCAGCTTCCACTCCAGCAGTGAGACATTTGATGGCTTCCGGCTTGGCTGCAGTGGAAGCTAGGACATCGGCCACCAGACACTTCACCATGGTTGGGTTGGCTAGTGCTGTCATGAAGTTGGCCACAATTTCCACACCGGAAAAGATGGCTCCAAAATCTGTGTGATGCCCTATGCTACTTTAGAGGCAGACTCCTCTATGCTCTTTAACATTGACAGGAAGTTGTCTGGCAGACCTGCCAATGCACCAAGCACCTTGGTGTGCATGTTCAAATGCAATCTCCTGCATGCCGCCCCATTGCATTCCTCATCTGACTCCCCTGCAGCAGAACTCGACTGCGACCTTGCCCTTCTGAGAGTTGCTTGTCAAGCTATCCTTTCCCCCTGGCCTGGCTGCAGCCCACTCGTGCCCGGTGACTCACCATGTGCAGATCCCGACTCTATACTGGCCACTAAAGTTTGCACAGTGCCAGTATCTGTCCTGGTGTCTACGAGTATCAGATCATGTCACAGTGCTTTTTCCTTGGAGGTTTGTTGTAGCTCTCTTTCTTCCTACTGAGGCTGCAGTGTCTGGCCAGGTGGCAGTTCTTGTGTATCTGAAGCATAAAATCAGAAGGGGAGAGTTGGCGTGAGGTAAAAGCCTGCTACCCGACCCGAATCCGATGAGACCCGACGACATGTTTCGGGTTCGGGTCGGGTCGGGCCCCTCTTTCAGGTCCGGCTTTCGGGCTCGGGTTGGGTCGGGCCGAGTCTGGGTCTTGCTCGGGTCGGGTCGGGCCAGACACACACGGTGAGTGCTCTGCCGGTAAGTATTGAAATTAAAAAACTTACCTGATCTGGGAGTCCGGGACGAAACTGAGTCTGTGCAGTGAGCGAGTGACGTCACTATTACGTCATCACGCATGCGCTGCAACTTCATGGAGCTTCCCAGTTGTTATGTAAGTAAAGGGATGGTCGGGTCGGGTCGAGTGGGGTTGGGCTCAGTTTGAATGGGGCTCAGGGCAAAATTGGAGGGACTCTGGCCGGGTCGGCCTTGGGTCCGCTGTGGATTGGTCGGGTTCAGATCGGGTTCTTTTTCCCAACCTGAGCAGGCCTTTAACATGAGGGGAGATGTGTTTAGTGTAAAGCAAGAGGTCGGTGGTCACTCCATTTACAGCTTGCACTTCATGTCATATAGCAGGATGAGGACGAGGTGGGAGTTGAGAAGCGCTATAAGGCAGGAACATACCATCATCCTGAATGTTCTCGTGACCCCAAATACTACGGACTCTGTCATAGCCAGCCCCATGATGCAGAGCATAATCTTCTCTGTCGGGCTCGGGATGAAGGTGTTCCTGACCCCCCAGACTGTTCTCTGCTGCTCTCTTGTATTGAGTACCACTTGGTCCTGCAAGAAAGAGAGAAAAATGTCCGTGATTATGTTGTACTGTGTTAGGGTGGTCTGCATGCCGCAGCTGAATAGCTGAAAGTATGTGGAGGCAGCGAGGGGTGAGTGTGAGGTGGGCATTATTGGATGTGGAGTACCTGAATGTTGGGTGCAAGTCCTGAGTGCTAAGGAGTGCTGCTGGATGAGTGATGGGGGTGAAGTGCATTGAGCAACATGAGAGGTTGGTTTTTGGGTGGGTATAAGATGCATTCACTGACTTTGACCACTCACATGAGGCCATTAAACATCTTGTGGCACTGCTGCCAGGTCCTCAGGCTCAGACTCTGGGCTTTGACCTCCCTATCCACCTACTCCTATTTCCTTCAGAGGGTGTCCCTTGAGGGCCTCTTGGCCCCATGTGGAAAAAAGGAGTATCTCCTCCTGTGGACCTCCATGACCAAGGCCTCCTGTGTGAACCACGGATCCCTCTCTCCCCTGGTGCTCCATTTCCATTCTCTCCATTTGCAGCAGTGACAGTCAGCAGCAGGCCTCTTTGATTCGGTGCATCTTCTCTTTAAGAGGAACAGACTACCTTTAAGAGCTGGCATACATGCTAGCCTCACACGTTGTTAGGTCCTGATTTGCTTGGTGCCTGCCTCATTGGGAACGGGCATGGGCAGATGGCGAATCATGACCCCCACGCAAGAAATCAAATCTTACCGAATTTTTAGCCCATAGTTCCTAGACATAAGAAAGGATGCTGTAGGAAAGAAAGTAGTTATTCTTGTGTGCTACCACTAGGGATCAAAATCTACAATAATTATAGGTTAAAATATTATAACTGGTTATACTTTTTAGTGTGTGGTTTGCTGTCACTTGTGCATCACTGTGAAGAAACTATTTGTAGTATAAACCTCTTGATCTGGGAGAACATTGCTATATCTTCTCTTTGTTCAGGAATTCCTTTCATTCTAGAGAGAATCTGGGTCCTGTGGATGTCCAAGATCTCCAGAATCCAAAAGAAGTTCACGATCTTCAGAGTCCACTGAAAGTTCAGGATCATCAGGATCCAGTTCATCAAGATCTACAAAGCTAAGTTCAGAAAGATTCACACCTCTCAACGATATCAAAGCTAGGTCAGGAATAGAAGAGAAGGGAGGAATCTGTGTATCAGGGGTTTTCTAAGAATATGAAAGGGGGTCTGTGCATAAGGGGTTTTCTAAGAAAATGGAAGGGGGTCTGTGTATAAGGGGTTTTCTAAGAAAATGGAAGGGGGTCTGTGTATAAGGGGTTTTCTAAGAACATGGAAGGGGGTCTGTGTATAAGGGGTTTTCTAAGAAAATGGAAGGGGGTCTGTGTATAAGGGGTTTTCTAAGAACATGGAAGGGGGTCTGTGTATAAGGGGATTTTGAAGAAAATGGAAGGGGGTCTGTGTATAAGCGGTTTTTTTTAAGAATACGAAAGGGGGTCTGCATATAAGGGTTTTCTAAGAATATGGAATGGGGTCTGTGAATAAGGGTTTTCTAAGAATATGGAAGGGGGTCTGCGTATAAGGGTTTTCTAAGAATATGGAAGGGGATCTGTGTTTAAGGGGTATTCTTGAAGTGGATTATAATCCTGGGCCCCTTTTTGGGACTATCCTGGATCAGGCGTACTCCCCAGCTGATCACTCTCACTTAAAGTTGAGAAAGACAGATCTCACAGACACTTGAATGGATCTGAAGAACTGATCTAACTATCCCTGAAGGAAAGGAATCAGCAGAGGATATGACCATCCTCCAGGTATCCTATTTAACACGTTTTAGCCAGATTATAAGGATATTATAAGGATCCAGGCATCTTTCCTCAATAATGTACCCCTCCACGAAAGAGAGTACAGAGATGAGTTCTCACATTGAAAAACAGAAAACTATATGAGACAATACATTTTCTAAATCAGGAAAAGTTTATTAAAGAACTGAACATGCAATTCACACGTTGATGAATAAAACAATTGTAGCGTTAATTTTTTTTCTTTCCTTGGCCTCCTTGTCTCAAGAGACAATGGGTAAGCACCTGGAGGTGGTCACTGGTTTGTGAAGCAGCACCTGGAGTGGCTATAAAGGCCAATTCTAGAGTGACAGACTCTTCCACAGGTGCTGCAGATAAAATTGGTTGTTGGGGCTGTTACACAGTTGGCTCTCCCCTTGCGCTTCTGTCTTTTTTCCTGCCAACTGCTAAGTCTCTTCAACTCGCCACACTTTAGCCCCGCCTTTATGGCTGTCCGCTAGCTCTGGCGATCACTGGCAACTGACTCCCACGACTTGTAATCAATGTCACAGGACTTCATGTCGTGTTTGCAGACGTCTTTAAAGCGGAGACATGGACGGCCGGTGAGTCTGATACCAGTGACGAGCTCGCTGTACAATGTGTCCTTGGGGATCCTGCCATCTTCCATGCGGCTCACATGGCCAAGCCATCTCAAGCGCCACTGGCTCAGTAGAGTGTATATGCTGGCTGCCTCGAGGACTTCTATGTTGGAGATACGGTCCTGCCACCTGATGCCAAGGATTCTCCGGAGGCAGCAAAGATGGAATGAATTGAGACGTCGCTCTTGTCTGACATACCTTGTCCAGGCCTCGCTGCCGCAGAGTAAGGTACTGAGGACAGAGACTTGATACACTCGGACTTTAGTGTTCCGTGTCAGTGCACCATTTTCCCACACTCTCTTGGCCAGTCTGGACATAGCAGCGGACGCCTTTCCCATGCGCTTGTTGACTTCTGCATCGAGAGACAGGTTACTGGTGATAATTGAGCCGAGGTAGGTGAACTCTTGAACCACTTACAGAGCGCGGTCGCCGATATTGATGGATGGAGCATTTCTGACATCCTGTCCCATGATGTTCGTTTTCTTGAGGCTGATGGTTCGGCCAAATTCGTTGCAGGCAGCCGCAATCCTGTCGATGAGTCTCTGCAGACACTCTTCAGTGTGGGATGTGAATGCAGCATCGTCCAGAACAAAGAACAAAGAACAGGACAGCACAGGAACAGGCCATTTGGCCCTCCAAGCCAGCGCCGATCTTGATGCCTGCCTAAACTAAAACCTTCTGCACTTCCGGGGACCGTATCCCTCTATTCCTATCCTATTCATGTATTTGTCAAGATGCCTCTTAAATGTCGCTATCATACCTGCTTCCACCACCTCCTCCGGCAGCAAGTTCCAGGCACTCACCACCCTCTGTGTAAAGAACTTGCCTCGCACATCCCCTCTAAACTTTGCCCCTGTCACCTTAAACCCTAGTAACTGACTCTTCCACCCTGGGAAAAAGCTTCTGACGATCCACTCTGTCCATGCTGCTCATAACTTTGTAAACCTTTATCATGTCACCCCTCCTCCTCCGTCGTTCCAGTGAAAACAATCCGAGTTTATCCAACCTCTCCTCATAGCTAATGCCCTCAAGACCAGGCAACATCCTGGTAAACCTCTTCTGTACCCTCTCCACAGCCTCCACGTCCTTCTGGTAGTTTGGCGACCAGAATTGCACGCAATATTCTAAGTGTGGCCTAACTAAAGTTCTGTACAGCTGCAGCATGACTTGCCAATTTTTATACTCTATGCCCCGACCGATGAAGGCAAGCATGCCGTATGCCTTCTTGACTACCTTATCCACCTGCGTTGCCACTGTCAGTGACCTGTGGACCTGTACGCCCAGATCTCTCTGCCTGTCAATACTCCTAAGGGTTCTGCCATTTACTGTATACTTCCCACCTGCATTAGATCTTCCAAAATGCATTACCTCACATTTGTCCGGATTAAACTCCATCTGCCATTTCTCCGCCCAAGTCTCCAACCGATCTATATCCTGCTGTATCCTCTGACAATCCTCATCACTATCCGCAACTCCACCAACCTATGTGTCGTCCGCAAACTTACTAATCAGACTAGCTACATTTTCCTCCAAATCATTTATATATGGCAGAGCAGAGAGATCTGGGCGTACAGGTCCACAGGTCACTGAAAGTGGCAACGCAGGTGGATAAGGTAGTCAAGAAGGCATACGGCATGCTTGCCTTCACCGGTCGGGGCATAGAATATAAAAATTGGCAAGTCATGCTGCAGCTGTACAGAACTTTAGTTAGGCCACACTTAGAATATTGCGTGTAATTCTGGTCGCCACACTACCAGAAGGACGTGGAGGCTTTGGAGAGGGTACAGAAGAGGTTTACCAGGATGTTGCCTGCTCTGGAGGGCATTAGCTATGAGGAGAGGTTGGATAAACTCGGATTGTTTTCACTGGAACGACGGAGGTGGAGGGGTGACATGATAGAGGTTTACAAAGTTATAAGCGGCATGGATAGAGTGGATAGTCAGAAGCTTTTTCCCAAGCTGGAGGAGTCAGTCACTAGGGGACATAGGTTTACGGTGAGAGGGGCAAAGTTTAGAGGGGATGTGCGAGGCAAGTTCTTTACACAGAGGGTGGTGAGTGCCTGGAACTTGTTGCCGGGGGAGGTGGTGGAAGCAGGTTACTTAGAGACGTTTAAAAGGCATCTTGACAAATCCATGAATAGGATGGGAATAGAGGGATACGGACCCCGGAAGTGCAGAAGGTTTTAAGTTTAGGCAGGCATCAAGATTGGCGCATGCTTGGAGGGCCGAATGGCCTGTTCCTGTGCTGTCCTGTTCTTTGTTCTTTGTTTGTTATTTTGTATATACTACAAAGAGCAAAGGTCCCAGCACTGATTCCTGCGGAACACCACTAGTCACATCCCTCCATTCAGAAAAGCACCCTTCCACTGCTACTCTCTGTCTTCTATGACAGAGCCAGTTCTGTATCCATCTTGCCAGCTCACCTCTGATCCCATGTGACTTCATCTTTTGTACCAGTCTGCCATTAGAGACCTTGTCAAAGGTTTTACTGAAGTCCATATAGATGACATCCATTGCCCTTCCTTCATCAATCATCTTTGTCACTTCCTCAAAAAACTCAATCAAATTAGTGAGACACGACCTCCCCTTCACAAAACCATGCTGCCTCTCGCTAATAAGTTTGTTTGTTTCCAAATGGGAGTAAATCCTGTCCCGAAGAATGCTCTCTAATAATTTCCCTACCACTGACGTAAGGCTCACCGGCCTATAATTTCCTGGATTATCCTTCTTAAACAAAAGAACAACATTGGCTATTCTCCAGTCCTCTGGGACCTCACCTGTAGCCAATGAGGATGCAAAGATTTCTGTCAAGGGCCCCAGCAATTTCTTCCCTTGCCTCCCTCAGTCTTCTGGGGTAGATCCCATCAGGCCCTGGGGACTTATCTACCTTAATGCTTTGCAAGACACCCAACACCTCCTCCTTTTTGATAATGAGATGACTGAGACTATCTACACTCCCTTCACTCGGCTCATCATCCACCAAGTCCTTCTCGTTGGTGAATACTGATGCAAAGTACTCATTTAGTACCTCACCCATTTCCTCTGGCTCCACACATAGATTCCCTTCTCTGTCCTTGAGTGGGCCAACCCTTTCCCAAGTTACCCTCTTGCTCTTTATATATGTATAAAAAGCCTTGGGATTATCCTTAATCCTGTTTGCCAATGACTTTTCATGACCCCTTTTAGCCCTCCTGACTCCTTGCTTAAGTTCCTTTCTACTGTCTTTATATTCCTCAAGGGATTCGTCTGTTCCTAGCCTTCCAGCCCTTACGAATGCTTCCTTTTTCTTTTTGACTAGGCTCACAATATCCCGCGTTATCCAAGGTTCCTGAAACTTGCCAAACTTATCCTTCTTCCTCACAGGAACATGCTGGTCCTGGATTCTAATCAACTGATATTTGAAAGTCTCCCACATGTCAGATGTTGATTTACCCTCAAACAGCCGCCCCCAATTTAAATTCTTCAGTTCCTGCCTAATATTGTTATAATTAGCCTTCCCCCAATTTAGCACCTTCACCCGAGGACTACTCTTATCCTTATCCACAAGTACCTTAAAACTTATGGAATTATGGTCACTGTTCCTGAAATGCTCCCCTACCGAAACTTCAACCACCTGGCCGGGCTCATTCCCCAATACCAGGTCCAGTACGGCCCCATCCCTAGTTGGACTATCTACATATTGTTTCAAGAAGCCCTCCTGGATGCTCCTTACAAATTCTGCCCCATCTAAGCCCCTAGCACTAAGTGAGTCCCAGTCAATATTGGGGAAGTTAAAATCACCCACCACTACAACCCTGTTACCTTTACATCTTTCCAAAATCTGTCTACATATCTGCTCCTCTACCTCCCGCTGGCTTTTGGGAGGCCTGTAGAAAACCCCCAACATCGTGACTGCACCCTTCCTATTCCTGAGCTCCACCCATATTGCCTCGCTGCACGACCCCTCCGAGGTGTCAACAAAGAGTAGTTCCCTGATGAGGACTTTCCGTACTTTGGTCTTCGCTCTAAGACGGGCAAGGTTGAACAACCTGCCATCTGATCTTGTGTGGAGGAAAATTCCTTCTGTCGACATGAACGCATGTGAGAGCAGCAGGGAGAAGAAGATCCCAAACAGTGTATGTGCGAGAACACAGCCCTGTTTCATGCCACTCAGGATAGGAAAGGGGTCTGATGAGGCGCTGCTATACTGAATTGTGCCTTTCATATTGTCATGGAATGAGGTGATAATATTTGGTACCTTTGGTGGACATCCAATCTTTTCTTGTAGTCTGAAGAGACCACGTCTGCTGACAAGGTCAAAGGCTTTGGTGAGATCAATGAAAGCAACATAGAGGGGCATCTGTTGTTCGCGGCATTTCTTCTGTAGCTGGCGAAGGGAGAACAGCATGAGATTGGTGGATCTCTCTGCTCGAAAGCCACACTGTGCCTCAGGGTAGACACACTCAGCCAGCTTCTGGAGCCTGTTTAAAGCGACTCGAGCGAAGACTTTCCCCACTATGCTGAGCAGGGAGATTCCACGGTAATTGTTGCAGTCACCGCGCGGTCACCTTTGTTCTTATAGAGGGTGATGATATTGGCATCGCGCATGTCCTGTGGTACTGCTCCCTCATCCCAGCACAGGCAAAGCAGTTCGTGGAGTGCTGAAAGTATAGCAGGCTTGGCACGCTTGATTATTTCAGGGGTAATGCCGTTCTTCCCAGGGGCTTTTCCATTGGCTAGAGAATCAATGGCATCACTGAGTTCCGATTTTGTTGGCTGTTCGTCCAGCTCATCCATGACTGGCAGAGACTGGACTGCATTGAGGGCGGTCTCAGTGACAACATTTTCCCTGGAGTCCAGTTCTAGGTAGTGCTCCATCCATTTGCTTGTGTTGTCAGTGATTGTGTCCCCTGATTTAGACTTGAGGGGGGCGATCTTCTTGATGGTTGGCCCAAAAGCTCTCTTAATGCCATCATACATTCCTCTGATGTTTCCGGTGTCGGAGGCCACCTGAATATGACTGCATAGGTGTTGCCATGATGAATAAAATAATCGTAGTGTTAATAGTTCTAGGAAAAGAGAGTATAATCTTATTCCAAGTAGAGAATCCACAATTTAAGTCCAAATAATGTGACAGTAAACTATTTAAGATATCCATCAATATTTAAAGCAGCATTTACCTTAAGTCGCCAAGTAGAAAGCGACAGAGTTTAGCGAGATACCTCTATCCCAATTAAGGGGAGAACTATCGTCACTACACCAGGTAACTCGTGCTTTTACCATGAGAAAGGCTGGAATGAATCCAACAATTCTAAAGATCCGCTGTGTGGTTCCAATATTTATACTGTTTCTAAGCTGCAATAACTTTTTTTTATGTATGGCAGTGTTACTTCTCTTGCAAGTAGCTTCATCCCCTTTTATTCTGGTTAAAATTCACCTTCTTTGATTTCTAAGAAAGGCTAGGCCATCAGCAAGGTGGGAGCCTCTCATGGTGGTCAATTCCTTTAGTCACCTAACTGTGCTTCAAGATTATAATTCAGTTTGGTCAGTTTTGTCAAAAGTTGACTGTGGTTTAGGGCTGTCTGCATATGACCAGTTTATCAATTATTACACTGTGGTAGCTTATGTGATCGGTTGCAAAAGGGCGGCGCAGTGGTTCGCACCGCAGCCTCACAGCTCCAGGGACCTGGGTTCAATTCTGGGTACTGCCTGTGTGGAGTTTGCAAGTTCTCCCTGTGACCGCGTGGGTTTTCGCCGGGTGCTCCGGTTTCCTCCCACAGTCAAAGGTTGATAGGTAAATTGGCCATTGTAAATTGCCCCTAGTGTAGGTAGGTGGTAGGGAATATGGGATTACTGTAGCGTTAGTATAAATGGGTGGTTGTTGGTCGGCACTGACTTGGTGGGCCGAAGGGCCTGTTTCAGTGCTGTATCTCTAAATAAAATAAAATGAAAGGCGTTATCAATGTTTTACTGTGTGATGAGGTTTGTGACGTTTTGAGTGAATCCTTATTAGAAGCTGCCTCTATGCTCTAAGACAAGGCAAGTCCTTCACCATAGGGGCATATTGAGGCATGCCTATGAACTTCTTTTAACCTTTTTGGACGATGAACCCTGCTTTTAATTTTTTAAATCCCTAAACATAGGAAAATAACCTTTTAACCTTATAACCCCTTATTATGGCTGGATTCCTTCACATTCTAAGAATATAAAAGGGGGTCTGTGTATAAGGGGATTTCTACGAATAGGGGAGGGAGTCTGAGTATAAGGGTTTTCTAAAAATATGGAATAACATATAAAATGATCATCATAGATATAGCTTAAGACATAATTGTTTAATTAGAAGTTTGCAGCATATTGGACAACAATATAAATCGATTTTAAAGCTAAAGTTAGAATCTCAGTATTTTTTCAGCTTGCAATACTAAAAAACATAAAAGTTACGTTCTTCCTATTTTTGATTTCCACCCATTCCCCAAGCAAAAAGGGCAGATAGAAGCTCCCTGTTTGCAAGACTGTACTTGTTCCACTGTAACCAACTGATTCAAGTAATCTGTAAGAATGGACTGGTGGCCAAGCCTCTGGTTTTTAACCATCCCTCCTTGCCTCAGGGAAGCATGATTATTTCAACTTGTCATACATTCCAAGAAGGCATGGCATGGACCCATAGCACACTGAGGGATTGCAAGTATAAACACAAACTGTGCACATATCATATGTGCCACCAGACTCGTTTAGTTGAACAATCTCTCACAAAGGATTTAAATAAGCTAAAAAATCTCATACCAGACTCTGTCAATCTCCTCAATAGATTGAGGCAATGAGTGTGCCAGTTTACTTAGTTAGGTGTAGATAGGAGCAGAAAGTTTCAAAGGGACATTGATGGATTAAATGAATGGCAGATAAAGTTCATGGGGGAGAAGTGTAAGGTCATCAACTTTGGGCCTAGGAAAGATAGATAAGAGTATTTCTTTAAATTGTGAGAAGCTAGGAACTATGGAGGAGCAGAGAGATTTAGGAGTCCAGGCACAGTAATCACTAAAAACCAGTGGATGGGTACAAAAAATAATTGAAAGGCTAATGAAATGTTGGTCTTTATTTCAAAGGGGTTGAAATACAAAGGGGTAGAAGTTATGATGCAGTTGTATAAAGCTCTAGTTAGACTGTGCCTATGTTCAGTTCTGGGCATCAAACCTCAGGAAGGATATATTGGCCTTGGAGTGGGTGTAGTACAGGCTCATGTAGACATACAAGGGCTAAAAGGTTTAAATTAAGACGGCAGGTTACATAGACTAGGCTTGTATTCTCTTGAATGTAGAAGATTAAGGGGTGATCTAATTGAGTTGTTTAAGATGGTTAAAGAATTAAACAGGGTGGATGGAGAAAAACCATTTCAAGGTGGGGGAGTCCAGAACAAGGGGGCATAAGCTTGAAATGAGAGCTGTAGCGTTCAGGGATGATGTTAGGAAGTACTTCTTCACACAAAGGGTAGTGGAAATCTGGAACTTTTTCCACTAAAAAGCTGTTGTAGCTATGTCAATTGAAAATGTCAAACTGAAAATGATGGATCTTTGTTGGGTAAAGGTATTAAAGGATATGAAGCCAAGGTAGACAAATAGAGTTAAGGTACATATTAGCCATGATCTAACTGAATGGCACAAAGGGCTCGAGGGGCCAAACAGCTTACTCCTATTCCTATGTTCCTATAAGTATATGAGCCACACCAACTAGAGAGTTCCCAGGTTGAAACTCCATTTGTGCTGAGTTAACTGATATATAATGCAAGAGATAGTCACCTAATTCTGCTTCTATGGTCTGTACTGTAGTTTATATTTGTAGTACTTGTAATTTATAGTGCTAGGAACCTAAAGGTCCACTTTCTTACATTTGGACATTCATAGTCAAGTAACTAACTGGAACAGATTGTTATCAAGGGAAAGGAATGACAGAAGTAATTGTTACAATGAATAGCCAATCTCCTTTTTTGTTGTTTTCAATTTAACTTTCATTATGTTTATGGTTCTTATTAATCACAGATTTCCTAAGAGACTAAGACGGTATCAAAGTATACCACCAGGAATGTCCCCACATTGGTACCATCATTTGAACAAGCAAGCCAAAATCCTTCGAGACCATGGTCTGGTGATGGGACACTTGTCGCAATTTGTTAACTGAGAATTTTCATCATATTACCAGATATGATGCTTTCCTGACAATTTGATCGCAATCAATTATCTAGCAATACGTCAAGACCACTCTGAAGAAAATAGGTCTTCACTTTTGTAGTTCCCTCATAAAACTTTCAAAATAAAATAGCAACCTCAAAGGCAAGAAAGGTTTGCATTTTTAATTGTCTTAATCCATCTGTATTGATCTAGAAATCACAGCTAAAGTCACGATTGAGGGGTTTAACTCAATTTTTTACTGGGTCACCTCAGGAAATCCACTCTGATCAGGGGTCAAATTTCATGTCACAAATATTCCAAAGGATCATGTATAGTCTGGGTGTAAAGCAGCTTTGCTTACCATATGCTGTTCCAATGAGCTCTGGAGTGATATCACCAAACACCGAAGACTATGATTCAGGCCTATTGTTTTGAGTATCCCTATGATTGGGATAAGGAGATATCATTTTTATTATTTGCCATCAGGGACACACTAAATGAGTCTACTGGTTTCAGTCCATTCAAATTGGTCTATGGGTATGTGAGGTCAGGGGTTCCCTTTAAACTCATTAAGGAGAGATTTTCAGTACAGGAGGAGGAAACTATCCTCGTAGATTTTGTGTCAAAGTTTCGAGAGAGACTCTCAAAAGCTTGTGAGGTGACCAGAAAACATCTCAAGGTTTCTCAGCAAGTGATGAAAACCCAAGAGGATAGAACAGCTAAGGCACGTAGTTTTCAACTTGGAGATAGGGTGCTAGTTTTGTTGCCTTTTCCTGGGAAACCATTGAAAGCTAGGTTCAGTGGACCTTACTTCATTAAGAGGAGACTCAGTGAGGTGAACTATATAATCAGTACACCCAATAGGAGAAAAAGACGATTGTGTCATGTGAATATGTTGAAAAGATACTATGACCATGAACATCGTCAGCCAGTAAATGTAGTCCAAATTATAGGATAAGGATAGTGTTTAATGAACTGAATGAAGAGGCAGAGACCGAGATTTCTCAATTTGAACCCGCTGCGGTGAAACTGGAAAACACAGACATGTTACAAAGTTTAGATACAGTTCTACACTACCTTTCTGAACAACATAAAAATAACACAGCTGAACTGTTAAAAGAGTTTAAAGCAACATGTACAGATAAGCCAGATCTAACTCCTCTGGCTATTCATGGGGTTGATGTAGGGACAACTACACCCAATAAACAGAACCCTTATTGACTCAATCCTGATAAATTGGCTCAGGTCAGAGAAGAGGTTCAATATATGCTAAAGAATGATACAATTGAACCCAGTCAAAGAGGCTGGAGTTTTCCAGTTGTGCTGTACCGAAACCAGACTGTTCCAAAATATTCTGTACTGCATTGACTTTCCAATAATCAATAACTATATCAGTCTCTTATCCAATCCCGCAACTTGAGGATTGTCTTGAAAGAGTTGAGAAATCAACCTTTATTGGCAAGATTGGATCAGCTGAAAGGGTATTGGCAAGTCCCCTTGACCGACCAAGCCAAAGAGGTTTCTGACTTTGTGACCCCAGATGGGCTATTTCAGTGTAAGGTCGTGCCATTTGGTATGAAAAATGCAGCGGCCACCTTTCAAAGATTGACGAATCAGATGATTGCTGGACTAAGCAATTGTGTTATGTATATCGATGATCATTGGTATCCAGTGACACTCTGGAAGATCACGCTCGACAAATTAGAGAAAGCCAATATGGTAATAAACTTAGCAAAGAGTGAGTTTGCCAAGACTAAGGTCACCTATTTGGGGCAGATCGTGAGTCAAGGTCAAGTGTTGCCTAAAGAAGCTAAGTTTCAGGCAATAATAGACTTTCCAGTCCTAAAGACAAAGAAGGAGATACTATGATTTCTAGGGATTTGTGGGTCCGACCATAAGTTCATTCCTAACTTCGGTACAGTAGTTACCCCTCTGACAAATTTGTTAAAGAAAAACATGAGCGACAAGTGGGCAGAATCATGTCAAATGGAATTTGAGAAGTTAAAGGCCATTTTAAGAAATGAACCCATCAGGCTGCACCAAATTTTAGCAAGCCCTTTAAATTGGCTATTGATACTAGTGATGTGGGGCTAGGAGCAGTGTTATTCCAAGATGATGCAGCTGGTATTGAATGACTGGTCAGTTACTGCTCTGGAAGACTGATAAGTACCAAAAGAAGTACTCCACTATCGAGAATTAGGCTTCAGATTTCTAACTGGCTCTTCAACATTTTGAAGTGCATGTTGGAATACATGTTGTTATGGCCGGGGGGTGGGGGGGAGGTGGTCAGAGGCTCCCCTCTTTTTCTTCCTCTTATTTGACTGCAGCAGGGTTTTTCTCCTGTGGATGTGCTTACCACTTTAGTGAGTGTTTTACCTTTTACCTTTGTTGTGATCGTAAAAGAACCAATCGGACAGGGTTTCATGAATTTAAATAAAAAGATGAGTTTATTATACTTAACAATCTAAACCCGATCTAAATAAAATAATAAAAATACGCTACACATTCACGCACACACTCAAACAAGAATCACACACACACATAAATAGATTACAGAGTGATGAGGAGTAGATTTTTGGTTGGATTAGAGTCCAGAAAAAGTAAAACAAAATATACAGTCTGTAGGGTTGGGTGATTCCGTTGTCTTCCGGATAAAGTTGTATTCTTGAAGTCTTTAGCTGGTAGAAGTGCACTTTGTGGCTTGCCCACCTAGCTCAGGGTTTTTTTTGGAGGCAGACTTGTAGGTGGCTTTCTTCCTCTGGTGTCTTTGTCTTGATCTAGCAACCAGCAGCTGGGCTTTGCATGCCCCACCAGGCCTTCTGGAGAGAGAGACAGTCCTTCTGGCTTCTGCACATTCTGAGTCACTGGCTTGTCTGCTTGTCCAAGGGAAACTCCCAGCTATCACAGAGATGGACAAATGGTCACATGACTGCCTCAGTGTATTATCTGGTACCTTCTAACGAGATTTAAGTTTAGGAATTCCAATCTCTCAGGCCTTAGGGTGCCTATATTTACACTTGGAGGGGTTTGCTCTTCCAACGTTAATGTTCCAAGATGGCTTTGAATGTCTTGATAATGAAAGCAATCTCAGGTAGTTCAATCAGTAGAGCAAGCCATTGTTTTGGGTACAGGCTTATCAGACATGTGTCTCCTCTTGGATGCCTTGGAATGTAGAAAGTGTTTCAGATGCAAATTGCGGGGGCCATCTTGGCTGTCAGTTTTTTAAAGTTAACTGTGGGATATTTTTCATTAAAAGTTTAATACAAGTTTCCAACCTTACTACGGTAATGATTTTTCTATTTGTAGTGGGGAGGTGTTATGAACGCTGGACTTTGTAGTATGTTTATGTTTTACAAACTGTGATCTTTAATGCAGTGTAAAATGAACATTCGGAGGAAACATGTGATCCCATACTAAATCTGAAAGAAACAAGCCAGGAGTCGTGGTTACCATGAGAACCAGGAACACAGGTCAAAGACCCTTTTGTAAGCAGGGTGCAAAGTTGTAACATCTAAAGGACTATGGGTTTTGCTCCCCAGAATCACAGATTATAAACTGGGAGCCAGGCGCTCTAAAATGCAGATTTCAGTTGCAATTTTTAACACCTAGAAACAAAGGAAGGCCCAGGTGATTTTTCTATGGCCAGCCTTGTGCGGGGTGATTTTATGCTCACTCCATGATGGGTTTGGAGGAGGGGAAGGCATGTAATCAGGTGGGATGGTAGCAGGGGATACCCCACCACCTTCCTACCTCTGCCGACATTAAGTTCGGGGCAGGAAGGCCTGTGAATGGCCTTCCTGCCCCACCGCCAATTGAGACCCTTAATTGAGCAATAACGGCCTCATCCTGCCACCGCCACAACTAGCCGAGCAGCAGGCGGGCCTGTCATCGCACGGGGAATATGGCAACAAAAAACTGTGTGGGTTGCTTGCTGGCTGTGGGTGGAGGGGGGTCCCTCGTTAAAAGGCATTTAGTGCCTAAACGAGGGACCCGGCATTGGGAAGCGGGGGGCCGCTGAAAGTCACCCCCCTGCCCTTGCAAGATAAAGGAAAATCCTAAGGCGTTTTATAAGTATATTAAGGGCAAGAGGATAACCAGGGATAGAGTAGCGCCCATTAGGGACCAAAGTGGCTTTCTGTGTGTGGAGCCGGAGGACATAGGTGAGGTTTTAAATGATTGCTTTTCATCTATCTGTGTTCACTATGGAGAAGGACGATGTAGGTGCAGAGATCAGGGAGGGGCATTGCGATATATTCAAACAAAATAGCATTGAAAGGGATTAGCAGTTTTAGCGGGCTTAAAAGTGGATAAATCCCCAGGCCCAGATGAGATGTATCCCAGGCTGTTATGTGAGGCAAGGGAGGAGATTGCAGGGGTTCTGACACAAATTTTCAAATCCTCTCTGGCCATCGGTGAGATGCCAGAGGACTGGAGAACAGCGAATGTGGTACCATTATTCAAGAAGGGTAGCAGGGATAAACCTGGTAATTACAGGCCGGTGAGTCTAACATCAGTGGTAGGGAAACTATTGGAAAAAATTCTGAGGGATAGGATTAATCTCCACTTGGAGAGGCAGGGATTAATCAGGGATCATCAGCATGGCTTTGTCAGGGGAAGATCATGTCTAACAAACTTGATTGAATTTTGGAAGCCTGTGACCCATGGTGTACCGCAGGGATCGGTGCTGGGACCCTTGCTGTTTGTAGTGTACATTAATGATGTAGATGTGAATATAGGAGGTATGATGAGTAAGTTCGCAGATGACACGAAAATTGGTGGTATCATAAATAGTGAGGAGGAAAGCCTCAGATTACAGGACAATATAGATGGGCTGGTAAGATGGGCAGAGCAGTGGCAAATGGAATTTAATCCTGAGAAGTGTGAAGTGATGCATTTTGGGAGGACTAACAAGGCAAGGGAATATACAATGGATGGTAGGATCCTAGGAAGTACAGAAGGTCAGAGGAACCTTGGTGTACTTGTCCATAGATCACTGAAGGCAGCAGCAGAGGTAGATAAGGTGGTTAGGAAAGCGTATGGGAAACTTGCCTTTATTAGCCGAGGCATAAAATATAAGAGCAGGGAGGTTATGATGGAGCTGTATGAAATGCTAGTTAGGCCACAGCTGGAGTACTGTGCACAGTTCTGGTAACCACACTATAGGAAGATTGTGATTGCACTGGAGGGTGCAGAGGAGATTCACCAGGATGTTGACTGGGCTGGAGCATTTCATCTACGAAGAGAGACTGGATAGGCTAGGGTTGTTTTCCTTAGCAGAGAAGGCTGAGGGGGGACCTGATAGAGGTATACAAAATTATGAGGGGCATAGATAGGGTAGATAGGAAGAAACTTTTTTCCCTTAGCAGAGGGGTCAATAACCAGAGGGCATAGATTTAAGATCAGGGACAGGAGGTTTCGAGGAGATTTGAGGAAACATTTTTTAACCCAGAGGGTGTTTGGAATCTGAAACACACAACGTGAAGGGGTGGTGGAGGCAGGAACTCTCACAACATTTAAGAAGTATTTAGATGAACACTTAAAATGCTATAGCATTCAAGGCTATGGGCCAAGTACTAAAAAATGGGATTAGAATCGATAGGCGCTTGATGGCCGGCACAGACATGATGGGCCAAAGGGCCTGTTCCTGTGCTGCATAACTCCATGACTCTATGACTAAATTCGGGAGGCTTTCCTAGGTCTGGGGCCTGAAAGGAAGAAACAAGGACCAGCTGTCAGCTGCGTGACCTAAAGAGAGAGAGAGAGACCAGTGGGTTTTCTGAGAAAACAGCTGCTCTCAGATGACGAATGCAGCAAAAGGCTGCTAAGATTTGAGCCCAGTTTGAAAGCTAAAGATTTGCAGAGGAGAAAAGATAGGGTGGTCAGAGATTGCCTTATTATTGGAAGTACAGTCGAATGTGTTCAGAAGAAGTGAGTGAAGAGGACATTGGCTATGAGAAGGACACTGGTAGATCCAACCCATTGTATCTGGGAGGAGTTTGGGACTTTTAACTGCAAGGTTTACCTTTTTCACTGAGAACACATATAAATGTGGTGTCAGGTTTTTTAGTGTGTTCATAAGCTAATTGGAAATATTTTTCTCTGTAATTTAGTGTATTTGCTGCCTACAGTACTGTTAAGTTTATGTTGATTTTTAGTTTAGTTGTTGTATTAAGTCTTAAAATGTGAAATTTTGTTGTGTGATTCTTTAATTGGTCACTGATAAGTTCATATCTCTTGTTTTTAATTTAAAAGTCTCCATTGAAGCCGTAACAATATGTATGTCTAAATGTATATGTAAATTATTGCAATAGAAGTAAAGCCTTAACATTTGACCCAGTACAGATTTTTTTTAAAATGAGTATTTTAGAACAATTATTTTTACCTATCAGCGCGATTATTTGTAACTGTTCGGCATGCACTGTTTGTGATGGTGGATTTCTCTACACCAGAGGGCTGTGCATGCTCAGTCATTTAGTATATTCAAGCCTGAGGTCGATACATTTTTGGGCACTAGAGGAATCAAGGGATATGGGGGTAGGACAAAAAAGTCAAAGATCAGCCTTGATCCTATTGAATGGCAGAGCAGTCTTGAGGGTTGGTATGGCCGACTCATGCTCCTATTTCTTTTGTTCTTATATGGTGTGAAATTCAATCGTGTAACTTTTAAAAGGACTATGCAGACTTGCCTCTGGTCTTAGGGGGCAGGCAGCGCTGCAGGCCTCTACCTTGCATGGACCACGCAGTATCCATCATTGATGTGGTGCATGTAGCTGCGTCTCCTGCGTGCGCCCAAACATGTCAAAGCGGCTCTATCTTGATGTCAAACAGCCTACTACCAGTTGATGTGATACCAGGATGCCAAAATTGGACAATGCAGGTCCTAGCAATGCCTGCGTTGTCCACTCCTGAAGCAAGATGGGCCCTGCTGTGGCATTATTTAAAGGGCCAAACACCCTGATGGCAGGTAAGCAACATTTATTGAACTTCTTCCACCAGGAAGTGTCTGAAGGTACCAGGAGTGCAGTCACTTATAGGTTTGTTCTTTCCCCCCTTGCAGGAGAAGAGAGCACAGAACACTAGAGAGGGGAAGAGAAATAAAGGTGATCCTCCACAGATTTCCCAGTTTTTAAAAATTCATTCATGGGATGTGGGCGCCGCTGGCTAGGCCAGCATTTATTGCCCTTGAGAAGGTGGTGGTGAGCTGCCTTCTTGAACAGCTGCAGTTCATGTGGGGTAGGTACACCCACAGTGCTGTTAGGAAGGGAGTTCCAGGATTTTGAACCAGTGACAGTGGAGGAATGGCGATATATCTCCAAGTCAGGATGGTGTGTGGCTTGGAGGGGAACTTACAGGTGGTGTTCCCATGCATTTTCTGCCCTTGTCCTTCTAGGTGGTAGAGGTCACGGGTTTGGAAAGTGTTGTCTAAGAAGCCTTGGTGAGTTGCTGCAGTGCATCTTGTAGATGGTACACACTGCTGCCACTGTGCGTCGGTGGTGGAGGGAGTGAATGTTCATAGATTGGGAGCCAATCAAGTGGGCTGCTTTGTCCTGGATGGTGTCGAGCTTCTTGAGTGTTGTTGGAGCTGCACCTATCCAGGCAAGTGAAGGGTATTCCATCACACTCCTGACTTCTGCCTTGTAGATGGTGGACAGGCTTGGGTAGTCAGGAGGTGAGTTACGCGCCGCTGGATTCTTAGCCTCTGAACTGCTCTTGTAGCCGCTGTATTTATATTGCTACTCCAGTTCAGTTTCTGGCCAATGGTAACCCGCAGGATGTTGATAGTGGAGAATTCAGCGATCATAATGCCATTGGATGTCAAGGGGAGATGGTTAGATTTTCTCTTGTTGGAGATGGTCATTGCCTGGCACTTGTGTGGCATGAATGATACTTGCCACTTATCAGCCCAAGCCTGGATATTGTCCAGGTCTTGCTGCATTTCTACACAGATTGCATGAGTTTCTAAGAAGTCGCGAATGGTGCTGAACATTGTGCAATCATCAGTGAACATCCCCACTTCTGACCTTATGAGCAAAGGAAGGTCATTGATGAAGCAGCTGATGATGGTTGGGCCTAGGACACTACCCTGAGGAACTCCTGCAGTGATGTCCTGGAGCTGAGATGATTGACCTCCAACAACCACAGCTATCTTCCTTTGTCCTAGGTACAACTCCAACCAGCAGAGAGTTTTCCACCCGATTCCCATTGACTCCTGTTTTGCTAGGGTTCCTTGATGCCATACTCAGTCTAATGCTGCCTTGGTATCAAGGACAGTCACTTTCACCTCATGAGTTCAGCTCTTTTGTCCATGTTTTGAACCAAGGCTGTAACGAGGTCAGGAGCTGGGTGTCCCTGGCCAAACCCAAACTGAGCGTCAGTGAGCAAGTGCCACTTGATCTGTGGCAGGCAGATTGGTAGGGGCGAGGTCAATTATATTTTTCCCTCTTGTTGGTTCCCTCACCACCTGCTGAAGAGCCAGTCTAGCAGCTATGTCCTTTAGGTCTTGGCCAGCTCAGTCAGTAGTGTTGCTACTGAGCCACTCTTGGTGATAGACATTGAAGGCCATTCTGTGCCCTGCCACCCTCATTGCTTCCTCCCAGTGCTGTTCAACATGGAGGAGTACTGATTCATCAGCTGAGGGGTGGGGATGCGGTTAGTAGGTGGTAATCAGCAGGAGGTTTCCTTGCCCATGTTTGACCTGATGCCATGAGACTTCATGGGCCTGGAATCAATGTTGAGGCCTTCCAGGGCAACTTCCTCCCACCTGTATACCACTGTGCCACCACCTCTGCTGGGGCAGGACATACCCAGGGATGATGGTGTCTGGGACCATTGTAAGGTATGATTCAGTGAGTATGACTATGTCAGGTTGTTGCTTGACGAGTCTGTGGGACAGCTCTCCCAACTTTGGCACAAGCTGCCAAATGTTAGTAAGGAGGGCTTTGCAGGGTTGAGTTTGTTGTTGTTTCTGGTGCCTAGGTTGATGCCAGGTGGTCAATCCAGTTGCATTCCTTATTGACTTCGTAGTAGTTAGATACAAGTGAGTGGCTTGCTTGGCCATTTCAGAGTCAATCACATTGCTATGGGTCTGGAGTCTCATGTAGGCCAGTAAATTTCCTTCGCGAAAGGGACATTAGTGAACCAGATGGGTTATTACAACAATCGACAATGGTTTCAAGCCCATCATTAGACTAGCTTTTTAATTCCACAGTTTTATTAATTGAATTCAAATTCCACCTGTTGCCATGGTGGGATTTGAACCCATGTCCCAAGAGCAATACCCTGGGTTATTAATCCAGTGACAATACCACTACGTCACTGCCTCCCCTAACAACTGAAGAGGACGAATCACTGGAGGTCAGTGGCATTTTGGCATCCCTGACCATTGGAGATGGGGAGATTTGGACCTCCCAGCTACCTGGTGGCAGAATTAAATACCAACGACCCACTTATCATACAACACTCAGTCATGTTTGATTTCAGCAGCAAGTGAAATATGGTCATTTACATGAAGATAAGTTGCAACTTTCTTACCTTGCCAGTCCTAATTCATATCTTTTCTCTCTGTGAGGATCTTCAAGTGTGCCATAGCAGTTGGTGAACTTCCCAGAAACGAATCCTAGAGGAGCTAATAACAGAACAGCAAATTGTATTTATATAGTTTCTCTTGTGCATCCCTGATTTTAATCACTCCAACATTGGTGGCCACACCCTCAGTTGCTTAGGCCTTAAGCTCTGGAAAGCCCTCCCTACATCTCTCTGTCTCTCTACCTCACTTTCCTCCTTTAAGACATACCTTAAAACCTACCTCTTTGACCAAGCTTTTGATTATCTGACTTAATAGCTTCTTCTGTGGCTCAGTGTCATACTTTGTTGTACAAAGTTCCTGTAAAAAGCCTTGGGACATTTTATTACTTTAAAGGTGCTATATAAATATAAGTTGTTGTTGTTAGCATAGGAAAATGTCCAAAGGAACTGAAGAAGGGCATTATCAGACAAAATTTGACAGCAAGCCACATAAAGGAAATATATAGAACAGATGAACAAAGGCTTTATCAAAGAGATGGATCTTAAGGAGCTACTTACAGGATGAGGGAGCAGTAGAGCGACATGCACAAGAGGCTAGAATTGGAGGAGCGCAGAAAACCCGGAGGACTGTAGGGCTTGAGGATGTTACAGAGATGCGCAGCCGTGAGGCCGTGGGAAACAAGGACGAGAATTTTAAAATTGAGGTGCTGCTTAACCATGAACCAATGCAGGTCAATGAGCACAGGGATAATGGGTGAGTGTGACTTTGTGTGTTAGAATACAGGCAGCAGAGGTTTGGAATAGCTTAAGTTTATGGAGGGTGCAAAATGAGAGGCCAGCCAGGAATGCATTGAAATAGTAAAGTCTAGATTAACAAGGGGATTTATGAGGGTTTCAGCAGCAGATGAGCTGAGGCAGGGGTCAGAGTCAGGCGATGTTACGGAGGTGGAAGCAAGCAGTTATAGTGATGGCATGAACATGTGGCCGGAATTTCATTTCAGGATCAAATACAACATCAAGGTTGCGAACAGTCTGGGTTCAACCTTAGGCAGTTGCCAAGGAGAGGGATATGGTGTGTGGCTAGGGAAAGAAGTTTATGACAGGAACCGATGACAATGGCTTTCATCTTCCCAATATTTAATTCGAGGAAATTTCTACTCGTCCAATACTAGATGTCAGACAAGCAGTCTGACTATTTAGCAACAGTGGCACAGTAGCAGTCTTGAGAGAAGTGGCGGTGAGGTAGAACTGGGAGTTATCAGACCATAAGATCATTAAAAAAAAGGAGCAGGAATAGGCCATTTGGCGCCTCAATAAGATCATGGTTGATTTGATTGTGGCCTTAACTCCACTTTCCTGCCAGTCCCCCATAACCCTTGACTCCCTTGTAGATCAAAAATCTGTCTAACTCAGCCTTGAATATATTCAATGGCCCAGCCTCCACTGCTCTCTGGGGAAGAGAATTCCATAGATTAACGACCCACTGTGAGAATAAATTCCTCCTCATTTCCGTCTTAAATGGGAGATACCTTATTTTGAAACTAATGCAGGAGTACAGGAGCAGGGATGTCTTACTGCACTTATGGCCTTGGTGGGACTACATCTGGAGTATTGTGTGCAGTTTTGGTCTCCTTATCTGAGGAAGGATGTTCTTGCCATGGAGGGAGTGCAAAGAAGATTTACTAGGCTGATTCCTGGGATGGCAGGATTGTCGTATGAGGAGAAATTGGGTCGACTAGGCCTATATTCGCTAGAGTTTAGAAGAATGAGAGGAGATCTCATAGAAACCTATAAAATTCTAACAGGACTAGACAGGTTAGATGCAGGGAGGATGTTCCCAATGGCTAGGGAGTCCAGAACCAGGGGTAAGAGTCTCAGGATGAGGGTATACCATTTAGAACCGAGAAGAGGAGAAGTTTCTTCACTCAGAGGGTGGTGAACCTGTGGAATTCTCTACTGCAGAAGGCAGTGGAGGCCTAGTCATTAAATATATTCAAGAAGGAGATAGATATATTTCTTAATGCCAAAGGGATCAAGGGATATGGGGAGAAAGCGGGAACGGGGTACTGAATTAGACGATCAGCCATGATCTTTTTTGAATGACAGAGTACGAATGGCCTACTCCTGATCCTATTTTTCTATGTTTCTAGTTCTAGATTCAGCCATGAGGGGAAACATCTTCTCAGCATCTACCCTGTAAAGCCCCTTCGGAATTTTATATGTTTCAATAAGATTACCTCTCAGTCATGTAAACTCCAATGAGTATAGGCCCAACCTGCTCAACCTTTCCTCCAAACCCCTCATCCCGGGAATCAGCCTAGTAAAACTTCTCTGAGCTGCTTCCAATACAAATATTTCCCTCCTTAAGTAAGGAGACCAAAACTGTATGCAGTACTCTACGTGTGGTCCCACCAATGCCCTGTACAGCTGTAGCAAGACTTCCCTACTTTTATACTCCATCCCCCTTGCAATAAATGCCAACATTCCATTTGCCTTCCTAATTATTTTTTGTAACTGGATGTTAACTTTTTTGTGATTCATGTACATGGACACCCAGATACCACTGTACCAAAGTATTCTGCAGTCTCTTGCTATTCAAATAATATTCTACTTTTCTATTCTTCCTGCCAAAGTGGACAACCTCACATTTTCCAACATTATACTCCATCTGCCAAATTTTTGGCCACTCACTTAACCTATCTTTTTCTCTTTGGAGACACTTTGTGTCCTCCTAACAACTTGCTTTCCTACCTAACTTTGTATTGTTCACAAATTTGGCTACAAGGCATTCAGTCCCTTTATCCAAGTCATTAATTTTAATCATAAATTTTTGAGGTCCCAGCACTGATCCCTGTGGCACTCCACTAGTTACAGTTTGCCAACCTGAAAATGACCCATTTATTTCGACTCTTTGTTTCCTGTTACTTAGCCAATTGTCTATCCATGATAATCCATTACCACCAACACCATGAACTTTTTCTCGCAGCGAGTGGTTAAGGTCTGGAATGCACTGCCTGAGAATGTGGTGGAGGCAGGTTCAAGTGAAGCATTCAAAAGGGAATTAGACAGTTATATGAAAAGGAAGAATGTGCAGGGTTATGGGGAGAAGGCAGGGGAACAGAACTGAGGGAGTTGCTCCTTCAGAGAGCCGGTGCGGACACGATGGGCCGAATGGCCTCCATCTCTACTGTAACGATTCTGTGAACTCATCTTGTGTAGTGATCTTTTATGTGGCATCTTGTTGAATGCCTTTTGGAAATCCAAATACACTACATCTACTCGTTCCTCTTTATGCACCCTGCTTGTTACATCTTCAGTGAACTCTTCCCGTTCATAAACCATGTTGATTCTGCCTGATTGCATTATAATTTTCTAAATGACCTACTACTATTTCCTTAATAATGGATTCTAGCATTCTCCGTATGACAAATGTTTGGCTAACTGGCCTATAGTTTCCTGCTTTCTGTCTCCCTCATTTCTTGAATAGAGGTATTGCATTTGTGATTTTCCAATCCGCTGGGACTTTTCCAGAAACTAGGGAATTTTGGAAGAGTATAACCAATGCAGCCACTATCTCTGCAGCCACTTCTTTTAAGACCCTAGGATGCAGACCATCAGGTCCAGGGGACATGTCAGCCTATAGTCCCATTAGTTTTCCTAGTACTTTTTCTCTAATGATTGTGATAATTTTAAGTTCCTCCCTCCCTTTTGCCATTTCATTTTCTACTATTCTCGGCATACTTTCTGTATCTTCTACTGTGAAGACAGGTACACAATACCTGTTCAAAGTCTCTGCCATTTCCTTGTTTCCCATTTTTAATTCCCCAGTCTCATCTCTAAGGGACCAAGGCTTACTTTAGCTACTCTTTTCCTTTTTATATATTTGTCAAAGCTTTTACTATATGTTTTTACACTTCTTGCTAGTTTACTCTCATAATCTAATTTCTCCCTCTATTATTTTCTTGGCCATCCTTTACTAATTTCTAAAATTTTCCTTATCTTCTGGCCTACCACTAATCTTCGCAGCATTATACGCTTTTTCTTTCAATTTGATACCATCATTAACTTCCTTAGTGAGCCACGGATAGTGCATCCTTTTATAGAGTCTTTCTTTCTGAATGGAATATATCTTTGTTGAGAATTATGAAATATCTTCTTAAATGTCTGCCGCTGCTTCTCTACAGCCTTACCTTTTAACCTATTTTCCCAGTGCAATTTAGCCAAATCTGTCTTCATACCCTTGTAATTGCCTTTATTTAAGTTTAAGACACTAATTTCAGACCCAAACTTCTCCCTTCAAACTGAGTGTGAAATTCCATCATGTTATGATGACTCTAGCCGAGAGGATCCTTTACTATGAGGCCATTAATTAATCCGGTCTCCTTACACATTACCAGGTTTAAAAAAGCCTCCTCCCTATATGTTCCAGAACATATAGCCCTAAGAAACTCCATGAACTCATCCTCCAGGCTACCTTTGCCAATTTGATTCATCCAATCTATAATAAAGATTAAAATCGCCCACGATAATTGCAGTAACTTTCCTACAAGCCCCCATTATTTCCTGATTTGTACTGTGTCTTTCAATGTAGCTACTGTTAGGGGACCTATAAACTCCTCCCACTTCTTTCCCTTGCTATTTCTTATCTCCAGCCAAACTGATTCTACGTCTTGATCTTCGGAGCCAAGATCATTTCTCATTACTGTACAGATCTCATTCTTTACTAACAGAGCTACCCCACCTCCCCTTTCTTTCTTCCTTTCCCTCCAAAATGTCAAATACCCTTGAATATTTAGATTCCAGCCTTGGTCACCTTGCAACTACATCTCTTTAATGGATATCATCATACTCATTTATTTTTATTTATGCTATCAATTCATCCATCTTGTCAGTGTACTTGTGGAAACTGCTGCTGTGTTTTTGGATGGCGTCACCAAGGGGCAGCATATAGGTGAGAAATGGAAGGGTACCAAGGATAGATCCTTGGGGGACATGAGAGGTAATAGTGCAGGATTGGGAAGAGAAGCCATTGCAGGTGATCCTCTGGCTGTGACTGGAACCAGTCGAGTGCAGTCCCAACCAGCTGGACGACGGTGGAGAGGTGTTGGAGGAGGAGGATGTGGTCTACCGTGTCAAAGGCTGCATACAGGTCGAGGAGGCAGAGGAAGGATAGATTACCATGGTCACAGTCACATAGGATGTCAGGTGTAACTTTGATAAGAATCATTTCGGTACTGTGGCAGGGGTGGAAACCTGATTGGAGGGATTCAAACCTGGAATTCTGGGAAAGATGGGCATGGATTTGGGAGGTGACAGCATGGTCAAGGACTTTGGAGAGGAAAGGAAGGTTGGAGATGGGGGGTTGATTGGAAGGACAAAACTTTCAAGGGTTAGTTTTTGAGGAGAGGTTTGATGACAGCAGATTTGGAAGGGATGGAAACAGCGAGAGCCCCTACCAATATCAGCTAACATGGGAGCCAGGAAGAGAAGTTGGAGGGTCAGCAGTTTAGTTGGAATAAAGGGTCGGGAGAGCAGGAGGTGGGTCACAAGGACAAGATGAACTCAGGGAGGGCATCAGGGGAGTTTGATGATAAACTAGAGAAAGATGGGCTACGGCAAAGGGGAGCCTTAGAGGAAGTTTGACTTAGTGAGCGGGGGAGGGGGGGGAATGGAGGGAAGAGGCAGCTGAACAGTTGGTCTCAATCGTAGTGACAAGGAAATCGAAGAGCTCCTCGTACTTGTTGTTGGAGGTGAGGATGGAGGAGGCAGGGGAGAGGGGTTTAAGAAGACAGTTTGCAGTAGAGAAAAGAAGCCAAGCATTATTTTGCATTCCAGGATGACCCTGGAACACTAAGCAGTTTTACCAACGGACAGCAAGATCTCTTAGTGTTTTATGTGGTCCAACCAGATCTGGCACACGAATGGCAAAATCAGTTGTCAGCCATAAACACTCACGTTTGCATCCCTTCAACGTAAGGGAGCAGTGTTGAAGGCTGTCCCAAGGGGATCAACCAGAGTGAGGGTGTAATGATTTTAATGGGGACTGGGGCATCAAAGGTGAAGGTAAGGGTATGGTTGAGCAGATCGATAACTGCAGAAATGGTATGGTGAACGGAAGGCCAAAGGTAACCTAGGTAAATTGGAGTCAACTTACAGTATCAACAGACTGATGTCCAGGTTTGGAGACAAGTGTGGAAGGTGAGTGAGCCAGAAGCTACTTGAAGGGTAGAGTATAAGATGATGCACTGCTGGAGGATTTACGTGGGAATGAAGAGTCAGGTGGTTTGTAGAATCGACTGGAGGGTGCAGAAAGATGGTAAAAAAGTTGGAAGTCACCAAATAATTCAGAAGCAGTGAAGAGATGGACTTCAGTCCAATACTCTCCTGGCCAGTCTCCCATCTTCCACCCTCCATAAACTTAAGCTAATCTAAAACTGTGCTACCCATATCCTAATTCGCACCAAATTCCATTCACCCATCACCATTGTGCTTGCTGATCTACATTAGATCCCAGTCCAGAACAACTCAGTTTTAAATGCCTCCCTGACCTCATCTCTCTCTATCTCTGTAGCCCTACAAGCATCTGAGATCTCTGCGCTCCTCCACCTCTGGCCTCTTACGCACCCCTGATCACTCTACCAATAGCAGCCATGCTTTCAGCTGCCTAAGCCTGAACTCTGGAATCTCTCCCTTAACCCCTCTGGCTCTCTGCATCTGTCTCCTCCTTTAAAATGCTTTTTAAAACCTCTCTCTTTTACCAACCTTTTGGTTATCTGTCCAAACATTTCCTTAGGTGGCTTGCTGCTAAATTTTGTTTGCTAACACTTCTATGAAGCGCATTGGTACATTTTACTACAAGGTGTTAAAGGCGCTTTAGGAATGGAAGTTGGTTTTGTTACACACATGCAGCAAAACATGCCCCAGATAATCCTGGAAGTTGGTGTGTTGGAGCTAGCTTCTTGACACGTTGACATTTGTCAACTTTAACCTTCCACCTTCACCTAACCCATGAGCTCTTCGATGTTAAAATGCCCCACTTTGTGTTTCCTACATCAGTATCTTGCCCATTTATGGTTTAGAATGAATTTATGTCCCTTGCAATTTAATACAAACATTTGTCATGAAAACTATTTCTTCTCCATACTAGATCACAATCTCAATCTAAATCTCAACTGCACTTAGAGATCTTTGACCCGAACAATGACATAATCCATGATGTGCCAATAGTTTGATCTCGGATGCCTCCATGTGGTTTTATATTTATTCTTCTGGAGGAAGAAGGTGTTTATTATAATGAGGCCATGCTGAGCATATTTTGTCAGTGTGACGGAAATCACACCTGCCAAATGGAAACATATTAATTTTGTCATAGGGGGCACTACTTGAACCTTTTTTACAGGACATTGCACATAACTTGCACAAAAGACCGCAGAGCTGAACAGCTGAAAACATGATTGCACATTTGCATTCTGAGAGACAGTTGAATAGAGAGACAATGGGAGTGCTCACTGATTCAATTAACAAGATTTGTCTGGGCAATAGTGATGATCCACATCCTGTCTGTGTAAGAGCCAGAACTCCACCCCCCACCGAGTGTGTCTGGAAAGCTTTGAAGTCCAGCAACCCCCACAAGAGGCTGCTGTTTCACATGACCTACCTGCTGGCTAGACTGGGGACTTTTTGAATTGTGCCACAAAGAAAGGACAAACTGCAACTTAAAGAGAAAGGAGAAGGAATGTCTCCCTCCCTCTATCTCTCTTTCCAGCAAAGTCCCGGGGAAATCACGATGGGAGCGTAAGCCTCAGGACTACAGAACTTTATAGACGACCACCAAGAAGACAATTGAAACCCCTCGTCGGCCTTCTGGTACCAGAGAAGCAAGCTTAAAATTGTGCACTGGACCCCAGCGAGAACTCCAAGACCTTAACTTCAATTGAGGACATTGTATCAAGGAGGACCATCCAGTAACTGAATTCTATTTATTACAAACTCTACTTCAACACCACCCCCCCAATTCTTTCTTCCCCTCTCTATCTATTGTGCGTGTGCATGCGAGCGTGGTTACGTCACGTATTTTAGTAATTTTAACCGAGTTAGAGTGATAAGGCTAATAAACTTACATCTTTCTTGTTTAAACCTAAGAAAAGCTGTCTGGTCCATTTGCAATTACAACCAGAGTGCAGTGAGCCTGGGGCTCACTGAGAGGGTAAGCAAAAATCATTGTGTTTTAAAAGATAAACTCTGTTATGGCCAAACCAGGAAAGGGGCAAGAGGGGAGCCTGAGACCCATTCCTTGCCCGGTCGTAACATCAGTGGGAGGACGTTATTTGCATTGGCTTTTCCCTTCCCTTCCTGTGACACTTCTGTCCCAACACAGGTATCGCCACAAGACCTGGCAGATGGACCCAGCTAGAAGCCTGCGTGTGATTTCATTTAATGTGGGGACCTCTGACGCCATCATTGTCCACACGATCTTGATGGGTTGGTGGTCAGATTTCAATGACGTGTCAAACCACGATGATTACAACCTCCCTGCCGCTGCAACCTTCTTCCACCTTTACATTCAGTGAGATGTGCAGTCATCCTTCACCTGTTGAGGACTTTATGGACTGCTGCTTGTCAGGTACCTCCCCCAACCTTGCCGCCATGGGAGGCCCGACCCGGAGCAAGGAACTCGCGATGGCATTGTTAAATGATTTAACAATAAATTGTATTTTAGAGAAATTTGAGGCCTAGTATCGCACATTCAGCTTATTGTCCCAAGAACCACAGCATTATCATAAAATGTTTGTGTTTAGCATTTTCTCCCTCAGCAGATAATAGCCCTTGGAATGCATTATGTATGTATGCAGAGATCTTGTATATACTTCATAATTTTGCAATGATATTGATATAATTGCACAAGCCTCTCCACCATATCAAGGTAGTGATCCAAGGAGAGGAATTGCACTTAAGGGAAACAGGTAAAGACTAATGAAGTACTCTGCTGCTGCCAAACTAATTTTCTTTAAGGTGACATACCTGCCATGAATCCCATGATGCACAGACAATAATCCTTTGTTCAATGGAATAATGACAGCTCATCAATTTAAAAAACTATCATTACCAAACTTTGAAGAGCGAAGTATCCAGATTTTGTTTGTTTAAACAATGCCTTGGAGCATTGGCAGCCACAATGCATCACTGTAAAACTAATTCAAGAATCAAAGTCCAACGAAAAAGCAAAATACTGCAAATGCTGGAAATCTGAAATAAGAACAGAAAATGCTCAGCAGGTCAGAAGCATCAGTGGAAAAATGAGATCACCTCTCATTTCTCTAAACTCCAAAGAATAAATTCCCAGGACCACTCTACTCAATCACACTTCATAGAACAAACTCTCTCAGCCCAGGAATCAATCATTGTCCATTCTTTTTTCTCCACAGATGCTGCCTGACCTGCTGAGCATTTCCAGCATTTTTTGTTTTTACACCAAACTCTGACTATTTTCTTTTTTTGCTATCCCTTTGAGTTTTACTCTCTCTTTCTCTCAATCTCTCTCCCCCTGTCTCTCTCTCTTTCACCCACCATTTGCTTTTTTGGTCTCCTTATCTGGCTGCCTTTCTCTTTATCTGTCTGTCTCTGACTTGTTTTCCCTTGTTCTCACTGACTCTGTCACTCTGATTCTCTTTCTGCTTGTGTCTGATGTCTCATTTATATTTTTGTTATTGCTTGCCACTGTGCCTAAACTGTTGAAATACACCTTATTCACTGAGACTGGCAACAGGGAATCAGCCATTGTGATATCTTGAGCTGTGTGATATCCTGGCTTTTGCAATGATCGTGTTAACATGAGGGAGAAACGACTGGAATGATATGTTAATAGGGTGAGATGAAGTAAGGTGGGAGGAGGTCGTTTGAAGCATAAACCCTGACTTAGACCCATTGGGCCAAGTGACCTGTTTCTGTTCTGTAAAATTCCATATAATTTCATGCAATTTCCTCTGTTGTTACAAATCAATCTCCTATGGTATTGTACATTCATCAGATTTTAAAAGGATTTTTTGAGCCAATAGTGAACTGATAGTCTGAGCAACAAAATTCCTGTTTCATTTCCTAATATAAACATTAAGAACATAAGAAATAGGAGCAGTAGTAGGTCATATAACCTCCACCATTCAATGAGATCATGGCTGAACTTCGACATAAATTCTACTTTTCTGGCTGATCCCCATATCCCTTGATTCCTTTAGTGCTCAAAAATCTGTCAATCTCAGTCTTGAAATATGCTCAACAATTGAGCATCCACAGCCTCTGGGGTAGAGAATTCCAAAGATTCACAACCTTTAAGTGAAGAAATTTCTCTTCATCTCAGTCCTAAATAGCCGACTGCTTATCCTGAGATCATGATCCCTTGTTCTAGATTCTCCAACTGGGGAAACAGCCTCTAAGCATCTACCCTGTCAGTCCTCTAAGAATCTTATACATTTCAATGAGATCACTGTCCTGATTTTATATGTGGGCTTGAGTATTAGAGAATATATAAGTGAAGCTGAAAGGAACTCACTGATCTGGGGGTTATTGTAAGGTCAAATAGCCTTTGTAGCCACAGTGACCAGCAGTAAGCAAGAACTCTACAGAAGTCTTTAATAAAACACTTGTTAAGTCTTGATAAAGTTAAAGCTGTGACTTCAAGTGTGATTCATTTCAGCCTAAGATGTGACATTGGTGACGAGGTAAATTCAGAGATATTTAGAATCGTGTCATGGCATTTGCTGGAGCTGATATGTCTGAGGTCTGGGGAATTGAGCCATTTGATCCAACAGGTGATGCCAGTTCTGTCAGTGTGGAATAGAAAGCGTGGCTGATGGAGTTTGAAGCATATGCTGACAGTCGCAGTTTGTTTTTGGACATCATGACGGAGGTGCAGAAAGCAGAGCAATGGGCCTTATTGCTGTTCAGTGCAGGTGCGTTGGTGTGGGAGACTTTCAAGATGTTGCCTGACACGGGAGAAAAGCTTTGAAGGACCATTATGTGGTGACGCCAAATGCCACATTCCAAAGGCATGTTTTCCATCAAATGAGACAGAAAGAGGGGGAAACAGTAGCCCAATTTGTGACTTCTTTGAGGCATGCGTCGGTCGGATGGATGCAATTATGTTGTGATGGATCTGAATAACCAGATAATGGATCAGGTGGTCCAACATTGCAAGTCAGATAAGTTGACATGCAGGCTGCTGGAAAGAGGAGGTGACTTAACATTGGATGACACTTTGAAAATAGCAGTTGCATTGGAAGCAGTGGATGGACAAGTTCACAGCATGAAACTTGGTCCATTTCCGCCATCGACACAACAAAATCTGAGGTTAATCGAGTGACACAACAGAATCCAGGTACGCATAAATGTAAATAGCAAAAGTCTGAGAGTGTTTCACATGTGGCAACTTGGGGCACTATGGAAGAGATGATTGCTGCCCTGCCAAGGGAAAGATATGTAGAAAATGTAGGGACAGAGACCATTTTGCCAAGAAGAGCCGAAGCAAAGCTGAACAGAGTGGGAAGCTTGGCAGACCATGTAAAGAGAGGGGGAAGTAATATAACTGTGACATGAGTTGAAGAAGATGCAGTCGGTGAGGACACAAATAGCAATTGTGGATACATGATTTCTGTCAATGGAAGCGACCATGAGGAAGTTCCAGTGATTGTTGATGGAGTTGAAGTGAGCATTATTGTAGATTCAGGCAGTTACAGTAATGTCATCAGCAGAGCACTGTGGGAGGAACTGAAGACAAAGAGAAGCAAGTGCACATCTCGAAAATGTGTCAAAAAGCTTTATCCCGACACAACTAAAAAACCCACTTCAAACTGTTGGATGTTTCACTGTGAGTGTAAGAGCTGGAGATCAGAGTGTGGAGGCAGAATTCGAAATGATTGAGGAAGATAGTGAGTAGAGAAATTGGCCAAGCCATGGGGGTGCTGCACATTGGATTGCAAGGGAATTCTGTGAAATCCTATGCGGAGCTTCGAGACGAGTTTGGACCACTGTTTCAAGGAATTGGGAAGTTACACAACTGCCAAGTGAGATCAACAATTAACGAGACTGTGAAGCCTGTAGCTCAGCCTGTACGTAGAACACAAAGAACAAAGAAAAGTACAGCACAGGAACAGACCATTCAGCCCTCCAAGCCTGTGCCGATCTTGATGCCTGCCTAAACTAAAACCTTCTGCACTTCCGGGGTCCGTATCCCTCTATTCCATCCTACTCATGTATTTGTCAAGATGCCTCTTAAACGTCTCTATGGTATTTGCTTCCACCACCTCCCCCAGCAGCAAGTTCCAGGCACTCACCACCCTCTGTGTAAAGAACTTGCCTCGCACATCCCCTCTAAACTTTGCCCCTCTCACCTTAAACCTATCTCCCCCAGTAACCGACTCTTCCACCCTGGGAAAAAGCTTCTGACGATCCACTCTGTCCATGCCGCTCATAACTTTGTAAACCTCTATCATGTCGCCCCTCCACCTCTGTCGTTCCAGTGAAAACAATCCGAGTTTATCCAACCTCTCCTCATAGCTAATGCCCTCCAGACCAGGCAACATCCTGGTAAACCTCTTCTGTACCCTCTCCAAAGCCTCCACGTCCTTCTGGTAGTGTGGCGACCAGAATTGCACGCAATATTCTAAGTGTGGTCTAACTAAAGTTCTGTACAGCTGCAGCATGACTTGCCAATTTTTATACTCTATGCCCCGACCAATGAAGGCAAGCATGCCGTATGCCTTCTTGACTACCTTATCCACCTGCGTTGCCACTGTCAGTGACCTGTGGACCTGTACGCCCAGATCTCTCTGCCTGTCAATACTCCTAAGGGTTCTGCCATTTACTGTATACTTCCCACCTGCATTAGACCTTCCAAAATGCATTACCTCACATTTGTCCTGATTAAACTCCATCTGCCATTTCTCTGCCCAAGTCTCCAACCGATCTATATCCTGACAATCCTCATCACTGTCCGCAACTCCACCAACCTTTGTGTCGTCCGCAAACTTACTAATCAGACCAGCTACATTTTCCTCCAAATCATTTATATATACTACAAACAGCAAAGGTCCCAGCACTGATCCCTGCAGAACACCACTAGTCACATCCTCCATTCAGAAAAGCACCCTTCTACTGCTACCCTCTGTCGTCTATGACAGAGCCAGTTCTGTATCCATCTTGCCAGCTCACCTCTGATCCCGTGTGACTTCACCTTTTGTACCAGTTTGCCATGAGGGACCTTGTCAAAGGCTTTACTGAAGTCCATATAGATAACATCCACTGCCCTTCCTTCATCAATTATCTTTGTCACTTCCTCAAAAAACTCAATCAAATTAGTGAGACACGACCTCCCCTTTACAAAACCATGCTGCCTCTCGCTAATAAGTTTGTTTGTTTCCAAATGGGAGTAAATCCTGTCCCAAAGAATCCTCTCTAATAATTTCCCTACCACTGACTTAAGGCTCACCGGCCTATAATTTCCTGGATTATCCTTGCCACCCTTCTTAAACAAAGGAACAACATTGGCTATTCTCCAGTCCTCTGGGACCTCACCTGTAGCCAATGAGGATGCAAAGATTTCTGTCAAGGCCCCAGCAATTTCTTCCCTTGCCTCCCTCAGTATTCTGGGGTAGATCCCATCAGGCCCTGGGGACCTATCTACTTAATGCTTTGCAAGACACCCAGCACCTCCTCCTTTTTGATAATGAGATGACTGAGACTATCTACACTCCCTTCACTCGGCTCATCATCCACCAAGTCCTTCTCCTTGGTGAATACTGATGCAAAGTACTCATTTAGTACCTCGCCCATTTCCTCTGGCTCCACACATAGACTCCCTTCTCTGTCCTTGAGTGGGCCAACCCTTTCCCTGGTTACCCTCTTGCTCTTTATATATGTATAAAAAGCCTTGGGATTTTCCTTAATCCTGTTTGCCAATGACTTTTCATAACCACTTTTAGCCCTCCTAACTCCTTGCTTAAGTTCCTTCCTACTGTCTTTATATTCCTCAAGGGATTCGTCTGTTCCTCGCCTTCCAGCCCTTACGAATGCTTCCTTGTTCTTTTTGACGAGGCTCACAATATCCCGCGTTATCCAACGTTCCCGAAACTTGCCAAACTTATCCTTCTTCCTCACAGGAACATGCTGGTCCTGGATTCTAATCAACTGACATTTGAAAGACTCCCACATGTCAGATGTTAATTTACCCTCCTTTGGTCTGAGAGGGAAAGTTGAGGCAAAGATCAAGGAACAGGTTGACCAAGACAACATAGAGCCAGTTGAAGAACAAAGACACAGATCTTCACGGGAGAAGGAAGCTGAATCATTCATGTGGTTTGTGGCAGTTCATGCTGCACCTAAAGCAATGACAGCTGGAGAGATTGAAAGAGTCAGACAAAGATCCAGAATTGAATGACATCAGACAGAGAATCCAAGCTGAAAATTGGGAGAATTTTCCATTCAGAGCATACATTGTTATATGAGATGAACTATGCACAATTGGGAAGTGTATTCTCAGAGGTAACAGACTTTTCGTGCCACAAAAACATAGGCCTAGACTGGTGATACTAGCTCATGAGGATCACTTGGGAGTCATTGGTACTAAGCAAAACTTACGAACCAAAGTATGGTGGCCGGGGATGGGGAAAGATGTGGAGCAGTTTGTCAAAACATGTCACGGATATCAACTTGTCAGTAGACCTAATCTACCAGAACCAGTATGCAGTATACTGTTACTGGCAAGACCATGGGAGGATGTAGCATTTGGCTTCTTAGGCCCATTTCCATCAGGAGAGTCCATACTCGTGGTGATTAACTATTACAGCTGTTATTATGAGTATGTGGTAATGAAGTCTACAATGGCAGAGAAAACAATGTTTGCATTGACTGAAATATTTGCAAGGCATATCTACCAGTCACTTTGTATTCAGACAATGGGCCACAATCCATTTCACAGACCTTTGTAGATTACATGCAAGTCACAGGTATTCACCATCACAGAGTAATACCTAAATGGCCACAGGCAAATGGGGAAGTGGAAATACAAAACCAATCATTCGAGAAATGGATGAGGATTGCTCAGGCTGAGGTAAAGACTGGAAGAAGGTGTTGTCATATGTGGTCATGTATAGAGCAACTACACATACAACACGAGAAAAAGCCCAGCTAAGTTGTTATTTGGATGCAAATTATACACCATGATACCAGAGCTGAGGGACATTAGAGTTGATCAGGAGGTTCTAGATCATGATGCTGAGAAAAAGGGTGCTGCAAGGTTTTATGCAGACCACAGAAGGAGAGCTAGACAGTCCAATGTGATGCCAGGTGATGAAGTATTGCTCAGACAGGAGAGACTGAGTAAGATGGATAGACCATATTATCCCAAGTCATACACTGCTATTGCCAAGAAGGGAAACTGTGTGATTGTGCAGTCACCAGAAGGAGTACGGTATGACAGAAATTCTTCCTGGGTTAATAAGTATCATGGTGACAAAGATACAACAGCAGATGACCCAGATGTAGGAGCTGAGGTGAAGCTGATATTCAGCAATTCAGAAGTCCAAGCCAGTGACGCTGTTGGTAGGCAGACAGCTTTCTATCCAGAGGGACAAACATTAGTTCCAGAGAGGTTGACAATATTTCCTAATCCTGATGTGGTGTCCAGAGTTCCTGAAACAACAGGAAGACCACGGCGCAAGAGGAGACAACCAAAACGATATGAAAATTATGTTTTGTGATTATGTTCAAAATCATGGAGATGTTTTTGTCTGATAAAGGAGCATGTCATGATTGTATATGTGGGCTTGAGTATTAGAGACTATACGGTACTTAGAAGTGAAACTGAAAGGAACTCAGTGTTTTGGGGAAAACATCTGCCTTGGGAGTAGTTGTGAGGTCAGATAGCCTTTGTAGCCACCGTGACCAGAAAGAATTCTACAGAAGTCTTTAATAAAAACACTTGTTAAAGTTAAAGCTGTGATTTCAAGTGTGATTCATTTCAACCTGAGATGTGACAATCATCTCATTCTTTTAAACGCCAAACAATAAAAGCCCGGGACCATTATACTCAATCTCTCCTCATAGGACAGCCCATCTCATCCCAGGAATCAATTATCATTCTTTTTTCCTCTGTTTCATTTCCTAATCACCATACCCCCATTTTTTAGGCTTCAATTTTCCTTTATTGTCGAGTAGATGATTCTTTTCTTCTCCTGTGTCAACGGAAAACAGACTGTCATCCACCTTTTGAGGCACAAGGCAACCTGCCATGCCTTCCTGCCACCCCATGTTCTGCAGAAACTCTTCCACTTTGGTAACATGACGTTTTTTTAAACAATGAATTTCCAGATCATGATAAAACTTTTCAAATTATAATTTTGTTCCTCTTATCTACCAGGCAATATTCATCATGCGAAAGTGCCATGTGCTCAAGAATAGAATTAATTTGCAATATTTTCCAGTATACATCTGCTCCTACAGTAGGGGGCAGCATTACTCAGTCCAGTTGAAATACTGAACTGAAAGACATTAATTCTAAGGAAAGTGCAATATTGTAACTAAAGTGAGGAAACTGTCAGATATTCTCGAACTTTAAGAGTGTCACCATGTGATTGATTTGGACATTTTAATAATGGCCCTATTCATGAAAGGCATTTTAAACAATTTTTTTAAATTCCAGTTGCAATACCCAAGGTGCCAATTATTAAGTGGCGAATCCTGCCTATTTTCAGCCCAGTTCCATTGCCCACATGTGCATAATTTAAACTAAATAAAATGCATTTAAAAACTAGTTGCAGAGCTTGGGCCATCCTGGTTGAGATCAGCTTATTCTGTGCAGACTGAGAATTAAACATTCCTGCAAAGTAGAAAGGGAAAAGTATGCTTTCATCAAAATATATCAACAGACCTGTAATATAAAGGACTGTGTATTTTTATTATTATAAATAGTTACAACATTCTGGGTCTTAACAGTGAATGCTATCAGCCTATTTGGCTGTGGGGGTCATCACATCTGAGCCTGATCTTGCCCTGGCCTGACATCCACTTATGCATACATTTGCATCAGGCCTTTCTCGATAGTAATTATGAGCAGGAACCCAGGCTTATTTTCTCCTCCTTAACTCAGGTTATATCGCCAAATAGTGTGAAAATTGTACAATTATTATTTATGACAAGTAATGTATGTGCACCTGATCTCTCGAAGCTGTGTGCTATATTAATTTGTTAGTGAAACTGGGGCCCACAAGACAGCTGCATGAGAGAGACAAATTCAGAAAATATTTAACATTCACATCCCATTATCAAGCTTGGTGGCTTGTGCACAGATTTTATATGGCATGATAAGGAAAGAACTATCATAGTCAAGAAACATACACAAACCAAAGGGGAGGTGAAACATCAATGGTACAGGGCCTTGGACAGAACTCATCTGGAGTCCTGCATTCAACTTTAGTCACTGCATCTCAAGAAGGATATATTGGACTTGGAGGGGCACAGTGCAGATTTACCAGAAATACACTAGGGCTTAAAGGGTTAAATCATGAGGACAGGATGCATACAATTGGCATATTTCCTTCAGTTTAGAAGGTTAAGGGATAATCCAATCAAAAGTGTTACAACCAGGTAAGAAAGGTGTCTAGGGTTCCCTCTCAGCCTTCACCTAGTCTTACCGTAACAGGGTTTAATTTTAAACACACCGTGTTTTTAGCTCCCCCTTACTGAATCCTTGTTCACTGCTTTCCAATTATAAGACAAAGAAATCAGCCAAACAGGTTTTCTTAGGTTTAAAGAAGAAAGGTTGAACTTTATTAAACTTAAACTCTAATTCGGTTAACGCCTATAGATACGCAACGCACCCACGCTAGCAGGCATACCTGATACACACATGCAGATAGAGACAGAAAAGAGAAGAAATAAAGTGGAAAAATTTGAGGCAATATCTGTAGATGGTTTTGGTTACTGTTCTTCGAGCTCACTGTAGAGTCCTTGATTGTAGGTAGGTCTTGCTTTTCATTGGGGCCTAGTACTCTTAAACCTTGTTTGATGTAGGAGACATTTCTCTCTTGAGGTTCATGTCTTCAGTAGATTTGGAGCTCCGTGAGAAAGAGATGGGAGCAGACAGGAGAGGCTATGGTGAGCCAGCCAGTAGAGGTCTTTACAATCTAGGAGCAAACAGTCTCTCTCCTCTCAAACTGTCTGTATAATTCAATAAAACTCAGGTTGACCAGCAGGTTAGTCATGTGACTAGCTGGTTTGACCATGTCTGTTTGTGGATTCAGCCATCTTAGCAGTCATCCTGGAATGTGAGCTTTTTCACCTTCAGTGTCTGGTGATCAAAGTCCATTGTGGGTTGAATGTGTCAGGGAATGGTCCTTTGTCTCCACAAGCACTGTCTGTTAGTATGTAAATGTTTTTTCCAGCCATGGTTGATCTGTTTGACAAGTTATTTCCTCGCTCCATGCTAAAATGAATATGCCTCATTCTTGGCAGGAGGGGATCTGCGTGACACCTCCACACCCAGCGGAATGAAATGTGATTTGAGAAAAGCGCATTTCATTAAAAAGGGTCGAGAGAGAAAATATAAGATACAGGAACAAAGCAGGCATCTCTCTCTCTCATTCATTCACATTCAGTCATAAATCCTAAACCTTATTACAGCCTGTCTTTTCTTAGTGCCAGTGCTGCTTTAACTACCCCCTGTTTGTTATCCCAATAAACATGTGATTCTTTGGGGAAGTTTTTCTTCAGTTTTCCCATTTCCACGATAGCCTAGGGTCTTTGTTCCTGTTGAGGTCTGCAAAGGGTGGGGGGGGGGGGGGGGGAGGGTTAGATTTAATTTGCCCTGAGTTTATTTTTTTTTTCCTCAGGAGAGTCAGTGGTGGGCAGGTCTATCCTGAACTCTCTTTCAGTGCTTTGCTGAGTCGTGCAAAGGCTTTTGACTTCAAGGGATGGGTAGTTCTCTTTTTTCCTGACTGTGGGGGAGGATTCTTTGCTAATCTCCCCTTTGTCCTCTGGGACACACCTGCCTGCAGGTATTTGTGCAGACTCTACTGCATTCCCTATGACACTTTGACTCGGTGAGGTATCACCCTCACGGTTTCTCTGCCCCCTAGGCGTCTCTCTTTGTCTCTGCAGTGCTGTTAGCAAGTCTGGTGGGGTGCTTCTACTGTCTGCATTTACATAGGAGGATGTGGCATCTAACTTTTCAAATTTATCGGGGTTGGCTGATGGGACAGTAGAGGTTTTCATCCAAGATTCCTCCCGGACTTCCTTTAACCTGCCCTCTTGGTCGCTTTTTTCCCTTCCCTTTCTAACCTTTTGCCAGCCTTGTGCTTGCCTATCCTCTTTTGTTCTGAGGGGTCCCTTACAGATCACCAGCCCTTTGCTGGAGGGTCCTCCTAATAGGACTTAGGGGTGCAAGTTTCACTGTAGATTGGAGTTTCCCCTCAACCTGGCACATATGGCAACTCTTGCAGTACTCCACCACATCTTTGTGGAGTTTTGGCCAGTTAAAATGCTGTCTTATGTGGGCTTTGGTCTTTCGTATACCAGCATGTACAGCCACTGCAATCTCATAGGCCATTCTTACTATTTCTCTCCGGTTCCTCTGCGTCACCACTAACTGGTGAACCACTGTCCACTCCTTGCTCTCAGGTCTGTAAGGAGAACTCCATTTCCTCATTAGTACCTCATTCTTTAAATAGTAGTAATCAGGGGCTCCATCTGCTTCACTTTCAAACTGGGCAGCCTGTGTTAACTCTCTCAATACTGGGTCAGCTCGCTGAGCCTCAGCTAGGGAAGATTTATTTAACTCATTCCCTAGGTCTTCTAAATTTCCAAAGAAAGTCTCAGACAGCCAGACCTCATGGTCATCTGCCTGCAGTGCCAATTCAGTCTCCACTGGGAGAGCTGGCTTGATCATGGCCTGATTCATTACACATTCAGGGAAACTGCAGGGGACCGTCTCCTGCCACTGCCCTGTCTCTCTGACCTCCTGCGATCTCTCTTTCACTACTGGGGAAGCTACCATCTTCATCCCCGCCAGATCATTACCTAGGAGCAGGTCAACCCCATCCACAAGCAAACTAGGGACAATCCCTGCGGTCACCAGTCCCGAAAGTAGGTTGCACTCCAAGAGGTCTTTACAGTCCAGAAGCAAACAGTCTCTTTCTCCCAAACTGTCTATACAATTCAATAAAACTCAGGTTGACCAGCAGGTTAGTCATGTGACTAGCTGGTTTGACCACGTCTGTTTGTGGATTCGGCCATCTTAGCAGTCATGCTGGAATGTGAGCTTCCTCACCTTCAATGTCTGGTGATCAAAGTCCATTGTGGGTTGAACGTGTCAGGGAATGGTCCTTTGTCTCCACAAGCACTGTCTGTTAGTATGTAAATCGTTTTTCCAACCATGGCTCATCTGTTTAACAAGTCATTTCTTCACTCCAGCAACAGTTTAAGATCAATGTTCTTTCACATGACAAAATTAATATGCCTCATGCTTGGCAGGCGGGAGTCTGCATGACAAAATCTTTAAGATGACAATGGGATTTAATAGGACTAGCTACAGGGAAACAGAGAATTTCCTTCGGCGGGGAAATCTAGAAAAGAGGGCCATAATCATAAAAGAGAGCCTGGCCATTCAAGAGTGAAATCATTCCTGATTTCTTCACGAACAACATAGTGAAAATCTGTGCATGTTGGGTCTACTGAAATTTAGGTTTGAGTTTGATAGATTTTTATAGATAACAGTAACAAGGAATCAAAGGCAGATAGATGGAGTTGCATTACAGATCGGCCATGATCTAACTGAATGGCAGAACAAGATTGAGAGGCTGAATGGCCAATACAAATTTTCATTCCAAAATTCTCCTTTAAAAACAAAGTGTTATGGTCAAGTGAGGAGGGGTCGAAGGGCTTCCCTCTTTTCCCTCTCCTTAATTGACCACAACAGGTTTAATTCTTTCTTAAAGTGGATGTACTGGCCAATTCAGAAGGTATTTGATTATTACTTGCTATGATTATAACAAGAACCAATCAGACAGATTTCCCTAAGTTAACAAAGAAAAGAGATTAACTTTATTGTACCTGAACCAAACTAATGAAAATAATAAACTATGTGCCAACTTTCACTCACACACACACACAGTAGAGGTTTACATACACACAAATATGTTACAGAGTGGGGAAAGGTAGATTGGTTGGGTTAGAGTTCATAGAAAAAATGGGTATACAGTCTCTGGGGTTTGGTGATTTGGCTGGCTTCTAGCTGACTTTGTTGGTCCTAAGGTTTTTAGTTTGAAGCCGTAGTTGATCGGTTTGGTGGGTTTCTTGGAGACAACAATGCAGATGATTTCCTCCAATGGGGTTTCGGATTGTAGCCGGAGTATGCAAAGGTAGTCAGTCAACAGGCAGGATTTGAAAGCTTTCAAGCTGGAATGGAGAGAGAGAGAGAAAGAGACCCCCCCCCCCCCTCCCCCCGCCCTCCTGGGTCTGCACATGTCAGAGTCCAGAAACTTCTCCTTTCTCTGCTGCAGAAAGACACAAGCTTAAAACAACGATGGGGAGGGGCTTTTCACATGACAGTCCCTCAGTAATTCAAACATAGCAGTATTTATCTCGCAAAAAGAACAGGTAGTTCCCTTAAACCTCCTGGATCTTGGTTCTTGCCGGGGAATGAACAGCCATTTCAACTTCACTTAACAAGCCTTGCAATGTCGGATACAGTGTTGCAAATTAGGTGACCATCCTAAGCTGCTAGCAAAGTCATCGTTTTAGCTGTTTTTTTTTTAAATGTCTTTTAAAAATCTAAATTCAGATCTCCAGTCAGTGGTGTAAGGGTGCGGGCTTGCCCCGGCACCCAAAAACACCTCGAGAGTCGGATGTCTTGTGCAAACGAGCAATCTTTATATACGAGCATGCAAGGAGAGGTCCTACTCTCGCAAATGATTGTAGGGGTTCTGCAAGTACAATGTTCGAGTGTTATTTTATACAGTTTTACAGGAGGTTTATTTGACAAACTGTTTCTTTAATTACTTCATCTCCCACCTACTGTCTTCCCTAATCTCCTCCTGCCTTGGTTATGTTATTCACCTCGTCAACCTTTTGATTAGGTTATTCATATAATTCGGGTGTCTCCCTCCTAGCCTCATTACCTTCTGATTAGGTTTTCATATAATTCATGTGTCTAGCAGGCAAGCTTTCTCAAGTTACAGGGATCTAAGTTGCGCTAAGTATCCCATGGTTCCCTATGCCAGTCTCCCCTACAGACCCCCCTTTTGGCCCTTGGCCAGCGCCTGGCCCAAGGTAGCCATTACCCTTGAATCCTCTGCCTGTCGAATAATCCGGGATCCTACCAGTTTCGATGAGCTTCAGATCCTTCCCCAGCATCCAATTACGATCTCACCTGTGTCCTGGTGACCAGGCTTAGTCTGGAATTGATACTTTGCATTATGCTACGTAAATTACAGAAATTTTAGTCAAGCTTGCGGTACTCCCGGGGTACACCACTTCAGTCCTCCCTTTTGGCCCTAGGCTACTAGGAAGATGGCCAACTAACGCTAAGTGCTCCTTGCTCCTTCACTGTTGGCCAGACAGGCAATTAGATTTGCATGGTTACATTTTTAAAATTATGTTGAACATCTCAATTTAGGTTCCAGGGTACAACATTCAACGATATGTCCGATAGCAATTAGCAACTGCACCGCCACCAGGACATGGGAAGCAATTCTAATCCAGGGATAAACATCCACCCTAAAACCACACTCCCAAACCACCTCCCACCACAATGCGTCCTCCAGTTCAGATACCACATCCTCTCCGAGTTGCTTGGCCTCCTGTTGGATTTGGTGATGCTGCTTCATTGCTGTCCGGACCACTTCCCACGCCTTCAGTCGATGTTCTAGCAGTTTAGGGGTTCGCTTCCCCTCGGGAAGCGGGTATCTCAACAAGCCCTCTGTTAGATCATCGGTTATGCTCATCCACTCCCTACGGGCAGGCCGGATGTGAGTTATCGCCGAATGTCCGATTGTCGTTGGGGCCCGGGGGTGGAAGCAGAAACTCGAGTTGATCATCGGGCAGTGGATGTTACTGTACTGGTATTGAGGCTCGCTGATGGTCACGCAGTATTCCCCCTTCTCCACAGTGTGCCACTGCGTCACTTCATGGCAGGCGCTGGAAATTTCAAGGGTACAGTTTTGGGTGGTAGTAAAACCATGCACAGCTCTCATCCCTATCTCTATGGGATGTGGAAAGAAAACATTATTCCCTACACCCGGCCAGCGAGATCCCATAAGGAGGGAATCTCTCTGGGTTGCGTATTTGGGTACGAAGTAGTACTTTGGCCTATTTCTATCTCCCATGATCTCTGTATTCTCTACCCCAAGAAGGGTTTGGATGCCCCTAGTTCTTAAGTGTTTTGCTAGCATGTAGGTTAAATTTAAATCTAACTTAAAATTCCATTTAAACATTGCTTTGCTCAACATGATTTAGAAGTCAGCAAGCTCATTATAGCTAACAGCTGTAATTCATTAATAAATACCGACTGGTTCTACACAATTATTCCAGCAATTCAATTTTTTTTTAATTAAGAGTTACAATTGAATCAGTCAATCTGGCTATGCAGTTCAGTCACGAAGCTAGCCAAGGTGCTCATGTACACTTAATGGAGTCTAACAACCTCTCTCGTTCAGGATACAAATAATAAACAGATTACCCAAAATGGGAGCCTGCAGTCAACATTCACTTTGGTTAGACACTTTAATAACAAATAACTTGAATAGAACTTAATCCAACAAGTAACTGCATACAGATAGAATAGGGGTTATAAAGTTAGAACTACAGTGGATGATACTGACGCTAGATTTATGCATGACTGCTTTAAGCATAAAGGGAACCGTCATTGCCATGCTTTGCAACTTCAGGCGCAGCTGTTCCCCATTCCCAACTTCCCCGAGCTACTCCTTCGGCATACGAGTTTATTAACCATGACATTTAATGTTCCACGCACTCGATCGCAATTGGCATCATTCAAGTTCTTATAGAACAGGCCTTGTTGGGTCCCCCAGTCAACCAACTTGGTTCCTTCCGCACTCGTGGTTGCCAGACATATCAGCAGTACTGCGATTTTCATGGTCCTGTAAAAAGAGAACATAGCGGACGCCGGTCGTCACCGGTTAGTCCTTATTATGCTTTGAGTTTCCATACGCCTTGATCTGTGTCCAGTGTTTCCACCAGCCTTTCCCTTCCACATCCATACGTGCAAGTGTCGCTGGTCCTCGGCATCTCGTAAGGTCCTTGCCAGTGAGATGCTACGCCTGGTTTTGCAAGTAGGATCCTAACAATCACTTGATCCCCTACTCCTGGCAACTTTTCCCTGTCCTTTAGAATAACTTCCAAGTTCTAATGTTCCCTACTTAACCAGATTTGAATTGTGCCTTCTTAAACTTTCCGCAAAAGTTTGACAGGTTAACTCGGGTTTCTGCCAGATTTTACATGGCTCCGGACTTATCTTTATTTTTGGAAAACAAACTGGAGCTTCATCCCCAGTTGCCAGTAGTTTGTGCCAGTGTGCCTCAGTTTTAAAATCGTACAGAAAATCACAAATTCAAGCACACAAACATCATGCGCCCAAATAAAATAAATAAATCCACACACACCCACAGACAGAAAAGAGTAGCACGTGTGTTTAAAGGAAAGGAAACAAAAATAAATCAATTTATTCAACAATCCCAATTCTTCCTTCTTCAAATGTCTTGCACCAACTATAATTAGAAACTAAGGAAAAAGATAAACTCACAAAGCAGACAAATTCCGAGAGGTTATGTAGCAGCCTTTCACAGTCATTCTTTGATGAGTATTCTGAACTAACTGATATGTGTCCCCTTTTCTGAGGCCCTAGTTCCCAGGAGCCTCGAGCCATTCTCCCTTCCTCTGGTAGGGCTGAGTAAATCCCTGAGCTTAATGCCTGGTCTATCCTGATCTCGCACTCTGACTTAAAAACCCGGTAGGCAGCCTTAACATTGTCTCGCTCCTGCTCAGCTTCACTGCACCTCTGCTTCAACAATCTCTCGTCTGCCTCCCTCTTTTCCTTTTCTCTTGATATATATGCACCATATGCCTTCAGGAACTCCACTTTCCCGGCCCACCGACCTGTCTCTTCTATATGTCTGGGACTTTCGTCGTCTTGCTTACCCTTTCTGTAATTGATTCTTTGTTCTGTCAACTATGGCACACCTATCTTCCTTCTCTTTCCTTAATTTACTCAATTCTAATTCTGACTGTCTACGCTTTTCCTCCTGCTGCTTAAACTTAGCCTGTTACACCAACAGCCAGACTGCTTTAATTTATCTGTCTTTACATGTGGACCCCTGCATCTACTGTTCTGCCTCACTGACAGGGTCGTCCGAAATCTGTACAACCCGTACCCACCCTATAAATTTCACTACCACCAAACACATCAAGTTGCAAAGCAATGCTTTCTAATAACTTAAACACATCTTTATTGTAGCTTCTTCTAGCTTCCCATTCAACAACTTCTGAACACACAAAGAGACCAAACACCCAATATAGACTTACACACAGACACACACACACAAATTGCCCTTCTTTTGTCCTTTCAACAGACTACTGTGGTACTTCCAATGTAATTTCTACCAATCGTTTTCTGAAACTTATTTCTATCTCTGGACTTGTTTCTGGACTGGCTGTTAATTTGTTTCTGCTTTTGGAAATGTTTGTGGACTCGCCAGCAGAGTCCCATATAAGAATTGATTATGATCCTAATTGTCTCATCCTTCACACCTTTCTTTTGGTCCTTCCACCAAGCTCTTTGTATTTCTGGGGGCTCGTTAGATTTCCACCCATCTTTTTTTATTTTACAAATCAATTTCTCATATTTATCTGCCATAAAACTGGTAAGGGACCCCTGTGGTCCCCAATCTAGACCTTCTGCGCCATTGGTCATTCTGTCAGGGTGTGGTCTGCCCAAGCGGTATTGACCTGTGAGATACCCTTTAAATCCCCTGGGCGGTATTGACCTGCGGGATGTCCTTTAAATTCCCTATGTGGTATATGGACCAACAGGAAACCCTTTAAATCCTCTGCTCAGCTTGACCTCATGTGAAGGTCTGCCTTGCGGTCTCTGTCAGCGCGGTCTCCTGCGTGGTAAAGGCCTTCGGGATACCTCTAAATCCCCTGCGCGGCTTCACCTACTATGTGGCTCTACATTGCCGCTTTCTCAGTGCGGCTCTCTGCCCAGTTCTCTCAACTTGTGACCTACTACCCTGGCGCACACTTTGATCGCTCGGCACTCGAGTCTCCAGGCACTGGTTCTTTAATACCCACTTAAGTTACCAGTCCCGTGACTGTGGGGTAGATCTTTCCTAACTACCCCTTGATTGGTCTCCTCACTGTCGCGGTTCTGATGTGTATCCTGCTGACTATGCCAAATGTAGTCTTTGGCTTGCCCCGGTACCCAAAAACGCCTCGAGAGTCAGATGTCTTGTACAAATGAGCAATCTTTATTACGAGCATACGAACATACGAAATAGGAGGAGTAGGCCATTCGGCCCCTCGAGAAGTCTACTCTCATGAGCAGGGGTTCTGCTAGTACAATGTTCCAGTAGTTACTTTATAAAGTTTACAGGAGGTTTATTTGACAAGCTGATTCTTTAATTACCTCATCTCCCACCTACTGTCTTCCCTAATCTCATCCTACCTTTGTTATATTATTCACCTTGTCAATCTTTTGATTAGGTTATTCATATGATTCGGGTGTCTCCCTCCTAGCCTCATTACCTTCTGATTAGGTTTTCATATAATTTGTGTGTGAAGCAGGCAAGCTTTCTCAAGTTACAGGGACCTAAGTTACACCAAGTATTCCATGGTTTCCTATGCCAGTCTTCCCTACGGTGGATTAAAGAAAATTATTATTCAACAAAGCAAGTTGGTGTGACAAAGTAAAGAACTGGATGGCATATAGAGTTTGATAAGAGATCTTAACCAGAGCTCCTATTTTCTCGCGGACAGCACTTCTGGGAATGGGGAGGTAGTGGGATGGTGTTTGGAATGGGGTCCCCTATTGATACACAGCCGGCTGGTTAGTCTGCACCTCTGATATCCCTGGACATTGTCTTTTACCACACCCCGAGACAACTGGAGCCTCCTCTGCTTTGTCATATTTTCCATTCTTTCATCCACGTCCCCGCTACTATTCTGCTGTAACCATTTAAGCACCTCTGGGTCGCATGTACATATTTTATTTCTCTTATTATTGTCTCCTTTTGTCTCACACCATTTAATTGTTTCTTTCCCCATATCCCTGCATTGTTTCCTTCCAATTCCCTTCTGTAGGCTACTATTGATACTATATCCACAACATATCAGGCAGTGCATTCCAAATCCTAACCACTTGTTGTATAAAAATAGATTTTTTCATGTTATCTCTGCTTCTGGTAATGTAGGAAACGTGGCAGCGATTTGCACACAGCAAGGTCTGACAAATAGCAATGGAATAATGACCAAAAAATCTGTTTTAATGATGTTGGTTGAGGGATAAATATTGACCAGCTGGGAGAATGTCCCCGCTCTTCTTTGAAGCATTACCTTAAAGAGTTTCTGGCACTAGATAACTTTCCCCAGACCCAAATGCTCTCTTGGTGCATCGTGTACTGAGAGTGTTGCAATGAAATGTTGATGAGTTGGCCTCATGTTATAGCCTGAGATAAGCTCTCTGCACCACAGACACGGATCCACACAGGACCACATTATCAGCTCCATAATAAACTGTACTTATGTGTCCACCGTGTGTAAATATGTTAGGCTCATGAAGCTACATGGGTTCGCCTTTGTGCAAAATGCAAGGGTGAAGCTGGAAGGAATTATAACAACGAAGGTTATCTTACCCGTGTGACATTGGTAGTTGGCAGCAGCACAAAAAGACTGAGAAGTTTTGTGGGAAAGTGTTCTGCAGACAGGGTATGAAGTACGTGAAGCTTGTAACCTGGCACTCTGTGCTGACATTTCAGATTGATGCTACATGTTGAGATGCAGCTGCAGAAGCTTTTGAATTCCTGGAATAGAAGGAGTCTCTTAATCTGCCTTAAGAGTTAGCAACTCTTATGGCGTTGTTCCAGTCATGGTTGGTTCTTGCCTGAAGCTGAGCTCCCACTCTCCAATTTTGACTCTTACTTGAAAGCTTTGCTCTTTGTGTTTGGCCAGTGAAAACATTCCTTCTCTCGGCACTCACATAATAATCATATTGTTATTCAACGCCCCTTATCAAGATTAGCTCAGTGAATCCAGTGGGAGTTTACATTACAAAATAATATAAAGGCCTGGAAAATATCACTGCAGGAAAGAAAAGAACCAGCAACATGGGATCCAGAATGAAAGGCGATCTACATCCACATTCACCCAGCTAACAAACTTAGCTGCAGAACAATTCAAATCACTGTGGTGTTGAGTTTTATAATTCACGTTTTATATCAATTTTATTTAGCAGTTTTGACTCTGCATTATTTGTTATGGCCTCGATGTTAAATCCCACATTCCCCGCCCCCGACAATGACAGGGGAAGCGACCCAAGCACACACTCGCCACCTTTTGCATGGGGGCCAATACCCCAGAGTTGCAGTTCAGCAGGGGCTGTTTTAGGTCTCATCGACATCCTCGCAGGCTCGCCGCAAATATCAGGGATATTTTTATCACTCTAAGCCAGTATTTGACGTATCCCTGTGCTGAGGGGTCGCAATAAGTTCACTGGAGATTGTGACAAGTAGGGAGATTCTTCCAGATACCTCACAACTTGGGAGGAAACTTATTTTTAAAACTGCCCCAAAGATACAGAATAACATGGATTAAACACCGCAGATACTCGGGAGTATTAGTGATTTTGCTGCCCTGTTACTGCTAAGTTAACAAGTACAGTCTGAACATCATGAATGTGACTGCCCACATTCCACAAAGGGATGGACACGCCTATAAATGGTTAGCTAGATTCTGAGTAAGTCCGATTACTCTGCCAAGAGCTGTGAATTCGTGGCAGTTCAGCGTTGCTAAATTGGACTTTGCCTCATTATTTAAGATCAGGTGTGATTCATGACCGTACCGATAAATCACCAAATAATACAATTAAAAAAGAGGAGGTTTGACTAAAATAAGTCCGTCAATTTTGCAGCGCTTTCTGTGTTTAATATTCTCATGTGCACTGTTTTAAAAGCGTGCTGCATGCACTGGCAACTAGGTTTTAAAATGGGCATTTCGTCCTTTGCTAAAATAAACAAGAGGAATTTGGTACAGTGTGTTTTAAAATATATAAAAGAACTGTGATTGTAGTTTCTATCTTCATATGTTTAAAACACACTCAGAAGTCGGGCTTCACCCTCTGAAAGAGACCTGTTCAGTCACAAATTCATCATATTCTCAGCTGAACCAACAGTTTGTATGTAGGATCATTCCTGTCTGATAGCTGAAGCTGTTACACTCAATATTGCATACTGAATATGCTTGCTGCTGTGCCTATTTCTTACGTTTTTCTTTATTTCCATTTTTTTCAATTAATTCTCAGAATTACTGGCAAGGCTGGCATTTATTGTCCACCTGTTATTGCCACAACTGAATGGCTCGCTAGGCCACTTCAGAGGATAGTTAGAAGTCAACCATGATATCGTTGGACTAGAGTCACGTGGGCTAGACCCAGGTAAGGAAAGTAGATTTCCTTCATTAAAGATCACTGGTGAATCAGCTGGGTTTTAATGACAATTCAGTGCTTTCATGGTCACTTTTACTGATACCAGCTTTTTATTTCCAGATTTTCTAAGCTGAGTTTAAATTCTTAGATTGCCATGGTGGCATCTGAACTTGTGTTGTCTGGATTACTGGTCCATACTTTTCATATATGTTGCCTTGTGCCCACCCCTCCTGCAGGTGTTGTATGAGCTGCTACTGATTTAAAACCGCATGATATGGATTTATCTTTTTCAAGTCTATTGCCCTGCACAGGGGTCAGTTCGAGCTCAGACATTGGCACCAATTGCATTTTTACATACTGCTTGAATCCAAGGCAATTTTAACACACAGTCACGCATTTGATGCCTGGTGCTAGCCTCACCAGCGAAACCTGACTCCTCGCAAGAGCAGGCCCAGACGAGGGCCGAGAAGGTAAGGAATGTTTAGTAGTTCCTTGCGGGCTAGGAGTAGCAGGGTTGCTCACTCAGGTCCCATAAGGAAACCTTGGGCATCCCCCTTCTCCCTGACCAGGCTCACCTAATGCCCCCCTTCCCCCATCACATACACCCCAATGCACCACCAAACCCATTACTGCAGGTCTCGGATAACTGCTTCCTCCTGCCCTAAATTCCTGCTCACAGTTACCGACCTCCACATTACTCCTGCCAGGTGCGGACAGGATTTGGACCTGGATTATAATAATGAGGTTCTGGAGGTAAAATTGTCCATGCCTCACATCAGCAAGTCAGAGAGAGACCCATACTGAGCTCTCATCCTGAGTTAAAATCAGGCTACACTGTATGCCATTTCAAAAGAATATATTATAGGGTTATGTTGGTGTACAATAACTGCTTCAAGGGCTGGTCTCCACTATGTTCTGTTCCATTGTGACACCCTTTCTCTGTCTACTCCTACACATTCCAAATGTGTACACGTGTCAGGCAATCAGTTTAACTTGTACCAAACATTAACCTCTCCTCTCTGAACACATTCTTGGTTTTCCCTTCACCACAGGAATTCTTGTTTGGTTTATGAAATCATCTTTGAAGTATTTATATGTAGTGTTTCAACTGATAGAATTGTACTTACATATGTGCTGATTAAAACCATCTGCTCGTGTGTTCCTCAAAATGTATTTTTGTAATATTCTCAGTGTTCAGGACTGCATGCACTTCTACCCTTCACTCCTTCCCCTCCCTCCCAGAACCATGATAAGGTTCCCCTTTTCCTCACCTTCACTCGAACAGCCTCCATATGTAATGGATCATCCTCCGCCATTTCTGCCACCTCTAGTGTGATGTCCCCACCAAACACATCTTCCCTCCTCTTTCAGCATTCAGAAGGAATGTTCCCTCCCTGGTCCACTCCTCAGTTACCCCCAACACCTCCCTGCTTTCCTACGGCACATTGCCATGCAACACCTGCCCTTTTTATCAGCTTTTTTCTCACCGTCCTGGGCCCCAAACACTCCTTCCAAGTGAAACAGAAATTTATTTGTACTTCTTTCAATTTAGTATACTGTATTCGCTGCTCATAATGTGGTCTTCTCTACATTGTCCACAAGTGCAACCCCGAGCTTGCAGTCACTTCTCATTTCAATTCTCCACCTTGCTCCCACTCTGACCTTTCTGTCCTTGACCTGCTACAGTGTTCTAATGAAGCTCAACGCAAGCTCAAGAAACAGCGCCTCATCTTTCGACTGGGCACTTTACAGTCTTCCAGGCTCAACATTGTGTTCAATAATTTTAGATAATAGCCTCTGCTCCCATTTTTTTCTTTTTTAGTTTTTCTTTGCTGTTTTATTTTTCCCCACCCCTTGCTTCTTATTCCCTTTACTTTGTGTTTGAACATCTGCTATCCTGTCATTTACACCTCATCCGGACACATCTTTTGCTTCTTCACTTGTCCCATTACCACCTGCTTTGGCCAGTTCTGATGAAAGGACCTGAAATGTTAACTCTGTTTTTCTCTCCACAGATGCTGCCTGACCTGCTGAGCATTTCTAGCATTTTCTGTTTTTGTTTCAGATTTCCAGCATCTGCAGTATTTTGCTTTTGACCTTTCCTTCAGGGTGTCTTAGGGTGCTTGTATTTCTTACCAATTGTGTTAATGTAATGCACTTTACACCTTTAGCCATTCCCTGGAAGTGTTCCTTCCTGCACATTCTGAAACATTCATCCCAAGTATGGAAAAGAATTTGTCACATACACACTTATCACACCTATTATGGGTTGCATGCCAGTTGTACTCAATGTCATATCTGCAAAAGGTAATTCTCAAGTTTTGCATTCACTTACATGGAGAGAACTGTCCATTATTGGTAGGAGAGATCAGTGACAAGTGCAGGATTGCAAACCCAAACTTGTTCACCACCTATGAGAAGGATGCTTTGATATTATGGGAACAAGCCTGTTCTCATCAGACATTCACACATGTGTAGTTTCTAGCAGGAGCTAACTGGTCACGAATAGGAAACTTATTCAATAGAAAAACTATTAACTCCCTCTTACCTCCATGTCTTTCTTTCTCTAGTTCCATCACTATGCTCATAAAGCTCCTTCTAATCCTACTCATTCTCCCTTGATGCCAATTGAGAGGTTTAAGTTTTAATGTGACTGTTGAACTCCTCTCGTTCTGAATGATTCAGTTTTTAGATGGCAGTCCTATGTTCCACATTTATTTCCCCATTTCTCAACTTTACTATTTATCCTGTTCATGTGACAGGAAACAAAGTGTAGTGGTTAATGGATGTTTTTCGGGCCAGAGGAAGTTTTTCAGTGGAGTTCCCTCGGGGTCAGTGTTGGGATCCTTGCTTTTCCTGATATATATTAATGGCCTAGACCTTGGCGTACAGGGCACAATTTCAAAGTTTGTGGATGATGCAAAACTTGGAAGCATTGTGAACTGTGAGGAGGATAGTGTAGAACTGGAAAAGGATATAGAAAAGTTGGTGGAATGGGCGGATAGGTGGCAGATGAAGTTCAATGCAGAGAAATGTGAAGTGATTCATTTTAGTGGGAGGAACATGGAGAGACAATATAAATTGATACAAAATCAAACAAGGCCAAGACTTTTTTTTAGCTGTCAGGAGCTGGGAAAATATTTGGAAAGTCTGAGCTATGACTTTTTAAAAAAATCTGCCAACAGTAAGTGATGCTGCATAAATAACCAAAGCTCTTTGGCTATGCATGTAAAACAATATGCTTTGCTGACTAGATTATCATTGAGTAATGGTGGATCTTACACTTTTCAGCCAATTTATTGGGTATATTCTTGAAGGGAAATTAGATCTTCTAAAAAGGTTTTTGGCTTCAATATGTGAAAAGTCTAAATGCTACTTTCTAAATTACAAGCCTGAAGTTTTACTGGAGAAACATAGCATGTCTTGTCTTGTATATTCCATTTGTACAGTTTCCAAATGCTGTTGAATTTCTGGCCTTAAAGGCTCAACTGCGAAATGGGTTTACTGATTGGAATGACACCATATATGAAAGAGTCACTGGCCTAGAAATTAGTGTCTGTAATTTATTAATGAATGGGTTGTATAAAACAGGTTTGGAGAATATTTCAGCATTGTTATATATTTATTAACATTAAAATTAAATAAATGAATGATAAAGTTGTTGTGAATTATGCAAGTCTTCTTTATGAATGGAATAACCATGTATTGTAATAACTTGTCCAGCATTCCATTTATACATCCTGTGTGTACATTTTTGAGTGGTATAATTATAAATTAAAATTAATCCTTTATGTTATGAGTGGAGTTTTGGTTTGGTATGAGAGTCTTTTTGTGTAGAATGGCCTGACATGTAATAGCAGCCATCATTATCACAGTGCTTGCTTTGCTGCTTAGTCGTTGAAGAGAACACAGAGTTGTTGACAATGTGCTAGTTAATATAAGAGATAGCGGGAGAGATTTGTTCAGTTTAAGTTGTTTTGGAAATGTTGACATACATTCGCTGTGGATCTTATGCACTTTTTGTCCTTAATTGTATAGCACTGTTGACTTAAGCTTCAAAATGCTTCAGTGCAGTAGAAAGCAAGGGAGTTGCTGTGGATATAGTTGGTGCTTGCTAATAGTGTGAGAGAGATCAGAGCTGTTGATTTATGTTAAAACAATCAATGGTTCACAAGGAAGTAGTTCTGTTCACATTAATGTCATCTCAGATATGTGGAATTAACAAAACTGCTGACTCTCATGGTGGGTGGGTTGCTAAGTGCACTATCGAATGGGCTGCTGAGCCATACAGATCAGACGTGAACAAATAAATCCATTAACCTATAGCACATAAATACACATACTTTACATACCCTGCTTTAAGAAGAACATTTTCAACGCCATGATTGAATTCCTAACTTCCAAACTGAACCTTTGGTCTATTTCCTGCCTTCTTCCACCATGCACATCTTTTTCTAACCCTTACTAACCCTTTCTTAATCGGTGGAGTGAAAGAAAGCCATTTGATAAATTGAAGACATGTAAAACAGAGAGTTGAGAAGTCAGGAGAAAGATAGAATAAAATAAATGTCAGAGAAGATTATCATGAAAAATGTACAAGACAAGAAAAAAGTAAAGTAACTATTAGTTCTTTGCACCCCTGCCCCTGGGTCAGTGGACTAATTTTGTTCTGTTCTCTCCACTTTCCTAAGACATTCTTGATGCTGTGAGTTGGGATTGAAAAAGCACCCAGTTTCCTTCTAAATTATCTGAATAAACAACAGAAAATGCTGGAAAACTCAGCAGGTCTGGCAGCATCTGTGGAGAGAGAAACAGAGTTAGTGGGCAGAATCTTCCCGATCTTGCCGAGGCAGCTTTGATAGCTGGATGGGGAGGAAGATAGAATGGGAGGGCATCGGGTCGGTGGGTTTGTATGTTCCTGCTTCCAGCCAATCTTGCTGGAGACAGTGTGAAAGACACAAGGGCTACCCATCTGACAGCAGCGGGTAACTATTTTGCATATTTAAATACCCAATTGTAGGCAGACTGAGGACACCACTGAGATCTCCCTGGCATCAAACAGGCCTCCTGCATTTTTTTTCCAAAAATAAACTTTAGTCATAAAAATCTGTAAAACATACATTACAAAACAGTTCAAATCAGTTCCAAGTTGACAATCCAGAAAGTGCAAAAGAAATCAGTTTTCTTCAATACAGAACGCGAGTTTCCTCACAACCCTTCAATTCCATTTTACATGCATTACACAGCAAAAACATATTTTGGTGCATACAGCATGAGGAAGTTTACACAAGTTCCAGCCCCTTGGCTCACTATGGCGGGAGGACCTTACAGAGTGGCCTTTCCGCATTAAGCCTTTGCAGTGGCTGCCCCAAGCTTTAGTGCATCCCTCAGCACGTAGTCCTGGACCTTGGAATGTGTCAGTCTGCAACATTCGGTCACGGACAAATCTTTGCAATTGAAGACCAGCAAGTTTCGGGCAGACCAAAGAGCGTCTTTCACAGAGTTGATGGTCCTTCAGCCACAGTTGATATTTATCTCAGTATACTTCCCTGGGAACAGCCCGTAAAGGACAGACTCCCGTGTTACCGAGCTGCTCAGAATGAACCTCGAAAAAAACCACACCTGCTTTGCAAAGGCACATTCCAGAAGGAGGTGGGCAACAGTCCCTTCCCCACCACAGCCACCTCGAGGGCAGCGTGTGGAGGTGGTGAGATTCCAGGCGTGCAGGAAAGATCTGATGGGGAGGGCCCTTCTCACCACCAGCCAAGCTATATCTTGGTGCTTGTTTGAAAGTTCCGGTGAAGAGGCAATCTGCCAAATGATTTTGGCAGTCTGCTCGGGGAACCATCCAACAAGGTCTACCATCTTCTTTTCCCATAGGGCCTTGAGGACAGTCCGTGCAGACCACTACCTGATGGATTCGTGGTCAAAGGTGTTTTTCTGCGCAAACCTTTCCATGAAGGATAGGTGGTACGGCACGGTCCAACCGGATGGAGCTTTCCACGGCAATGTGACCAGACCCATCCTTCGCAACACTGGGGACAGATAGAACCTCAGCACATTGTGACACTTGGTGTTTGCGTACTGGGGTTCTACACACAGCTTGATGCAGCCGCACGCAAAGGTGGCCATCAGGATGAGGGCGATGTTGGGCACTTTTTTCCTCCTTTATCCAGAGGTTTGAACATCGTGTCCCTCCGGACATGATCCATTTTGGATCTCCAGATAAAGCGTAAAATGGCTCGGTTGACCGCCACGGCAGAGGAGTGGGGTATGGGCCAGACCTTCGCCACGTACAGCAACAACGTGAGCACCTCGCACCTGATGACCAGGTTCTTACCCACAATGGAGAGAGAACGCTGCTCCCACAGGCTCAGTTTATGGTGTACCATGGCTCTTTCCAGGTTTTTGCACATGTCCCGGCCCCTCCGAACCATATCCCCAGCACCCTCAGGTAGTCTGACTTGACGGTGAAGGGAACAAAGGATCGGTCAGCCCAGTTCCCAAAGAACATGGCCTCGCTCTTGCCGCAATTTACTTTGGTTCCCGAGGCCATTTCGAACAGATCGCAGATGCTCATCAGTCTGTGAACGGACGGCAGATCTGAGCAGAAGACAGCGACGTTGTCCATGTACAGGGAGGCTTTGACCTGAGTGCCTCCACTGCCTGGGATTGTCACCTCTCTTATGCCCGCATCCTTCCTAATAGACTCAAAAAGGGCTCAATACAGCAAACAAACAAGATAGGGGAGAGAGGACAGCTCTGTCTGACTCCAGATTTGATCGGGAAACTTTCTGATTCCCTGATTGAGACTGTGCTATTGATGTTTGTGTAGAGCAGTTGGATCCAATTGCAGATTCCCTCCCCAAACCCCATTTTGGAAAGCACATCCATCATGTATGTGTGCGATATCCTGTCAAAAGCCTTTTCCTGGTCCAAGCTGATGAGGCAGGTGTTCACCCTCCTGTCCCGTACATAGGCGATTGTATCCCCGAGTAGCGCGAGGCTATCAGAGATCTTCTTGCTAGGTACAGTACAGGTCTGATCGGGGTGAATCACCAACTCCAGAGCAGACTTGACCCGACTGGCGATGACTTTGGACAGAATCTTATAGTCTACATGAAGCAGTGAGATGGGCCGCCAATTTCTGATTTCTGCCCTCTCCCCCTTCCGCTTGTAGATGAGGGTGATGATGCCTTAACTCGTGGATTCTGACATGCTGCCGGCAGAAGCATACTCTCGAATACTTCCAGCAGGTCTGGGCCAATCCAGTCCCACAGAGCCGAATACAACTCAACTGGTAAGCCGTCGCTTCTGGGAGTTTTACCCATCTGGAAGGACCTAACAACGTTTGTCAGCTCATCCAGAGTTAGAGGTTTGTCCAGACTGTCCCGCATACTGTCATCTAATGATAGGTGACAGGAAGGACTGGGAGGCCATGCTGTCAGTGGGCGTCACGTCGTACAGCCCAGCAGACTGCAAAGACGTTACCGAGCCGTCCTCTTCCTTCAGGTTGCTGATCACAGAGCTCTCTGTGTGTACCTTTTGGAAGAAGAAATGCGAGCACGTCTCATCTTGGTCAACGGAGCGAACTCTGGACTGGAACATGATCTTGGTGGCAAAGACCAAGGCCTGCTGGCTCTTCACCTCTTGGAGATCCTCCTTGACCTCGACCCCCATCACCTTTGTAATCCCGTTTGAGTTCTTCAATGTTCTCTGGGGTTAGCAGTGCTACATTCAGCTTCCATGTCCCCCTGCCAACCCGCTGGTCGTCCTGTAAGTGACAGTTGGCCAGTAGGAGGCAGTGGTCAGAGAAGAACACCGGCTTGACGTTGGTAGATCTGATCATGAAACCATGGACACAAACAGGAAGTCAATCATGGAACAGGTAAACCCGTCCGGTCTTGACCAGGTGTATCTACGCTGCGCTCCATCTGCAGGGTTGCTGAAGACGTTGTGCAGCTTGGCATCTTTTACTCTTTCCAATAGTAATCCGGACGTAGCGTCCAGTTTGTTGTAGTCACTGCCGGATCGACCAGCTGCATCAATGATGCAGTTGAAGTCACCGCCTAGAATGACCGGCCTGCAGTGGGAGCTACTGGAGGACGGTCAGCCGTTCGCTGTATTGGACCAGGGCATACTTGTTGATTAACCAGAGCGGAGCAATGTTGTACATTACGTCTGCTATGAGGAGGCGACTGCCCAACACCTCCTTAATTTCGGAGATGGTGAAGTTGCCTCCCCGCAGCAGAATACCCAGGCCGGAGGAACGGGAATCATTACCCCCTGACCAGATCGATGACCCGTAGTACCACCATCGCGACGATTGCCTGTAAGTGCTGAGGTGCGGTATCCCACACTCCTGCAGAAACAGTAGGTCGGCTTTGATCTTGGCGAGGTAACCCAAGGTTGAAACACATCGTGTAGTGGATTTAACACTATGCACATTAATAGAAGCAATCTTTAAACCCATTTAAAACTGGATGTTGCTTACCACACCAGGTGTTCTTGCTAATCCCAGTCCTTGGGTATTTTCCTGCATGCCCAAAGTGTGCACAAGCTGTTGCACATGCGTTGGGCTCAGAAACCGCGTGTGGTCACTCACAGGGGGTTTGCTCCGCTGGGGTGACATCGGGGGGGGGGTTCTTATAAGCAGCAAGGTTTGGGCTGTCCTCTGCTGGTGGTGTCTTTCCCCTCTGTTCCTCCTTGAGGACGATAGCGACGTTTAAGAGGCATCTTGACAAATACATGAATAGGATGGGAATAGAGGGATATGGTCCCCAGAAGTGCAGAAGGTTTTAGTTTAGGCAGGCATCAAGATCGGCGCAGGCTTGGAGGGCCGAATGGCCTGTTCCTGTGCTGTACTGTTCTTTGTTCTTTGACATTTCTGCTTCTGGCTTCCCAGAGCTGGTGTGCGCTGGACGCTTCGCTGCTCTCGGTCTCATGGAGCTGGGGAGCGCTGGGCGTCTCGCTGGGTTCAGCGCTTTGGGGTTGACGCGCGCTGGGCACATCGCTGCTTCCAGTGCCACGGAGCTGGGGGGCTTTCTCTTCCAGCTCCTTTGTGTTCTACCGCTTCTTTTGCACGTGCCCTTTTTCCGCCCCTTCCTCGTCCGATGAGGAGCAGCTGCTGTAGATCGTCTCAGACGGTAGCCTCCTCTTGCCACTGCTTTGGGTGGTGACCTATACCTTTTTTGGGGGCTTATTCTTTGTGGTTTTCCTTTTGATCACTTGCCACTCATCCGATTGTCCACCGCTGCCTCCTCCTCCATGAATTCTGTGTGTTGAGGAGGAGTTTCCGGGCACAGGGTAGGTGTTGGGTCACTGGTTGCAGCTGCCTTCCCTTTCCTCTCCTTCTCAAATGGATTTTCCTAGCTGCGGGAAGGGTGGCTGGTCTCCTTTGCAGCACGAGGCGCGTTCACCGCTCCTTCGTCCAGCCTTTCCTGTGACCTTGCCACCTGTGCATAACTGAGGCAGCGCTTGGGACAGGTCTTGTAGAGGTGGCGTACCTGGCGAGGAAAGTGAGCACATCGACGACAGGAACATGGGGGTTGTAGAGGTGGATTAACACCACCCGGTTGCGTTGCGACGGCAGCGTGAAGAGTGGCTCTGCCGTGAGGATGGACAGCGGTGCCTGGTTTCCTCTCTCCTTGAACACCTTCAGGAACTTGATGCATCCCGCCACATTCTTGAACGTTCGGTCGAAATATCCACTGCTGGGGATGTCTTGCAGGCAGAACATGTCCGCAGCTTGGAATCCACAGCATTCAATCAGGATTTTCTTAATGAAGAAGGCGCGGTCAATGGGTGCACCTCCTTTGCTATCTTTCACCGTCACCCTAACGGTGTTACGCACCCCCTGGCCTGGACCTCTGATGTTGGTTGCAGCCATTTTTTTCTTGAAGCGTCCTGGAACAGGCGTTAAGACCCCAACGAATAGGAAAACAACAACCACGGTAGATGTCCAATCCCAAAGGGCAAAATGCTGTAAAAATGGCGCTGAAACCCCCCTCCCCACCCCCCACAAAAAAAAACCCCAAATAAAAACACGAAAACAGCACCTGCAGGATCAAAGCCCACTGATCATGGTCGCTCCACTGACAGGCCCAGCTCCCCCCTCCCCCCCCACCCCTACTGAGGTCAAAGCCTGGTAGGTGCCTGGGGACTTCTTCCTGGTGGGTGGCTGGGGTTGGGGTGGGGCTGGGGGGAGGCCTGTGAGGCCTCTTTTAGTTATCCTGCCCCTACTGGAAGTGCAGGCATCAGCGAGCCATAGACCATCCCGTGGAGCTATTTCCCTCAACCACTTCCGGTGATAGTGAATTCCACATTTTAATCACTCTCAAGGTAAAGACATTCCTTCTTATTTCCCTATTGGATTTATTAGTAACTATCTTGTATTTATTGCCTGTTACGACCAGGTGAGCAATGTGTCTGGGTGTCTGTTACTGTCTTCACCTGGTCTTATTGTAACAGGGTTTAATTTTAAACACACTGTGTTTTGAGCTCCCCTTTTTGTGAATCCTTGTTCACAGGTTTTCCAATTATAAGACAAAGAAACCAATTCACACAGGCTTTCTCAGGTTCAAAGAAGATGAAATTTTATTAAAACTTTAAACTTAAGCTCTAATACGGTTCACACCTAAGGATATACGACACGTCCATGCTAGCATGCACACACGATATACACATGCAGATAGGAACAGAAAAGAGAAGAAAAGATAAAGTGGAACAGTTTGAGGCAATATCTTGTTACGGTGCTTCGAGCTCGCAGTAGTCCTTTTGTAAGTAGTCTTGCTTTTTGTTGGGGCCCAACCTTTAAACCTTTTACACATTGGAAACTTTACACTCTTTGAGTTTCACGTGTTTTCACAAAATTCAGTTCCATGGGAAGGAGTTGGAAGCAGGCAGGAGAGCAGTCTTCTTGCTTCAGTTCCAGGAGAGATCTTTATTCCATGAGCACACTGCTTTCACTCAGTTCAGATCCTTTGTTGGAAGTTCAAATTCTCTGCAACAGCCAGTTTGTCATGTGACTAAAACTGGTCTGACCACTTCTTCTGTGTATTGGGGGGAAGCAACAACTGGGTCCCCATTGTTCCAACATTGCTAGTACTATGCAAATGTCCTTCCAGTCAAGGCTTGCAATTTTAAGTTTTAAAGTTCATGTCACGAAATAATGTGTGCCTCAGTCTTGGTAGGTGGGGGTGGGGGGTGGGGTGGTTTGCCTGACATTGCCCCTAGTGTTGGATTCTCCCACAACACTTTCTCCAGATCTACCCTGTCCAACCCATTCATAAATTTAAGAATTTGCAGTTGTGGGTCCAAACCCCTAATTTTACATAATGGTATTTATGATGCATAAGCGTTAACCATAAATTAATGTTTGCTCATGGAGTAAATATAGTCATAGTAATTACAGGGTTACATTTGTGTTTGTCGCTGAACTGGACAACACTTAGTCAATTTTTTTTTGTTCTTTGATGGGATGTGAGCATCATTGGCAAGGCCAGCATTTGTTGCCCTCCCCTAATTGTCTTTGAGAAGGTGGCAGTGAGCCTTCTTCTTGAGCCACTGCAGTCCATCAGCTGTAGGTACACCCACAGTGCTGTTAGGAAGGGAGTTCCAGGTTTTTGGCCCAGTGACAGTGAAGAAGCGGTGATATATTTCCAAGTCAGGATGTTGTGTGGCTTGGAGAACTTGCAGATGATGGGGTTCCTATGCGTCTGCTGCCCTTGTCCTTCTATGTGTGTGGGTCCTGGGTTTGGAAGGTGCAGTCAAAGGAAGCTTGTCGAGTTGCTGCAGTGCATCTTATATATGGTACACACTGCTGCCAGTGTGCGCCGCTGGTGGAGGCAGTGAATTTTTAAGGTGGGGGATGGGGTGCCTATCAGCAGGCTGCTTTTTCCTGGATGCTGTAGGGCTTCTTGAGTGTTGTTGGAGCTGCACTCATCCAGGCAAGTGGAGAGTTTTCCGTTACACTCCTGATTGTGTCTTGTAGATGGTGGACAGGATTTAGGAAGTCAGGAGGTGAGTTAACCGCTGCAGAATTTCCAGCCTCTTACCTGCTCTTATTGCTTTATATGGCTGGTCCAGTTAAGTCTTTAGTCAGTGGTAACCCCCCCAGGATGTTAGGGGATTAAGCATTGGTAATGCCATTGAACATCAAGGGGAGGTAGTTAGATTCTCTCTTTGTTGGAGATGGTCCGTGCCAGGCTCTCATGTGACGTGAATGTTACTTGCCACTGATCAGCCTAAGACTGGATGTTGTCCAAGTCTTGCTGCATGTGGAAAAAAGTTTCAAGCTGAGTATGTCCAAGTAGCTAAAACACACAAAGTAAATTTGAATTTTTATTTCTCATGAGAAAAGGCACAGAATTTTATATTGTGGGAATTAGGTCAAGTGATTTGGCACAGTGTGGTGTCCTGTGAATTTCTACATATGCATATATGTATATAACATATGCAAAGGAGTTGTAAACGGGAATAGCAGAATCGTTACAGTGTACTCCCAATCTGGCCACTCTGCCCTTGGCCTCTTACACTGTTCCAATGAAGCTCAACTTAAGCTCAAGAAAAAGCATCTCATCTTTCGATTAGGCACTTGGCAGCCTTTGGACTCAATATTGTGTTCAACAATTTCAGATTTTTTTTATTTGTAATGACTCTATGACTGTATAGAATGTGAGTGTTGCTAGAAAGGCCAGCATCTGTTACCCATCACTAATTTCCCTTGAGAAGGTCATGGTGAGCTGCTTTCTTGAACTGCTGCAGTCCATCTGGTGTAGGTACATCCACCGTGCTGTTAGGAAGGGAGTTCCCAGTTTTTGACTAAGTGACAGTGAAGGAATGGGAATAGAGTTCCAAGTCAGGATGGTGTGTGGCTTGGAGGAGAACTTGCAGTTGATGGTGTTCCCAAGCATTTGCTGCCATTATCCTTCTCAGTGGTAGAGGTCACGGGTTTGGAAGGTCCTGTCGAAGGAGCCTTGGTGAGATGCTGTAATGCATCTTTCAGACGATACACACTATTGCCACAGTGCATCGTGGTGACGGAAAAGGCCTGCAATGTTGGGATCTTATCCCTTTTAAAATAACTAAGGGTCAGGACAATTTCCAGGTCCCAACCCCTTACTTGCTGGCAACACGCCACTGACACGATCTTATGGGAGGTGGACTCCTAATTTGCCGCCTTCAAGTCCGCTATCCAATTAAGGATGGCAGGCAGGTTTCTAATGTTGTGGGATAACCTTAATAGGACCACCTTAAGAAGCTGTAAGTGAAGATCACTGTAGGAAGTGATGTTGCATCACACATGACCAGGGAGTTGTGGATGTAGCCTGACAGAGTAAGATGTGTGTTGGTCTGGCTCCTGTAGTAGCTATATTCATATGTGCTAGTTAAGCTATCATAAAAACCCATGTTTTCTTTGGATATTATTTGTAGTCCTGTGAGTCTTACAATAGTTCACATACCAAAGGAACAAGTAATATTACATGTTGGCAATGTTTGGGATATATTTTTTCTGAAGAAGACCAAATATTACATCATGGCAACATTTGATTTTCTTTCTGAAGAACACACCAAGACAGAACAAGGAGCAACCGATTGCCTAGCGGGAGTGGCTGAAGATTTAACCAGACAGCAGTTGACAAGAAACCCCACAACAGTGCAGTGAGCTAGGACTGCAGACAGGACCTGGGAGGTGTTGAAACTCTGAGTACAGCAGGCAACTGCCAAGAGATCAGAGCTTTCAACTAATCTGGCAGTGGGTTGAAAACTTTGAAAAGAAGTAGTACAGCCATAACTGCTTTAGCTTTCCTTCTTTATTTCATTTCATGGTCAGCACCTAAGCCAAAAAGAGCAAAAAAAACCTCAACAAATCCCTGGAGGCTTAGCACAAAGTAAAAGGCAGTACTGGCAGCTGGCAGTACTGCAAGCTGCAGCCCTCTTTAAAAAAAAAACTCCTTTGATTTAAAAAAAAAACCTGCCTGTGCAAACAAGGAAAACTGCTCTTTTAGTTTAAATAAAGCTGTGCAAACAAAGAAAGCTATAGTCTCTCACTCTTAAAAGGTCCAGCCTGCAAAAACAAACCTGTCAAAAAAAGGAAACAGAAACCTGTATCTGTGAGAAAGAAAACATGTAAAGCAGAGAGCTTGTAAAAGACGTTGCCTGTAGAAAAAGAAAGGCTGTAAAATGTCCTATATTTATAAAACAGTAGGATCATCCAGAAAATGGCTTTCAGATATTCATCATGGATTGGAAGGCACTGAACTTAGCATTTGAATTTAAATGAGAGTGGATGGAACTGTATTTCATGGATGAAGAAGTTAGTGAACCAGAGAAACAAACTGTGACAATAAGATCATACTGGGCAATGAGGGCTTGCAACAGATCAATACATCAGGATTGTAATCTAAGTATCTGAATGACCCTAGCAAGATATGGGCATTCCTGGAGGACCAACTGAAGGTAAGGGTCAATTTCTGAGTACATAGGCTTGAGCTTACACCCACTGGCAAAGGCAAGATGAATCCATTGACCAGTTTGTTGCAACGTGCTGAGACAAAGCTCAAGAATGTAACTTTGCAGATATTGAACTGTTGGAACAGGTTATAGAGCTAGCAATCATGTCTACTCCAATAGAGGCCTTTCAAATATACCTGCTAGAAAAGAAGAAACAGCACACCAACACTACTCAATGATGGAAGGAAATTTGAAGCCATCATGGCTGGCCACCAACAGTTACAAGTATTGATGGCGGCTATGACAATGGGTATGGTAACCAAGGCTCAGAAGTCTGTTAAGCCTTGTGGCAAATGTGGCCTGACTCACCGAATTTGCAGTTGTTCAGTGTACAGTACAAGGCTGATGACATGCGAGGACATTGGGCAATGCAGTGCAGAAGGCCAAGCTCAGATACTGCACACAGGAATGGCGGCTGATCACACACAAAGAGAACGTCTGGAAGACAGGGTAGCAAACTCAACAAAAGGTATGCCAACGCACAACAAAAGCCAAAGCAGATAAATCAGGTCAGCAGAGAGACAGATTGTCAGGAGGACACAGATGAAGAATGCACTGTGTGAGCAGTGGGCAAGCATTTCTCAAAGTTAATTTGGATCAGCATGTAAATGCTATCATGCAATCTGAAGCATTTGCCATGATTGGGATTATATGTCCACAGAAGAGTGACAAGCAAAAGCTCAGAGTAAAAATCAACACCGCAAATATTCTTCCCATCCATATACTGAAGGATATATACTTATAGAAATGGGTGCCTATGGTACGACCATGGCTAGGCTGACTGCCTACAATGGTGCTCCAATCAAGTGCATTGGAACGATAACCTTAGTGCAGCTATAGGACTATGGGAGCTCCAAATGGCTTCTGCAAACATTTTATATTATAGACACAACTGGACCAGCTGTCACAGGACTTCCAGTATTCTAAAGTTTATAAATCTTCACAATACAAAAAGTCAACACCGCACCAACAGGTGCAGAAGGTTGCCACACGACATGCATTGAGTCAGTTAGAGACCTGAAACTAATTTACCCACACAAGTTTGATGCAGTCGACGATTTCAAGGGTGATACCATATTGCAAGTGAGGGAAGATGCAGTTCCTACTATTGATATACCAAGGAAGTGCAGTGTGCACATTCAAAAGAAGCTAAGTGGTGCTGGTTGCGATGGAGTGCGACGGAGTCATCCACCAGTGGACCAGAATTCCAATTGGTGCAGTTCCATTACCTGTGTGCTGACGAAAGATGGCAATCTCAGGATTTGCTTAGACCCACGACGACTGAATATAACCCTCAGGAGATGCCCACATAAAATCCTGACCTTGGATGAGCTGAATCCTGAGTTTACTAGCGCTAAGTATTTTTCAAAGCTCAACATGAAGCATGGCTACTGGTCTGTCCACATAGCCAAGAAGTCCCAGCTACTCACAACTTTGAGAATGCCATTCAGGAGATACTGTTTCAGATGATTGCCGTTTGATATGTGCGTCATTGCCTGGCACTTGTGTGGTGCGAATGTTACTTGCCACTTATCAGTCCATGCCTGGATATTGTCCAGGTCTTGCTGCATTTCTACACAGACTGCTTCAGTATCTGAGGAGTCGCAAATGGTGCTGAACATTGTGCAATCATCAACGAACATCCCCACTTCTGACCTTATGATTGAAGGAAAGTCATTGTTGAAGCAGCTGAAGATGGTTAGGCCTAGGACACTACCCTGAGGAACACCTGCAGTGATGTCCTGGAGCTGAGATGATTGACCTCCAACAACCACAACAATCTTCCTTTGCGCTAGGTATGACTCCAACCAGTGGAGAGCTTCCCCCCTAGATTCCCATGACTCCAGTTTTGCTAGGGCTGTTTGATACCATACTTTCAAATGCTACCGTGATGTTAAGGGCAGTCACTCTCACCTCACCTCTTGAGTTCTTGTCCTCACCAGTCTACCTGTTGCAGTTGCATCTGTCCATTACAATATAGGTAGGAGTGGTAGTAGGCATACCTAAAAATGAGGTGTCTACCTGATGAAGCTACAACACAGGACTACTTGCATGCCAAACAATGGAAGCAGCATGCGATAGACAGAGCTAAGTGATCCGACAACCAGCAGATCTTTCAAAGCTCTGCAGTCCTGCCACATCCAGTTGTGAATGGTGGTGGGCAATTAAACAATTAACTGGAGGAGGAGACTCCACAACTATCCTCATCCTCAATAATGGAGGAGCTCAGCACGTCAGCCAGAAGTGCCGAGTGGATGATCCATCTCAGCCTCCTCCTGAGGTCCCCAGCATCACAGATGCCGGTCTTCAGCCAATTCAGTTCACTCCACATGATATCAAGAAATGGCTGAAGGCACTGGATACTACAAAGGCAATGGGTCCCGACAACATCCCAGCTGTAGTACTGAAGGCTTGTGCTGCAGAACTAGCTATGCCCCTAGCCAAACTGTTCCAGTACAGCTACAAAACTGTCATCTACCCAACAAAGTGGAATATTGCCCAGGTATGTCCTGTCCACAAAAAGCAGGACAAACTCAATCTGGCCAATAACCGCCCCATCAGTCTACTCTCGATCATCAACAAAGTGATGGAAGATGTCGTTGACAATGCGATCGAGTGCCACTTAAACAGCAAGATGGTCAGTTTGGTTTCTGCCAGGTCCACTTGGATCCTGACCTCATTACAGCCTTGGTCCAAACATGGTCGAAAGAGCTGAACTCAAGAGGTGAGAGTGATTTCCCTTGATATCAAGGCAGCATTTGACCAAGCGTAGCATCAAGGGGCCCTAGCCAAATTGAAGTCAATGGAATTGGGGGAAAACTCTCCACTGGTTGGAGTCATACCAAGCATAAAGGAAGATGGATGTGGTTGTTGGAGGCCAATCATTTTCAGCCTCAGGACATCTGAGGTGGGACCTCTACAAACAGGATGGTCTTCACCTGAACCAGAGGGGTACCAATATCCTGGGGGGGAGATTTGCTAGTGCTCTTCGGGGGGGTTTAAATTAATTCAGCAGGGGAATGGGAACCTAAAATGTAGTGCCAGTGTACAGGATGTTGAGAGTAGTGAGGTCAGGGATAAGGTTACAAGGATGCAAGAGGGCACTGGCAAGCAAGAACCTGGTTTAAAGTGTGTCTACTTCAACGCCAGGAGCATCCGGAATAAGGTGGGTGAGCTTGCAGCATGGGTTGGTACCTGGGATCTCGATGTAGTGGCCATTTCGGAGACATGGGTAGAGCAGGGGCAGGAATGGATGTTGCAGGTTCCGGGATTTAGATGTTTCAGTAAGAACAGAGAAGATGGTAAAAGAGGGGGGGGTGTGGCATTGTTAATCAAGGAGAGTATTACAGCGACAGAAAGGACGTTTGAGGACTCGTCTACTGAGGTAGTATGGGCCGAGGTTAGAAACAGGAGAGGTGAGGTCACCCTGTTGGGAGTCTTTTATAGACCTCCAAATAGTTCCAGAGATGTAGAGGAAAGGATAGCGAAGATGATTCTCGACAGGGGCGAGAGTAACAGGGTAGTTGTTATGGGGGACTTTAACTTTCCAAATATCGACTGGAAATACTATAGTTCGAGTACTTTACATGGCTTGGCCATGTGAGCCGCATGGAAGATGGCAGGATCCCCAAAGACACATTGTACAGCGAGCTCGCCACTGGTATCAGACCCACCGGCCGTCCATGTCTCCGCTATAAAGACGTCTGCAAACGCGACATGAAATCGTGTGACATTGATCACAAGTCGTGGGAGTCAGTTGCCAGCATTCGCCAGAGCTGGCGGGCAGCCATAAAGACAGGGCTAAATTGTGGCGAGTCGAAGAGACTTAGTAGTTGGCAGGAAAAAAGACAGAGGCGCAAGGGGAGAGCCAACTGTGCAACAGCCCCAACAAACAAATTTCTCTGCAGCACCTGTGGAAGAGCCTGTCACTCCAGAATTGGCCTTTATAGCCACTCCAGGCGCTGCTTCACAAACCACTGACCACCTCCAGGCGCGTATCCATTGTCTCTCGAGATAAGGAGGCCCAAAAGAAAAGAAGATGGGTCAGTTTTTGTCCAGTGTGTGCAGGAGGGTTTTCTGACACAGTATGTAGACAGGCCAACCAGGGGCGATGCCACATTGGATTTGGTACTGGGTAATGAACCCGGCCAGGTGTTAGATTTAGATGTAGGTGAGCACTTTGGTGATAGTGATCACAATTCGGTTAGGTTTACCTTAGCGATGGGCAGGGACAGGTATATACCGCAGGGCAAAAATTATAGCTGGGGGAAAGGAAATTATGATGCGATTAGGCAAGATTTAGGATGCGTAGGATGGGGAAGGAAACTGCAGGGGATGGGAACAATCGAAATGTGGAGGGAAGGTCTTACGAGGAAAGGCTGAGGGACTTGAGGTTGTTTTCGTTGGAGAGAAGGAGGAGGAGAGGTGACTTAATAGAGACATATAAGATAATCAGAGGGTTAGATAGGGTGGATAGTGAGAGTCTTTTTCCTCGGATGGTGATGGCAAACACAAGGGGACATAGCTTTAAGTTGAGGGGTGATAGATATAGGACAGATGTCAGAGGTAGTTTCCTTACTCAGAGAGTAGTAGGGGCGTGGAACGCCCTGCCTGCAGCAGTAGTAGACTCGCCAACTTTAAGGGCATTTAAGTAGTCATTGGATAGACATATGGATGAAAATGGAATAGTGTAGGTCAGATGGTTTCACAGGTCGGCGCAACATCGAGGGCTGAAGGGCCTGTACTGCGCTGTAATGTTCTAATTCTAATTCTAATCGCTGCAGGAGTTCCTCAGTGTAGTGTCCTTGCCCAACAATCTTCAGCCTCTTCTTCAACGACCTTCCCTCCATGCACGCTGATGATTGTACAATATTTTCAGTACCATTCACAACTCCTAAGATACTGAAGTAATCTGTGCACATATGCAGCAAGACCTGGACAACATTCAGGCTTGGACTGATAAGTGGCAAGTAACACTCGCACCACACAAGTGCCAGGCAATGATTATCTCCAACAAGAGAGAATCTAACCTCGTCATTCAACGGCATTAATATTGCTGAATCCCCCACTATCAACATCCTGGGGGGTGATCATTGACCAGAAACTCAACTGCAACAGCCACATAAATACTGTGGCTACAAGAACAGGTCAAAGGCTGTTACCTCTTGACTCCCCAAAGCCTGTCCACCATCTACAAGGCATAAGTCAGGAGTGTGATGGAATACTCTCAACTTGCCAGAATGAGTGCAGCTCCAACACTCAGGAAGCTCGACATCATCCAGGAAAAAGCAGCCCCACTTGATCGGCACCCCATCAACCACCTTAAACATTCACTTCCTCCACCACCGATGCACAGTGGCAGCAATGTGTACCATCTACATTGCAGCAACCCACCACGACTCATTCGACAGCACCTTCCAAACCCACAACTTCTTGCACCTAGAAGGACAAGGGCAGCAGATGCAAGGGAACAACACCACCTGCAAGTTCCCCTCCAAGCCACACACACCATCCTGACATGGAAATATATTGCCATTCCTTCACTGTCACTGGATCAAAATCCTGGAAATCCCTCCCTAATGGCACTGTGTGTGTACCTGCACCAAATGGACTGCAGCAGTTCAAGAAGGCAGCTCAGCATCAATTTCTCCAGGGCAATTAGGGATGGGCAACAAATGCTGGCCATGCCAGCAACACCCACATCCCATGAAATGAATTAAAAAAACATTGAACATGAAACCTTAGCTCTGTTTTTGGTATCATTAGGTTTCACACCTAATTGTTCAGAAAACATTTAACCATGGAGACTGACCACAAACCATTTGAAGCCATATGGTGCAAACTGCTCACGAGTGCTCATCCATGGTTGCAGAGACTTTGGGTGAAGGTTCAGGGCTACTATTGTCATGTCCGATATAAACCGGGCAGCAAAATAGTAACATCGGACACCCTGAATAGGTTGCCTCACCAGAATAAGGATGCAGATGTCTTGCTAGATTTGCATGTCCATGGTGTGGATACTGTGATTGAAGATGTCCTGAAGATGGAACTCATGAGTTTTGAACCCCACAAATGTTATAAACTAAGAGGGGAGACAGCCTGTGACCTTATCCTATCTTTGCTGTGGAAGGTGATAGTGGAAGAATAGCCTGATACCACACAGGAAGCAAACGAACGTCCACACTGTTTCTGGTCATACCAAGACGAGCTCGGTATATCACAAGGGGTGATTCTCAAAGGGAAACAAGTTCTGATACCCGAAGCTCTGCATTCTGATATTCTAACCCAACTACATCAAGGCTATTTTGGACTAGAAAGTACCAGATGCCTTTCCAGAGAGACGGTGTACTGGTCAGGAATCAACAATGATGTTGAGATAGGGGTGAAATCCTGTGAGGCATATCAAATTTGTCAACCAAATCAACAGGAGGAACCCTTGATCTCACACATGAAACACCTTCACCTCTATGGGTGATGATCAGCACCGATTTAGTTCACGTTCAAGGTGATGATTTCCTCCTTGTTACGGATACTTCACCAAGTTTCCGATCATCTGGCGGTACGAGATATGTCAAGTGCAATGGTTGCTGATAAGGTAGGTGCTCTGTTCAGCCTATTGGGTGAGCCAGAAGAAATTATCTCCGATAATTGGCCGCAGTATGCAGGAAGACCATTCCAAGACATGTGTACCAGGTGGGGAGTCTGTCATGTGACATTGTTGCCGCATTATCCAAAGTCCAACGGCATGGCTGAACGCATGATGTGCACCATTAGATCACTAAAGTGTAGGCAGATGGGACAAGATCTCAAGGTTGCAAAGTTGCACCTCTGAGCTACTCCATCAGACATGGGCTTACCGTCACCTGCAGAGTTGATGTTTGGAAGACAGGTAAGAACTACCCTGCCTGGTCATCATCTCTCTAAGTTTTCCACAGTAAAGGATATACTTCTGTCTAAACAAGGGGAGATGAAGGCATTGTATGACAGGCGAGTAGGACCAGAATTAGTTCAATTGCGAGGAGTACAGAAAGTCAGAGTCATCAATCATGCGCCAGGAACTTGCTATTCTGCAGAGATTGCAAGGATATGCGACCAGCCCAGATTGTATGAGGTCCATACAACCAATGGTGCAATTCTCAGACAGAACCAAAGTCAACTCGGACAGCTGTACGACAACACTACACGTGACAACCCAGTGGCATCGTGGACACGTTCAAAGACAAAGTCACAAGATGAAGGTACAGAGGCTATGAGCACAGAGGGAGAAAATGGTAACCAGAGTGCCAAGTCACCAGAGTCTCAGAGGAGTCATCAAGCCGAGCTCAGCTCTGGAAAGAAGTTTGCGATAATAAGAATGGGACGCATGAGCAAACCTCCTCTACGTTTTAGAGAGTGTTAAACTTGCTAACTTGTAAATAAATAACGTTTTGTTTTAATCATGTATAGTTAGTCAAAACTGCAAGATCATTGTACATTGTACCTATGTTTTTATGTTTGGAGAAAAGGGGGATGTTGTGGGACGACCTTAAGAGGACCACCTTAAGATTCTGTAAGTGAAGGACACTGGAGGAAGTGATGTTGCTTCACACATGACCAGGGAATTGTGGCTCCTATAATAGCTATATTGTATATATGTTCTAGTTAAGTTATAATAAAAATCCACATTTTCTTTGGACATTACTTGTAGTCATGTGAGTCTTACAATAGTTCACATACCTAAGGAACAAGTAATATAACACCTAAGGCTGCAAGCCCAATCGGGGGGACCGCGAGGGTGCCTCCATCTTGAGGCACCCTCTGAAGAGGTATCTACTTTTTTGAAATAAACTGTGGTCACCACTGCCAGGCCACCCCAGCTTAGAGGCTTTCATAAAAAAACCAGATGAGTACATGAGAGCAAGGAGAATAGATATGCTGAAAGGCTAAGATGAGGAGACTTGTGTGAAGTCTATATACCAGCACAGACTAGTTGAGCTGAATGACCTGTTTCTGTGCTGTAATATAATTCCATGTTAAAGAAAATCTGTAGCAACAGTGTGCATTTCTATAGAAGCTTTTATGTAGAAAGGCGCTTCACTGAGCTGAAGAGAGAGCTATCAGGAGGGATAACCAAAAGCTTAGGCGAAGGGCTGAGTATTAGGAAGGGGCTTAACGATGGAGGGGAATTCTAGAGAGTGAGACCTAGATGACTGAAGGCATGGCCAGCATCTAAGATGTTAATTCATTTACATTCTCAAAAGACCATTTTAACTTAGAAAAATCAAGTCACTTTCCAAGGAATTAACAACAGAAGCTGGGGGAGGGTAATGCAATGACGTTAACTGAGAATTCAGCCTCAAAGCTTTTAAACAAATCATTGGACATTCTGAAATGACGAAGCCAGATTTCACAAAGGCTGCATTGTATTGTGCCTGTGTTGTGCCTATTCTGACTTTTCATCCATGTCATATCTCGCTGTTTGCTGGAATTGTGTTACATTCACTTTGTCATGTTGTATCTACCTTGTCTGTTCTGTCATTACTGTGTTGTTGTTACTCTGTATGGCTCAGCAGATCATTAGGTAAACACGCTGAACCATCAGTGGATTGCACCATGTTGTGTATCTATTCCATTATGTGAGCTATACAGACCAGGTTCAATCCCCAGTTTCTGGAATGTTAACTATCCTTAGTCAGGGTGGCAACAGGAGTGCTACAGTGACCTGGATAGGGAGAGGAAAACTGACTGCTTCTGGTGATCAACAGTTTGAATGGGACATATTGCCCCAATTTTAACCCTGGGCTTGTGGGTGAAGAGGTGAGTTGCTGCACAAATCGGGATCCATGCTATTTTAAATGCTAAACCTCATTGACATGCTGTCCTTGAAAATTCGACAACACAAGGTAGGTGACGGGATCAATTTCTGGCGGTGTCTCGCAGGGAAGTTGCAGTTGGGAAGTGGGGAGAGTCCAGGCATGTGAAGCCTAAGCTTTCCTTGTGGAAGTCGAAGAATCTCTACTGCTCCTAGCTCCACAATGGAAAGAAAAGCATCTATTTTTTTACAGCCTCTTCCAAGGGCTAATTCTCTGCTTTCCCAAGTTAGCTGAGTTAAAATTATAGAGTCATAGCTTGATACAGTAGTGAAACAGGCCCTTCGGCCCACTGAGTCTGTGCCGACCAACAACAGCCCATTTATACTCATCCTACATTAATCCCATATTCCTTAGCACATCCCCACCATTCTCCTACCACCTACCTATCTACACTAGGGGCAATTTGCAATGGCCCAATTTATCTATCAACCTGCAGGTCTTTGGCTGTGGGCAGAAACCAGAGCACCTGGCGGAAACCCACGCGGTCACAGGGAGAACTTGCAAACTCCGCACAGGCAATACCCAGAACCAAACCCAGGTCGCTGGAGCTGTGAGGCTGCGGTGCTAACCACTGCGCCACTGTGCCGCCCCTTATGGGTGGGTCCCTTTTGTCATTGGGTCCTGACATACGTATGTCATATGACAGCCCAACAATTCTTTGAGATTTCTGCACTCCTCCACTTCTGGCCTCTTGCACGTCCCCAATTTTCATCTCTTCACCACTGGTAGCCGTTCCTTAAGCTGCCTAAGCCCTAAGTTCCCTAAATATCTCTGCCTCTCGACCTCTCTCTCCTCCATTAAGAACTCCTTAAAACCTACTGTTTGACTAAGCTTTTGGCCACCTGTCCTAATATCTTTTTATATGACTCAGTGTCAATTTTTTTGTCTCCAACTGCACTCCTGTAAAGCACCTTTGGATAGTGTTCTACCTTAAAGGCACTATATAAATGCAGTTTTTTGTTATAAAGAAGGATCCCGCCGGCTTTGGGTGTGGCCTTGACGCCTGCTTGGGAGGGCAGGTTAAAATTGAGGCTATTGGGATCCTGGATGCTCCAGGGCAAGCTAAGTAGGGCATTTTAATTGCTTACTGGCTCAGTTTCTGCTGGGCAGCTAAGGTTAAAATCTCCCCCACTAGGTAAACTCAGGACTTTCTCACAAATGAAAAATGGCCACTGCAATGAGGTGCTGGACAGTGGTCACCACTTGTGCAAATATACCCCACCACGGCCTCAATGCTTTCAGAACAGAGAAAAAGAAGACATAACATAATACAGTACATGACATAGCTGGCATAACACAGACTGTAAACAGCTCCCTGCACAGTTTTTAATGATGCCAAAGTGCAAACTAAGTTGTCAGTGATAAGCTAGTGAATGGAATTTTCCAGCCCTGGAAAAGTATCTATTCTTCAGGTTTAGACAAACAGATACTGGCGAGTCACTGGCCTAAGGCTGCACAAAGAATATCAGCAATAGCAGCCTTTAGTGACACTTCCATGAGTACAACCAAGCTGAGATTTTATGGTATGTCAGCTGCTAGTGTCAGTGCTGAGAACAGCACTGCAAGACTGCTTTATGTTATAAAGGAATACATTACATAGCTGGTGAAAAAACAATTTAGAAATGCCCCAGCAGTATTGTTGTTTATTAATATGAATTTCACATTCCTTATCTTGCTCCAGAATAATTAACACCACCGCAAGCCAATCCACTTTAATGAAACAATTGTTGAAGCTCATGCTTGCAGTGGATTTAATTTCATTATAGGCTGTGTAAGGGTGGTCTCCAACAGGTAATCACTGCTGGCAACAAAGAAGTCCTTGTACCCCGTTCTAATAAGTTTATTCGCTGAAAAATTATTCAATTGCGAGAGGTTTAGTTACAGACAAAGACAAAGAAAGCTGTCTTTGGAAATCTGTGCCCCTGTGGGATAGATAAATATATCAAAGAGAATACAGCAGAAAAAAAAGGAGTTGGATCTTTTGTGATATGATTAAATGAAATAAAATAAATAAATATTAGTTACACATCCTTAGCTGGAGGTGATTTCATTTGTGTCGCATATACCCTATGGATTCTACAGATAGCTACAAACAACCATAAAATGGATGAATCCCATCCAGCAGAAAAATAATGTTTGGCTTGAGAAACAAAACATGAAGCTTGTCAGAAAGTTGCCAAGGACTTTGCTGTTATTCCCATGAACATTGGTGTGATGGAGTTTGTGCAGAGCTTTGGCATGTGAGAGCAAAGGCATTCATTATTTAGAACAATAATTGTGCTAGATTATACTACTGTCATTCATCTGAATATCAACTGTGACTGGTCCTGTTACAATACCTGTGAGTTTTCACAAATTTATTCCATATCTTATGTCCAAGTGCAAGACTCAGCCTGCAGCAGATGGTGAGAGAACCAACAAGAGGGAAAAACCTACTTGACTTCGTCTTCACCAATCTGCCTGTTGCAGATGCAGCTGTCCATGACAGTATTGGTAGGAGTGATCACCGCACAGTTTTGTGGAGTCAAAGACCCATCTTCACACTGAGGACATCTACCATTGTGTTTTTTGGCACTACCACCATGCTAAATGGGATAGACTCAGAACAGATCTAGTAGCTCAAAACTGGGCATCCATGAAGTGTTGTAGGCCATCAGCAGCATCAGAATGGTATTGAGCCAGAATCTGTAACCTCATGGCCCAGCATATGCCTCACTGTACCATTACCATCAAAGCAGGTGACAACCCTCGTTCAATAAGAAGTGTAGGAGAGCATGCCAGGCGCAGCACCAGGCATACCTAAAAATGAGTTGCCAACCTGCTGAAGCGACAACACAGGACTACATGCAGGCTAAACATGGAAGCAGCATGCTAAATACAGAACTAAGCTATTTCACAACCAACAGATCAGATCAAAGCCCTGCAGTCCTGTCATATTCAGTCATGAATGGTGGTGGAAAATTAAACAACTAACCGGAGGAAGAGGCTCCACAAACATCCCATAGTACATAAGACAAATTGAAACATTTGCAACGATTTTCTGTCAGAGGTTCTGAGTGGATGATCGATCTTGGCCTCCTTCTGAGGCCCCACTATCATAGATGCCAGTCTTCAGCCAATTTGATTTACTCCACGTGATATCAAAAAATGGCTGAAGGTACTGGACACAGCAAAGTTTATGGGCCTTGACAACATCCCAGGAGTAGTACTTGTGCTCCAGAACTAGCTGTGCCCCTAGCCAATCTAATCAAAGCTACAACACGGACATCTACTTTACAAAGTGGAAAATTGCCCAGGTATGTCCTGTCCACAAAAAGCAGGACAAATCCAATCTGGCCAATTACTGCCCCACCAGTCTACTCTCAATCATCAGCAAAGTGAAGAAACGTGTCATCAACAGTGCTATCTAACGGCACTTACTTAGCAATAACCAGCTCATTGATGCTCAGCTTGGGTTCTGCCAGGACCACTCAGCTCCAGACCTCATGACAGCCTTTGTCCAAATTTGGAGAACAGAGCTGAATTCCAGAGGTGTGTTGAGAGTGACTGCCCTCGACAGCAAGACAGCATTTAACTGAATATGGCATCAAGCAGCCCTATCAAATTGATGTCACTTGGTATCGGGAGAAAACTCTCCATTGGTTGTTGTCATACCTAGCACAAAGGAGGATGGCTGTGGCTGTTGGAAGCCAATCATCTCAGCTGCAGGACATTACTACAGAAATTCCTCAGGGTAGTGTCCTAGGCTCAACCATCTTCAGCTGTTACTTCAATTACCTTCCCTCCAATATAAAGTCAGAAGTGGGGATGTTTGCTGATGATTGTACAGTGTTCAGCACCATAGAAGTCTGTGCCTGCATAGAGCAAGACCTGGACAACATTCAGGCTTGGATTGATGTGGCAAGCAACATTCACACCACACAAGTGCCAGGCTGTGACCATCTCCAGCAAGAGAGAATCTAACCAACTCTCTTTGACATTCAATGGCATTACCATCACTGAATCCCCCACCATCAACATCCTGGGGGTGACCATTGAGCAGAAACGTAACTGGCCCAGTCATATAAATACTGTAGCTACAAGAGCAGGTCAGAAGCTTGGAGTTTTGCAGTGAGTAACTCACCTCCTGACTCTCCAAAGCTTGACCACCATCGACAAGGCACAAGTCTGGAGTGTGATGAAATAATCCCCACTTGCTTGGATGAGTACAGTAAGATCCTCCTTAAAACCCTCCTTTAAAACCCACAGCTTTGATGAAGTTTTCAGTCACCTTCCTAAAGTCTCCTTCGGCTTGCAATTGATAGTTATACAATTATGCTTCTGTAAGATGCCTTGAAACACTTTTCTATGTTAAAGGTATTTTAAATGCAAGTTATTGTACTAAAACATGCAGTAGCTTGTACCATAAAAGCTATCTCATATTGATTTCACATACATAAACATTGTTGATCCATCATTTTCCCATTTCCTTTGAATCTGTCATTCTGTGATTCCTTACCTCTTACACCCATCTTGTGGTGCAATGAATGATTCATTAATTTGTTTGCAACTCCACCTGCACAAGAAGATTTACAGCCCTATTTATAGGCTCAGTCCCATTTAAAGGAGAATGATGATACAGTCCTGTGTGGCTTGTATTACTGCATGGTATAAATTATGTTCTATATTGTTTAGAATGCAATGCATATTTTGTACCTTACTATACTCTATAGCTTGCATCATACAGTAATCTCTATTGTCCTGTCTACTGCAGCTTACAACAATGTATCCCTATTGAACTGTGAATTTTACAGTTGGCATTGTACTGCACAGCACCATTTTTATATAATGTAGTTTGTATTTTCTGTATATGAGAAAATCTGTACTGCAGTCTAGGGTTCACAATTCATTTGCACCATATAGAACATTGTTATATTGCATCATATTAATTTTGTATGGCATTGTAGAGCTTATACTGTGTGGGATGCAATTTGCACTATTTTCCATAGTAAAGTTAATTTGCATTGCATAATGCTCCGGTTGTATCAGACTGTATTGAATTGCTGAGAATATAATGGTAAGGATAATAGAGTATGATGTTTATATACTGTATAAGGCTCAGTTGTTTATGTACTGAATAATAGAGGGCACAGTTTGAATTTTACTGTCTAATGCACAAATCATTTCAGCTGGTTGCGGAATCTAGAACTAGGGGGCATAGCCTAAAAATTAGAACCAGACCTTTCAGGACTGAAATTAGTAAACACTTCGACATAAAAAGATTTGTAGAGTTTGGAACTCTCTTCTGCAAATGGCAATTGATGTTCGATCACTTGTTAATTTTAAATCTGAGATTCATAGAGTTTTGTTAGCCAGAGATATTCAGGGATAAAGAAAACAAAGAACAAAGAAAATTACAGCACAGGAACAGGCCCTTCGGCCCTCCAAGCCTGCGCCGATCCAGATCCTCGATCTAAACATGTCGCCTATTTTCTAAGGGTCTGTATCTCTTTTCTTCCTGCCCATTCATGTATCTGTCTAGATACATCTTAAAAGACGCCATCGTGCCCGCATCTACCACCTCTGCTGGCAACGCGTTCCAGGCACCCACCACCCTCTGCGTAAAGAACGTTCCACGCATATCCCCCCTAGATTTTGGGGCAAAGGCGGATATTTTGAATTAGGTCGCAGATCAGCCATGATCACATTGATTGGCAGAACAGGCACGAGGGTCTAAATCACAAACTTTTGTTCCTATCATGGTACCTACTATATTGTGCATAGGTTGTATTATAATTTAAAGTGTAGTCTGTTGCATTGTACTATGCATCATTATAAAACAAAAAATAATGCTGCAGTGTAATTTGTGATTGCATTTCACTGTGCAACATGGAGATAAGAAGCACGGGTATGCAATATATTGTAGCACTGTTATGTTGTTTTATTGCATTGTACAGTGAACAGTTAAGAAGCACATAACAGAAAATATTTTAGCTCCCTGACCAGGTACAAAGTCCCAAAGATACAAAGTTGGAATAAGTATGGATCTCTGCAGTGAAATAAAACACTTCCAACATCTCAACTGCATGCAAGAAAGATTTTGTTTTAATTTTTATTAGAAAGAAGAAATACTGAAAGTGTGCTTCTCATGTGTTAGCAGATAGCAAAAGGGTACGCTCGAGGTAGACTTTCTCCAACCGATACGATCACATCCACATTTCCCAAATTCATTACACTCTAATTAACATTTCGCGTGTCCTTTTTTGTTTACAATCTCTTTCAGGTGCAAAGCACATTTCATTAGCACCACTGCCTTAAATGCAAATCCAAAACAACTTTCATCAGCATACTGAAATTAATTCTCTAACACCCAGCCATTGAACTACACCAATTCCTGTCTACCTGTACAAAGGAGAGAAGCTATGAACCTCCTGGCTTCTGGACGTTAAAGGGTTAATTTAATATGCAGGGTTTTTTCCTTCCATGGGCAACAATCCAGAAAGTACTGTTATGTTAACACATGCAAAGTTACTCTAAACCAACAAGGACACTTAAAAAAATGATCAAGTTCCAACAATTGCAGGAAGATGTATAACTTTTTTGTTGACAAGATGTTATTGGAAGCACATGCACTGTGTTACAGTGGTAAAGATAATAAATGAGAGTAGCACCATTAATGTAGTCAGACTCTACATAGCACCACTACCCGAAGGTAGCAATGGACAGCAATAGGCAAAGAAACACTTATTTATATCAGAAGGTTGCCATCAATATCCTCTGTAAGAAAAAATAAAAAAATAAAATTAGTTTATAGTTCATCAGACTAATCAGACTAGCATTTACAGGATAGTACACAAGACATAATTTGATATTGACAAGTAGCAGCTTATTATAACAATAATAATACTCGTATCTACTTAGGTTATCATGTCCAAAGGCCACATGGGATGGCGGGGGGTGGGGGGGGAGGTTAATTCTCAACTTAGCACCATAGGGTCAAACCAGCATCGTCAGATGAATGACCATTATAGGAATTGCTCAACAGTCCTTTCCATTGACTTCAAAGGATGACTGGGTGGTTTCTATAATGGGACTCTGCGAGTCTAACCTACAACACTAGATTTATGAGCCAGCGAGAAGGTGAACATGACCCCCATAAACGTCATGTAATCAACAATTTTTAGAATGCAGTTACTTGTTCTGCAGGCAAATGAGACAGCCATTCTGCATCAGCAACATCCCACAACAATGAAATGTATGACCAGTCAATCTGGTATTTAATTTTTTGCTGCGATTGAACATGGAAAGAATTTATTGGCCAAGAAACTGGGAAAACTAATTGTTTTTCTTTGGTAGTTTTATTTTAAATCCACCTGAACTGCTAGAACAGGTAGATAGGACCTTAATTTTAATGCCTTATCCAAAGATCAACATCTCTAATAATGCAGCCTACCTTATTGCTGCACTGGAATGTAATCTTGCACTATACATTAATATCTCCTACTATGGGGCACAAATCCACACCATTTGACTCAGGGATAAGTCAAGACAACTTTAGTTTAAACAGAGGTCTAAGCAACTCATTTTTAAGTGATGAATCTGCAATGGCAAATTTTCAGTTTACTGTCCAAGTGTAAAACCAGTGTTATGGTTCAGCTGCCCTTTCTAGAAACTGCCCAATTTTAATTTCCATCAAAATCAATGGAAATGAAAATTGGGGGTTTTTAATAACAAGTATTCAATTAGCAACACCAGTTTTATGCCTGGGTAAGTTAAAAATCTATCCTAAGTATCCTCATATACAGAATTAGAAATTTGCGGTTAGGTTTGTCACAAGCACATCTCTGTACTATATGAATACAAATGCAGGAGAAATTGTGAAAGGGAATGCCTTTCCTTCTTTGGTTGGTCTCAACCACAAGCTCTTACCTCAATATATCCCTCAATCTCCTCCTCTTCCTCCAGAAAAAAACAACTAGCTCCCTGTTGAACCTATTTATACTATCTGCTTCAATGGACCTCTTATTTCGTACTTCTATTACCCTTTATATGGCATAGTTTGACCTGAAATCTTTACTTATTCTTCACATTTATTTTTGTAAATGATGTCCCCAAGTTATGAACTGTTTACCAGCGTGAAGATCATCTTTCTCATTGCCCCCAGTCTAATCATTGCTACTGGAAAGTTAATTAAAACCTCAGCTAGTGGCTGGGGCAGTTTTCATTTCTGCTATCTGAGATACTCACCCTCTTTGATACCGAAGCATGAGGCCCACTCCTCGAGGGCGATGTATTTGTCATTGTCTGCATCACATTTCTGGAAGAAGCGAGTGGTGCAGTGTTCCATTGGGACAAGGGGAGCACGTAGAGGAGCCAGCTCAGAGTGAGAAAGATACCTGGATTTAAAACAAAGGCACATTTGCAGGACTTAAGATTCATTTAACAACATAACACAGCAAACAATTTTAAGGTGATCTAACATACTGAATAATTTGGACATCAGTTTTAGATGGATTTCCCTGATTAGATAGACACTTGAAAATAAAATAAATTTACAGGACTATGAGGAAAGAGCAGTGGAGTGGGACTAATTGGATAGTTCTTTCAAAGTGCTGACACATGCACGATGATCTGCATGGCCTCCTTCTGTGCTGTATTATTCTTTGATTCTGCGTGGTGGTTACTAATCTCAAACGGAGCTGTCTGGAACATATAAAGCAGGCAATAAAATTCTCTAAGATACAGGGGAAAAGTCGGCATCACTCATTTGCACCCCCAAATTCCTGTCTACAGGTGAGGCCAGATGAGCTATAAAATGAATAGAGAATTACTGGAAAGCCCAAACAAAAGTGGCGCAGTGGTTAGCACCGCAGCCTCACAGCTCCAGGGACCCGGGTTCAATTCCGGGTACTGCCTGTGTGGAGTTTGCAAGTTCTCCCTGTGTCTGCGTGGGTTTTCTCCAGGTGCTCCGGTTTCCTCCCACAAGCCAAAAGACTTGCAGGTTGATAGGTAAATTGGCCATTATAAATTGTCACTAGTATAGGTAGGTGGTAGGGAAATATAGGGATAGGTGGGGATGTTTGTTGGGAATATGGGATTAGTGTAGGATTAGTATAAAATGGGTGGTTGATGTTCGGCACAGACTCGGTGGGCCGAAGGGCCTGTTTCAGTGCTGTATCTCTAATCTAATCTAAAACCTGCACTGTATGGTTCAATATTGGGTGGGAGGTATTTAGTGTGCTTCAACAATCTTTAATATTTGGATAGCTTTTGTTGTGTGTACCACCGAGAAACCACAAAAAGATATATTTTCCAAGACTGGATTGATAGTAAGGTATCTATAAAATAGATGTGTTGTTAGCAAAATCTCTGATCTACTATGCATGTCCAGTGTCTCTATAGAAGCTCACTTGTCAGCTGGGTGTTGATCAAGTTGTCCAAATTGCCAGTGAACAGGAAAGATGAACATGTTGTAGTTCTTCTCAAAGTCATGAGCCAGCAGGTCCAAGGAATGTTCTCCAGCCTGCAGACGCTTTTCATTTTCATGCAACTTCCTCACCTGTTAAACAGAAGGACAACAATTATCAGACTTACTGCCATGATGCTAATAGTGCAACATTACTTTGCCACAGCAGGAAAAGACTAGACAGGAGCAGGTAATCGGTGCATGTCTGTTTAGGTTACAGAATACATACAAACAAGGAATGTTCCTGTTAAATTGCATAATTCTCCAGCTAATGGTTTGTGCTGTTTAGATTTAGGATCTATCTGCCAATGAGGAAGAGACTATTGCAAAACCCCGAACCCACTAAATTCAAACATTAGAAATGAGTGGAATAATAAATATAAGCTCAAATGGAAATAGTTGCCAAGGTATCACAGGCAGGATAGCCCAAATTAGATAGGTTATGGGACTAAAGTTTTGGAAAGATCTTTAACAAAAGAACTGAGCACTTACAAATATTTTAAACAGCTGGGATATTTAAGGTTTTGGGCTGGAGATGTGAGGAAGAACTTCATGCAGCCATTGGTCATGTGGCCTGGAACTCGCTGCCTATGAGGGTGGTGGAAGTGGAGACAATCATTGATTCCAAAAGGAAAATGGATGGGCACTTGAGGGAAATAAACTTGCAGGCTTATGGGGATTGAGCAGGGGAATGGAACTGACTGGATTGCTCTACAGAGAGCAGACATGAAGTTATTGGGCCAAATGGCCTCCTTCTGTGTGTAATGACTCTATGATATCTGCAGGGAGGGTGCAGCAGAGCACAGGAGCCAGGGAAAATCTGTCCGGCCGGGGACAAAGGGGTCCTGCAAAATTTAACAATAGAACTTTGTTATAATTTCTTCCTTCTGTTTCCTGCCTGCCAGCTGGCAAAATTGACACTTGGGATTGCGGGACATTCTGCAAATTGGGATTGTGGGGGGGCGGGGTTAGGGGTGTTCAGTCAATCACAGCAGGTGCTATAGAGAAAGATCACAATCAATCATCAGAGCGGAGGCTACATTCTTCCTTGTGGGTTCTTACCATCTGGAGCTGACAGCTCCCATCTCTCTTTCGCTGCCAAGTTTCCTGAACGCTGGGAAACTTGACTGGCAATTGTTAAATTTAAATCAGCCTCCCAATTGCACTTGGAAACCTGATTTTAATATAATACTGAAATTTGACACCTCTCCAAGATGGAATGCCTCCATGGGTCAAAACCTGCTGTGGTAAAAAGGGCAATGGGTGTGGCTGGTTGGAGATGCAATCCCCATTTTTTAGGATTTATCCACCTCGATTGCTTCCAGTCACTTTACAGGAGGTGGGGGTGTTATATTGAGGTCAATATGTTTAAGAAATTAGCATAGTTTGTTAGTTTATAATAGCAATAATAGGTTGTTGAAGTATCTATCACATCCATTTCCATGCAGCACAGGCTTTCAAACTGGGGACTCTGGACCTTGGGAGTCTGGAAGGAATAGATCTCTGAAATTATCAGATGTCTGTACTTTTCTGTAAATGTTCCCAGGAATAAATCAATATCTGCAGAGGTGCATTGTGAATTCAGAACCAAGGACATGCACCATGTTGAAGCTATAATTCACAGGAGGATATGATAGCTGTTACTAGTGGGGTAACACAGGGATCAGTGCTTGGGCCACAGCTGTTCGCAATATATATCAATGATTTGGATGTGGGGACCAAATGTAATATATCCAAGTTTTGTGGATGATACAAAGCTAGGTGGGAATGTGTGTTGTGAGGAAGATGCAAAGCGGCTTCAAGGGGATTTGGAAAGATTTAGTGAGTGGGCAAGAACATGGCAGATGGAATATAATGTGGAAAAATGTGAGGTTATCCACTCTGGTAGGAGGAATAAATGTGCAGAGTATTACTTCAATAGTAAGAGATTAGAAAGTATAGATGTACAAAGAGACCTGGGTGTCCTTGTCAATAAGTCACTGAAAGCTAACATGCAGGTGTAGCAAGCAATTAAGAAGGCTAATGAAGTTAGCCTTTATCACAAGAGAATTTGATTACTGGAGTAGTGAAGTCTTGCTTCAATTGTGTCGCACAGTGGTTAGACCGCCCCTGGAGTATTGTGTGCAGTTTTGGTCCCCTTACCTTAGGAGGGATATTATTGCCATAGAGGGAGTGCAATGAAGGTACACCAGACTTATTCCCGGGATGGCGGGCTGTCCCATGAAGAGAGATTGGGAATTGGGCCTGTATTCTCTAGAGTTTCGAAGAATGAGAGCAGATCTCATTGAAACCTACAAAGCACTTAAAGGGATAGACAGGGTAGATGCAGCTAAGGTGTTTCCCCTGGTTGTGGAGTCTAGAAACAGGGGACACAATTTCAAAATAAGGGGGATGCCAGTTAGGACAGAGATGACGAAAAATTTCTTTACTCAGAGGCTTGTGAATCTTTGGAATTCTCTACCCCAGAGGGCTGTCATTGAGTATGTTTAAAGCAGAGATTGACAGATTTCTAAATACAAATGACATAAGGGGATATGAGGATAGTGTGGGGAAAATGCATTGAAGTGGAAGATCAGCCATGATCATATTGAATGGCAGGGCAGGCTCGATGAGCTGAATGGCCTACTCCTGCTGCTATGTTCCTATGAGTTTGCAGAGTGTGACAGACCAAACGACCTCATTCGATGCTATAAAGTTCTATGATTCTTCTCATAGTCACTGGTGAATTCCTGATCTCTGGCATGCCATCATGTCAAACAGAAGCCAGATAATTTATCAACAGGACAGACGTGAGCATCAGAAAATGAGTGATCCAGGGCTATTCTTATACACCTGCTACCAGTAACTGAAGACCAAAAGAAGAGGAAATAAATCAAGTCATTTTTTTTTTGAACAGCTAGGTTGACCTTTTACTCATTTTAGTTTTATTGAAGTTAAAGAAGTGTGAGTTTTCTTGCCTTCATCTTTTGCTTCTCGGTCAGGAGGTTGGTTTCCTCATTGTCACGTTCATAAAGGGTCACCAAAACATTCTTCAGCCAGTCACGCATGCGCAGAGGGAACTCAGCCAGCTCACTATCAATGCATTCTTGGATGACTGCAAAGGAATCGCAAAGGGATCGTATAAAGATATTAAAAATCCTGCATAAAGTAGTTACATTATTTCATTCTATCCTGAAGTAATTAATTTCCATTCTGTCTAAACCATGAAGAGTCAATGGATGGAAAATTAGCAGTTCCAGACCGATGTACACAGACGAGCATGAGAATAAGATGATATACAGCCAAATAAGCTAATAGAATGGTGCCAGGAATGCGGGACTTTGGTTACATGGAGAGATTATTGAAGCTGGAATTGTTCTCTTTAGAACAGAGAAGGTAAAAGGGAGATTTAATAGAGGTATTTAAAATCATGACTGGTTTTGATAAAGTAAATAAGGAAGAATTGTTTCCAGTGGCAGAACGGTGGGTAACTAGAGGACACAGATTTAAGGTAATTGGCAAAAGAATCAGAGCTATCATGATCTGTGTGAAAGCAGATTCAATAATAACTTTCAAAAGGAAATTGCTAAGTACTTGAAGGGGGGAAATTTGCAGGGCTATGGGGAAAGGCCAGGGAAATGGGACTAATTAGATAGAATTTTCAAAGAGCCGGCACAGGTACAATGGGTAAAATAAAATAAAATAAAGGTACAGAATTCAAAAACAATTGTCCAGGGTAGATCTTCCATGTCCTCGTCTGCAGTAAGGCACCACGCATGTTGGAGGCATGCATCAGAAAATCACAGTGGGTGCGTGATTTTCCAGTGAACACCTGTGGTTTATGAGGCATTGCACCATAGATAAGAACTCAAGATATCTAATCTCCTCTTAAGTAGAAATAAGTAGTTATACTCATGTGGTAAGCAATCAGAACAAATGTCTATGTTGTCAAGTTATTACTGCCCACACAAGTTCATCCAATAACATGCACTTTCTCACAGACATTGCATATTCCAAAACAACATTTTGCATACAAACAATAAAAGACTTGCATTTACAGCAGCTTATCACATCTTTCAGAAATATCTCAAAATGCTTCATATGTAATAAATTACTTTGAACTGCAATGATTGTTATGCAGGCGAACATAGCAGCCATTTTGCACACAGCAAGATTCCACAAACAACAAAGAGATGCACACTGTGTGCTGGGACAGGTGGCAATTTGAGGAAGAGTTAAATGATGGAAAAGGCGTCTCACTCAGATTGCACTTCATGTCATCAGCTGACGGCTGGAGGGTGGTGGAGGGTGATGGGGGAGAAATATGAAAATGTAGTTATGAGACAGGAAAGAAACAATTTGGAATGACTTCAATTTTTAAAAAAAATTCTGCAATGAACTCTCTCAATCCTGAAGCATCTTTCATGTGTTTATAGAAATAACAGACATAAATAATGTAATGTGAAATCAAATATATGGACCGAACCAAAGTATTCCCTGAGCCACAGTAAATCATAGATTAAGCTAATTTGTATTTTTGGATCTGGTGCTGGAAGTTTGGTACAGCCTTCTTGGGGGGATTGCATTTTTCTGGTTAAATATTTAATAGGCTTTGCAAAACAGATTAAAGGCTGCTTTTTTAACAATACCCCTCTTTGTATGCTTCTGTTGTAAACCCTTCCTGATATTCCATATAGGTGTCCCTTGCTGGAACAGAGTGTGACACAGAGTGATAGACTGGGCCTGTTACAATACTAAGTGTTCAGAAAAATGAATGCTCCCCTTCCCTGCACGCCCACCACCACCCTCCTCCCCACCCCCTCATTCATTGTTTTGGCCTCATGACAGCTACTGTCTTGATGGAAAAGCGGACTATGTGATAGCCTTTGTAATATCATAGCGTCAGTCATAGAGTCATGGAATCATACAGCACAGAAACAGGCTCTTCGGCCCATCGTGTCTGTGCCAGCCATCAAGCACCTAACTATTCGAATCCCATTTTCCAGCACTTGGCCCATAGCCTTGTGTGCTATGGCGTTTCAAGTGCTCATCTAAATACTTCTTAAATGTTGTGAGGGTTCCTGCCTCTACCACCTCTTCAGGCAGTGCATTCCAGATTCCAACCACCCTCTGGGTGAAATTTTTTTTCCTCAAATCCCCTCTAAACCTCCTGCCCCTTACCTTAAATCTATCCCCCCTGGTTATTGACCTCTCCACTAAGGGAAAAGGTTTCTTCCTATCTAACCTATCAATGCCCCTCATAATTTTATATACCTCAATCATGTCCCCCCCTCAGCCTTATCTGCTGCAAGGAAAACAACCCTAGCCTTTTCAGTCTCTCTTCATAGCTGAAACGCTCCAGCCCAGGCAACATCCTGGTGAATCTCCTCTGCACCCTCTCCAGTGCAATCACATCCTTCCTATAGGGTGGTGCCCAGAACTGTACACAGTACTCCAGCTGTGGCCTAACTATAGTTTTATACAGCTCCATCATAATCTCCCTACTCTTATATTCTATGCCTCGGCTAATAAAGGCAAGTATCCCATATGCCTTCCTAACCACCTTATCTACCTGTGCTGCTGCCTTCAGTGATCTATGGATAAGTACACCAAGATCCCTCTGACCTTCTGTACTTCCTAGGATCCTACCATCCATTGTATATTCCCTTGCCCTGTTAGTCCTCCCAAAATGCATCACCTCACACTTCTCAGGATTAAATTCCATTTGCCACTGCTCCGCCCAACTTACCAGCTATATCGTCCTGTAATCTAAGGTTTTCCTCCTCACTATTTACGACACCACCAATTTTTGTGTCATCCGCGAACTTACTGATCATACTTCCTATATTCATGTCTAAATCATTAATGTACACTACAAACAGCAAGGGTCCCAGCACCAATCCCTGTGGTACACCACTGGTCACAGGCTTCCACTCGCAGAAACAACCCTCTAACAGTATCAGGAACAGTAAATCTCCATTCCAGCCTCTATGGTTAGAAGATGTTTGTAATGTGCTTGGACTATGAATGCAGGAGTTGAGTGCTGTTGTGAGTTACATAATACACTGTATACAACTGTTATTGAGCTTGCCAGAAGCATCCAAGGCAGACATCTCTCTCTCTCTTTTTCTTGTTTATACTCTTGCCTCTTTCTATTCTCTGCTCCTCATTTTACTTACCTGTTTAGTTACCTGTTTCACTGTCTACTCCATTCTCTGTTTTTCTGATACCTAATTCATTCATTTGATTACTTATTTGAGGGTGTACACTATGAGTTTTAAAAATCCCCCCTTCCCTTTATGTGGTGATTCCTGTGGGCCTCACAGGAACAGGAGTTGGCGATTTAGCCCTTTGAACCTGTTCCGCCATTCAGTATGGACTTGACTCCATACACCCGCCTTTGTCCCATATCCCTTAATACCTTTGGCAAATAAAAATCTATCCGTCTCAGATTTAAAATTAACAATTGATTTGCAGAGGGAAGTTCCAAACTTCTACCACCCTTTGCATATAGAAGTATTTCCTAACTTCACTCTTGAAAGGCCTGGTACTAATTTTTAGACTATGCCCCCTGGTTCCAGATTCCACAACAGGGGAAATAATTTCTCTCTATCATTTCCTCTTAAGATCGCGAAAATTTGAATCAAATCACCCCTAACCTTCCAAATTCCAAGGAATACAATCCTAATTTGTGTAATCTCTCCTCGTAATTCAACTCTTGGAATCCAGGTATCGTTCTAGTCAATCTATGCTGCAACCCCTTCAAGCCTTCCTAAAGTGTGGTGCCCAGAACTGTTTCCAGGTGTAGATTAACCAGGGCTACGTATAGCAGTAGCACAACTTCTAACCCCTTGCATTCTAGTTGTCTAGATATAAAGTCTAACATTCCATCAGCCTTTGATTATTTTCTGTATCTGTCCATGATATTTTAATGATCTGTGTACATGGACCCTTAAGTCTGTTTGGACCTTCACTGCTTCTAGCTTTTCACCATTTAGAAAGTACTCTGATATATCCCTTTTAGGTCCAAAGTGGATGATCTCATACTTACTGATTTTGAAATTCATTTGCCACAGTTTTCCTCATTCATTTAATCAATAATATATCTTTGTAATTTCATTCTTCCCTCTAAACTGCTTACAATGCCACCTATCTTTGTGTATTCAGCAAACTTGGATAATACAATGAATATTTGAGGCCTCAACACAGATCTCTGTGGGATGCCACTCGTCATGCGCTCTGCTACTTTCTGTACATGGTGTCTCAGGTGATCCTCCAGTACCTTGCTCAATGGATATATGTGAGTCTAAACAGTGAGTGTTGGCAGGCTATTCACCTATGGGAATATCACAACTGACCCCAATCCTTTCCTCAACTGATGTCCACAAAATACATTTTCCAGCGAAGGTCATTCAATAATCATTTTTTCCCCACCCAGTCTAGGAACACTAGGACCAGCTTTTGGGACTCCACTGCTAATCGCTGTAATTAGATTGAACCTGGGACCTTACTGGTTTGTAAGTTCAGTTCTACCTCAAGTTATACAATTATCAATTGGGATATTACTGGAGCCTATATTTAAAAGTTCTTTTCACACTGATTGCAATAATCAGGAGAAAGCAGCTCCCAATCTAAGTAACACTCCTTAAACAGCTGTTTCCACTCTTTCAGAAAAAGGCTTTCATGGCTTTTACTCCACCTCCAGCATGAACAGAAAGAGATCAAATCTAGGGCAGCTCAGCTGATTAACTGTGGAACCACACATGAACTAAACAATCCAATAGGGTGAGTACATTGACAGAGTTCATATAGGCAGTATGGTAAATCAATGAACAGCATTAGTAAAAAAACAATTTAACTTTCTGCAAGATTTTATCTTCCTCTCCTGCATATAATGCTCAGTAAAAAACATTTCACATACATTTGCATGGTCCAATGTAGTCCAAGTGGAGCTTGTGACCCTTTTTGGTGCCCTCCAATGTGCACTTGGTGGCAAAGAGCTGGCAGGCACTGTCATAGGTCTTGTTGTCGGTGCCACAGACCTGGGGAAGGTTGTGGAATACAGAAAAAGATATGATCGTTTTTTATTAGGAATGTAAAATCAACCTGCTCAGTACCAGCATCACTAAAACACTGGCTCTTAACACAATGCTTTTCATGTAGTTTTAAATTTAAGCAACTAGAATTCCTATCCAATCTAAGCTTACAAAATAAATGTTGCCAATTTTGAGTATAGTAGTGCTGATCTTGAATAGTGCAACCATGTAAATGTGATTTAGAAACATGGAAAGTGACCTCAATTTAACTTAACTCACCCTGTGTGACAGGGTGGGTATGAGTGGTACACCAATTGCCCTCATGCCCAAATTTACGCTCCATTGACTTCAAGCAGCATAAACTTGGACAGGGTATAAGACAGGTGTCCAATCTGAACCTGCCCCATTCCCAATGGTGGGTCAGGTTAAAATTACCCAGTTCTCCAAGTGAGGGTATGGCAGAGTGCTGCTGTGATAATAATCTTCTGGTTTTGAGTGGCTTCACATGATTTTATGATATTCTAGATGTCATCTGCAGATGACCTGGCCACACAAGGAAGACACACCATTAATATCAATGTACTCAAGTGAATCATGTAAGTTTCATATTGTTCCAATAAATGGGCACTAGACATTTGATCTTGACCGTAAGGCAGTGAAAACAACACTTATCTTACTGTACTATACTCAAACAAACATCGCCAAGTGCAAACCAAACAAATCTTATCAGGTAAACAGATTTAATCATAGAAACAGGTTTGATATTAATCTGAGAACTTTAACATGGAAGCTGACAATTCAAATCCACCCACTCAGAAGTTGCGAGCAAAATAAGCAGCCATCAGTCTCTTTATTGTTCTCAAAGGCTGTCAAGTTCCCCCTTTTAAAAACTCTTGTTTGTTACTTTGTGAGATATTGGGGTCTCCGCAGTCTGCTATATATTACTGTATGAATTGTCACCAATGGCCCTTTGCAGTCCCCACTTTATTACTACATGAGACCTCAATGATCCCTTTGAAGAGTCTCTTTTGTTTTGTAAGCTGTTGTGACTGTCCCTTGCCAATTCTGTTCCACCCCACCATCATCCAGTTGTGAGATTTTTCAGTGACTGCAATGTTTTCCTATCAGGAACAGTTTGACCCTGACCTTCTCAAATTCAACTGAGCTGGGTGGGCAAGTCGATGGATCCTGGCAGACGCACATGGGTTCATTGTTCTCATCAGCCTCACAGACCTTTCCTCGTTTGCAGTGGAAGTTCTCACAAGGATCTAGGAAAGTAAGGTCAAAGCTCAAAGTTACATTATGTAAACATTTTGATAAATGATCAGGCTGTGGCCCTTAGACAGATTTCCATTCCAGTTATTTTCATTTTGGATTTCATGGTGTGGTTTAAACATAGCACAATTGCAGGAAGTTCTTGTTAGAACTGAAGAAACAGTTTGAAGCACCTTTGAAAGTGAATACTCTGTGTTTCTAATATTTACAAATAGCCCAGCTGCTCTCACATCTTAAATTTGGTGAATAGGTTCAGACGAGTGAAAGGAAAATTGAGGACTAATGTCAGCAAGTTGTTTTCATGCAAAGAGTGGTCACCACTTGGGACAGACTTCTGCATAGGCTAGTGCAGTTACAAATGGTGGAATCATTTAAGAAACAGTTGAACGCTACAATGCAGATTACTTTTATTTTAAATAGATAAAGTAAGATCAGCTGAATGGCCTTTTTTATTCATATTTATCTTGTGATTTCCAACTGGAAAATCACTCTAAAAAATAACCACACCTCAAAATAAAATCCTCAACTAAAGCAGTGATATATTTATTTTATTTATGTCCAGACTGGCCAAGAGAGTGTGGGAAAATGGCGCACTGACACGGAACACAAAAGTCCGAGTGTATCAAGCCTGTGTCCTCAGTACCTTGCTGTATGGCAGCGAGGCCTGGACAACGTATGTCAGACAAGAGAGACGTCTCAATTCATTCCATCTTCGCTGCCTCCGGAGAATACTTGGCATCAGGTGGCAGGACCGTATCTCCAACACAGAAGTCCTCGAGGCGGCCAACATCCCCAGCTTATACACACTACTGAGTCAGCGGCGCTTGAGATGGCTTGGCCATGTGAGCCGCATGGAAGATGGCAGGATCCCCAAAGACACATTGTACAGCGAGCTCGCCACTGGTATCAGACCCACCGGCCGTCCACGTCTCCGCTTTAAAGACGTCTGCAAACGCGACATGAAGTCCTGTGACATTGATCACAAGTCGTGGGAGTCAGTTGCCAGCGTTCGCCAGAGCTGGCGGGCAGCCATAAAGGCGGGGCTAAAGTGTGGCGAGTCGAAGAGACTTAGCAGTTGGCAGGAAAAAAGACAGAGGCGCAAGGGGAGAGCCAACTGTGTGACAGCCCCGACAAACAAATTTTTCTGCAGCACCTGTGGAAGAGCCTGTCACTCTAGAATTGGCTTTTATAGCCACTCCAGGCGCTGCTCCACACACCACTGACCACCTCCAGGCACTTACCCATTGTCTCTCGAGACAAGGAGGCCAAAGAAGATGCTAATGGTATTATGTCATATCTTTATTCCTTACTTCTCTTGTCCATATGTATGCAAATACATAAGAGATAGCAAAGTATAATTAAGAGTTTTAAAAATTGAAAACTATAGTGCAAAGTCATACAATTCCTGTGTATAGTCAAGGTAGATGTGTGGAAAATCATTGTGTGAGAGAGTTGAAAATGGGAAGGCGTCAGCAGTCAAGCACAGTGGTGCCCATGCTCTTGGTCCTCATTTGCTGCCCAAGATTCTCAAACCGTTAAAGTCTCAAGTTAAAGTCTGAAGTGGATCTGGTCCAATCTAGAATAAAAGCAAAATACTGAAGATGCTGGAAATCTGAAATAAAAACAAGAAATGCTGGAAATACTCAGCAGGCCTGGCAGCATCTGTGGAGAGAGAAGCAGAGTTAATGTTTTAGGTCAGTGACCCTTCATCAGAACAGATGAAAGGTTAACTCTGCTTCTCTCTCCACAGATGCTGCCAGACCTGCTGAGTATTTCCAGCATTTCTTGTTTTTATTTCTGATCCAATCTAGAGTTTGGATTTCACAAAGATTAGCCTACAGAACCAAGATATGATTTGTTTATCTTGACACTTATACTTACTCTCAATTTCAATATCCTTCTTGGTATCATCTTCAATATCTTCAAAATCTCCTGTGTCAATCTGGACTGGGTTTGCTCCAACTGGCAATGCCTGTTTGAATATAAATTGTTTGTAATGAATTGGATACTCATCCCACTTTAAAGGCTAAAAACTCTTTCCTAAAAGTTTCACAACCATGGAATACCTGAGGGACAAAACAAACTCAGTACACAGCATCCGACCTAATGGTCTTGCATGCTGGGTATAGATGCTCAACATACGTTTCACATACATTGGCTAAAATCTCAGGGAAAAGGAAGTGGGAAAGATAGAAGAGCAGAATTAAAGTAAGATTGCGGGGAAGGGGGTGTGGCAGCAGGGTGAGGATAGGTAGTCAAATCATGTCCAATCCCATACCATTTTTCTCCTCTGGGGTACATGAATGATGGTTTCAAAGTGTTTAATCATGATGCTCTGGCATCTTCAGTTATTATTCATCACATATGAGGAATTATGGAATATTTGTATATAGATATTAATGGAAGCAATGTGCATCTGACTTAGCCCTAGACATCTGTAAGTATTCACATAGACTAAGTTGAATGCTGAATGAATTGCCTGCTACATTAAGAGTTTTGCCAAGGGCCTTTGACCCTTAAAAGCACATCGATCAATCAGTGTTACCAGCAGCAATGCACAAGATATTCACGTTTTGCAATATTCACTGGAATTTCAGTCTGAATACTAGCTGAATTCAGGTGCCAAGTCCTGCAAGCCTTGAGGTGCTCAAAAACATATTTTAAAAAACACAGGTAAAACAAACACAACTGTTACATATGCACACCTCAGGATTCTCTGTTGTACCCTCAACAACAACCTCTTCAGTTGTTACCTGCAAGTCAAAGGACAGATGTCAGGAACAATGTCAAAATCTATTGACAACTCATCATGAAAGTTCACTGTCATAAATAGTTATCAAAGGATTTGTAAAATGCCTTCCAACTCATCTGCTGCTGAAACACTCACCCATGCCTTTGTTACCTGTAGACTTGACTATTCCAATACACTCCTGGCTGGCCTTCCATGTTCTATCCTCTGTAAATTTGAGGTCATCCAAAGCTCTGTTGCCTGTGTCCTAACTCGCACCAAATCCCGTTCACCCAGCATCCCATTCTCACTGACCTGCACTGGCTCCTGTTTAAGCCACACTGCAATTTTAAAGTTCTCATCCCTGTTTTGAAATCCCTCTATGACCTCACCAACCCCTATCTGTGCAGGAGAGGCAGTGGCGTAGTGGTAATCTCACTGGGCTAGTAATCCAGAGCCCAGACTAATGCTCTGGGGGCATGGGTTTAAATGCCACCATGGCAAATGGTGAAATTTGAATTCAATTAATAAATCTGGAATTAAAAGCTAGTCTAATGGTAACCATGAAACCATTGCTGGTTATTGTAAAACCCATCTGGTTCACTAATATCCTTTAGGGAAGGAAATCTGCTGTCCTTACCTGCTCTGGCCTACATGTGACTCCAGACCCACAACAATGTGGTTGACTCTTAAATGCCTAGCAAACCACTCAGTTCAAGGGCAATTAGGGATGGTCAATAAATACTGGCCTTGCCAGCAATGCCCACATCCCACAAACAAATGAAAAAAAAATTTCTTCCAGCCGCACAACCCTCCACCATACCTGCGTTTCTCTAATTTTGGTCTCTCAACTATTCCCGATTTTAATTGCTCCACATTGATAACTGGGCTAAGCTCTGCAATTCCCTCCCTAAATCTCTCTACCTCTACCCCCTTTAAGACATGACTTGAAACCTAAGTCTTTGACCAGGTTTTTAGCCATTTGCTCTAATACCTCCTTATGAGTCGTATTTTGTTTTATTATGCCCCCTGTGAAGCACTTTGAGATGCTTTAATATGTTAAAGAAACTATATAAATGCAAGTTAAAAGCAAAATACTGCAGAGATGCTGGAAACCTGAAATAAAAACAGAAAGTGCTGGAAATACTCAGCAGGTGTTGTTGTGAAAGTTCACAGACAGTTAACTCTGCTTCTCTCTCCACAGATGCTGCCTGACCTGTTAAGTATTTCCAGAACTTCCTGTTTTTATTTTATTTAAATGCAAGTTGTTGTTGTTGTATAGAGATAAATTTCTTCACCCTCAGGGCATTATCAGCCCAATAAAGGAAGCCTATTCCTTCCAATAGACTGCATAAAATTGTATTAACACGGAATGTCCTTACCTTAACCTCCTGAGGGAAATGATTGATGGTTAAAAATTCCAAGAAGAAAATATTAAAATTGATCATCGCAAGATAACTCTAGGATGCCATTACTAAGCTCTATTAATCAAACCCAACAGGTTGCATTCAATTAGTGGTGTAATCATTTTCCCAAGAAGATAGAGAGCACAGTGTCCTAAACATCTTCAATCTAGTCTTATTCTCAAGCAGATTTGATGTGTAATGGTCAGTGTAGCCTATAAGACTTGATGTTCTGTGTAATTTTGTTAGTGATAGCAAGGATTAGTTCAGAATACTGATCATAATGGGGTTCACTTTCACGTTGAGGGATTTTTAAGCTCTGGTTAAATTCTAGACAAGGCATTCCTCCAGAACCCAATAGAGATATTCATAATGTTGATTAGCTACTGAAGGTTTGAAATTAATTTTCTGTTATGTGTAACTGCGATATTAATAACTCACATAATCATGAGATAAATTAAGCACGACGAGATCTCATTGTAGGGGATTTTAAGACCGATACATTTGAATAAAATACAACTCTTCTTAAAAAGGAAGCAACGGAGCTGAAGATTCAGATAACATGGAAATTTGTAAATTGAGGATATATTTTAGGAGAGGGGGGACCTACTGTGCTGCATATTACCTTCCAATCCTCTAACAGCTGTTACAGATCATACTGCATCATAATGTAGTGAGTTAAAGGCACAATTATTTGTTACCCAGTTACTTTTGTGATTCATTATTTACAGGACTTCTTTTGCTTTCCTCTGGAAAATTACTTTGCATCAAACTCATCATTACATCAAAATGTGCTTTTACCTCTTGTTCTGTTTCTTCAACAACTTCTACTTCAGCCACAAGACCCTCCTGCGAAATTGGAGACGAGAAAAGAAAAAGCTGTCAGAGACTGAACAAAGCAACAAACATTCTTCAGAACAGTAAAGCATCGCTTTCAAAACCTCCGTCTCCAATGCTCGCATTCAAAGCGTAACTCAATGTGCCTTGCCAGGACCACCACTGAATTGCAGTGAATCAGAAAAAAAGTAAATCATTATGGAAACTCCTTTCATTGAAAATGAAAAGGAATGTGGAATGTACGAAGTGCAGCCATCTAAAACTATCTCCTTGTGATTAGCAAATATATTCACAGTAGTGTAGCAAAATAAAAGGGTGTTGTTCTGAATGCCTGCTTGTGTCGCACAAAAGCCCACTGCCACTTTGATTTTTGTGTTTATCTTCAGAGAGAAACTAGTTACTGACCTAACTCTGAATCGTAAATATGACCCAATTCAGGCAAGTGGTAGCATATCATGATGCATATGCTTTGTCCAGACTTCACAATCCTTTATCCTATATGCCACACACCAGACAGTAACAGCTCCCAACTTGCCCTATATCACAAGTGAATACAACAAATACTTACAGGAGCAGCCAGTGCCTTGCCTGCAAGGCATAGGAGAAGAACGACCCAGGTCCTCATTTTGGTATTTTGAGATCTGAGGAGGTGCAAAAACAAACACAGTTTCAATGAGTGTTAGTTAAGGAATTTTTTAAAAACTGTGCAATATGCAGGCAATCTGAAAACATTACTCTTTAGATCAACAAATATTTTACATGCTTAAATATGAAGTTTGATTCTAAGTATATAACAGTGGATATTTTCTCTCCTGGAGGAACAGAAGGGGAATTAGATGGTGATGTTGGGATGTGCCAATGGAACATGGAACAGTTGGTGGTCAGGATATAGATGAAGGGAAGGATAAATTAAAGGGGTGGGGAAGAAATTGTGAATAAGAAAGTGGTTTAGTGACCAGAGAATTGTAATGGGTTAGTATCAGGAGAGGACTGATTTTCCTAATTCTCTAAACAAGTGCATTGTGCCTTGTGTTTCACTGATGCTCCACACACAAACCTTGTTATTCAAATCTCTGCCTCTAATCTCTCACTACAAATGATCTGGGTCATCTGGCCTACTTTTCCAAAGCATCAAGCAGAAGAAACATTATCATATCTTCCAAATACAGAGTCACTGCGGAGTATCAGGGAAGATGAGAGCTTCCTGCATCATATGTTCCAGGAGGTGGTAACCCCACAGGCAGTGACAGTTCAGGATAGCAAATGGGAGGCCATCCAGAACAGTAGAAAGAGGCACACGAGTCTTTTATGTGCCACTCTCAAACTGGGATTCAGCTTTGGAGACTGTTGGGAGTGACAACACCTTGAAGGAGTGCAGTCCAGACCATGGAACCAATGGGCAAGGAGGGAAAAACAAAGAGTAGAAATGCAGTCGTTATCGAAGATTCCATAGTTAGGTGGATGACAGGCGTTTCTGTAACTGTCATCATGAGTCCCACATGGTGGGCTGAACTTTTCCATCGGTGGTCAGCTTCAAAACCAGCGGAGCGTACGCGCGAGATGTGCACCACGGAGCCGCCACGATATTTAGCGCAGCAGCTCATTGAAATGGACAGGGCAGACCGCGCCACTGCACAGGCGATGGACACCATTTTTCAGGACTTCAAGCCCTTACATATAATTTCAATTTTTAAAGTAAACGCATGTTGGAGTTAAATTTAAAAATTTAATAAGAGATCGAAGTCTCTCTCCCACCCCTCCCATGACCAAACAATTTATTTATTGCCCTCTCCCCCCCAAAAAAAACTTACCTTGCAATCCCGACCTTCCCCCCCACCAAAGTTTATTACCTTTCACCTTCAACCCTTTCCCACCAGCCCCTCCACCAATAGCAATTGTTTTCCCTGCTACCACCACCTCCTCCAACCTAAAAACTTACCTGCTCCCCCCTCCCAACCAGTGTACCGCCTTGGATCTCCAAACGGAGATCCGAAGGCACGGGAGACCCAGCAACTGACCGGAATATGGCAGTGGGATCGCCAACGGGAGCAGGTAGATAATTAATTCTCTTATTTAAATATTTAAATCCTGCTCCCGTTGCGGAGCGGCATGGAGGGGGTGGGGGGGGCTGCCATGAGTCCTCGCCGCTACCGCTCCTGGGTCGAGGCCCATGGTGGGCCTTTTCCGGAGGCATTTTCTGGGCCTCCCCACCATGACCCCCAACGTCGGGGGGCTGGTAAAATCCAGCCCGGTGTGTTGTTCTCAGGTGCCAAGGTAAAGGACATCACGGTGAGGGTGCAGAATATTCTGCAGGGGGAAGAGAGTGATCCAGAAATCATGGTACACGTTGTGCCAACAACATAGCGAGACCAGGTATTAAAGTCCTACAGTCAGATTTTCAGGAGCTGGGGAGGAAATTAAAAAGTAGGAACTTGAAGGTAGTAATCTCTGGATTACTCCCAGTGCCACCCGCAAGTGAGAGCAGAAATAGAAAGATAGGGAGGATCAACGCGTGGCCTGAGGTATGGTGCAGGAGGGAGGGCTTCAGAGTCTTGGCACATCGGGACCAGCTCTGGGGCAGCTCTGGGGCAGGAGGCACCTATTCAAAAGTGACAGATGCACCTCAGCAGGACTGGGACCAGTGTACTCATGGGGAGGTCCACTAGTATGGTTGGGGAGTGCTTAAACTAAACTGGCAGGGGGATGGGCACCAACTAATAGAAGAGGAATAAGCTGCATTGAGGAGTGAGAGCGTTGGATAGTGGTAGAGAAACAAGCAGTACCATATTAGATAGGAGCAGTCTTAGAAGGAATACGAGGAATACCAAGAGAGGTTTACAATGAATTTACGTAAATGCACAAAATGTGGTGAATAAGGTTGGTAAGCTACATGCAAAAATAGCTGTTTGGGAATGTGATGTAGTGGCAATAACAGAAACGTGGCTTAAGAATGGTGAGGACTGGGTGCTTAATATTCAAGGATACAAAGTGTTCAGAAGAGATAGGAAAGGGAAAAAGGGAGGTGGGGTGGCAGTACTGATTAGGGAAGACATTGTAGTGATGGAAAGAGAGGAAGCAAAGACAGAATCCATTTGGTTAGAGTTGAGAAGCAAACGGATATGATCCCGTTACTGGGCTCTTAAGAGATAGGAGCAAATCAGCATGGAAATCACAAGAGATGTACAAGAACTATAGAATGGTGATATTGGGGGGACTTATTTACCCAAATATCAATTAGGATAATGTTAGAATAAAGGGTAAGGGGGTATGAATTTCTGAATTGTGTTCAGGAAAACTTCCTTGACCAGTCTATTCTCGGTCCAACTAGGAAGGAGGCATTGCTGGGTGCTTGGGAATGAGATGCACCTAGTGGACCCAAGTGTCTGTGGGGGAGCACTTGGATAAGAGTGATCATTGTATCATAAGGTTTAGATTATGAATGGAGAACAGCAAGGAACAATCTAAAGTAGAACTTCTCAATTGGAAGAGGACTAACTTCAAAGGGTTGAGAGGGGATCTAGCCAGGGTAAAATAGAACCCAAGTTTTACAGTAATGGAACAATGGGTGATCTTCAAGGAGGAGATGCTTCAGGCAAAGGCTAGGTACATTCCAACAAGAGAGAAAGCTAGGGGAATCAAACAGGGCTCCTTGGATGATGAGGGAGATAGTGTATAGGATGAAACAAAAAAAAAGAGTTTATGATGCATGTCAGGTGAATTCTTCAAGTGAGAACCAGGTCAGATACAGTAAGTTGAGAGGGGAAGTGAAAAGCAAAATTGATTGATAAAGAGTGAATATGAGAATAGAATGGCAGTTAACATAAAGGGGAACCTAAAAATCTTTTACTGGCATGGAAATAGTAAACAGGTAATAAGTGGCGGGGTGGGTCTATGCTGGACAAAGAAGGTGATATATGCTTAGAGGCACAAGGCAAGACTAAAATACTTAATAAGTACTTTGTATCAGTGTTTATGAAGGAAGAGGATGCCGACAAAATATCGGTTCAAGCAGAGATGGTAGGGGTAATGGATGGGGTGAAAATTGAGAGGCAGGATGTACTGAAAAGGGTGGATAACTTGCCTGGTTGGATGGCTTGCATCCAAGGTTGCTGAAGGAAGTGGGGGTGGAGATCGTGGAAGGGCTTACCATAATCTTCCCATCTTCCGTATATACGGGAGAGCTGCCAGAGGATCGGAGAGTGGCAAATGTGACATTGTTACTCAAGAAAGGATGTAAGGAAAGTTCTAGTCACTACAGGCCAGTCAGTTTAACATCAGTGGTGGGTAAGGTTTTAGAAACAATAATCTGGGGGGGAGAAAATCAACAGGCACTTGGAGAGGTTTGGGCTAATTAAGGAGAGCCAGCATGAATTTGTGAATGGCAGATCGTACTTATTAATTTCATCGAATTTTTGAATAAAGTAACAGAGAAGATTGTTGAAGGGAATGCAATAGCTGTTGTCTATTTCATTTTTAAGACATTAGATTTTGACAAAGTACCATACTAAAGGCTGGTTAACAAAATTGAGGTTCATGGAATAGAAGGATCAGTGTCAGCTTGGATAAAAAAATTGGCTTAAGGACAGAAAACTGCGAGTCATGGCAAATGGTTGTTTTTCAGCCTGGAGGATGGTAGACAGTGGCAAGGGTCAGTGCTAGGACCACTACATTTTTGATATATATTAATGACTTAGAGAGTGGAATAGAGAGTAATATTTGAAAATTTGCTGATGATACCAAACTTGGAGGAGTGGCAAATAGTGAGGGCAAGACACATGGACTGCAACAGCACATAGATAGGCTAGCAGGATGGGCAGGTAGTGGGCAAATGGAATTCAGTACAGAAAAATGTGAGGTCATGCATTTTGGCAGAAGGGATGCGGACAGGCTATATAGACTTAATGCACAGTTCTAAAGGAACAGAGGGACCTGGGAGTGCATGTGCATAGATCTTTGAAGGTTGCAGGGCATATTGAGAGAGTGGTTAACAAAGCATATGGGATCTTGGGCTTCATAAATAGAAGTATTGAGTACGAAAGCTTGGAAGTTATGCTGAACCTTTATAAAGCTCTGGTTGGGCCACAACTAGAGTATTGCATCCAGCTCTGTTCACTGCACTTTAGGAAGGATGTGAGGATCCTTGAGAGGGTGCAGAGGAGATTTACCAGAATCATTCCAATGATGAGGCATTTTAGCTCCAAGTTTAGGTTGGAGAAGCTAAGGTTGTTCCCCTTGGAGGAAAAGATATTGCAGGGAGATTTCATCGAGGTGTAAAAGATCACGACAGGTTTGGATAAGGTAGACAAAGAAAAACTTTTTCCATTAGCTGATGGTACAAGGACTAGGGGACACAGATTTAGGATTTTGGGCAAGAGATGCATGGGGGATGTGAGGAAGATTTTTTTTTACATAGCGAGTGGTAATGACCTGGAACTTGCTGCCGACGAGAATGATGGAAACTGAAACAATAAATAATTGCAAAAGGAAATTGGATGGGCACTTGAAGGAAATAAACTTGCAGGGCCCTGGGGATAGAGCGGGGGAATGGGACTGACTGGATTGTTCTACAGAGAGCCAGCATTGACTCAATGGGCCAAATGGCCTCCTCTTGTGCTATAAATGACTCTATGGCTGCACATCATCTCTCATTGGTTTACTACCATTCATTCATTTTTATGTTCCTAAGGTATTGTCCTGTTGAATTCTGTTGAATAGGCACCTCTCCCTCCAATCCTTTTACTTATGATAGGCGGCAGCCTTGGTTCAGTATTAGCAATTTTGCCTCTGACTCAGAAGGTTGTGGGTTCAAGTCCCATGCGAGAGACTGGAGGACATAATCTATGCTGGAACATTGGTGCAGTACTGAGGGAGTGCTGCACTGTTGGAGAGATGCTCTCTCTGAAATGAGACATTAAACTGAGATCACATCTGCTCTGTCAGGTGGACCTAAAAGGTCCCATGGTACGATTTGAAGGAGAATGGGGGCATTCTCCCAGTGTGCCGGCCACATTGTGGGAGTTTGCTCTCTGCATACCGGCATTGCCGTTTCCTGCATTGTAACAGTGACTACACTTCAAAAAGTACTTCCTTCATTGGCTGTAAATCGCTTTGAGATGTCCGGTGGTTGTGAAAGGCGCTGTATAAATGCAAGTGTTTAATTCTTTTCAAGATTTATCCTTCAGCCAACATCACTAAAACCGATCATCTCTCCATTTATCACATTAATCTTTGTGAAACCTTAATTGGCTGTGAAATGCTGTTGAAAATTATGAGGTAATGAAAGGCGTTAAAGAAATGCAAGCTCTGATGATTTCATTATTTTATTTCTGGAATACTTTTTTTTAAATGAAATAGCCAGCCAGGAAACGCTCAATTCACAAAAAGTCTCTGTTTGGAATGAAACGGCTTTTTGGCGATTCCAAGTGTGAAAAATTTAGTCTGTGACTGCAGCAAGCTAAAAGGAAAACATAATCAACAAGAAACAAAATTGCCCAACCCCGACCAGGCAATCGGTGTAAGAGGATGTGAAAATAAGAAGCTAGTGAAATATTCCTTAGAATTTAAAATTCAACTCTGCAGAACAAACCGATAGTCAAGAGTCAAAGAATGTGAAGAGCCCCCAGAGATGGAACTCAGACATAAAATATGTTTAATTGGCTTGCTGGATAAATTAAAAATGCGCCGACACTTTTATGAGCACCATCAGTGATTTAAAGCCATCGTCTTGTGGCAGGGTCACTACCTGGTCACAGCTTTTAGTTTGGAGTTAACTGTTTGGATAACGACTGAATCAGGACGGGGATATCACAAAGATGACTCCACTGTCATTTTCCGCTGTGATTTGTGAGCCTTATTGAGGAACTGATTGTTTTACCTTCACAAGGGGTTTTGTAATGCTGGAGGGGAGGGAGCCAAGAGATACAGCAGGATTTGAAAGCAATCTTAAGAGCTAATAGCAATGGCACCGTGCAAGATTTTCAGTGGTCTTTACAATTTGTAGCTTACAAACCAGAAGTTCGTAATATCAATGTTTCCTTAATGCATCTTAGTCAAAAGAAGTAGCCAAAATAATCAGACTAAACCATGCTTAGTACTTGATCCCTACGTTTTCTTCCATGAGATCATTCTGATTTTAACTATTATATGGTTACCAGGTAAAGAGATACATCTCGGATCTGGATTCGGTGCAGTTTTTGACTATAGGGAGGGCGAGACTCATGCACTTATTCGCTTAAGTGGGCTAGACCAGACGTGTTTATGTTCGGTTATGTAACCTCTCCTGCCATCCAATAGTGTGTTATTTCAGCACTTTGCATGTGAGAATGGGCTACACTGACAGGATTACCGCACGCACGGAAACAGGCTCTGGCTCTGTTTACATTGGAACAGCAAAACGTCAAACTATGTTGGGGACGAGAACATCAAGTGGAACCCCTGCCAGCTGTTCATGTGTAGGGTAATACTCGCTGCCACGTCTACAGATTCACTGGCTTCATGAAATCGTTTCAAGCCAAATATTTTCAAAATAGGTCTATTAAACCCTGTCCTGATGAACCCTAGATGTACACTAAAATAAAAACAAAATACTGTAAATGCTGGAAATCTGAAATAAAAAAGGTTTGAGAAGAATTAGGTTTTAAGCAAGTGAAGGGGATGGGGGGTGGGGGGGGGGGGGGGTTTGGTGGGGAAGAGAACAAAAGGGAAAGTGTGTGATAGTCCTTTGTTAAGTACAGGTTGTTCAGTGTCAGAGATGGGAAGGTCAGTGGGTATTGGCAAGGGGTCAGATTAGGAGAAGGGATGGGGTCAGAGGGAAGTGAAGGGGAAGAAGGATCTGGAGGGGCATTGGTACCCATGAGCTGCTTCCACAACAGCGCTTCTGGCATGTATTCCTTTTTCCTCAACTGAGGATCCCACCCCCCACTGTGGTTGACAGGGCCCTCAACCATGTCCGATCTATTTCCCGCACCTCTACCCTCACCCCTTTCCGTCCCTCCCAGAACTGCCAAACACATCTTCCCTTCCCCTCCCGTCAGCATTCCAAAGGGATTGTTCCCTCCGTGACATGCTGGTCCACTCCTCCATCACCCCCGGCACCTCGTCCCCTTCCCATGCAATTGCACGAGGTGTAATACCTGCCCTTTTACCGCCTCCCTCCTCACCATCCAAGGCCCCAAACATTCCTTCCAGGTGAAGCAGCGATCTACTTATACTTCCTTCAATTTAGTATACTGTATTCACTGCTCACAATGCGGTTGCCTCTACATTGGGGAGACCAAATGCAGATCGGGTGACTGCTTTGCGGAACACCTCCATTCAGTCCAAAAGCATGACCCTGAGCTTCCGGTTACATACCATTTCAACACACATCTCTGCTCCCATGCCTACCTTTCTGTCCTTGGCCTGCTGCAGTGTTCCAGTGAGCATTGACGCAAGCTTGAGGAGCAGAACCTGATCTTTTGATTGGGCACTCTACAGCCTTGCGGACTCAAACTTCAACAAGTTCAGAACATGACTGGCCTTTTTTTTATATTTTACTATTTTTTGGTTATTTTCTTTTATTTTTTAACCATGTGCCTGATTTTCATGTGGACAGAGCTGCTCATTATTTGACCATTAACACTCTCTCTGGACTAAGGTTTTGTCTTTCACCACAAGCATCAACACGCTCTTTGCCTTTGTCCCATGACAGTTTTGTTATTTAATATCTCCTGACCTCTGCCCTATCATAGACCTTCCCTTTTGTCTCTTTCCCACCAAACTGCACCCCCCGCCGCCCCCCCCCCCCCCCACCACCACCACCACCACTTTCACTTGCTTAAAACCTAATTCTTTTCTAACCTTTGCCAGTTCTGATGAAAGGTAACAGACCTGAAACGTTAACTCAGGTTCTCTTTCCACAGATGCTGCCTGACCTGCTGAGTATTTCTTGCACTTTCTGTTCTTAACCCTATTTGTACAGTTAATTCTACGTAATTCTCCCGTGATAATCAGCAGCTTAATTACAATGAAATCCGGTAAGATTAAATCTTAATATAAACTTTACATCTTGCATTTATTTAAAGACACATTACTTCCTCTCCTGCAACACTTCTTTGACAATAATCACAGAATACTCTCTGTAACTACAAATTCAATTTAATATTTGCTTTTAAAAATAGACACGCTTGGTGGCTGTATATTGATATTTAGGTTGAGCGAGACATTGCGGATATATTAAAGAGGGTCTCCATCAGCAGGGAAAAAGCCGTGCATCATTTTCAAATTACACCATCACTTGCAAGGCAATGCAATGGGTTTTCACAGTGTTGTGATGTATTTATGCAGGGGTTGCAAGATTATGTCATAATTGTTTGTAAAAATAAGTTTCGCGATGCATGCAAATACATGCATCCTATTAAACAGACAAGCTTTAGCACCTATTTCATAAAAATGAATAATTAATTAATCCAAAGTGACATTAAAAATGAGGTAGCATTCTTGCCTCTGAACCAGTTAAACAATGGGTTCAAGACATACTCCAAGATTTAATCGCATAATTTAGGCTGATACAGGAGTGCTGTCCTGGATGGACACAGATGCCATCTTTCAGAGGAGATGTTAAACAAAAGCTTCATCTACGTTTGCAGATAGACAAGGCATTATTCAAAGAACAGAGAATTCTTTCTTCTGGCAACATTTAACCCTCAACCAACACCACCAAGATACTTTAGCTTGTCATTTGTCTTACTTATTTTTGTGCCACCTTGTTGGGTGCGAATTGGCTGCTGTGTTTTCCTACAAAACACAAACGATTACACTTCAATGCACTTTGGGAAATTCCAAGGACATGAAAAGGTGCCATATGTTCTTTTTTAATGGTCATAGATTTACAACTTGGAAGAAGTAAAAAGAAAAAGCTGCAAATACTGGAAATTAGAAACTGAATATGTTGGGAAATACAATGGAGTTCAGTCAGTAAATGGAAAAAGGCTTGCATTTATATAGCACCTTTCACAACATCTCAAAGTCCTTTACAGACAATTAAGTACATTTGAAGTGTGGTCACTGTTGCAATGTAGGAAATGCAGCAGCAATTTGCGCACAGCAAGATCCCACAAACAGCAATGTGGGGGAAAAAACTGTTAATCTGTTTTTGCAATGTTAATTGACTCTTTGAAATAGTGCCATAGGATCTTTTACATGCACCTGAGGGGGCAGGTAGGGCCCCTTGGTTTAACACCTCATCCAAAGAAAGCACCTGCAATAGTGCAGTACTCCCTAACTATTAGAGTAAAACATCAGTCATTTTTGTGCTCACATCCTGGAGTGGGACTTAAATCCAGATCTTTCTGACCCAGTGGTGAGAGTACAACAAACTAAGCCACAACTTATTGCTGGTTTTCCAAGTAGCCTAGAATTCAGGCTCTTAGTACCCTGATATTGACCACATAACTAAAACTTGTTGTCTATAGCACTTTGGTTCCATTAAAATCAGGAACCCACAATACCTCAGTAATCCATTCACAGTATTTCCCACATGTCTGCTTTTGACATCTAGTGGTGGATTAAAGCCCACAGCAATTTCTAAATCAAAAAGTATAAGATTCCACGTTGCCTCAAACTAAGTATTCCTGCCTTTGCTTCAGGAAACCCTGCTTCCCGGATCAAGTCAGTTTCCTTTAGAGTTTTTGGGTCCAGTACTGACTGCCCTTTGCCTTCTCCCAGCTTTAGATCTCCCCTCCCAGCGTTAACAGGGACCAATTCTTATTCAACTGTATTACGAAAAGCAACAGAAGTCTGCTTCAGTGTGAATGAGGTTCAAACTCACAAAACATACAAAACAAAATAATAAATTTCACTTTTTCCGTTTGTTGAATGATTAGTGTTGCTGTTCTAGATAGTTCTGCTGATGTGTTCTTTGATGTAAAAATGGAAATACATGGGTAGCTGCAAATGCTTAGATTGGAGCAATATGTTGGTGATAAACACAGGAATGAAAATGAAAACAATCCAAAATCAAATGGTAGCATTCAATAAATCATGCAAGATTACAATGCATGCTTGCAGTGGTATTGTACAGTACTGGCCTGTACGTGTTGAATTAAAATAGAATGCACTGACATGTCTATCTTTTGATTCAGCACGTGAACTGTAATTTTTACCTGAAATATTTACTAGTATCTGGTGCTACAGAAGCAGCCCTATTGACTTGATTTACAGCTGCCAGTACTCATTGTTCATGCTGTACAAATGGCAATAAGCATTTTCCAACAGGGCACAGCCCAAAAAAAAAAGAGTTTTGCCAAGTTCAAATTGCTTCATGCAACTGAGGATACTGAGGGAAGTAAGGATGGAAATTGTGGAGGCACTGGCTATAATCTTCCAATCCTCCTCAAATGTAAGGGTTGTGCCAGAGGACTGGAAAATTGCAAATGTTACACCCTTGTTCAAAAAAGAGTGTAAGGATAAATCCAGCAACTATAGGCCAGTCATTTTACTTCAGTGGTGGGAAAGCTTTTAGAAATGATGATTAACAGTCACTTGGACAAATATGAATTAATTAAGGAAAGCCAGCATGGATTTAAAAGTTAAGGGTAAATCATGTTTAAACTAATTTGATTCTGAGTTTTTTGAAAAGAGGGTTGAGGAGGGTAAAGCGGTTGATGTGATGTACATGGACTTCCAAAAGGCATTTGATAAAGTGCCACAGAAAAGGCTTGTCAGCAAAGTTCAAACCCATGGAATAAAGGGAGTGGCAGCATGGATACAAAGTTGGCTGAGTGCCAGGAAAAGAGAGTAATGGTGAATAGTTTTTCGGACTGGTGGTAGGTATATAGTGAGGCTCCACAGGGGTCAGTATTATGACCACTGCTTTTCTTGATCTATATTAATGACCTAGATTTGGGTGTGCAGGGCACAATCCCAAAATATGCAGATGACACAAGACGTGGATGTATTGTGAACTGTCAGGGGGATAGTGATAGACTTCAAGAGGACATAGACAAGCTGGTGGAATAGGCAGACACATAGCAAATGAAATTTAATGCAGAGAAGTGTGAAGTGATACATTTTTGTAGGAAGAACAAGAAAAGTCAATACAAAATAAAGGATTCAATACTAAAGAAGGTGCAGAAGCAGAGGGACCTGGGGGTATATGTGCACAAATTGTTGAAGGTGCCAGGGCAGGTTAAGAAAGCAGCTAATAAGGTGCAAGGGATCATGGGCTTTATAAATAGAAGCATAGAGTACAAAAGCAAGGAAGTTATGGTGAACTTTTACAAAACATTGGACACAATACCACAGTTGAGGCCGAACCAATCTGGGCACCACGCTCTACGAAGGATGTGAAGGCACTGGAGAGGTTGCAAGAAAAGATTTATGTGAATGGTTCCAGGGATGAGAGACTTCAATTACATGGATAGATTGGCAAAGCTGGGTCTGTTCCCCTGAGCGAAGAGAAGGTTGACAGGAGATTTGAAACAGGTGTTCAAAATCATGTGAGGTTTGGACAGACTAGATAGGCAGAAAATGTTCCAATTGGCAGAAGGGGGCAAGAACCAGAGGACACCGATTTAAGGTGATTGGCAATAGAGGCGACATGAGGAATAGCTTTTTTACGCAGCAAGTGGTTAGGATCTGGAATGTACTGCCTGAGAGTGTGGTGGGGGCAGATTCAATGGTGGCTTTCAAAAGCGAATTGGATAATTATCTGGAGAAAAATAAACTGTAGGTCTACAGGGAAAAGGCAGGGGAATGGGACTAGCTGAGTTGCTTTTAGTGAGAGCCAGCACAGACATGATGGGCTGAATGGCCTCCCTCTGTGTTGTAACCATTTTATGATTCGATTGGGTATTTATTGCTGTTACTTTTCTGTCAATTCGTGCTTGATCCTGTTAGATTACAGTTAGCCTTTAAAGCAATGAGCACCATTTCCTACTGGGATTTTTAGTGGGCGGTTTAACCTCTCTGAAGGCATATTTTGTATTTCAATGTTGTAATAATGAGGTGTGTGCAGTGTAATTGTATACATCTATCTCAGTCGTAAGACTGTACTGCCGTGCTTTGAAAATTGCCGCTTTTGTTTGTGTTAGAAGTAGTGGTCAATATTGAGCCTGAAAATATTCTCTGTTGCAGAGCCATACATATGTGGGTGGAAGAGAGCGAATGCTTCTCCTTAAGCTTTACCAAGTACCTCCTCTGTGTTGCCCTATCTGTAACATTGCACTTCTTTTGTCGGTCGGATTACTCCTTCAGAAAGGCATGATACTGGTAAATAATGAAAATGTACTGCATCTAATAAAGAGTAAAATACAAAAATGTTCAAGAAAATAGAGGGAATTTTATTCAATAAAATTGTCGGATGGTATTTACATATTAAACATAAAAATTACGTTTCCAGTTGTTTGGAAGATGATGAAACCAGAAAAAAAAACTCTTAGAAAGCTCGGACTCTGCTGTCTGGGTGTGAGTTTGACGCTGTATTGTTGGTAGCCCATAAGGACGTGTAATTTTCCCCACCCATGTACAAAGGGTCTGGCGTCAGACGCCACGTCTGCCCTTCTTTGAAGATAGCCGGAAGGATCTAGTCACTAATAATTTCCCCCCTCTCTCCTAATATGGCTTCAACTTTCTTGGAAGAATTCCAACAACAAAAACGTATCCCACCAGCACTTTCTCAGACCTGGGCATTGTATGGTGTTTTTGTCACTGATTGGGTTTGTGTGGGGATACACAAGACAATCTGAAGATAAAATGGATATTTTCAAATTATCTGTGATTTAGCGGGACAGAAAAGAGATTCCTCCCTCTCTGTTCTCAGACCCAAGGCACCAAGAATAAAAGTAGAACATTAAGGCAAGTGGACAAATAGCCTCAGATCTTGCTGGAAAGACTGGGGGAGGATCTCTTCCCACATACACTGGGAGAACTCCTCATTCTAACATCGTTCTTTGAGCTGGAAGCCTTTGAACAAGGAACGGTCTGTGAACACTGGCCATGAGTAACACACTTGTAATAGCTTTGGAATCGTGCATAACACAATTTCAGGGAGAGGTGTAAACACAAGCACACATACAGGTCACTTTGTCCGGTCTCTCTTGTTTCATTTGGAAACTCTTCTGGAAGATTCCGAAGAGACCAATGCGCCGAGAGCTGTCAGGATCAGATATGACAGCAATGCTTGTCTTCAGCACTTGTTTACTTGGGGGAGTCAAGGATGCGGGTATGTCTGAATTCAAAGTCTAAATAAACACCAAACACTGATCTGTGAATGGGTGGAACCGTACAGGAAATCCTTGCTTTCCTCTTCTCGCCCCCCCACCCTCTACCACACACACGCACACACACAAACGCCAAACCCTCTGCGCCCCTTTCGGAAGTCATTGGGAACGGACAGAGTAATAGTTCAATTCAACAGTGGTACTGTAACTGCTTGCTGTACAGAACGGCCTGAATCACAGAGCAACTGAAACAACATAAATCCAACATCAGCAGCTATTTACCCTGTGGAATTCTGAAACAAACTTCCCATTTCTTGTCCTGCATGGGTCCCTAATGTATGCTGCATGCGGATTTGTCTCTGAATCCTATAGCATCTTGCAGGAGATGCTCTGTTTGCATTGAAACTCCAGGCTTCCCATATTCAACGGTGAAACTAAGACGGTGGGAAATGAGAGGAGGTCATTTGAGGAATTAAGCCCTTGTATATCGTTTATTGCTGTACAAACATTTTAAATATACAAATCAATCAGATTGTGCCTCCTCGACTAATCCATCTGCGTGGAATAAGCACCGAGTCAAAGTCGATTTCACTTTAATACAGCAACGATTTCTCCTCGTATTCATTTCACACATTCCCGTACTACATGATTTATTGAGCTAGGAAACTTAAAGTTCTAGAATATTTTGCTGCTCCTTTTCCCTATCGTGTTCCGCATGTCCATATATAGTGTTACTAGGATAATACATTCCTTGGGTGCGCATGGAAAGTTGCCAGAAATATATTAATTTGTAATAAATGGTGTGTCATTATGGCCCGCATCCTTCACCCCGATCTTAGCTATTCTGTTTTAATTTCATTCTGCTCGGTTAGGGCCATTGTTTTCCGTATCATTTTCCTGCAGACACTCTCCCTCCTGTTATAACCTGGACTGCACTACCACAAAGGATAGTAAAAGCAGATTCAATAGTAACCGTCAAAAAATAAAATGGATATATACTGTAAAAAGGCCGATGGAAGGGTGGGGATGTCAGAGCCACGGGGCGTGGAACTAATTGCTATCTTCGGCGCAGACGCGATGGGCTGAATGGCCTCCTTCTGTGCCGTACTTTTTCTATGGTTCTAAGGTCCCCTCCCTTCATGTTATTTTCTCATGTCGACGTGTCACAGTCCCCCGTCCTCTCGATGTTAGAAGATAATTACTCTGGGCAGATGCTGAAAAGCCCCGCTGGCATCCAGCTGTCTGCACCTGCTCAGGTTCCCCAACATAGCCCACAACCAACTCACAGGATCCACCCAATGAATCATCCGGATCGGCTCTGCACCCACCCCACCACCCCCCAACCCCAAAGGATCAAAGCAGCAAATGTTGGGTTACAAAACAATTACAACCAAGCTGCAAATTGGAGATGGTATCAATTTATTTGAAACCGCCCCTGTTGGTGTTTCATATATCGAACGCTGCTTAAAAGAGGAATGCACTTCAGTGGTCATTCTCCAGTTGAAAAACTTTATCTTGCAAAGTCCCAGATACTTCAAATAACTATTCCACATTGAAAACGGGCAAAATTGCAGCAGATGAGACATTTCCCCGTTTTCTTAATAAAAGTGGGGGTTTAGAATACATTAATTGGATTAGATATACATATACACTCATTTACATCAATCTGAATTATGCACCATATTAAACTTACTAAAAGAGATTAGTTGGCATTAGATTTTTTTAAAGCACAGATTTGGTGCTAAGAGCAAGACTAAGCAGTCACGGGCGGTTACTGGTTACTACTGAACGACTCCCAACACCTTAAAAGAACTTTTAATTACAACCGACAGGTTTCCATAAAAAGATAAAAAGGGAGTGACCTCTTTGTTGTCGAGGAAAGGGAAAGGGAGTAAGGTTTCAGGTCCTCCTCCTCCTCGCCCTCTTTTGTTTGTCTGTGTGGCAACAGATTACATCTGATTTTCCGTCCGATCTGTTACATACACAACTTCATCTCAGTTACTGTATCCTAGTCCTTTATCAGTTGGACCCAGCCCTGAAATGTCGAGTCTCACTTTCCCTTCTCCGGGGGTTGTCTATCTATGTTTTAACCGTAACAAAATCCGAGAGAACTCGCTCTAAGAGTTCCCTTTCCCAAAACAAAAGATCTCGCTCTTTAACGCATCGAACCACCTGTCTTGTAACGGGATTCACGAAGGCTGAAAAAACATAAACGTATTCATGGAAAAGATCATTCAACTTCGCAGCCTTCAGATCTAGTCCACCAAGAATACACTAAACACTAAAAACAAGAGCATACTAAACGATAAAGAATCTTACACTCTTCCTGCAGGACAACAAAGGAAATCCTTTCGAAATATCCCATGGACCAATAGCAGTAATAAACTCTGTTAACAGTTACAGACATTTAAAGATTGCGAAAGAATGTTCCATTGAAGTATGTGTATGAGATGCAGAAGTGACAGTAAGTTGTAGATAAGCAACAACAAAAGAGCAGATTGTCAAAAAAAGCTGAGCAATGGATAAAAGGATGTAATCTCAAAACATGAATTAAAAATATTTGCAGAAATTCAGAAAAAAAACAGCTGTGGAAAACAAACAACAAAAAAGTATAGTTCATACCTCAGAAGGGAGAGACTGATCGGCAGTGAGAGAGCACCAGGCTGACTGAGGCAATGAGAGAAACTGACTCTTTAGAGCAAGCTGACAGGAAATGAAGCAATGGTATCCCTGGTGGGCTGTCTCTCTCTCTCTCTCTCAGCCTCAGTCTCTCCCTCCCCCTTCAAATTGTTCTGGTGGAAAATCAAATGCATAGTCTACCAATGGAATGCACCCTCTGACACGCAGACCAGAACAATCTATCCACAGCGTCATTTGGTCAGATTTATCTCACTATTTTCAAAACTCTGCATGTTCGCAGGAAACAACACGATTTCGTTAAATTAATTCTACCTATGTTTCTGTTTGTGAATTGTATCTGCATGTATTGATTCATCAACAAAGAGCCATCCGTTGCTTCAGTAATCGGTTCTTTGTGCCTTAGCTGATTATCTGGCAGTATCCTAAGAACAAGAAAACATCTGGATTTGTTTTGTATGGAAAAAAACTGTCAACGTGGCAGCTGCATATCTACGTGGTCCAAATTTAAATTTAAAGAAAACCGATGATGAAGGGAGTGCAGATAATTACTGCGCTTCATCTCAGTAGACGTGGCTCTCAGCTGCACCCTGCATAAACATGCTCTAGCATAGCTCCGGCAGTGGAATTTACAGATTAGCTCCTCAAAAATGTACTGCACTACCATTTGTTTTATGCATGTCTGCAATAAAGATTTAGGGTTTATATATATATATATATGGCTTTTAAAATCAAACTTTGGAAAATGTACTAAATCTAATACAGAGCTTTGTTCAAAATGTAACCAGAATCTTTTCAGGATCCTTGTACTGTGTTTCTTCCTTTGCATTTGCTTAGACCAAGTCAATAATTCAAACTAAATCAACCCCCATAGAGTATACTTATTATCTGCACCATATTACAACTACCAAGAGCACGGAGCTTTCCCCGGTGTGATGACCAATATTTATCCCTCAACCAATATTTTTAAAATACTGAACATTATTTCATTGCTGCTTGTGGGACCTTGCTGTGTACAATTTGCTGCTGTATTTCCTACATTGCAGTAATGATTATACTTCAAAAGTACTTAATTGACTGTAAAGCGCTTTGTTATATCCTAAAGTCATGAAAGGTGCTATATAAATGCAAGTTTTTCTTTATATCTCCCATGCCGATGTACAATGTTTATTTAGGACTGGTATGGCAGCCAGTGTTAGTGCCAGTGGCCAGTACAAAGAACAAAGAACAAAGAAAATTACAGCACAGGAACAGGCCCTTCGGCCCTCCAAGCCTGCGCCGATCCACATCCTCTATCTAAACATGTCGCCTATTTTCTAAGGCTCTGTATCTCTTTGCTTCCTGCCCATTCATGTATCTGTCTAGATACATCTTAAAAGACGCTATCGCGCCCGCGTCTACCACCTCCGCTGGCAATGCGTTCCAGGCACCCACCACCCTCTGCGTAAAGAACTTTCCACGCATATCCCCCCTTGCTAGTGTAAATAACTTACCTGCTATTTACAACCAACTTTTATCCCCTGTACCTTTGAGGCTGAGAAAGAAAAAGAGCAAAGATCACCTACCACCACCCCCAGCCAACGAAAATACCCACAATTAACTTACAGCCTCACTCCATGCAAACAGCACTAGTATAGCCAGTAAATACTAAAAATTTACAGGTAGCTATCCTAGGGCTTTAATTTAAAAAGAACCTTTTTTTAAAACTCCAGTCAATCAGAGTTATCCGTAGGCAATAACAGGTGCCGCCCATCGACCAATCAGCGCCCAGGATTTCAGTGATGTTACTATTCTTATTTTTTTACTAAATCCAAACAGAGCGCACGCAGGAACAGTCAGAGTCCGCCACCGGCCCAAACGTGAGGTAGGTGAAGGGCCTCAAGCCCCACTCTTTATTTATAGATTTTCAGCCCTGTTGCTTTCAGGTTCGCCATGGCCCCGGACGTCAGGTAGGTAGTGTTGCTGGAGAGGATAATCCCAAGATAGCAAAACCTCTTAACTGAGTTGAGGGGTGTACTGTTGATTGAGACGGTGAGGTCTTGGAGTTTGTGGCCAGGGGCAGGTTGATATAACATAGAAAAAATATAGCACAGAAGGGGGCCATTCAGCCCATCGTGAGTATTAGATGTCTGTTTATGTTTAATTCCCACTGCCTGCTTACATCCAGTGCCCTGATCCTGTTCTCATTCAAAGCCTACTCACATCCAATGGGATATTCCTTTTCTTGTCCATTTTCAAGTTCATGCCTTTGCCCAACATGCAATCACTGCTCATTTCTTTCCGATCTGAAGGAACAGGAATAGGACATTCAGCCTCTTGAGTCTGTTCCACCATTCAATTGGATCATGGCTGATATGTACTGCAACTTCGTTACTTTCCTTTGCTCCATAACCCTTGATATGCATACCTAACAAAAACATATTCATAGTTTTGAAAATTTCAATGGGCCCAGCATCCACACCCAGATTTCCACTATCCTTTGTGTGAAAAAGTGCTTCCTGTTTTCATTGCTAAAAGTACATTCACTGAATTTTCTCTACACATTATTACATGCCTTCCAGTACTTTGATTCACCACACCTCTCACTTTCTGTAACATACCAGAATGCTCTGTACACTCAAAAATCTAACACTGTTCTGTGCTGATATAATACACCATCGATAAACTAAAATAACCCCCCTACAATCTCTAAAATTACTTTCTATCTTTAGGTCCAACTTGACCCTCTCTATGCTCTGACATCCCATGAACTGCCCTCTGGACCCTGATATACCACATCTGTCTCTATAATGTATCATGTCCTATGATCCCTTACACCTTTTTCTATATGTTGTCACAATATTTTCTATCCTATGATATATCACATTCCTTTAATTATACACTTGTGTAAGATGCCCTTCTCCACTGTCATCTTAAATTTTGAAACTCGTTTAGAGGTCCATGACCAGTTGTCAAAAGTGACTGCTATAAAGTCTATTACAATGTTACAAAAGTCTATCTCAATATTATAACAACAACTTGTATTAAACATCAAGTCTTTCACAGCACTTTCTTAAAATTGGAGAGAAGGCATAATTGTACAGATGTGTTTCCATATTGTCATCCTACAGCACTTTGCTTATGTCCCTGACCACCTTCGTAGCTTTCTGTGTTGCTGTGTTCATTGCTTTCATTGTCATTCATTGTGTGATGTCTACATTTCTTTCTAAATATCCTTATGTTGGTTTTTTTTTGTATTATGTCTGTACTTCTCTGCATCTTGGAGTGTAAAAATGTACCTAGTGTAATAGGACAAATTTATTTGGATTACTGTGAGAAATTTATCAAAGAACAAATAGAAATGGCAAGCAGTAGCAGATTAAAAACTGACAAAGGAATAGTTCCTCACCCAGTTAAACACAAAGGAAAGTGAATAGGTGTAATGTTTGAAACATATATGGTCCATCCATGGCAAGGCAAAGGAATTGCTAACATTTGTAAATTTGTTTTTGTAAATGTATTTTCTATTGACTTTTATTCTCATTTGGAAATCCCAGCCTCTGTTTCAATTCAAACTGCAATGCTTCATGACAGCTGTCTTCACAAATTTGACAGCTATTTAAAAATATGTAGCATACAGTGATTGATGAATGTTATTGAAGGAAACAGTCAATTTTAGCATGTTATGAGTGCCCATTCTTTGAGGATAATATGAGTCTCACCACTACCTGTCAGTAATATCTTCTAATTTACAATGAAAATGATAGGGTAGAGTATCTTCCAGGTGTGATAATTGATGGTCACAGTGTTGAGGGATCAATGTACAAAGTAAGAACTGCAACAACTGACAGAAGACCACTTGTATGGTCACTTCATAACTGAAAGAGTCACAGAAGTCAAACTCTGTTTTTCTGCTAAGTTACTTTCTTTTTTTTGTGTATGTCTGTTACTTCATCCATTTCTTTCTCTTTTATCTTTTTTTGTTCCTTCTCTATTCAGGGGATTTTCTTGGGCTGCACACACAACGGCACTTTTGCACAGAAAATACAATACTGCAGTAATCTTTAAACCAATCACAATAGTAGGTAAAGTGCTCAGCCAGCTGATCTATTAGACTAGATCTCCTGGACAGAGATATTTAAAAAAAAAAAATTAAGATGCCTCCTGAAAATTATTTACTTTAATGCACCTTCCCCAGGAGAGAGATGAAATCGGGCCAGCACATCTTCCTTTAGTATTGTCTGTAGCATCACACAAATATATTTTAACCCTCATGAGCTCAGAATCATCAGCACAGCTTCCTCTGTCTGAAAACATGAAACCATTCCAATATATACTATGCCTCTATGGGCCTGAGAACCATCCCAGCACATCTCCCTCTACTCCGAAGCTTAGGAATACATAATCAAATTTTTATCCAGTATATCCCATTGGCTGGTAGCTCAGAACCCTTCCTCAGAAGTTCCTTTATTAGAGATCTTGTGGCTAGCCTGATACATCCTTCTCTTGCTAGCACTGTTTACATCACAGCACATCTCCTTCAGGTCAAGGGCACTCCATAGCGTCCTCAGCCAGATGGGAATGCAGGTCCTTTAGCACACATCCTCCTTCAAATGGGAGCTTATGACCATCCATAACGGTCTCCTTCAGTAAGGGGTAGAGAACCATGACGACAAACCCCTTCAGCTTTGAATTAATTCATGTTAGTATATATTCGCCACATGAGTGGCCTCCTCCAATCAGGAGTCAAGAATCACTTTAAAACCTTCTTCTTTGGCTAAGAGGTTAAGACTAACACAGTGAACTGTCTTCCAATCAGGAATTCAAGGGAACAATAACACATCTGCCTATTATTAGGAATTTGTCACTGCCTTGATTATATCCACCTCCAACTGGGAATCCAAGACAGCCCAGTACATCCTCCTCAGTTGATTGTAAAACTCATAACCTTCTTGCTTGGATGCAAGCGCTACTAATGCACAAAGTCTCTCTTCCAATTACTAATTGGAAACAGAAATTTGTACTTGTTTGACAAACCATAATGTAAATGTTATTGAGTACAAGTTAATTTATATCAAAGAATATTAGAATACTGATTTGCTTTTTACATATGGGCTATATCATATACATCTGTGGCCCACCAGTCATCCATATGTGTGCTGCACTTACCCTGTCACCAAGAGAGAGAAGAACCTCTTAGAATGAAACCATGTGTTGAACACTAATGGTTCTGCTGTTTAGATGGATTTGGATGTAGCTTTGCAAAGATTTGTGCAGAGAATTACTTTCTAATCTTACAGAGAGCCTTTTTGAATTCTGGTACTCCTAAGAAGCCATGTGCCAATCAACAACATAACAATAAGAACAATGTAGGTTAACAGCTTCCAAGAGACTTTTCTTCAACTGAATCAGAGGGTTTAGGTTTTTATTATTCATTCACGGGATGTGAGCATCACTGAGCATTTGTTGCCCATCCCTAATCACCCTTGAGAAGGTGGTGGTGAGCTGCCTTCTTGAACCGCAGCAGTCCTTGGGGTATAGGTACACCAACAGTGCCGTTAGGAAGGGAGTTCCAGGATTTTGATCCAGCGACAGTGAAGGAACAGTGATATAGTTCCAAGTCAGGATGCAGTGTGGCTTGGAGGGGAACTTGCCTGTGATGGTGTTCCCATGCATCTGCTGCCCTTGTCCTTCTAAGTGGTAGAGGTCGTGAATTTGGAAGTTGCTGTTGAAGGAGTATTGGTGAGTTAGTGCACTGCATCTTGTAGATGGTACACACTGCTGCCACTGTGCATCGGTGGTGAAGGGAGTGAATGTTGAAGGTGGTGGATGGGTTGCCAATCAAGTGGGCTGCTTTGTCCTGGATGGTGTCAAGCTTCTTGAGTGTTGTTGGAGCTGCACCCGTCCAGGCAAGTGGAGAGTATTCCATCACACTCCTGACTTGTGCCTTGTAGACAGTGGACAGGCATTGGGGAGTCAGGAGATGAGTTACGTAGAATTCCCAGCCTCTGACCTGTTCTTGCAGCCACAGCATTTATGTGGCTGGTCCAGTTCTGTTTCTGGTCAATGGTAACCCCCAGGATGCTGATAGGGATTCAGCAATCGTAATGTCATTGAACATCAAGGGGAGATGGTTAGATTCTCTCTTGTTGGAGATGGTCATTGCCTGGCACTTGTGTGGTTTATTTTCTGCTGCCTTGTTTGATCCCTTTAAAAATACAATGACTAGATTTAGTTGAGCAGAGTGGGAGATTGCTTCGCTTCCTAATCTTTTTATTTTAATTTTTATTTAGAGATACAGCACTGAAACAGGCCCTTCGGCCCACCAAGTCTGTGCCGACCAACAACCACCCATTTATACTAATCCTACATTAACCCCATATTCTCTACCACATCCCCACCATTCTCCTACCACCTACTTACACTAGGGGCAATTTACAATGGCCAATTTACCTATTAACCTGCAAGTCTTTGGCGGTGGGAGGAAACCGGAGCACCCGGCGAAAACCCACACAGTCACAGGGAGAACTTGCAAACTCCGCACAGGCAGTACCCAGAATCGAACCCAGGTCCCTGGAGCTGTGAGGCTGCAGTGCTAACCACTGCGCCACTGTGCCGCCTTCTTTAGATGATTATGAAAAAAATCGCCTAATTATTATTTATGGAACATGAAACACACACTAGACTATTTCCGTTAACAGCATTGCATCACACATTACAAAATATTTATAATCCTCACATTTGTTGCCTTTCATATGAGAAGGTGGAACAGTCTATGCTACAAGTGCCCCATTATTATCCGCAATCCTCATAGGTTGTTATTAGTGATGATTATGACCAGGTCCTTGTGATCTTTCCTCACTGTGAGATGGATTTCCCAGGTACCACACAAATGAAATACAATGGCCTGACTGATATGCTTCCTGGTATCATTATTTGGTTAAGGTTAGGGTCGGGCTTGCTGTCTTACAGTAAGACCTTGTGGTTTATGCTGAACTAATGCTCCAAAGACAATCAATGATTTGATTCCCTAGTCAGGTTGGTGTGTTTGCAGATGTCACTTTATATTACAAAGCCAAAGCCTGTATTTAGATTTACAAATCTGTAATTGGGTCTCTTGATTTACATTAAAACAATGGGACAATGGACTCTGTAAAATTGGCTTTATACTTCTTTATGTCTACAGTGTTCTTTACAATTCTAGCAATTTCTACGCTCCTGGTTTTTTGGCATTCTCTGTGACCCTAGCATTATATTTTACACTAATGGGAACTGTACACAGAATCAGAGTTTGCAGAAATTGTACTAGCAGAATGAACCTCAGCACATGGTGATTTACTGGAATTTAAAACCTTTGAATAGTACGCCTCCATAAGTCTCCAGCAGGTGTGTTGTGGTGTGTTGACGCTGCAGAATCCAGACAGTAAAAAATAAACATAGTCATTATCTATTTTTCAGTAAATTTGAAGGTGAAGCTCAGCAATTTTAGCATATTGGGAAATCTTATGATCATCAGTAAAATAACATCACAGGCTACACAAGAGAGCTTCCACCTCAGGCTGATCTCCTGTGTAAGTCTAAGCTTTTGCAGGTGTAAATGATGCACCTGTAATGGAGCCTGAGGATAAGGCAATCTGTACTGCCCAAGATCAGTTTGGTATAGTTTTTCATTTAGAACAATAATGATAGCTTGCCAAGTGCTTGTTGAATCTTATATGGAGACCTTTGATGGTCAAATCTCAAAATAACACATCACTGGGATAACTGAACTACTTATAACTTGTCATACAGAAGGGTGGTGAGGACTACAGCTTTGTACACTTTGAGTTTGGTCTGTGCTCTGAGGCTGTGGTTGCTCCACACAAGTTTGTAGAGTCTGACGAATGTACTGTTTGCTTTTGAGAGCTTATTGTCCACTCCCTTGTCTATGGTGGCATCAAACGAGATGACACTCCTCAAATAAGTAAATTGCTTGACAGCACTCAGCTTGGTTCCTTCGATGACAATACTTGGTGGTCTATATCCTTCTTGGGGTGCAGGCTGATGCAGTACTTCAGTTTTCTTTAAACTGAATTTTAATCCGAAGAGTTGTGCCGCCTCAGAAAAATGTGTTTTTATACGTTGCAGGTTTGACTGACTGTGGGCCAGGAGAGCACAGGCATCAGCAAAAAGAAGCGCACGGATGAGTTTTTCTTGTGTCTTTGTGTGAGCCTGAAGGCGCCTGAGGTTGAAAAGGCCTCCATCAGTCCGGAAGCATATGTAGACTCCCTCACCACTCTTCTGTATGGCGCCGAGTCATGGATCCTAAACTGCCGTCATGTACGCCTTCTAGAGCACTTCCATCAGCACTGCCTCCGCAGCCTCCTCAAGATCCGCTGGCAGGACCGCATCACAAACATTGAAGTCCTGGAAACAGCCAACATCACCAGCATTGAGGCCATCCTCCTGCAAAGCAAACTGCACTGGGTGGGTCACGTTGCCCGGATGGACAACAATCGCCTGCCCAAGCTCGTGTTGTATGGAGAGTTGACCACTGGTAAAAGGAACAGAGGGACCCCTGAAGAAGTCCCTCTCTGTGTGCCACATTGATCATTGCCAGTGGGAAGCACAGGCTATAGATCGTGTGCCTGGAGATGCTACATCAGGAGGGCTACAGACACCTTTGAGAGTGAGCGTAGAACCAGCATGAAAGAGAAAAGGAGGAGATAGGTACTTCACTGGCTGAAAAGTACTTTGGAACATCTTGTGGTTTTGGAAGTCTTTCTACTTTTTGCTTTACTGAGGCAACGTTGCATAGTCAGAGGTCTTGTATTTGCCAGAGTATTTGATCATTTTGTTATATTTGCTGCTTGTGGGATCCTGCTATGCATAAATTTGCCTAGATAACAACAGTGACTATACTTCAAAAGTAGTTAATTGGTTGTGCAGTGGTTTGGGGCATCCTAAGGGCATGAAAGGCACAATATAAATGCAATTTCTTTTTTAAAGCTGTGGAAAAGATACATCAATGTTCCTATCTCATTCTAAGGTGCAGGGTCCCAGGATACATTTCTCCAATATAATCCCTTCAATGTCACAGTAGGGGCCAGGAATAGTTGGGAATGGCAATGCCCTTCACTGGTACAGAATCCCAAATTAAAAAATACCAAGCTTATCCTGAATTAGCTCACTGTGTAGTGTCATTGCTTGTTTTGACTTTTAACATCAATGAATTTCTCTTCAACGTTGTATAAATTGTCTATCGCATTGATGAAAAGTATGAAGGTCAGACTTGGATTATAAATGTAGAAATACATGTGCAATTAATATGGCTGAGTAATAGCAGTTCATAAAACCCATAGCATGTTGGCACACTTAGTAAATTATAGAATTTATGACACAAGAGAGTTTGGAATTATAGATTAGTTCCAGGTGATTTTAGAGACTGCAATAGTGATAAAATTGAAAGGCATTCCAGACACAGAACAAATTTCATACAATGCTTCCTTCTAATATTCAATTACTACATATATATTTGATACCATCTTAGTTGAGCCAATGTAGACCTTCTGGAACATGTTCTAGTCAGGTCAGGGGAGAACGTCTGCAGGAAGGGTATTCCTTAAGTTTATATCTATTTTACCATGTGATAACTTACCCAAGGACCCCACTTACAAATCTTCTGCTTAGTTTCTGCTTTACCCCATATTTACCATTTCCCTATATTATGTGTCTCCATTCTCTTCCTATCTCTCAGTCATAGAGCCTTACAGTCATAGAGTAATTTACAGCACAGAAAGAGTCCACTTGGCCCATTGAGTCCATGCTGGTTCTCTGCAGAGCAATCCAGTCAGCCCCACTGCCCCCGCTCGATCCCCATAGCCCGACAAGTTTACTTCCTTCAAGCGCCCATCCATTTTCCTTTTGAAATCATTGATTGCTTCCGCTTCCACCACCCTCATGGGCAGTGAGTTCCAGGTCATAATTTTTTTTTGAACAAATATCAGGTGTTCTCCTCATTAACTCAAATTAAAAGACCTGGATGGCATAGTACATTTGCATACTTTGCCCTCTGGGACATTGGTGAGAATTCAGCCCAATTGACAGGATGAATGTCTCCTTTCCTCCATCCCATTGTAACGTATGGGTATTTTAGACATAAGTCCTAGTGGTTACAAAACTGGGAACTATTCAAAATAAGTTGGCAGCTGGTGCCTCCATAGTCCTATCGCCCCCAGATAAGAAACTTCATACTCAGAGGATTAACTTCAGCAATCAACTTATTTTTTTTTGTCTTCCTTTCCCTAATTACAGGACTCTCAATAACTGCAGCTCTCCTCTGATCTCTTTCGTGCTCTACTGAACCTTCCTGATATTTTCCTCTGTGTATTAGTTTTAAACAATGCAAGTCTTTCTTTCTTTATCAGATGGTGGGAAGTGAACTAAATGGACTTTGGTCTTTATTTGTGTAGCAATTCTGACGTTCTTAGATTCTTTTCTATTTAAATCGCCTCTGGCTTCTATAGTTTTACAGACAAAACTTTTCTTATTTCTCATTTTCCAGTCATTTGTCCCTTGTTGAAAAACAGTAGATTTCCATGTTCTCAAACCTCTGACCCTGAAAGTTCCAGCTCCCCTTCTCCTAGGCCATCATTTTTCTTTGGCAGTTGCAGAGTTAAGCAGGTTTCTTTGTCCCCGCTGTTATCTGGGGCTCATCATTTTGTCACAGGTTCCCTTTATATTTAACAAAGGCCTATTTGGTATCCTGATACTGTATCTAAAAACTCATTCACATACCATCACAAAGTTGTTCCACTTCCCAGCAACACCAAGATGAAAAGTAAATGGAATCAACGGCAGATCAAAGTGATCTCCAGGCCAGGCCACCTAACCTCAGCACCTGGGGGTCACAAGTCTGAACATGCGGATCTGGGATTACAATATAAAGTCTTCTGCAGTTCAGCTCTCAAAAGTGTTCAACAGGGCTGTGAGGGAATTTTTACTAATTTTTGAAATCAATAATCCGTTGGTTGTCCCTCCTGGAATAAAGTTAAAATAATATTAATACCTCCAAAATGTATCTATTGCTGCACTTTGCATTCTGATTTCATGCTGTCATGCTCACCAGTTTCTATTCTTATCTATCCAGTTATATCCAGAGAAACGGCGGCACAGTGGCGCAGTGGTTAGCACCGCAGCCTCACAGCTCCAGCGACCTGGGTTCAAATCTGGGTACTGCCTGTGTGAAGTTTGCAAGTTCTCCCTGTGTCTGTGTGGGTTTCCTCTGGGTGCTCCTGTTTCTTCCCACTGCCAAAAGGCTTGCAAGTTGATAGGTGAATTGGCCATTATAAATTGCCACTAGTATAGATATGGTAGGGGAGTATAGGGACAGGTGAGGATGTGGTAGGAATATGGAATTAGTGCAGGATTAGTATAAATGGGTGGTTAATGGTCGGCACAGACTCGGTGGGCCGAAGGGCCTGTTTCAGTGCTGTATATCTAAATCTAAAAAAATCTAAACAACTGCACTGGGTTCTCTTCCCTCTCCTGGGCCATTACCTCTGGTGTCCCCCAAGGATCTATTCTTGGTCCCTTCTATTTCTCATCAACATGTTGCTCCTCAGCAATGTCATCCAAAAACAGTGTCAGTTTCCACATGTACCCTGATGACACCCAGCTCTACCTTACTACCACCTCTCTCGACTCCTGCACTGTCTCGAAATTATCACATTGCTTGTCTGATATCCTGTACTGGATAAGCAGCAATTTCTTTCAAATAATATTGGGAAGACCAAAGTCATTATCTTTGGTGCCCACCACAAACTCTATTCCCTAAGCACCAGCTCCATCCATGGAAACGGAGGGTGAACCAGACAGTTCATAATCTTGGTGCCATAGTGGGCACCCAAGATGAACTTCCAACCAAATATCTGCCCCATTTAAAAGCCTATTTCCATGTCTGTAACATCACCCTACTCTGCCCCTGCCTCAGCTCACCTGCTGCCGAAACCCTCATCCTTGCCTTAATTACCCCTAGACTTGACTATTCAAAAGCACTCCTGGTGGATCTCCCACATTCTATCCTCCATAAACTTGAAGGTATCCAATGTTCCACTGCCTGTGTCCTAATTTGCACCAAGTTTTGTTCACCCATCACCCCTGGACTCACTGACTTACACTGGCTCATGGTTAAGTGACGCCTTGATTTTAAAATTCTCATTCTTGTTTTCAAATCTCTCCATGGCTTTTCCCTTCCCTAGCTCTGTAATCTCTTCCAATTCTGGCCTCTTGAATATCCCTGATTTTAATCACTCTACTGTTGGTGGCTGTGCCTTCAGCTGCCAAGGCGCTAAACTCTGGAATTGTCTCCCTATACCTCTCTGCCTCGCCACCTCTCTTTCCTCCTTTAAAACGCTCCTTAAAAACTTCTTCTTTGACAAAGTTTTTGATCATATGCCCTAGTATTAATCATAATGCTCCTGCGAAGCACCTTAAGTTGTCTTACTATGGTAAAGGCACGATATAAATACAATTTGCAGTGGTTATTGTCACAATGTTGTCTTCAAAGGAATTGGATAAGGTCAGGTTTTGGAGTTAATTGTATGGATTAAGCCAGAAATGCACTCGGGAGGGATTTACTCCTAACTCCTTTGAAGTAATATGAAGGGGTGGGGGAACATCAGGCAGTTTGTCTTTTCCCAGAGTAAGCCACTGGAATACAGTTGCGGCTGGTGTTGTGGGTGCTGGCTCCCTTCAAGAGGGAGCTGAAGCAGTACTTGAGTGGAGCAGAGATTGCATCACATGAAGGTGTCTTTATAGATAGTGCTCAGTCCATGTGACCTCCTGAACTTTTAGATGGCCTGCAGAGAGAAACTGATTAAATCACTTAATACCTTAATGGCCCTGGGTTTTTCTCTGCTTCTTTGCCTCTCCCAGGGTATTACATGGCTGCAACATGGGATGAGGTGTGGGGTGAATGGGGCAAAGGAAGTGTTTAGCCATGATGGTCTGTTCATCATTGCCTGGGCAGTCTTGATCTGGAAGCCAGTCTCGTCCTGCTTGTCAATTTGGTCATGTTTATAGGCACACACAGATAATGGATATCATACTGTTTATAGTTACTGCATACATGATATATAGTTAGCATCAAATATAATAACATCTATAATATAAAGCAATGGAGTGTATATATTGTTTTGAAATCAAGCCAACCTTTTGATATTTTTGTAGACACTTATATATAGCATATGAAGATAGCTTATAATTAGAGAGAGTGTCAAAATTATAGTTGCAACTCAGACTTTGATCTCATTTTATATAGAACTGCAACAGCTAGCAGACAGAAGAGACTTTCATCCTACCAGTCTGGCTGAATTTCAATTCAATTCCATTGAGGGATCACTTGTGCAGTTGCCTTTCTGTTACTGGCATTGGGGAAACCTATTGGTTTATTTAAAAGAGGTAATTCAATTCCAAAAGGTAAAGGGTCAGTGTGAAACCCACCGCACCATCCTTTTTTTAATGAGCCTCTTTGTTGTTTTAGTGAGGATTCAGTGTCTCCTGGGGATTGCCATAGAAACCAGTCTATCTCAGTGTAGAATATGAAGCAAGTATCAGGCATTACACTTATTTGTGGATAAAGATGAAAAACAAAACATTCCAAACATTTGAAAATTCTGAAAATGCATAGCTGGCCTGTCCGCACCTGTATGAGAAAGACAGATCAACATTTTCTCAGAACAAATTTCTACATGTTCCCAAAGCCATCACGAAAGGAACAGACAATATTATGAAAGAGACAAAAGTTAACTTCACATCAACCTAAATCCAAAGAACAAAGAACAAAGAAAATTACAGCACAGGAACAGGCCCTTCGGCCCTCCAAGCCTATGCCGATCCAGATCCTCTATCTAAACCTGTCGCCTATTTTCTAAGGGTCTGTATCTCTTTACTTCCTGCCCATTCATGTATCTGTCTAGATACATCTTAAAAGACACTATCGTGCCCGCGTCTACCACCTCCGCTGGCAACGCGTTCCAGGCACCCACCACCCTCTGCGTAAAGAACTTTCCACGCATATCCCCCCTAAACTTTTCCCCTTTCACTTTGAACTCGTGTCCCCTAGTAATTGAATCCCCCACTCTGGGAAAAAGCTTCTTGCTATCCAACCTGTCTATACCTCTCATGATTTTGTACACCTCAATCAGGTCCCCCCTCAACCTCCGTCTTTCTAATGAAAATAATCCTAATCTACTCAACCTCTCTTCATAGCTAGTGCCCTCCATACCAGGCAACATCCTGGTGAACCTCCTCTGCACCCTCTCCAAAGCATCCACATCCTTTTGGTAATGTGGCGACCAGAACTGCACGCAGTATTCCAAATGTGGCCGAACCAAAGTCCTATACAACTGTAACATGACCTGCCAACTCTTGTACTCAATACCCCGTCCGATGAAGGAAAGCATGCCGTATGCCTTCTTGACCACTCTATTGACCTGCGTTGCCACCTCCAGTAATTAAGTCAAAGCTTCATCCACAGTCTCACTCTCTAATGTATGTAGAATAGGATTCTCGTGGGTATTCCAGTTTAATCCTCTTAAGCACAGGAGTAGTTTGCAAAGTAATGTTATTCTTAGATCACAATTTCTGTAAACTATGACGGCAATAGTTATTTTGCTGATTTTTGTTCCAAAAGTCGAAACAAAAATAGAAAGCACTATAACAGAACATAGTGTTCAGAGAAACCAGATCTAAAAATGCTATTTTTTCCAGGTGACAGCAGCAGAACGATTATATTCAGTGAACCAAATGTTAAAAATCGTGGAACATTTTGTGGTTGAATCAGGAATTACTTAAATATTAGGCTTGGATCAGGAATTCTGTACATTGGGAGTGAATGGGAAGTGGTTTAATGTCCTAGAATATTATGGTTGGTTTATAATTATACTTGGATCAGGTATCCATTTGATTGGAGTTAACAGTATTGAATATTCTAGATGATATTACATAAGAAATGATATATTCTATTGAATCTTACAGAAGCTTACTAATCTCAGTGCTGTTAGATAAGTGCACGGATTTGCCAGAGTCCTTTCTTGTCCTTATTTTTAATTGATGGAGACATTTCCTATTATTTTTTCAAGAATTCTTTCTCCACTTTTCTCCCATCTTCCTCTCTGGCGGGCATCAACCAAAAACTGTGGCACATTTTTGACAAGTGCTGACACTTATCACCTCATTAAAGTGGCCACTGTATGAGCCTAAAAGTTAGTGTTGGCAAATTATTCGGCTGTGCAAGACATTATATCATAACCTGAACCCTTCTGGCTCGTATGAGGGTAGATCTTGACTTTTATGCAATAGTGTGAAACGTGTGATGGAGAAGAGGCAGCCCCTGGTCTATCTCTCCTGATTTTTATTTCCATTGAAATCCAGATCTACCCTGAGGCCTTTTTGGCAGAGGTATCTTACTGGATAATGACCAGAAGTAAAACCCCTGGACGATCTTTAAGGGCATTTATTTCATTTTTGTTACAGTTTTTTTGTGCCAATTTTGCTTTTGTTCTCCCCAGTTCTGGGTATTGATAACTTGCTGGGGTGCATTTCCAGTCTTGCCAGGCACCACAAAAAGAAATAAAACCATGAATGCTGAAAATCTGAAATAATAACAGAAATGTCTGGAATTATAAGGTCTGCAATCCTGGAGGTGCACGTCAATACTGTTATCTGGGTTGGGAGGGGTGATAAGAAATTCCAGTGGAATGTGCTTATGGCAGACCTGTATGTGAATTTTGAAATTCTGCAAGAAGTGGGGAGTAGCGGCTTTTTGCATCCTCTCCCTTCCACACAGATATCATTAAAAGAGGTGGGATTGGAAGATGATGTCATACACTGAAATTCCTATCAGTTCCGCCCCCATTGCCTCCAATGCAATGTGCAGCCGCGTGTAGAAGGGGCTTGTGATTGTGGAGACAGGTCCCGATAGAAGTGGGGTTGGTGAAACTTACAAAGGGTAGCTGTTAGCCTTGGCTCAATGGTAGCACTCTCCCTCAGAGTCATGGGTCCAAGCCCCACTCCAGAGACTTGAGCACATAATCTGGGCTTACACCGTAGTGCAGTACTGTTGAAGTTGCCATCTTTTGGATCAGACATTAAACCAGAGCTCTGTCTGCCCTCTCAGGTGGACATAAGTGACCCCATGGCACTTTTCAAAGGAGAGCAGGGGAGTTCTTCCCAGTCTCCTGGTCAATATATATCCCTCACTCCTTTTATCAAAAATAATTATCTGAACATGGCTATTTGTGGGATCTTGCTGTGCCCAAAACTGGCTGCTGCATTTCTTACATTCATAGAGTGCCTACACTTCAAAGTACTTCATTGGCTGTACAGAGCTTTGGAATGTCCTTCTGTCATGAAAGGTACTAGTTCTTTTCTTTCTTTGGTTTCCTTCTGCCTGTTGGAAAAGCGATAAATTAAAAATGCGAGGTTTTATATAATCCTTTAAGATCTCCTTGTGTGGCAGCAAGATACCACTGCGATATGTCTCCCTCTCAATGACACGGGTGCCCTAGTGATACCAAAAATGAGTAATGCTGCTAATCCTGGGACTTGGGATGAGGTCAGGGGTACATCCATTGAGCGAGCCGCTGTCCTGCTGCACCCCAGATCCACCTCGCCACCACCCCCCACCCCCACACCCCCAAAAGGCCTCCAGGATTGCAGCCCTTGTAGTTTCAGAAATTTCTGTTATTATTTCATATTTTCAGCATATATGGATTCTTTTTATGGTGCCTTGCAAGACTGGAACTGCACCCCAGGAAGTTATCAATACCCAGAAATGAGGAGAACTACAGATAAATAGTCACACACAAAAAAAAATCCCAATTTCATGCCCATATTGGGTAAGCTTGCATGGTGTAGTGTGCATTAAAGGTGTTAGGAAATAGGATTGATCAAGTACTACTGCTTGTAAAAGGGAGAAGTCCAAAAGGGAGAAGGCCCTGCAACAGAGGCCTCTGGCAATTTCATCCCCTTCCCTTACAATGAATTTTACATATCAAAAGATTGCCTTGCCTATGGCCATTGCATTGCCAATCCTTTGAACTTGCTGTTGCTTGAACTTTCAAACTGGTTTCTCATTGAAACTCAAATTTATTGGAGCTTATGCCCACCTTTAAGATGGATGGTGAGAGACAGAAAAAAGTAGAAAAAAGGTAAATAAGAAGTTGAAATGCTATTTTTAAAGTTGGAAAATAGATTAAGTTGGAGCACATAGATCTTCTTTTGGGCCTCCTTATCTCGAGAGACAATGGATACGCGCCTGGAGGTGGTCAGTGGTTTGTGAAGCAGCGCCTGGAGTGGCTATAAAGGCCAATTCTGGAGTGACAGGCTCTTCCACAGGTGCTGCAGAGAAATTTGTTTGTTGGGGCTGTTGCACAGTTGGCTCTCCCCTTGCGCCTCTGTCTTTTTTCCTGCCAACTACTAAGTCTCTTCGACTCGCCACAATTTAGCCCTGTCTTTATGGCTGCCCGCCAGCTCTGGCGAATGCTGGCAACTGACTCCCACGACTTGTGATCAATGTCACACGATTTCATGTCACGTTTGCAGACGTCTTTATAACGGAGACATGGACGGCCGGTGGGTCTGATACCAGTGGCGAGCTCGCTGTACAATGTGTCTTTGGGGATCCTGCCATCTTCCATGCGGCTCACATGGCCAAGCCATCTCAAGCGCCGCTGACTCAGTAGTGTGTATAAGCTGGGGGTGTTGGCTGCTTCAAGGACTTCTGTGTTGGAGATATAGTCCTGCCACCTGATGCCAAGTATTCTCCGAAGGCAGCGAAGATGGAATGAATTGAGACGACGCTCTTGGCTGGCATACGTTGTCCAGGCCTCGCTGCCGTAGAGCAAGGTACTGAGGAGCACATAGATAATAGTAAAATAAAAGCTAAAGGACAAAGTGATGAGCAGAACTAGTCTTTATTTCTTTTATTATGCTTATTTTTTAAATTTAAGGTTAACACTACAGAAATAAAATAACTGTTGACATTTTACTATTACTGTAATATTTGAGCTTATATTGTGCCACGGTACTTCAGCTGAAAATGTAAGTAGCCTGCTAGCCTAGAGAGAACGGTATTTTTCTGGACCTTCTGGCAATCTAAGGGTTAGATGTCATGCAATGCTGACATTCTTATTAATGAGGTATTAAAAGTTCCTTCAGAGATTGTTCAATGAATCTTTTCTTCCAATGTGCATTTATGCTTTCCAACTAAATTAAATTCAGTTTTTACACTCCATCTAAATTTATCGCACAGCCACATCATGTCTATGGAGTGAGTCACAGCCAGTCTGTGCTCACTCAGTAAAAGAACCTGAATTTATAGAACAGCCAACGTGTCAGTTGTTAACGATGGCGTGAGTCATGCTGAGATTGCTTGGCACTCAGTGCACAAATTGAAATTCAAAATTAATTCAGGGCAAACAGCTGCAACAAGAAGTCAGGGAAGCAATATAGCGAACCTTCACTCTCATTTTCACAATAGTTTTTTTCTTCAATAAAGTCTAACTTCAAGATTGCATGAATTGTAAATGTGCCTGAAATAAATTGCATAGATTGAGGACTGTATGCCTGAAGATTGTATACACTAGGAACAGCACAGGCTGAAGACTGTATAGACTGAGGACTGCACAGCTTTAAGTGTGTATGGGCTGGGGACTTCACAACCTGAAGACTATATAGACTGGACACCACACAACCTGGAGACAATATAGCCTGGGGAGAGCACTGTCTGAAGACTTTATAACTGGGGACCTCACTACCTGAAGATTATATGGACTGGGGACTGCACTGCCTTTAGACTATACAGCCATACATCAGAGAGCCATTTACATCACAGAAGGAGGTCATTCGGTCCATCAAATCCATGCCAGCTCTCCACAGACCAATTCAGTCAGTCCCAGTCCACCACTTGATCCCTGTAGCCCTGAAAGCTTATTTCCTTCAAGTGGCCATCCAATTTCCTTTTGAAGTCATTGATAATCTCCACTTCCACCACATTTGTGTGCAGCGAGTTTCAAGTCATTACCATCCACTGCATAAAAAAGTTCTTCCTCACATTCCCCCTGCATCTCTTTCCCAAAACCTACAATCTGTGTTCCCCAGCCCTTGTACCAGTAGTTAACAGAAGCAGTTTTTCCTTGTCTAACTTATCTAAGCCTGTCATAATCTTTTGCACCTCTATTAGATCTCTCTTCAATCTCCTTTTCACCAGGGAGAACAACCCCAAAATCGCATATTCCTGGAAGCATTCTGGTAAATCTCCTCTGCACCTTCTCAAGGACACTTACATCCTTCCTGAAGTGTGATGACCAGAACTAGATGAGCTTTAGAAAGGTTCAGCATAACTTCCCTGCTTTTATATTGAATGCCGCTATTTATGAAGCCCAAGGTGCCATATGTTTTGCTAACCACTCTGTCAATATGTCCTGCCGCCTTCAAAGATCGATGCGCATGCATCCTGCATGTTCCTGCACACTCTTTAGAACTGTGCCATTAAGTATATATTGCTTCTCTCAATTCCTTCTGCCAAAATACATCACCTCACACTTGTCAGTATTAAATTCCAGCTGCCACCTGTCTGCCCATTCTGCTATCTATGTCCTGTTGCAGGCAGTTCATATCAGCCTCACTGTTTGCCACACCTCCAAGTTTGGTGTCCTCGACAAATTTTGAAATTCTACTTTGTATTCCAAGATCCAAGTCATTTATATACAGCAAACGAACAGTAGTCCCAGCACTGACCTTGGGGAACCCCACTGTCTACCATCCTCCATACTGAAAAACAATCATTTACCACAACTCGCTGTTTTCTGTCCTTGAGCCAATTTTTAAATCAAATTGGACACTGACCCTCCTATTCCATGAGCCTCAATTTTGTTAACCAGTCTTCTATAAAATACTTTCTTAAAATCCATATAAACATTCACAACATTCCCTTCGACAACCTTCTTTATTACTTCATCAAATAAATTCAATCAGATTAGTCAAGCATGATCTCCTTTTTACAAATCTGTGCTGGCTATCCTTAATTAACTCAAACCTCTCTAAGTGTCTGTTAATTTTTTTCCCTGATTATTGTTTCTAAAACCTTACCCAAAACTGATATTAAATTGACTGGTTGTAGTTACTAGGACTGCTCTCACACCTTTCTTGTGTGTCACATTTGCCACTCTCCAATCCTCTGGCACCTCCCCCGTACCCAGGGTAGATTGGAAGATTATGGCAAGCTCTTTTGCTATCTTCACCCCACACTTCCTTTAGCAGCCTGATATCCAAGCCATCCAAACCAAGTGACTTATCTACCCGAAGCATAGCCAGCCATTTTAGTAAACTCCCTGTCTCAATTTTCACCACATTCATTGCCTCTACTCTCTCCGCTTCTACCGACATTTTGTCAGAATTCTTTTCCTTAGTGAACACTGATACAAAGTACTCATTAAGTATATTAGCCTTTCCCTGCACCTCTAAGCATATATTACCCTCTTTGTCCCTAATAGGCCCCACTCCAGCTCTTACTAACTGCTTACTATTTACGTGCTATCGAAGATTTTTGGGTTCCTTTATATGTTGACTGCCATTCTAATCTCATGTTCTCTCTTTGCCAGTCTTATTTTCCTCTTTATTTCCCCTCTCAACTTATTGTATATGGCCTGGTTCTTACTTGAAGAATTCACCTGACATGCATCATACACCCTCTTTTTTTGTTTCATCATAGTCCTATCTCCTTTGTTATCCAAGGAGCCCTCTTTTTGGTTCCCTTAGCTTTTGCTCTTGTTGGAATGTGCCTAGCCTTTGCCAGAAGCATCTCTTCCTTAAAGATAACCCATTGTTCTGATATAGCTTTTCCTGGCAATCTTCAGTTCCATTTTACCCTGGCAAGATCCCTTCTCATTGTGTTTAAATTAGCCCTCTTCCAATGTAGATGCTCTACCTTATTTCTTTCCTTGCTTTTCTGCATTACTAGTCTAAACCTTATGATACAATGATCACTCTTATCTAAGTGCTCCCCGACAGACACTTGGCCCACCTCATTAACCAGCTCCAGATCCAGCAATGCCTCTTTTCTAGTTGGACTGAGAACAAGTAAGTTCTCCTGAACACATTTCAGAAATTTCTCTCCCTCCTTACCCTTTACTCTAACATTATCCCAATTGACAATTAAAGACCCCAATATCACCAAACTATAGTTCTTACACATCTTTTTGATTTCCCTGCAGATTTGCTCCTCTATCTCCCTCTTACTATTTTGAGACCTATAGAATACCCCCAGTAATGTGATCATACCCTTTTTGGTTCTCAACTCTAACTAAATGGATTCTGTCCTTGCCCCCTCAAGGACCTCCTCCCTTTCCAACACTACAATGTCTTCCCTAATATGTACTGCTACCCCACCTCCCCTTTTTGCCTTATCTATCTTTTCTGAACTCTTTATATCCTTGTATATTAAGCGCCCAGTCCTTGCCATTTTTAAGCCACATTTCTGATATTGCCACTACATCGCTGGCACTGGGAGTAATCCAGAGATTACTACCTTTGAGGTCCTACTCTTTAACTTCCTCCCTAGTTCCTGAAAATCTGACTGTAGAACCTCAATACCTGCCCTTGCTATCTCATTGGTACCAACATGTTCCCCCTCCACCGTTCCTTTATCCCGCCACCGTCTTGCAGTGCTCTCCCCCTCAGCCCACTCTTTTATCCTGCTGTTCTCGTTGTGCTTCCTCTCGGCCCACTCCTGTGTACTGCCACTGGTCTCACTGTGCTCCACTGTACTAACTAGATTTGAAAGGAAGGAATCGATTTTGTTTTAGATCATGGATGGGCAGCTGAGACCTGTTGTTTGCAATTCCTGCACCATGTGGGAACTTTAGGACATTTCATGTGTCTTGGGGGAACATGTGTGTCGGAAGTGCCTCCAGCTGCTTGAGCTCGATGTCAGGACTTCCAAGCTTGAGAGGCAGCTGGATTCACTGCAGAGCATCATGGAGGCTGAGAGGTTCCTGGATCATACATTCCAGGAGGTAGCCAACCCACAGGCAGAGAGAGTTCAGGATGATAGATGGATGGCCACCTGGAAGAGTAGGAAGAGGCAGGAAGTGCAGACAACTTAGGTGTGTGTGTCACTTTCAAACTGGTACTCAGCACTGGATACTGCTGGGAGTGATGACACCTTGAAGGAGTCCAGACCATGGCACCAATTGACAAGGGACTGCACGGGAAGGAATATCAAAACATAGAAATGCAGCTGTTACAGGAGATTCCATAGTTAGGGGGACAGACAGGTGTTTCTGTAACTTCTTCAATTCTGAGAGATAGGATAAACTGTCGTTTAGAAAGGTACAGATTAATCAGGGATCATCAGCATGGATTTGTCAAGGGAAGGTCATGTCTTACTAACCTAACTGAATTTTTTGAGGAAGTAACAAGGAGGATTGATGAGGGCAGTGCAGTGGATGTTGTATACGTGGATTTTAGTCAGGCATTTGACAAGGTCCCACATGGCAGACTGGTCAGAAAAGTAAAAGCCCAAGGGATATAGGGGAATGTCACGAGTTGAATCCAAAATTGGCTCAGTGACAGGAAACAAAGGGTAATGGTTGACAGATATTTTTACGAATGGAAGACGGCTTCCAGTATAAGGAGCAAGAGGGTAACCAGAGAAAGGATTGGCCCACTCAAGGACAAAGGAGGAATGTTATGCGTGGAGTCAGAGAAAATGGGTGAGATTCTAAACGAGTACTTTGCATCGGTATTCACCGAGGAGAGGGACATGACGGATGTTGAGGTTAGGGACAGATGTTTGATTACTCTAGGTCAAGTCGGCATAAGGAGGGAGGAAGTGTTGGGTATTCTAAAAGGCATTAAGGTGGACAAGTCCCCAGGTCCGGATGGGATCTATCCCAGGTTACTGAGGGAAGTGAGAGAGGAAATAGCTGGGGCCTTAACAGATATCTTTGCAGCATCCTTAAACACGGGTGAGGTCCCGGAGGACTGGAGAATTGCTAATGTTGTCGCCTTGTTTAAGAAGGGTAGCAGGGATAATCCAGGTAATTATAGACCGGTGAGCCTGACGTCAGTGGTAGGGAAGCTGCTGGAGAAGATACTGAGGGATAGGATCTATTCCCATTTGGAAGAAAATGGGCTTATCAGTGATAGGCAACATGGTTTTGTGCAGGGAAGGTCATGTCTTACCAAATTAATAGAATTCTTTGAGGAATTGACAAAGTTGATTGATGAGGGAAGGGCTGTAGATGTCATATACATGGACTTCAGTAAGGCGTTTGATAAGGTTCCCCATGGTAGGCTGATGGAGAAAGAGAAGTCGCATGGGGTCCAGGGTGTACTAGCTAGATGGATAAAGAACTGGCTGGGCAACAGGAGACAGAGAGTAGCAGTGGAAGGAAGTTTCTCAAAATGGAGACGTGTGACCAGTGGTGTTCCACAGGGATCCGTGCTGGGACCACTGTTGTTTGTGATATACATAAATGATTTGGAGGAAAGTATAGGTGGTCTGATTAGCAAGTTTGCAGACGGCACTAAGATTGGTGGAGTAGCAGATAGTGAAGGGGACTGTCAGAGAATACAGCAGAATATAAATAGATTGGAGAGTTGGGCAGAAAAATGGCAGATGGAGTTCAATCAGGGCAAATGCGAGGTGATGCATTTTGGAAGATCCAATTCAAGAGTGAATTATACAGTAAATGGAAAAGTCCTGGGGAAAATTGATGTACAGAGAGACTTGGGTGTTCAGGTCCATTGTTCCCTGAAGGTGGCAACGCAGGTCAATAGAGTGGTCAAGAAGGCATATGGCATGCTTTCCTTCATCGGACGGGGTATTGAGTACAAGGGTTGGCAGGTCATGTTACAGTTGTATAAGACTTTGGTTTGGCCACATTTGGAATACTGCGTGCAGTTCTGGTCGCCACATTACCAAAAGGATGTAGATGCTTTGGAGAGGGTGCAGAGGAGGTTCACCAGGATGTTGCCTGGTATGGAGGGCGCTAGCTATGAAGAGAGGTTGAGCAGATTAGGATTATTTTCATTAGAAAGACGGAGGTTGAGGGGGGACCTGATTGAGGTGTACAAAATCATGAGAGGTATAGACAGGGTGGATAGCAAGAAGCTTTTTCCCAGAATGGGGGATTCAATTACTAGGGGTCACGAGTTCAAAGTGCAAGGGGAAAAGTTTAGGGGGGATATGCATGGAAAGTTCTTTACGCAGAGGGTGGTGGGTGCCTGGAACGCGTTGCCAGCGGAGGTGGTAGACGCGGGCACGATAGCGTCTTTTAAGATGTATCTGGACAGATACATGAATGGGCAGGAAGCAAAGAGATACAGACCCTAAGAAAATAGGCGACATGTTTAGATAGAGGATCTGGATCGGCGCAGGCTTGGAGGGCCGAAGGGCCTGTTCCTGTGCTGTAATTTTCTTTGTTCTTTGTTACAGGGCTCAGTGTTGGGTCCCTTGCTGTTTGTGGTATATATTAATGATTTGGACTTAAATGTGGGAGGCATGATTGGAAAATTTGCTGATGACACAAAAATTGGCAGTGTAGTTGATAGTGAAGAGGATAGCTGTAGACTCCAGAATTATATCAATGGTTTGGTTGAGTGGGCGGAGAAGTGGCAATTGGAATTCAACCCGGAGAAGTGTGAGGTACTGCATTCGGGGAGGGCAACAAAGCAAGGGAATACACAATAAACAGGAGGATGGTGAGAGGAGTAGAGGAAGTGAGGGACCTTGGAGTGCATGTCCACAGGTCCCTGAAGGTGGCAGGGCAGGTAGATAAAGTGGTGAAGAAGGCATATGGAATGCTTTCCTTTATTGGCCAAGGTATAGAATACGAAAGCAGGGATGTAATGCTGGAACTGTATAAAATGCTGGTTTGGCCACAGCTGGATTATTGTGTACAGTTCTGGTCACCACATTACAGGAAGGACATAATTTCTCTGGAGAGAGTACGGAGGAGATTTACAAGAATGTTGCTAGGGCTTGAAAATTGCAGCTATGAGGAAAGTTTGGATAGGCTAAGGTTGTTTTCCTTAGAACAGAGGTGGCTGAGGTGTGTTATAACTGAGGTGTACAAAATTATGAGGGGCCGAGAGAGAGTAGACAGAGAGGTCAATTACCCCTAGCAGAGAGGTCAATTACCAGGGGGCACAGATTTAAGGTGATCGGTAGAAGGATTAGAGCAGACATGAGGGAAAACGTTTTCACCCAGAGGGTGATGGGTGTTACTACCTGGATTGGTGGTAGAGGCAGAAACCCTCAACTCATTTAAGAGGTACCAAGACCTGCACCTGAAGTGCTGTAACCCGCAAGGCTCTGGACCAGGTGCTGAAAGGTGGGATTAGATTGGGTGACTAGTTTTTTCAGCCATCGCAGACACGATGGACTGAATGGTCTCTTTCTTGACGTAACTTTTCTATGGTTCTATGGTGACAGTCATCTTGAGTCCCACATGGTGTGTTGCCTCCCTGGTGCCAGGGTAAAAGACATCACGGAGAGGGAGTGAGCCTGAAGTTGTGGTACACGTTGGTATCAACAACATAAAGAGAGGAGGTATTGAGATCCTGCAATCAGACTGTCAGGAGCTCAGGAGGAAGTTAATAAGCAGAACCTCTGGATTACTCCCAGTGCCACATGGCAGCAAGAGTAGAAATAGGAAGTTAGGGAGGATCAATGCCTGGCTTGAGGCATCGTGTAAGAGGGAGAGCTTCAAATCTTTGGGGCATTGGGACCAGTTCTGGAAAGCACCTATTCAAAAGCAATGAGACCAATGTCCTTGTGCAGAGGTTCTCTAGTGTAGTTGGGGAGGGTTTAAACTCAATTGATGGATGTGTGGCCACCAGCATATAGAAGTAGAATAGAGGAAGAAGGTGCATGAAGAAGTGAGAATGTTGGATAGTACTGGAGAAGGAAGTAGTGCAATATCCAGTAAAGGCATGTCCTATTCATAACTTTAACCATGGACCGTATTCAGCATAGAATATTCTGGATTTTAATTTTCCTTTTTTAAATAAACCACAATGGACATTGAAAGATGGCTGCCGAGGGTCTGGTGGCTTTTGCAATTTTGGCCCAGACTCAGAAGTATTTCAAGCATTGGGAAAGTTCCTAATTAAATGACTATGGGTGGGGTACCTTCCTGAATGGACACACCAAGATGAAACCATTCATGGAATTCCCACCTCCTATTGTTTGTGGTCTTATCCAAACTCAATTTCTACAGACTCCTAAAATCACTGTCTCCAAGCTTGGAACTTAACAAAGACAGTTGTAAGAATCCATTCCCCACCGTGCAGCAATGGCTGCAAACTTCAAATCATTCTGGGTGGACAACTGAAGTATTAATCAGGGGGTTCCCTGACAGAAACTACTCACAGATAACAGATCTTATTATCCAAAGCACCAGGGATAAACTAGTCAGTTTTCAACAATAGCAGAGACAGCAGCAAAGGCAAAACACCTATGCCGTAAAACTGGAGACTACAACATCTTAGGGTTTCCAAGCCTGTTCCTTTTCATGTCCACTAGTACAGAAAACTGACCTCCTAGTAATAAGGCTACAAGCAAATAACTTTTGACCTGTTGAAAATCCACTTCATCGAGAGATTCCGGCAACAACTTCGATATACGACTCCGGCTATCAAATCCACCTAACTACACTTCAGGAGTGAAAACGCCTTCTTCACTGGGCCCGCAACACTTGCCTTTTCCCCAGGATGAGCCAAAATCATGTGATTTATGAACTTGTCCTTTGTTTGCTATTGGTAAAAGTACACTGTCCCCTTTAACAGCTTTCTTTCTCAAGTGTGCATGTGTGTGCGTGAGTGATGAGTAAGTGATGAGGCATTAGAGTTTCGGGATGAATGTGCAAATCACTGACTTGGTGGCGCTAATCTTCATCTTTTTAAACAACCTTTCAAGTCCAATTACAGTTTTTGTTGCTTATCTGCACAAACTGAAAAAGTGAAAAATGGGTACAGAATCGGAAAGTAGGTAAAGAGAACATTCTGGTGGTCGAGTCAGGTCGGGATGGGTTGGGTTCGGGCCAGGTTGGGCACGGGGAAAAGTGGAAGGACTCGGGCCGGGTCAGGCTTGGGTCCGATGTGGTTCTGTTGGGTTCGGGTCAGGTTTTTTTTCCTGACCTGAGCAGGCCTTTAGTTCATATGCATGCTTCTTTGAAAGTAGCAGGACATATTGATAGAGTAGTGTTACAACCGAGGTGGGAGGAGCGCACTGTTTTTCTCTAGTTCCACTTCTCCACAGGTCACAACATATATTTCAATATGTACACAGTTACTGATACGGTCAATCATAGACTCCATTTTTATCCCAGAATAAAACACACCAGCCAGGTTTCTTTAATAAACAACAAAATTATCAGTTTATTATAAAGCAAGACTTAACCAAGAATGAAGCAAAGCATTAACACACAGTTTCCTTGTTACCTTAGCCACACACACACACACACACACACTGGCGTAGTGGTATTATCACTGGACTAGTAACCCAGAGACCCAGGGTATTCTTCTGGGGACATGGGTTCGAATCCCACCACAGCAGAAGGTGGAATTTGAATTTAATTATTAAATCTGGAATTAAAACTAGTCTAATGATGGTCATGAAACCATTGTCAATTGTTGTAAAAACCCATCTGGTTCACTAATGCCCTTGAGGAAAGGAAATCTGCTGTCCTTACCTGGTCGGGCCTACATGTGACTCCAGACCCACAGCAATGTGGTTAACTCTTACATGCCCTCTGAAATACCCGAGCAAGCCATTGTACCTAACCGCTACAAAGTCTATAAAAAGGAATGAAACCGGACGGACCACCCGGCATCGACCTAGGCACCGGAAACGACAACGGCAAGCCCAGCCCTGTCGACCCTGCAAAGTCCTCCTGACTAAAATCTGGGGGCTTGTGCCAAAGTTAGGAGAGCTGTCCCACAGACTAGTCAAGCAACAGCCTGACATAGTCATACTCACGGAATCATACCTTACAGACAATGTCCCAGACACTGCAATCACCATCCTCGGGTACGTCCTGTCCCACCGGCAGGACAGACCCAGCAGAGGTGGTGGCACAGTGGTATATAGTAGGGAGGGAGTTGCCCTGGGAGTCCTCAACATCGACTCCGGACCCCATGAAGTCTCATGGCATCAGGTCAAACATGAGCAAGGTAATCTCCTACTGATTACCACCTACCGCCCTCCCTCAGCTGATGACTCAGTATTCCTCCATGTTGAACACCACTTGGAGGAAGCACTGAGGGTGGCAAGGGCACATAATGTACTCTGGGTGGGGGACTTCAATGTCCATCACCAAGAGTGGCTCGGTAGCACCACCACTGACTGAGCTGGCTGAGTCCTAAAGGACATGGCTGCTAGACTGGGTCTGCAGCAGGTGGTGGGGGAACCAACACGAGGGAAGATCATACTCGACCTCGTCCTCACCAATCTGCCTGCTGCAGATGCATCTGTCCATGACGGTATTGGTAGGAGTGACCACCGCACAGTCCTTGTGGAGACGAAGTCCCGCCTTCACATCGAGGATACCGTCCATTATGTTGTGTGGCACTATCACCGTGCTGAATGGGATAGATTTTGAACAGATCCAGCAATGCAAAACTGGGCATCCATGAGGCGTTGTTGGCCATCAGCAGCAGCAGAATTGTACTGAACCACAATCTGTAACTTCATGGCCCGGCATATCCCCCACTCAAGCCAGGAGACCAACCCTGGTTCAATGAAGAGTGCAGGAGGGCATGCCAGGAGCAGCACCAGGCATACCTCAAAATGAAGTGTCAACCTGGTGAAGCTACAACCCAGGACTACTTGCATGCCAAACTGCGTAAGCAGCATGCGATAGACAGAGCAAAGCGATCCCATAACCAACGGATCAGGTCTAAGCTCTGCAGTCCTGCCACATCCAGCCGAGAATGGTGGTGGACAATGAAACAACTAACTGGAGGAGGTGGCTCCACAAATATCCCCATCCTCAATGATGGGGGAGCCCAGCAAGTCAGTGCGAAAGATAAGGCTGAAGCATTTGCAACAATCTTCAGCCAGAAGTGCCGAGTTGATGATCCATCTCGGCCTCCTCCTGAAGTCCCCAGCATCACAGATGCCAGACTTCAGCCAATTCGATTCACTCCACGTGATATCAAGAAAGTATTGAAGGCACTGGATACAGCAAAAGCTATGGGCCCTGACAATATTCCAGCAATAGTACTGAAGACTGTGCTCCAGAACCTGCCGCACCCCTAGCCAAGCTGTTCCAGTACAGCTACAACACTGGCATCCACCCTTCAATGTGGAAAATTGCCCAGGTATGTCCTGTACACAAAAAGCAGGACAAGCTAACTACCGCCCCATTAGCCTACTTTCAATCATCAGTAAAGTGATGGAAGGTGTCATCAACAGTGCCATCAAGCGGCAACAACCTGCTCAGTGACGCTCAGTTTGGGTTCCGCCAGGGCCACTCAGCTCCTGACCTCATTACAGCCTTGGTTCAAACATGGACAAAAGAGCTAGTCATTACTAGCACAAAGGAAGATGGTTGTGGTTGTTGGAGGTCAATCATCTGAGCTCCAGGACATCACTGCAGGAGTTCCTCAGGGTAGTGTCCTAGGCCCAACCATCTTCAGCTGCTTTATCAATGACCTTCCTTCAATCATAAGGTCAGAAGTGGGGATGGTCGCTGATGATTGCACAATGTTCAGCACCATTCGTGACTCCTCAGATACTGAAGCAGTCCGTGTAGAAATGCAGCAAGACCTGGACAATATTCAGGCTTGGGCTGATAAGTGGCAAGTAACATTCGCGCCACACAAGTGCCAGGCAATGACCATCTCCAACAAGAGAGAATCTAACCATCTCCCCTTGACATTCAACGGCATTACCATCGCTGAATCCCCCACTATCAACATCCTAGGGGTTATCATTGACCAGAAACTGAACTGGAGTAGCCATATAAATACCATGGCTACAAGAGCAGGTCAGAGGCTAGGAATCCTGAGGCGAGTAATTCACCTCCTGACTCCCCAAAGCCTGTCCACCATCTACAAGGCACAAGTCAGGAGTGTGATGGAATACTCTCCACTTGCCTGGATGGATGCAGCTCCAACAACACTCAAGAAGCTTGACACCATCCAGGACAAAGCAGCCCGCTTGATTGGCACCCCATCTACAAACATTCACTCCCTCCACCACCGACGCACAGTGGCAGCAGTGTGTACCATCTACAAGATGCACTGCAGAATGCACCAAGGCTCCTTAGACAGCACCTTCCAAACCTGCGACCTCTACCAACTAGAAGGACAAGGGCAGCACATACATGGGAACACCACCACCTGCAAGTTCCCCTCCAAGTCACACACCATCCTGACTTGGAACTATATCGCCGTTCCTTCACTGTCGCTGTGTCAAAATCCTGGAACTCCCTTCCTAACAGCACTGTGGGTGTACCTACCCCACATGGACTGCGGCGGTTCAAGAAGGCAGCTCACTACCACCTTCTCAAGGGCAATTAGCGATGGGCAATAAATGCTGGCCTGGCCAGCGACGCCCACATCTCATGAATGAATAAAAAAAACCACACACAAATATATATATACCGGTTAACCGGCTCTTTGGAGCTCTGTTACAAAAAACGACAAAAAAGAATACTAAGGCCAAATATTTGCTAATTTTTGAAGAGAAAAGAGATGTGGAAAGATGTCAGTTGTCCCTTTTTAGTTTGGCCTCCCAAATATGCGTAGATGGCTGTCACTGGGATCTTTCTAGAATCGTTCTTTTCAGGTGATGTTGAAGATCAGTTTGGCAGGCTTTTCAGGAGAAATGCAGCATCAGTTTCTCTATTTCTTACACTTGATTCTCAGGAAGTTCTCAAAGAGATGGAAGAGGGTGAGCTGATGGTGACTGCTGTCTTGGCTGGTTTTCTTCAACTGCCTTCAAAACAGTTCACACCCCAACACAATCTCAGGAATCAAGCCTCCTGACCCCTATAAATCTTGACCTATCACTTCTCTGTAAATATCTCCCCCAAGTCAAAAAGTCCCTGTTGGGTATTTATCTGAAGACAGGTGACTTCCAATAAATGTTATTTTCAAACCAGATCTTTCAGTGTCCTCTCAGTGACCCCAGTGAAAAAAAACATTCATGGAATCATTTTCAGTTTTCCCAAAATAAAACAAATGTCCATAATTCTAAAATTCTAAAAGTCCTCAGAAAAATACTTAACAAAAAATATAGAAGTACCATTCTAACAGTAGTTAGCAAAGCCTATGGGATTTTGGGCTTCATATAAAGAGGTATTGAGTACAAAAGCAGGGAAGTTATACTGAATATTTATAAAGCTCTGGTTAGGCCATAACTAGAGAATTACGTCCAGTTCTGATCATTTTATGAAGGATGTGAGGATCCTTGAGAGGATGAAGAGGAGATTTACCAGAATGGTTCCAGGGATGAGGGATTTTAGCTACAACGTTAGGTTGGATAAGCTGGGCTTGTTCTCCTTGGAGCAATGGAGATTGAGGAGCGATCTGATGGAGATGTACAAAATTGTGACAGGTAAGGTAGACAAAGAAAAGCTGTTCCCATTAGCTGATGGTACAAGGAGTAGGGGACACAGATTGAAGGTTTTGGGTGAGAAATACAAGGGGGATATGAGGAAGAGCTTTTTTATGCAGCGAATAGTAATAACCTGGAACTTGCTGCCTACGTGGGTGGTGGAAGTGGAGGCGATGAATGATTTCAAAAGGAAATTGGATGGGCACTTGAGGGAAATAACCGTGCAGGGCTATGAGGGTACAGCGAGGAAGTGGGACTGACTGGATTGCTCAACAGAGATCTGGCATAAACTCAATGGGCCGAATGGCCTCATTCTGCAGTGTTATGTCTCTATGACTGTATGACAGTGACAGAGGACCACACAACCTGAAGACTGTACAGGCTGGGAAACTGTATTGCCTGAAGATTGTGTAGTCTATGGACTGTGCAGACAGAAGGCATTCCTGCCTCCATTACTTTACTGTTGTTGGCAAAGCCATCAACCATCTTGCCGCAAACACTGCAACACTATCCCTTCTGTCTTGCATCATCCCTTGCCACCTTCATTAAAAACTACTTCAACTACTTCTTCAGTCATCTCGTTTAATTCTCCTGATTAGGTCCAACCTCAGTGAAGCATCTGGGACATTTTGCTATACTAAAGTTGTTCATTTTCCTTTTCTTCTTCCCAGGTTCAATTCCTAATTTTGGCCAAGTCAGCTGAACCCCATCGAACCCCAGAGAAGAGCCATAGAGTTAATATGCCTATACAATCTAAATACGCTACCGTCAGACCTGGGGAAACCATCATTTTCCTCTATCTGTCACAAAACCATAGAAGTTAACAGCACAGAAAGAAGCCAGTTGATCTATCGAATCTGTGCCAGCCCTTTTGAAGAATGCCAGAATAATCCAAAACTAACTCCACTGCCACTCTCCATTTAGCTTTGTATTTCTCTCTGCTTCTAATACTATCCAATTTTGCTTAAAATGTAAACTGTTAATTCAATCGGGATGGCAGTGGTAATATAACTGATTTCCGTGATCCCAACCTGGTGAAACAAAATTAGCCGGGGGTCAGGGTCAGGCCTGCTTCATCCCTCATGAGTAAATCATTTTCTGTACAAAATATTCCACTATGTGTAATTATCTAAAAGAGTGGGACAAGCAGCTGAGGCTAACTAAGGCTAATATTAGGAATAACAGCCACATAAACTTGCATTTATATATTGCCTCTGATGTAGTAAAACATCCCAAATTGCTTCACAGGAATGTTATCAAACAGAATTTGACTCTGTACTAGATAAGGAGATATTCGAACAGGTGACCAAAAACTCAGTCAAATAAATAAGTTTAAAGGGGTGTCTTAAAGAAGGACAGAGAAGTAGGGAGACGAAAAGGTTTAGAAACGGAATTCTAGAGCTTGGAGCCTACATCGTTGAAGGTATGGCCACCAATGATGGAGCAAAAGGATGGAGCCTGAGGATTTAAAATCAAGGATGGAAATTTTTAGATTGAGGTTTTGCCAGACCAGGGTCCAAGAAAAGATATTGAAATGGGATAGTGGATAATTGTAATAGTAATGACAGGTCTTTTGTCTAGTTATTTTAGGAATCAGAAAACAATTAAAGATCACATTGGTCTTTTATCTAACTGATTTTCCATTCTCTGCCCAGGTGTTCTGATGTCAATTCTGCTAATAACCCTAGCTGAGTTGGGCTAGCTCAACACAGATCAAAAATCAATCCTGGGGACCTAATGGCTGGGTCCTAAGCTCTGGAATTGCCTTCTTAAAGCTCACTGCCTTTTTCCCTTGCTGTCCTCTTTAAGATGCTCCTTACAACCTACCTAAACAGCCAATCTTTTGTTCACCTGCACTAATATCTCCTCATGTGGCTCAGTGTCAAATTTTGCTTGATGGCACTCCTGTAAAGTGCCTTGGTATGTTTTATTACGTGAAAGTTGCTATATAAATGCAAGTTGTTGTTGACCTTTAGGGGAGTTGAGTGTAGCAGTTCATGTGAAATCGATGTTGTTGCTGTGACTGGATAATATAAATTTACTACTGTACTGTAAAATATAAAAAGACTAGTGTAGTCAGCCAACAGGATAGACAAACAGAGTATCAGAAAAACACGTTGGGGAGACTGAAATAGTTGCGGCTCTGGGCTGGCAGTTGTATAACAAGCTACTGTTTTTAAACACTGCAATATACTTCTCATTTGCTCTTTGCAAAGTGCTTTAATTTAACCTGTACTTACCTTTCTTGTAACAAAGACAGATTCATCTCTCTCAAATAAAGTATCAGCAATCAGACAGATTGATAGCCACACTTACATCGCCTACCTGCCAATTGAATATGGAGAATCGGATAGAAGGAGCAGCAAGAGACCTGTGGCATGTGAAGAGGCAGTAAAATGTGGGGTTTAACCCTCAGTGAGTGTTCAACCTCAGTGACAGTTCAGCCTTGAGGTGCATTTGGCCTGCAATCAAATTTAAGGGGTTAGTCACTAAGTTGTTGTGTTTGAATTGACTAAACTTTGAAGAAAAAATAGTTTCACTTAACATGGAGGAACCATTGAAAAAGAAAAAAAACTTGCATTTAAATAGCTCCTTACATCCCAAAGAGCTTTATAGCCAATGAAGTGTAGTCACTGTTGTAATGTAGGAAACATGGCAGCCAATTTGTACACAGCAAGCTCCCATGAACAGCAACGTGATAATGACAGGATAATATGTTTTTGTGATGTTGATTGAGGGCTAAATAGTGGCTCGGACACCCCAACCCTTCTTCAATATAGTGCCACAGGACCTTTTACACTCACCTGAAAAAGCAGACAGGGCCTTTTCTCAATCATCTGAACCAAAAGACATCACAGCATTTCCTCATTACTGTACTGGCAGCCTCAATTTTTGCATTCAAATGTCTGAAGAGGGAAGTGAATCCACAATCTTCTAACTCAAAGGCATAAGTGCTACTAACTGAGCCACAGCTAACAGCCCATGATATATGGTGCCAATTGTGATGTGGGAAATCTTAGATACGTCATGGCTCATTATTAAACTCCTCACAATGGGTGAGAGAGAGTCAGAGAGGGGTTGAAAATGTAAAATTGGGGAATGCATCCACAACAAACCACGTATGTGCCATTTTTACAACAGTGGGTAGCGTTCTTTGCGTGTGTCCTGCCCTCAAGGCAAAGGATATTTCATTAACATATTTAAATCAGGCTCCCAATTGCAACGCTGGAGCCTGATTTAAATTTAATAGTTGCTGGTCGGGTTTCCAGTGTTTGGGAAACCAGGCACCAAAATGAAGGCAGGAGGTGCCAGCACAAAATGGTCAGTGCCTTTTCCAGCACTACTTGTGGGCCTGGAGGGGTAAGAGCATTCCCATCGGCCCCTCAAGGAAGTATTCAACTTTCCCTCTGCCAATCACAAACTCTCCCTCACCCACGCTACAATCAGCTACCTCCTGACCAAGCCCTGACCTCTGGCTCCGTCCCTCGCGATTGCCATTCTCTTCCCCAAGGGTCCCTAGTTGATCCTTCTGCTGCTTGTTTATCTGCACAGCAGCCTGTCAATGCTGGGCAGGAAATGGAAGAAAACAATTATAAAGAGGTCCTTGCCAGGTTTTTCCCATGCTATAGCATTTAATGTAGTAAAACATTCCAAGGCACTTCACAGGAGCATTATCAAACAAAATTTGACACCAAGCCACATAAGGAGAGATTGGGACAGATGACCAAAAATTTGTTCAAAGAGGTAGGTTTTAAGCAGCATCTTATAGGAGAGAGAGAGGCAAATAGGTTTAGGGAGGGAATTCTAGATCTGAGGGACTAGGCAGGTGAAGGCACTGCTCCCAATGGCGAAGTGATTAAATCAGGGATTCATAAGAAGCCAGAACTGGAGAATCACAGAGATATAGGCAGCAGAGATTTAGATGAACTCATGTTTATGAGGGTGGAAGATGGGAGACTGGCCAGGAAAATGTTGGAATAGTCAAATTTAGAGATAACAAAGGCATTGGTGATGGTTTCAGCAGCAGATGAGCTGAGGCAGGGGTGCATGTGTCTGAAGTGACCATACCTGAAGGTTATGAATTTGGAGAGACAGAAATTTTTAAAAAATAAAAAGGGGTATGCCCAAACACCGTGCCTTCAGCCTCACTGTGTCCAATGCTGCGGATCATCCCTCTAACAATGATGTTAAAGGTTGTGTCCTCCATTGGTGTCAGAGTTTCTTGGGTAGTGGAAGTCTCCCTTTCAATTGCCTGTAATCTTTCGCAAGAAGTGTGGTAGTGGGTTAGTGTGTGATTTACTGAAGGGTTTTGAAGAACTGTATGGTAGCTTAACATAGCTTGTTGAGAGGATAAAACAGCAAGTGTAGGCAACAGGGAGAAATAGATATGAGGGCAGTAACAGTTCTTGAGTGTGAGTGCAAGCAGAAGAAAGTATAGTGAAATGCACATTGTGATTGAAGGAGAGACTTGAGAAGCAGGAGCTAGGGCTGAATAAGGTGTTGCAAGGCTGTACTGACAGTAAGAGAGACGTCTTACCTAGGCAGTCCTGCTGAGATTGTTAAATTTCTTCCTGTGGTTAGGTCCTTGAAATTATGTTGCTGGTGCTGTCCTGCTCATCCAGCACTGCTGCCTAATTTTCCTGGAGGATCTGTCCATCAGACAGCAAGAGGATCTCTTTTCTGTTCCTCACTTGCACCAAGAGCACCTCCAAAGTAGCATCAGATAAACTGACCATCTTTGCAAAGTGCACCTTGCCTTTAAGAATCTGCAGGCTGCCTTTAAGTGGCAGCAGGCCCACCGGATTTCCTTCCCCTTCCAAAGGGGTGAGTTACCAAAAACAGCCTGATTAGCATCGACAGCTCACCTAGTCGATGCAAATGAGGTCTGACTATGAAAATTGACCAGGTCTCGCACTGATGTTACTGGGTGGGCAGTATCCAGCCATTATATCCCATATACAAAAATCACCCCAACACCTCCAGCAATGAAGCACTCACTTAGAACTGTACTGACGCAGCAGCCTAGAGAATGTGCTTAAGTCCTTGAACCCACAGCCATGTGACTCAGAGGCAAGAAAGAAAGACATTGCTCTGTTGTAGTCCTGAGCCTTACTGACTCAAAGATCCCAGGTATGATTCACAGTTTGTATTGAATCATGTGAGGACAGCACTGGACTTGGTTACAATACTGTCAGTGGGCAATAGTCTACCAGCACTGACTGCCTAGACTTGGGCATGAGCAGAAGCTAATTGGGTGAGGTTTTGGAGAGTTGTTAGCACTGCTGCAATTATACCCAGAAAGTCAGTGCCTTAAGGAGAGAAGGATAGAAATTTGGAAAAAAATTAACAAATAGGACAATATAATGAAGAACAATTGGATGAAATCATACTGTGTCTATATCTTTGGCCTCCTTGTCTCGAGAGACAATGGGTAAGCGCCTGGAGGTGGTCAGTGGTGTGTGGAGCAGCGCCTGGAGTGGCTATAAAGGCCAATTCTAGAGTGACAGACTCTTCCACAGGTGCTGCAGAAAAATTTGTTTGTCGGGGCTGTCACACAGTTGGCTCTCCCCTTGCGCCTCTGTCTTTTTTCCTGCCAACTGCTAAGTCTCTTCGACTCGCCACACTTTAGCCCCACCTTTATGGCTGCCCGCCAGCTCTGGTGAATGCTGGCAACTGACTCCCACGATTTGTGATCAATGTCACAGGACATCATGTCACGTTTGCAGACGTCTTTAAAGCGGAGACATGGACGGCCGGTGGGTCTGATACCAGTGGCGAGCTCGCTGTACAATGTGTCTTTGGGGATCCTGCCATCTTCCATGCGGCTCACATGGCCAAGCCATCTCAAGCGCCGCTGACTCAGTAGTGTGTATAAGCTGGGGATGTTGGCCGCCTCGAGGACTTCTGTGTTGGAGATACGGTCCTGCCACCTGATGCCAAGTATTCTCCGGAGGCAGCGAAGATGGAATGAATTGAGACGTCGCTCTTGGCTGACATACGTTGTCCAGGCCTCGCTGCCATAGAGCAAGGTACTGAGGACACAGGCTTGATACACTCGGACTTTTGTGTTCCGTGTCAGTGCACCATTTTCCCACACTCTCTTGGCCAGTCTGGACATAGCAGTAGAAGCCTTTCCCATGCACTTGTTGATTTCTGCATCTAGAGACAGGTTACTGGTGATAGTTGAGCCTAGGTAGGTGAACTCTTGAACCACTTCCAGAGCGTGGTCGCCAATATTGATGGATGGAGCACTTCTGACGTCCTGCCCCATGATGTTCGTTTTCTTGAGGCTGATGGTTCGGCCAAATTCATTGCAGGCAGCCGCAAACCTGTCGATGAGACTCTGCAGGCACTCTTCAGTGTGAGATGTTAAAGCAGCATTGTCAGCAAAGAGGACTTTCCGTACTTTGGACTTCGCTCTTAGACGGGCAAGGTTGAACAACCTGCCCCCTGATCTTGTGTGGAGGAAAATTCCTTCTTCAGAGGACTTGAACGCACGTGAAAGCAGCAGGGAGAAGAAAATCCCAAAAAGTGTGGGTGCGAGAACACAGCCCTGTTTCACGCCACTCAGGATAGGAAAGGGGTACCACCATGAGGAGCCACCATGTTGAATTGTGCCTTTCATATTGTCATGGAATGAGGTGATGATACCTAGTAGCTTTGGTGGACATCCAATCTTTTCTAGTAGTCTGAAGAGACCACGTCTGCTGACGAGGTCAAAGTGAGATCAATGAAAGCAATGTAGAGGGGCATCTGTTGTTCATGGCATTTCTCCTGTATCTGACGAAGGGAGAACAGCATGTCGACGGTCGATCTCTCTGCACGAAAGCCACACTGTGCCATACTGTGTAATATTAACATATAAATGCATTAATATGTTTGTGTGGAATTCCTTTATCTGCAAATGTAACTGAGGTGTTTTTATTCATTGAACATACTGGACTCGCAATTCTGTCCTTTCTCTTGTTGCTGGATCTCCTGTTCCTTTGTTTACTGTGCACGTTCTTCATGCTGTGGATATTGTGGTCCTTCTCTCCCTCCTTATCCCATTGTTCTGACTCACTGTCTACTCTTTTCTGAGTGGGTGTCTCTGGGCTGATGCTTGAGTGAGTAAGATGTCAATGACGGAGTTAATAAGGATGTGGCAGGAGTTGTCAATCTGAAAGTAGCAATGCTTGTGGATCTGGAAGTGCTCAGCAGATGATTAGAGTGGCCAGTCATTTCCTCCAAGTTATGCCCATGATGTTAAAGACAGATGAGCTTGTTTAATTGCACACATAGTGACATTCACCCTGGAAGAAATTGTGTTGGTGTGTGAGTACATTGAAATACTTTGAGAAAGTGTATGAAGCTGAGACTGTGTATATGGAACCTTGCCCTGTCTTTGCTAACTTCTATTTGTCAACTCACCCTCAATCTTGATGTCTCCTACAAGTTTTCCTGTCTGTTCACCTATTACCTATAGAGCTTCCTGATCAGGCAGACCCAGGCTGTTCCAAACTGTTGTTTGGCATTCTCTGTCAGTGGGTTGTGTGACACCTTTTCCTTTGCAAGGAGAGAACAGAATGTTACAAGAATGTGACTGGAATGGAGACTTGTTTTCTTGCATATAAGTACGTGTGTCCATAATGATGAGAGGTGCAGGTGCATAGTTTCTTTAAATGAATTGCCTTCTAGGCAAGAAAGAAATGAAGGCTTGCATTTATCTAGTGACCTTCACAACTTCAGGGCATCCTAAAGCATTTTACAGTGAAGGAAGTACTTTCAAAGTGTAGTCACTGTTGCAATGTAAAGAGTGCAACCAACTGAGCCATACAAATATCTACTGAGCAGATTAGGACGATCTCAAGTTCATCAATGTGGCCAAGCTGTTTAACCTACATACATTCACATGGGTGCTGTTTTGGTGAAAATAGGATTGGTTTAGGCAATCAGATAATTTGCCATCTCAGCACACTGTGGAGGATGGCCACTTGGGCAAGGTACCCGAGGGTGCTGGTGCCCGTGGAACCCTGACCCTGAAAATGTCACTGCCTTTCAGGAGTGGACAAAAGAAAAGTGTACTGGGAAGGAGTTGAGGTCGGCGGGGGGTGGGGGGAGAGGTGCGATGGTCATTGTGAAATATCCAAATAAAAGAAATCAGTTGCGTATTCTCACAGAAATGCTTGGAATCAAATGCTGTAGTTTGCCAATTTCCAGTCGCCAACAATCATCAGCCAGGAAGCTGGGTACAGTTTTTTGGTTGTAATGCTAATTCTAACTCAAACTCTTTATTTGCTGCAGTAAGCCTGTTAATTACATTGCTATGTTTTAACATGTTTAGTGAATTTATCTTCATGTCCCGTTGAATGTAGTACTAGTTTTGAGTGCTTCAATCTGTTACCCTGTTAATTGGCTACACTGCTTGGCTTCAACTTGCTGACTGAGTTGCGCCCCATTTCCTAGCTGCAAGACATAAAAAGCACAGACAGTTGCTACGATACCGGTTCTTACTTTCTTCTGAAAACTCCATTTCCTGTCTGTGGCCTATTTCTTCTGGAGATTTGGAATGCGTCCATTGCATCCAGTCAACACATGAATTATCTGGACTTTGCCTCAACAGACTAAGCTCTATATTTTTTTTAAACTAATTTGCTATTCATCTTTTTTTCAAACAAAGTATCTAGTTTTTCATGACCAAACACGGGGGTAAACATGAAAAACCAAGCAAACCATTAACCATCCTCTCTTTCACTGGCTGCAGAATTACCATATTAATGAAGGACCGTTATGCAACACATACTCAATGATGTTTATTTCAAGATGCGAAGAGGTCTTTGTAGCACTCAGATTGATTTTTTTTTCAAAAGAGAGTTCAGTGCAACTTTTATAGAAAGTTTTTATAGAAAGTTGCAAAGCAGCAAGAATCGTGTATAGATTTAGTCTGGAGGAGCCTGGCACTGCAATCTTGATAGGCTGGTCAGAGGACATGAACAGAATATATTCCAGCACTTTTAAAAAAAGATATTAAAGAAAATCTTCGCCCAGTTGCTCTTACTTGCTGCTATTTTTGTTGCTATCTTCATCCAGCCCCAAAGGTGGACCTAACAGATCACCCATGAGTGAAATAAAATATTTACAAGACAGACAAGCCATCCAGTACCAGGAAAAAGTTGTTTGCAGAACTCACAAAGTCAGTAGTGGAACAGAGAATATAGCCAAAGGGAGGGCCAAATGTTGACCAGCAGGGTAACAGAACGAACCAGTGACTAACTGGGATAGAGGAGCTAAGGCCTTTCAATAGCAATCCTGCATTCTAAATCTGGGTGACTTTATCACGTGGCAAATCAGGCCCTGAAGCACAAGAATTTCACAAAAGTGTCCTAAAACTAGTGTGAGACCCTTAATTTAGTATCGTAATGAGCTTTCTGAGTACTTCTGGCGGATGCCCTGGAGGTCTAGTGTAACGCCCAATTTGGCGGGATGTGCGGGATGGCGTGTGCATAGCCTGCCATATTGCACTCCCAGGTGCTTGTTTCACCTCTGAATAGAAGACACGATCCAATTTCTGGGCCATTCTGGGCTGTACAAGGCCTTGGTGAGACCACATCTGGAGTACTGTGTACACTGTTGGTCTCCTTATTTGAAAAAGGATATAATTGCATTTGAGGTGGTTCAGAGAAGGTTCACTCAACTCATTCCTGGGATGGGGGGTTATCTTATGAAGAAAGGTTAAACAGATTGAGTCTTTACCCATTGGACTTTAGAAGAATTAGAGGTGATCTTATTGAAACATGTAAGATCCTGAGGGGACTTGAGAGGGTGGCTACCTGGAAGATGTTTCCTCTTGTGGGGAAGACTACTACTAAGGGACAGAGTTTAAAATAAGACAGAGATGAGGATAATTTTTTTTCTCTCAGAGGGTTGTTAGTCTGTGGAATTCTCCTCCACACAAAACAGTGGCAGCTGGGTCATTGAATTTATTCAATGCTGAGTTAGATTTTTCATAGGCAAGGGAGTCAAGGGTTATGGGAGAGCAGAAAGGTCATAAGGTCAGATACTGAAGCAGTCCATGTAGAAATGCAGCAAGACCTAGGCACAATCCAGGCTTGGGCTGATAAGTGGCAAGTAACATTCGCGCCACACAAGTGCCAGGCAATGACCATCTCCAACAACAGAGAATCTAAACATCTACCCTTGACATTCAATGACATTACCATCGCTGAATCCCCCACTATCAACATCCTAGGGGTTACCATTGACCAGAAACTGAACTGGAGTAGCCAAAAAATACCATGGCTATAAGAGCAGGTCAGAGGCTAGGAATCTTGAGGCGAGTAACTCACCTCCTGACTCCCCAAAGCCTGTCCACCATCTACAAGGCACAAGTCAGGAGTGTGATGGAATACTCTCCACTTTCCTGGATGGGTGCAGCTCCAACAACATTCAAGAAGCTCGACACCATCCAGGACAAAGCAGCCCGCTTGATTGGCACCCCATCTACAAACATTCACTCCCTCCACCACCGACGCACAGTAGCAGCAGTGTGTACCATCTACAAGATGCACTGCAGCAATGCACCAAGGCTCCTTAGACAGTACCTTCCAAACCCGCGACCTCTACCAACAAGAAGGACGAGGGCAGCAAATACATAGGAACACCACCATCTGCAAGTTCCCCTCCAAGTCACACACCATCCTGACTTGGAACTATATCGCCGTTCCTTCACTGTCGCTGGGTCAAAATCCTGGAACTCCCTTCCTAACAGCACTGTGGGTGTACCTACCCCAAATGGACTGCAGCAGTTCAAGAAGGCAGCTCACCACCCCACCTTCTCAAGGGCAATTAGGGATGGGCAATAAATGCTGGCCTGGCCAGCGACGCCCACATCCCATGAATGAATAAAAAAAAAGAAAACTGGAGTTGAGACCACAATCAGATCAGCCATATCTTATTGAATGGCGGAGTAGGCTTGATGGACTGAATGGCATACTCCTGCTCCTATGTTCCTATGTTAATTCACCAGCTGAATAATCTTGCTAAATAAAAAGAATCTGTTTTCATGGAATTCTCTCATTACTTAATAGTCCAGAAGCATTAGCCATCTAAAGTTAGTTTATTTATAACAGAGCTTACAATCTTTGGTTTGCACTGTGCATGTAATTGCAATGTGTTTGGAATGAGATTAGTGTCTCACATTGCATTCATTTTCCTTGGGTTGTTGTTATTGAAGCTAAACACAGCCATCAACAGGCCTGTGCGTCCCCAAGGAGCAACATCAGCTGGAATTTTACGTTGGGCCAAAAGGTCGGTGGCGATCCCGCCTCCATCAGGCCTGGGGAGCCACGCCGAGATTTTTTGCCCCCAGGCCCTTAATTGGTCTTGGGTGGGACTTCCATCTCCTTGTGGCAGGAAGGCCTGCTTATTGGAGCTGCCGGCCAGTCAGCAGGCCAGCAGCTTTTAGTCCCAGCAGCGCCAATGGTGGGACTACACCAGCCATCGGAGGCAAGAGGAAGGACGGCTCTGGAACTCAGGTATGTTTTTGGGGTCTCGCTGGGGACAATCGGCTGGGCCCCAGTGAGGCATAGAGAGTTGTTTGGGGCTTCGAGGGTGGCCCTCCATGGGGCACAGGGTGCCTGATCAGGAGGGCGACCCCCCCACCCCACCCCCACACCCCCAAGCCCGCAAGGAGGCCGCCTGGTTTTACCATGCAAGTTTCTTGGGGCCTTTGCCGTCTGGCCGCTGAACGTTAAATACCCTTGGTGGCAGGAGGAGGTACTTTAGTGGCGGTTAATTGGCCACTTAAGGGCCTTGATTGGCCTGAGGTGGGTGGGCTGTTTCTTGCCGCCACCGCACCATGTAAAATTGCAGCCGGAGCAGGAGGGGTTCGGGAACAGCCCCACATACATCCCACTCAATTTTATGCTCCTCTTGTCACCAACCGCTCAGTGTGGGCCGTAAAATTCTGGCCATAAAGTTTCCTGGGTCATGTGTCCCTTACATCAGGTGAATCAGGGGACTGATGGGTATATAAAATCTACCAAAGCTCTTTAGTTTTGGTGTTAGTTTCAAATTGATATCAGGATCTGGAAATCCTTCTCTGCAATGCCAAAGTGAGTTACGACATGTTTATATAGACCAGTTTGATGTGAAACAGCTGGAATGTTGGAGCAAAGCCCAAGATTTGAAACTCTAATACAAACAAAACATTGGATTCTCAGAAAGTGCCAAAGGATTTTAATGGAATGGTATTATACCATTAATAAATATCTAGCTGGCTTCCAAAATTATCTTTACACACAGAATATAATGTACTCCTTTAATTATATGACTTATATTTTGACCGAACAGTGAATGATAGCAATTGGTGGGAAGTTATAATGACTGATTGGTATCAATATAAAAGGAAAATCTTTCCTCAAGCTGTATTCAATCTCAGAATTATGTTACTGTTATCAATTGTCAGTAAGGAAGGAATAAGGTAGTGATGGATTTGTCTTTAATCGAATCCCTCATATCTCATGAGTGTGTGTAGCCATGTAGAGATGATTTGAGCAGACACAACTAACCATGCATGGATAATCAGAACCAGACAGCCAAAAATACAAATTAAACACGTGGTTGGTAGATATTTATGCCTTGCATTAGACTAATCCAGTAGGAATGCCTGGGAAAATCAGAGAATGGGAAACAAAACAGCATCACACCATACCACTGCAGCATACAACAAGCTACATCTGCAGGGAAAATCAGGGTGGGGATATAAAACATCTGCCAGGATTCATGGATTGGATGGTCAGTGAAAGGAAGCAAGAATCTAAAAAATGCGACTTCAAGATGCCAACTTACATTGTATCTGGGGCAAATAACAAGGTGCCATGTGTACCACAAAGGACATTTCTTGAATAATGCATATGGGAATGCCTACTTGCTTGCCTGTTCTTTAGTTAACGGCCCTGTAATTCAGCTGACAAGAAACTTACCTTTGCTGACCTTGTAAGGTCGTTAAACTTCTTTTAACAGTCTGAGAGGGCGACCAGGTGCTAGGGAGGTGGTATTCACAGTTGTAGCCAGTTCCTTTCCTATGACCCATAATACTCAATTGTTATGGCCTCTTCCCAGTCACTGCAACAATTGATTCCCCTTGTTTCTCTAATGAATGACAACAGGACTTAAATATCAGCCTCTGAAGTTAGATACTTGCCCTTTATACTCTTTTAAAGCTGCCATTGCATTTCCTCTTGCAAGCATCTGCTCATCCCTTTAAATGGATATAACCCTTTATATGAAAAAAATACTCCCTTGCTATGCCCTCTTCTACCCACTCTCTCCTTCCACATCGCCAGATACATCTGGCTTATTGCTTTTCCCATCAGTATTGTGGGAATTGACTGACCCTGGAATTTCTGAGTGGGTCAGCATCCATGGGCATAATGCCACCTTAATGCAATGGGATCCAGCCATTTCAGGCAATTGTATTAATGTGTACACCCGCAGAACAGGAAAGCAAAATGTATAATCACATTGGCACATATAACAGTACCAATGGTATTATTTCAAAGAAGAGCAGGAGAGTTCTCACCGGCAGCCTGGACTATACTCATCACTTGACCAACATTATCAAAAAGCAGAATGTCTGGTCATTATCACATTGCTGTTTGCTGTGTGCACAAATTGACAGCCATGTTTCCTACAACAACGACTGCATTTCAGAAATGTCTTTCATTGGCTGTTAAAACATTTTGGGATGCCCTGAGGTCATATGAGGTGTGATACAAATACACATTCATTCTTTCTTTTACACTTAAATTGGTACAAAATCCTGAGAAAATAATTAAAACAACCATTTTGCATGTATGTTCATTTAATGCATCTCTTGCAAGACGAGGCATTTACAGGTCATGGGAGTGTGGTGGTGATGGTGTAGGAAGAGTGGTGGGGAGAGTTGGGGAGTAGTGTACCGATCAAAGGCACCAACAACTTGTATCTACAAAGTGGAATATAGTGAAATGTTCCAAGGCACTTAACAGGTGCCTTATCAGATAAAAATTGACACTGAGCCTAAGGAGACATTAGATCAGGTGACCAAAAGAAGTACAAAGGGTAAGTATCTAACTTGGTTACAGAGATAGGTTTTAAGAAGCCTCTTAAAGGGGGACAGAGAAGTGAAGAGGCAGAGAATTTTAGGGAAGTAAGTCCAGTGCTTGGTGTCTAGACAGCTGAAAGCATGGCCATCAATGATGGGACGGAGGAAGTCATGGTTGCACAAGAGGCTAGAATTGGAGGAACACCAAAATGTCGGAGGGTTGTAGGACTGGTGGAGGTTACAGAGATAGGGAGGGACGAGGCCATGGAGGGATTGGAACAGAGGATGAGAATTTTAAATTTGAGGCTTTGGTGAATTAGGGGTCAATGTAAGCACAGGGATGATGGGTGAATGGGACGGTGCGGGTTAAGATGTGAGCAGCAGGGTTTAGGATGAGTTCATGTTTACGGAGGGTGATGTGTGTGAGGCCAGCCAGGAGACCATTGGAATTGTCAAGTCTGGAGGTAACAATGGCGTGGATGAGGGTTTCAGCAGTGTTGAGCTGGGGCCTGGGCAGTGTAATTCACAACTTAACTCAACAGAAAGTTATGTAATCATAGAATTGAACCTTGGCTTGCCAGTTCGAGGTGGATATTTTGACGTGCTTTTAGTATGTTTATGAGCAGTTAAGCCTTTTGATAGACAATGTTTTCATGTATTCTTGATTCTCCCCACCAGCTACTAGTTTCCTCCTAAGACATCCAAGTTATTAAGCAGGTCTGGCAGCATCAGTGGAGAGAGAAGCAGAGTTAACGTTTCAGGTCAGTGACCCTTCTTCAGAACTGGCAGATGTAAGAAATGTAAAAGATTTTAAGCAAGTAAAGCGGGGGTGGGGCAAGAGGTAACAAAAGACAAGGTGTTGATAGGACAAGGTCACAGAATAGCTGACCAGAAGGTCATGGAGCAAAGGCAAACAATATGATAATGCTGTGCTGAAAGACAAAGCATTAGTACAGATAGGGTGTTAATGGACTGAAAACTGAACAGCCACAAGCACAAACATGAAAAAAACACTATGAGTAGGCATAGTAGAAACAAACTGAACAAACTAAAATAAAATAAACACAAAAAAAAAGAAAAAAAACTGAAAATAAAAGTAAAATGGGAGGCCCATCATGCTCTGAAATTATTGAACTCAATGTCCAGTCTGGCAGACTGTAGCGTGCCTAATCGGTAAATGAGATGCTGTTCCTTGAGCTTGCGTTGATGTTCACTGGAACACTGCAGCAATCCCAGGACAGAGATGTGAGCATGAGAGCGGGGTGCGGTTGTTGAAATGGCCAGCAACCGGAAGCTCGAGATCATGCTTTCGGATTGAGCAGAGGTGTTCCACAAAGTGGTCCCCAATGTAGAGCAGACCACATTGTGAGCTGCGAATACAGGATACTACATTGAAAGAAGTACAAGTAAATCGCTGCTTCACCTGAAAGGAGTGTTTGAAACCTTGGATAGTGAGGAGAGAGGAGGTAAATGGGCAGGTATTACACCTCGTGCGATTGCAGGGGAAGGTGCCGTGGAAAGGGGACAAGGCGGTGGGTGGGGGTAATGGAGGAGTGGACCAGGCTGTCGCGGAGGGAACGATCCCTTTGGAATGCTGACAGGGGAAGGGATGGAAGATGCGTTTGGTAGTGGCATCACGCTGGAGGTGGCGGAAATGGCGAAGGATGATCCTTTGGATATGGAGGCTGACGGGGTGGAAAGTGAGGACAAGGGGAACCCTGTCGCAGTTCTGGGAGGGAGGGGAAGGGGTAAGGGTAGAGGTGCGGGAAATGGGCCAGACACGGTTGAGGGCCCTGTCAACCACAGTGGGGGAGAATCCTTGGTTGAGGAAAAAGGAAGACATAGCAGAAGCGCTGTCATGGAAGGTAGCATCATCAGAGCAGATGCGTCGGAGAGGGAGAAACTGGGAGAATGGAATGGAGTCCTTACAGGAGGTAAGGTGTGAAGAAGTGTAGTCGAGGTAGCTGTGGGAGTCGGTGGGCTTATTGTGAATATTAGTAGTCAGCCTATACCCAGAGATGGAGACAGAGCCCTGCATTTAGTCTCTCTGAGTATTGAGCAGCAGTGTATTAAGTGCAGACCTCTGTTGTTTGCAATAAACTTGTCACACAGCAAACAGTCCTCCCCGGGCATCATTCTGACCATGTCAGATGTTAGAGCAAGGGTGGCCCCTCCTCCCATTCATACTTCCCCTTGCAGAGATCCCCCCCATTCACAGAGTCATAGAGTCATACAGCACAGAAACAGGTCCTTCGGCCCATCGTGTCTGTGCCAGCCATCAAGCACCTACCTATTCTAATCCCATTTTCCAGCACTTGGCCCGTAGCCTTGTGTGCTATGGTGTTTCAAGTACTTGAAATACTTTAAATACTTCTTAAATGCTGTGATGGTTCCTGCCTCTACCACCTCTTCAGGCAGTGCGTTCCAGATTCCAACCACTCTCTGGGTGAAAAATGTTTCCTCAAATCCCCTCTAAACCTCCTGCCCCTTACCTTAAATCTATGCCCCCTGGTTATTGACACCGCCACTAAGGGAAAAAGTTTCTTCCTATCTAATCTATCAATGCCCCTCATAATTTTGTATACCTCAATCATGTCCTCCCTTAGCCTTCTCTGCTCCAAGGAAAACAACCCTAGCCTTTTCCGTCTCTCTTCATAGCTGAAATGCTCCAGCCCAGGCAACATCCTGGTGAATCTCCTCTGCACCCTCTCCAGATCCCCCCCTATTCACACTCAAGCCACTTACAGAGATCCCCCCTATTCACACACAAACACCTTGCAGAGATCCCTCCCATTCACACTCAGGCCCCTTGCAGAGATCTGCCCCATTCACACTCAGGCCACTTGCAGAGATCTGCCCCATTCACACTCAGGCCCCTTGCAGAGATCCGCCCCATTCACACTCAGGCCCCTTGCAGAGCTCTCCCCCCATTCACACTCAGGCCCCTTGCAGAGATCTGCCCCATTCACACTCAGGCTCTTTGCAGAGATCTGCCCCATTCACATTCAGGCCCCTTGCAGAGATTCCTCCCCCACCCCCCCCCCCCCCACCGCATTCACACACAAGCCCCTTGCAGAGCTCCTCGCCATTCACACAGGCCCCTTGAAGAGATTTCCCCCCCCCACATTCACACACAAGCCCCTTGCAGAGCTCCCCCATTCACACTCAAGCCCCTTGCAGAGACCCCCCTCCCCCATTCACACACAAGCCCCTTACAGAGATTCCCCCTACTCACGCTCAGGCCCCTTGCAGAGAATCCACCCCCCCCCCCCCACCCCCCATTCATACACAAGCCCCTTACAGAGATTCCCCCCATTCACAGTCAGGTCCCTTGCAGGGTTCCCCCATTCGCACACAAGCCCCTTGCAGAGATTCCCCCCATTCACACTCAGGTCCCTTGGAGGGCTCCCCCATTCGCACACAAGCCCCTTGCAGAGATCCCCCCCTCCATTCACACTCAGGACTGCAGAGCTTTGATCTGATTGTAAGTTTTTTGTTAGGTCTGTCTGAAGCATGCTGCTTCAACTGTTTAGTACGCATGTACTCCTGTGTTGCAGCTTCACCAGGTTGGCACCACAGTTTTAAGCACACCTGGTGCTGCTCTGCATGCTCTCCGACACTCCTCATTGAACCAGGCCCTTGATCCCCCTGACCCTTGATGGTAATGATCTGCTGAGGGATACCCCAGGCCACGAAGTTGCAGATTGTGGTTGAATACAATTCTGTTGCTGCTGATGGCCCACAGCACCTCATGTATGCCCAGTTTTGAGTTGCTATATCTATTCGGAATTTATCCCATTTAGCATAATGGTAGTGACACACAACATGATGGAGGGTATCCTCAGTGTGAAGACTTTGACTCCACAAGGATTGTGCAGTGGTCCCTCCTACAAATACTGTCATGGACAGATGTATCTGTGGCAGGTAGATTGGTGAGGACGAGGTCAAGTAGGTTTTGCCCTCGTGTTGGTTGCCTCACCACCTGCCACAGGCCCGGTTTGGCATCTATGTCCTTGAGGACTCAGCCAGTTCGATCAGTAGTGGTGCTAGCGAGCCACTCTTGGTGATGGACTTCTTTATGGTCACTCCATTAACTGAGCATTCTGAGTGGTAGTCTCTCTATTCATTATATTAATGACCCTCTTGAGTAAAACTTCCTGTGATTATCATTACTTAGCTTTTCGAGTGACACTCTAACTGGTCATGTTTTTGGTAGGATTCTTGGATAACTTCCTATTGACACTCCGAGCCTCCTGAGTGACACTTCCTGTTGAAGGTGCACTGGCTGCCCTAACTAAATGACAAACCCCATTGCTAGTGACTTAAGTAACATTTTCTCTGGCAATTCCATAAACCAGATTCTTAGGTGGCATTCCCTCTAACCAATCCATCTGTGAGTCTTACTCCTTTATTTATAGCTCCTTTGAGGGATATGTTCTCCATAATTACTCACAATTATAGCTTCTCTATGTTGTGCACACACAGTAATTATTCAAAATCTATGGCTCTTTTGAGCTACAATCATTCCCCTATTTATAATTGTTGGTCGCTACAAGTATTGTGAAAACTCAGAGCCTGAAAAAAAGTAGCTATACTTATCAAACAGAACAGCTAAAAGAAAATAAAGCTTATTCCAATGTTTTCAAGAATTAAAATAAAATCTACTCACAGGACTTAGCGAGAACAACTGGAAAAAAACGTTGTGCTTCAGTAAGTCATTCAAAAAAAAACTACAAGCTGGAAATATTTAACAGTGAAATAACAATCAATTGGAAACTGTGAAGTGTGAGAACGTACCGGAAAAATTTCAGCCACCTATCCAGTGAACTAGACTGGATGTATAGCCAATCTAACAACCCGTGCAGCCACTGTCTTTGGTCTCCACCATAAATTTAGTTCCCTGGTCAATGACTCCGTCTGGCTGCCTGGCAATTGTTTGAGACTGAATCAGAGTGTTCCCAATCCTTGACCGTGAGATGAGACGCCAACCACAAATCTGCTCCATCATCAAGATGGCCTACTTACACCTTTATGAATTTGCCTGACTCCGAGCCTGCCTCCGCTCATCTGCTGCTGAAACCCACATCCATGCCTTTGTGATCTCTAGACTTGACTAATCCAATGCCCTCCTGGCTGGCCTCCCACCTTGCATCCTACGTAAACTTGAGGTCATCCAAACCTCTGCTGCCTGTATCTTAACTCGCACCAAGTCCTGATCACCCATCACCCCTGTGCTCGCTGACCTACAATGGCTACTGGTCCAGCAAAGCATCGAACTTAAAATACTTATCTTTGTTTTCAAATTTCTTCATGGCCTCATCTCTCCCTATCACTGTGGAATTCTGTAGCCCCATAACTCTCAGAAATCTCTGTGCTCCCCTAATTCTGGCCTCTTGTGCATCCCTGAATTTAATCACTCCATCATTCATCCATGCCTTCATTTGCCTAGGCCCTAAGCACTGTAATTTCCTCCCAAAACCTCTCCACTGTCCCCCCTCCCCCCTCTCTACTCTTTTAAGATGCACCTTATAACCAACCTCATTAACTGTCCTAATTTTTCCTTATGTGATTTGGTGTCAAATTTTTGTTTGATAATGCTCCTGTGAAGCACCCAAGGATATTTTACTACATTAAGTTAGTAGATTGATTACTGGACATTCATCAAAAACTAACAGCTCTCAAGCACTAGCAATAATGGAACTACTCTTTTTTCTTACCTCTGAATTCTTTCCATCTCTAAGGAGGATCTGAACACAAACTCTTCGAAGTAAACTTGTGACAGATCAATGATGGGACTTACATCACTACGATGGTATTCCCATTTATTGACAGTTTACAGTACAGGAGGGGAAGGGAATTAGGAATTTAAGAGGCCTTAATGAGCAATACTTTAGAGAGTTAATTCTCCTTACCCCTCAGACACTGATGATTGTCATCTCAGATTCTTAAATGGACTGAAAAGAAATGTATTATCTTTCTCCATCCCCACTTTGAAACCAATGGGAGAGGTAATGGCCCTGGCAAAGGGGGCATCACTCCCAATGCTTTCGTGCAGCTGTGAACCACAGCCTGGGAGATTTGGCTGATGTTCCCGATAGCAGTGGTATAACGATTCAGGATTATGCTTGTTGTATTATTTCTTTCTAGACTAATGCAAATGAAGCTGAACAGCGGGCATGAAGGTTTGAACTCAGCTTTAATGGAGACTTCTTGTTTCAGCTTCCATGTGCTAACTGACTGTGAAAGAGAATTGAATCATGTGATATTGCATCACTTCCTGTCATGACATATATATTAGCATAAACATATATTTAAATAATTATATTTAACATACTTTTTTTTATTCATTTGTGGGAGTCACTGGCAAGGCCGGCATTTATGGCCCATTCTAATTGCCCTTGAACTAAGTGGCTTGCTAAGCCATTTTAAGAGTCAACCACATTACTGTGGGTTTGGAATCACATGTAGGCCAGACCAGGTAAGGATAGCAGATTTCCTTCCTTAAAGGACGTGAGAGAACCAGATGGGTTTTTACAACAATGGTTTTATGATCACCATTAGACTAGCTTTCAATTCCAAATTTATCAACTGAACTCAAATTTCACCATCTGCTGTAGTGGGATTTGAACCCATGTATCCAGAAAATTTGCCTGGGCTCTAGCTTACTAGTCTAGTGACATTAGCACTCCCCCTCCACTAGCAAATGTACCATCACATCATCCCCCTTCCCTTAAATGACAATCCCATATAGTATAACATTAATATGTACATGAGGGGGATAGGTTAGTTTAGTTAACTAGATGGCTAGAGTGTAATGTAAAAAGATACCAATGGTGCAGGTTCAATTCCCGTACTGGCTGTGATGGTTCATGGAGCCCTGCCTCCTTGCTTTGCCCCATGCTTGAGGAGTGGTGACCCTCAAGCTATACATCACCAACTGCGCCTCTCTCTCATGGAGAGAGATGCCTATGATGCTCTGGGACTATGGCTACAACAACATCTTATTTGAATATGAATAAGCAATCTTTATGATATAAGAAATTTGACAACTATAACACTATTTACATTAAATATTCAAATGTAACAAGGACACTTCTCTTCAAAGTGTTGTCTATGTTTGGAACCGTGTTGGTCATTGGCTGACTTTGTGACAACATGTGCGTGTGCTCTCAAACTGTCTGTCCTCTTCTCCTGAAGATTGTGTTTGTAGGATTGTCATCGGTTGTCAGTGTGTTGCTTGTTGTCTCTTTGCCTTCAAAACATTTGCGGGTATGTGTAGGCGATGCATGGCCAGCAGAGAGTCCCCTGAGGTGAGATTGATTCCTTCGCAGAACCGTACCATTTGGTGTTATCATCTCATATGAACATGGTTCTTTTCATACCTTGAATACCTCTTCTGGGATCCATGTCTGTTCTTGCGGGTGAAGAACTCTCACTTTTTGGCCAATGTATAGTGGTAATTCTCCATCTGCATGCATGTCATGTGCATCTTTCATCTTGTCTTGTTTCTAATGTAACCGATCTGTGATCAAGGATGACTTGGTGAGATGATAACTTAGTAGTGTGGTTCTCATCGGTCAACCAAACATAATTTCAGCAGTTGATGGCAATCAGTGTCTAATGGCGTTGTGCGAAGAAACAATAACGCAACTTGGATATCCTTCCCGGTTTCCAAACACTTGTTGATCAGCGATTTGACTGTCCTGACCATATGTTCAGCCATCCCATTTGAGCAAGACTATCTGAGTGATGATGTGATATGGTTGATGGACCATCATTTGCACATATCCAGGAATGGTTTTCCGGTGTATTGTGGGTAAAGGCCTGCTCGGGTCTGGAAAAGAAAACCCGACCCCAAACCGACAGAACCACATCAGACCTGAGCCCGACCCTGCCCGAGTCCTTCCATTTTTTCCCACGCCCAACCCAACCTGACCTGAGCCCGACTCGACCATGGTGCACTCACTGTACTTACCACTTTTGGGTGGATGGAATGGAAGGAAGCTGCAGCATGAGTGCGATGACGTCATAGAGACGTTCACTCGCTCGCTGCGCAGACTCAGAGAATGTGGAGTCCAGATGCATGTTTCCCTCCTTGACATCCCAGACTCCCAGCTCTGGCAGGCTTTTCAAATTTTGACGCTTACTTACTCAACTTCCCTTTTCCTCCTAGCAGAGCAAAAGGTAGTACTGTGTGTGTCCGACCCGAACCCGGACCTGGCCTGACCCAACACGAGCCCGAAGCCAGACCCGGAAGAGCGATCCGACCTGACCCGAACCCAATACATGTCATAGGGTCCCGTTGGGTTCAGGTCGGGTAGCAGGCCTTAAATTGTGGGTCATTGTCAGGCACCATTTCTACCGGGGCAGAAAAAAGACTAAAGATGACACTAACACTGTTGGCCACTACTGTACACGATGCATCAGAATGCTGTACATTCTGCACAGTAGGAAATTTGGAGTGATAGTCAGTCACTAGCAGATAGTCTCTGCCCACAGAGCACAAATCTGATGCTATCTTCATCCATGAATATGACGGTTGGTCATGCGGTTGGAGAGGCTCTTTTTGTTGGCTAGCCTGGTGCTCCTGACATGCATCACATGATCTCACCATCTGGTCAATGTCCTTGCTGATGTCAGGCTAGAATACTGACTCACAGGCAAGTTGTCTCGTTCTTTCTATTCCCATGTGTCCTTGGTGGAGCTGACTGAAGTGTTGCTGGGATGAGTACTTGGTGCCCTTTGAATAGAACTCCATTGGTTATAGCAATTTTGTCTCTAGATGGCCAATACCTTCTTAGACATGTAGGGATCTCCTAAATGGTCTCAGGCCAACCCTCCATAATGATCTGCCACAGCTCGGAGTTTGGGGTCTTGAGAAGTCTCTTTCTGGAGTTCCTCTCTCTTGTTTTCACCGAAGTACATGAGATCTACATTGCAGACATCCTCCAAGCTTGCACAGACCTCATCCACCCGGAAGTCAAATGGCATTTCTTGTGCCTTTCAAGAGTTGGGCAGTCTACTTAGGGTGTCTGATCGTATCATCTGACTACCGGGTTGGTATCTGACATCACAGTTGTAGCCCTGAATCTTGATGAGTAACTTCTGGAGTTGCGGCGGTGCACTGGTGAGCGTTTTATTCTCCAGATCATCTCCAGTAGCTTATGATCTGTCTTGACCATGTATTCTTTTCTGAATAAGTATGTGTGGAACCTGGCGATCCCGAAGACAAGAGCGAGAGTTTCTCGTTTGATATTGGAGTAATTTGTTTGTGCTGGCAACAGACCTTTTGAACCAAATGCGACAGGCTTGTCCTCTTGAACAAGACATGCACCGAGACCTTTCTGCGACACTGACTTCCATGCCTCGTGGTACATGTCCTTGAGGAATGTAGAAAGGTACAGTGTTGGCACTTGCACTTGTGTTAATCTTCACTCTCAGTCGATGACGTCCAGCCTTATTGGAGCAGGCGATCTGGAGTGTTGCAAAAATTTCCATTTTGTTAACAGAATAGAGCTGTTCCACTAGAGTGATCGTGTGAAATAGCTGTTCACCAATAGTCTCTTCACCTCGATCCACCGCATCCATTTTGGTCAGGCGTTGCCCCATTTTATGGATGAGTCTATACTTTTGGCGATGCCTGGAAGTTTCTCACCTCCCTTCGCCTCTGGGTGGTGTAGTTCTGCAGTTTGAGCGCTGCCCGCTCTGGCTTCTCCCTGCATTCCTGCTGCTGGACCTTCTGCAAAGTTTGGCCCAATGCCCTCTAAGCCTAAATGTCTTGCATGTGTCTGTGTGTGCTGGGCATCTGTGCGGTTGGTGGGAGCGCCCACAGTTACTGCACATCTTGTTCTGCCTGGGTGCCTTGGATATTTGTAGCGACAGGCGTTTCAGACACTAAGGCTTGCAAACACTGTCTCCCTGCAATAATTGTCTCGTATCTGTGCCCATCCTGTAGTAAGCTCTTCACGTATGTCCCTTCAGCTTTTCGAGGAGGTCTTTCCGGAATGCCTCAAGAGGAGTGCAGGCAATAACCAACTTCAGAATTTGTTCCAAGAGTTCAGTATCAAAGAAGTCGCATTCTTTTACTTTCTCTCTGCATTGGTTAACAAAGTCGTCTTAGCTCTCATTGGCTTTCTGTCTATACCTACAAGAGAAGGGGCAGTACTGGACCTAATCCTGGGGAATGAAGCCGGACAAGTGGTAGAAGTGTCAGTGGGGGAGCATTTCGGGGAAAGTGACTATAACTCTGTAAGATTTAAGGTAGTTATGGAAAAGGGCAAAGAGGGACTGGAGATAAAAGTACTGAATTGGGGGAAGGCCGATTTCAATATGATAAAACAGGATCGGACTGGGAGCAGCTACTTGTAGGAAAGTCTGCATCAGGCCAGTGGCAGTCATTCAAAGAGGAAATAGTGAGAGTTCAGGGCCAACATGTTCCCGTAAAGGTGAAGGGTAGGACAAACAAGTTCAGGGAACTCTGGATGTCAAGGGATACAGAGGATTGGATAAGGAAAAAAAGAGGGCTTATGGCAGATTCAAAGCACTGAAAACAGCGGAGGCCCTAGATGTCAGGCTAGAATATTGACTCACAGGCAAGCCGTCTCGTTCTTTCTATTCCCATGTATCCTTGGTGGAGCTGTCCAAGAATGTCAGACTGAAGTGTAGGGGGGTACTAAAACAAGTAATTACGAGAACGAAGAGGGGACATGACAAAACACTGGCAGGCAAGATAAAGGAAAATCCTGAGGCATTTTATAAGTATATTAAGGGCAAGAAGATAACCAGGGAAAAAGTAGGGCCCATTAGGGACCAAAGTGGCAATCTGTGTGTGGAGCCGGAGGACATAGGTGAGGTTTTAAATGATTACTTTTCATCTGTGTTCACTATGGAGAAGGACGATGTAGGAGTAGAGATCTGGGAGAGGGTATTAGCTGTAGAAGTATTAGCTGTTTTAGCGGGCTTAAAGGTGGATAAATCCCCAGGCTCAGATAAGATGTATCCCAGGCTGTTATGTGAGGCAAGGGAGGACATAGCAAGGGCTCTAACACAAATTTTCAAATCCTCTCTGGCCACAGGAGAGGTACCAGAGGACTGGAGGACAGTGAATGTGGTACCATTATTCAAGAAGGGTAGCAGGGATAAACCAGGTTATTACAGGCCAGTGAGTCTAACATCAGTGGTAGGGAAACTATTGGAAAATATTTTGAGGGACAGGATTAATCTCCACTTGGAGAGGCAGGGATTAATCAGGGATAGTGAGCATGGCTTTGTCAGGGGGAGATCATGTCTGACAAACTTGATTGATTTTTTCGACGAGGTGACTAGATGTGTAGATGAGGGTAAAGTAGTTGATGTAGTCTACAGGGACTTCAGTAAGGCTTTTGATAAGATCCCGCATAGGAGATTGGTTAAGAAGCCTATGGGATCCAGGGCAATTTGGCAAAGTGGATTCAAAATTGGCTTAGTGGCAGGAGGCAGAGGGTGTGGTCGAGGGTTGTCTTTGCGAGTGGAAGCCTGTGACCAGTGGTGTACCGCAGGGATCGGTGCTGGGACCCTTGCTGTTTGTAGTGTACATTAATGATTTAGACGTGAATATAGGAAGTATGATCAGTAAGTTCGCAGATGACATGAAAATTGGTGGTGTCGTAAATAGTGAGGAGGAAAGCCTGAGATTACAGGATGATATAGATGGGCTGGTAAGATGGGCGGAGCAGTGGCAAATGGAATTTAATCCTGAGAAGTGTGAGGTGATGCATTTTGGGAGGACTAACAAGGCAAGGGAATATACAACGGATGGTAGGACCCTAGGAAGTACAGAGGGTCAGAGGGTCCTTGGTGTACTTATCCATAGATCACTGAAGACAGCAGCAGAGGTAGATAAAGTGGTGAGGAAGGCATATGGGATACTTGCCTTTATTAGCTGAGGCATAGAATGTAAGAGTAGGGAGGTTATGATGGAGCTGTATAAAATGCTAGTTAGGCCACAGCTGGAGTACAGTTCTGGTCACCACACTATAGGAAGGATGTGATTGCACCAGAAAGGGTGCAGAGGAGATTCAGCAGGATGTTGCCTGGGCTGGAGCATTTCAGCTATGAAGAAAGACTGGATAGACTAGGGTTGTTTTCCTTAGAGCAGACAAGGCTGAGGGGGGACCTGATTGAGGTATACAAAATTATGAGGGGCATTGATAGGATAGTTAGAAAGAAACTTTTTCCCTTAGCAGAAGGATCAGTAACCGGGGGGCATAGATTTACGGTAAGGGGCAAGAGGTTTAGAGGGGATTTGAGGAAAAAATTTTCACCCAGAGGGTGGTTGGAATCTGGAACACACTGCCTGAAGAGTGGTAGAGGCAGGAACCAACACAACATTTAAGAAGTATTTAGATGAGCAGTTTTCAAGAAGGAGTTAGATATAGCTCTTGGGTCTAAAGGGATCAAAGGGTATGGGGCAAAAGCAGGAACAGGCTACTGAGTTGGATGATCAGCCATGATCATAATGAATGGCGGAGCAGGCTCGAAGGGCCAAATGGCCAACTCCTGCTCCTATTTTCTATGTTTCTATGAAATGCCATGGCATACAAGGCTATGGGCCAAGTGCTGGAAAATGGGATTAGAGTAGATCAGTGCTTGATGGCCGGCACAGACATGATGGGCCGAAGGGCCTGTTTCTGTGCTGTATAACTCTTTGACTCTATGACTCTATACCGCATGAGTTCCAGGTGGTGTAGTCTAAAATTAACTTTAATCTTAAGCTGACTTTTTAATGTTGGCCATAGCTTTGATGGTTTCTTCTGGTCAGCATCAGATAAACCAGAGGTATTGATTCTGTGCAGGCCTTCATTTCCTATGGCAATCCTAATTTTTATAGCTTGCTTCTCCGCATCCACAACTTTGTGGTTTAGGAAGCATAGTTCAATCCTCTGCTTAAACAGATTGAACTTGACTGGGACATCAGGTGCTTTCCAGTCTATCTCTGGAAATTTAGCTGCCATTTGCCTAAGCCTTCTGTTCTTCTCCCCCTGAGGGAACTTTAAAAATTGCAGCTAGCTGCGATGTCTGCAGAGCTGAGCAGGAGCCACACACTGAGTTGTGTTGCTGCAGGGCGGGTTTGCGAGCTTGTAGGTTGGCTAATGACGTGCAAGTGCAGCGATGGCAAGAAGGAATCCACACCAAAACACAATGCTGAACTGATCTCTGCGACTGAAACTACCGTTAATTTTTGTCTTGCTGGCTCAGGCAAAACCAAGAGTGCGCCCAAATCACCTACAACCTCTACTCACACCGTTACTCTCCAGCTGTAAGAACTGTGATCCGGTCATAGTGCTTCAGGGAGGGGTCCGAACTTGAATTGTCATCTTCAGCTGCCAATCAATGCTGTCAACTCACTACCGCTGCCACCATATTGTATTATCTCTTTCTCGACTAATACAAATAAAGCTTAAGAGCAGGCATGAAGCTTTGAACGCAGAGCATTAAATGGAGACTTGTTGTTGCTTCAGCTTACATGTACCAACTAACTGTGCAAGAGAACTGAATCACGTGATAATGCATTACTTCCTGTGATGATGTAATATTAGCGTAAACAAATATTTAAATGATTATATTTAGCATACTAACAAATATACTATCACAACAGTACTGACTTTGAGGGCCATGACATGGCATGTCCCCTTGTCCAGCAGGCAGCCCCTTCCTGCATTCTTTTTTAGATAGAACCAAAAAGATAACTCTTGGGCTGTGGAGCTGGAAACTCTCCTGGAAAACCAGACAGCAAAATATCCTTGGATCCAGCAAAATACAGCTGACAGCCTGGTATCCTACTGTTTCAGGAGCTCTTAAACATCAATTCCACTAGGTATTGCTGGCAGGTTTCATGACTGGGTGGGGCTTCCACAATCTTTGGTTAAAATGCAGTGGCGGGGACGAGAGTATGACACCATCAAAAGATGACTGTGACCTTTTCATTAGGATCCTGTTTGTCTGGGTCAAGCGCCTGGCACGCACTTAGAAATTGATAAGTTAAAATGGCAAAGGGGGTGAATGGTGCAGGAAAGGTGTAGGAGGCCGCCTGACATCATTTTAAACCCCCGCCTGCCCCATTCCCATCGGGCGGGTTGGGTTAAAATTGGCTGTAAAGCCTCTGGCCCTAAAATTGTCCAGATGTTCTGAAAGATTTCTGTCATAAATCTAGAGAGACTCTGATGGAATGGCTGCAACCTTTGCTAGGATCTGGGTAGGTCAGATGTCCAAAGAACCATGCAGGGAATGAGATGTGAACATGCTCTGTGACTGAATATACATCCATTTGGGGATAATAATGATACTCCTATTTCCTTATTTCCTTTCTGTTACCTTTCTCTGTTTTAATGAATTGCCCTGTCACGGATCCTCCAGGGACAGACTGGTATTCACATCAGATACTGGCCAATTATGAATGATTCTACTCCCCTAAAAATGGTACTACTCCCACACAGAACCTTATATCTATATTTAAAATGGATGAAATAATTTTACCACTTTTGATTAAAGAAAAGGCAATCAACAATCTGCTTTCCTGTATTAATAATCTAAATTGTGATTCCATTTGACATCTTGTTTTGGTATACATGTATTTCTGAAGTAAAAAAAGATTGTTAATTATTTTCAACATACACAATTCCATTCTGTAGATATGTAAACATGTTAATATTGAATAAATGTATTCTCTCTGTGTAAATGTACTTCCAACAGCAAGATTTTAAATTGTATAATGATCTAGCCTACAGACTTGCCCTTGGTATAATTACCATTTTCTTTATGTACTATAATGTAGTTAATCCACCTGAATTATTTCAGGAAATATGTTTGCTGTATATTACAAGGCAAAGCTGTTCTAAGACCATTTTATGAAAAATTGTGTTTTGATCTGATATTGTACACTGAAATATCTACCTCCTTCCTCTTGAAACTGCATCTGACTTCCTTCTCTGGAACCGTTTCCCTGTGACAGACTCTCCAGTGGCTTATGGCCAATGAGAAGGAAGCTATTTTGTGGTTTATTTGAAAAGGCAGAGGTCCACCTTTCATCAGCATCCACTCAACCCCACAGTCTACTTTGCTCTGCCCTTGTGTGACTCCTTGGAGTTTGTCTAGGCCTTTTCCTCAATGTGGGTGCAGCACCTTCTGAAATTACAGAGAGGAACAAACATCACATTCCCATAATAGCTCTCCATGGCTCTCTGTGAGCATGTCATTAACTGTAGATTACTTATGTGGTGATTTATTTAAAGCACTGACTCATGTCATTTCTTAAATATGGCAATAGTAAGAAAACAAAATTCTACACGAAGTGTTTTGTGTAACCCAATGTGTACGATAAAGGCCTGAAGAATGCCTGCATGTCAAGACCTGGCTGTTATTTCCCTTCCCTAAACTGCAGAAGGGAAATAATCCTCCCTATCCAAGAACACATAGCTACAGGCTATGAATGTACCTGCAAGTTAAATCCTGCAGCTAGAGTACTGCTGTCTTCTTCTTGGCATTTCTTTGTGGACAAAAATTTTGGGAAGGTTGTAGTCATCGGTTGCAGGTCCTCTGGTGGCTAGTCAGGCCTATCCGTGACTGGCAGATTCTCCCACAGTGGGTACAAGTGAATGTGTAGTTGCTGCTGGGGGCAATTGGATCTATCCTTCTCCTCCTTTTCTCTTTCATGCTGGTTGTTCACTCAGTCTCAAAGGTGTCTGCAGCCCTCCTGATGTAGCATCTCCAGGCATCACGATCTATGGCCTGCACTTCCCACTGGCAATGGTCGATGTGGCACACAGAGAGGGACTTCGTCAGGGAGTCCTTGTAACGTTTGCATGGGGCCCCTCTGTTCCTTTTACCCGTGGTCAGCTCTCCATACAACACGATCTTGTGCAGGTGACTATTGTCCATCTGGCAACGTGACCCGCCCAACGCAGCTGGCTTTGCAGGAGGATGGACTCGATGCTGGTGATGTTGGCTGTTTCCAGGACACCAGTGTTTGTGATGTGGTCCTGCCATTGGATCTTCAGGATGTTGCAGAGGCAGCGCTGGTGGAAGCACTCTGGAAGGTGTACATGACAGCGGTATAGGACCCATGACTCAGCGCCATACTGAAGGGTGGTGAGGACTACGGCTTTGTACACTTTGAGTTTGGTCTGTGCTCTGAGGCTGTGGTTGCTCCACACTCGTTTGTAGAGTCTGCCGAATGTACTGTTTGTGATTGAGAGCCTATTGTCCACTTCCTTGTCTATGGTGGCATCTAACGAGACAACGCTCCCCAAATAAGTAAATTGCTTGACGGCATTAAGCTCGGTTCCTTCAATGACAATGCTTGGTGGTCTATATTCTTCTTAGGGTGCAGACTGATGGAGGACTTCAGTTTTCTTTAAACTGACTTTTAGTCCGAAGAGTTGTGCCGCCTCGGAAAAATGTGTTGCTCTACTTTGCATGTCTGACTGACTATGGGCCAGGAGAGCACAGTCATTGGTGAAAAGAAGTTCACGGGTGAGTTTTTCTTGTGTCTTTGTGTGAGCTTGAAGACGCCTGAGTGTGAAAAGGCCTCCCTCAGTCCGGAAGCGAACGTAAACTCTCTCCTTAAGGTCTTCTGTATCAGGGTACAGTTGAGTTTTTTCCGCAATTGCTATCTACCAGTAATTTTGGATTTTCCTCAGTTTACATTGAAGGGTGCTGCATGCTTGACGATGGGCTGTCTTGTTCTCTTGGCTGGCCGGCTGAGCCAGGTGAGCCTGATGAGATGACCTTTTTATTTTTAGCAGATCTTGAATTTCCTTGTAATTTTCATCAAACCAGTCCCTATTCTTCTTGGTGCTGGGTCCGATGACCTCGTTGGAAGTATCCAGTACTGCAGCTTTGATGTGTTCCCAGGGTTCTTCTGGAGTGGAATCAGCAGTGAGATCAGGATGTTCCAGTCTAGTCTTTAAGGTTGCTTGATATCTATCTCTGCAAGATGAGGTTTGCAGGTGGCGACTCAAAATTTCTTTGATGGGTTGTCTCGAGGCCTGTTCTTGGGCTTAGGCTTGAAGTGGAAGTTCAGCTTTGAGCGAACGAGCCGGTAGTCTGTGAGACAGTCAGCACTGGGCATGACTCTAGTATGCAGGATGTCCTTTAGGTCACACTGGCACACCAATCTATCAGGTGCCACTGTTTAGAGCGGGGATGCATCCATGTGGTCTTGAAGCAATCTTTTTGTTGAAAGAAGGTGTTGGTTATGGACAGCTGCTTTTCTCCACAGAGTTCCAAGAGTAAGCATCTGTTTTCATTACAGTTTCCAACTCCATGGTTTCCGAGCACTCCCTTCCATGCCAGGCTGTCACAGTCGACTCTGGCATTGAAATCGCCAAGGACGACAATTTTGTCCTTTGGAGGGGCATTCTGGATGAGTTCACGGAGATCTGTGTAGAACTTATCTTTGTCAGCTGGGTTAACCTTCAGGGTTGGAGCATGAACACTGATGAGGGTCGCATGCTGCTGGTCTTGGAGGGGCTGGCGGAGGGACATGATGCGTTCGGGATGGCCGATTGGCAGGCTTAAAGTTTAGTGGCGATAGTCTCCTTCACCATGAGGCTGACACCGAAGAGGCGTTGTTCACCTTGAGGTCTACCTGACCAATAGAGGGTGTAGCCAGCATTGTGTTCTGATAGGCTGCCTTGCTCTGAGAAGCAGACTTCACTCAGGTCTGCTATATCAGTGTCTAGTCTGGCTAGCTCATGGGCCTCCAGGGCTGAGCGTTGTTGGGGACGACTGTTGTCACCAGAGTCGAGCATTGTTCTTACATTCCACCAGATGAGTTTCAGAATTTTTCTTCTTTTCCCACCTTTTGAAGCGCGGTTAGGAGTTCTCATTTCCTTCACTGTCATAGTTTGACTGCATTAAGAGATGCCCGTTTACCGCGGCATGCCAACTGGGTGGTAAGGAGATGAGCATTTGTTTAGGCCACCTTTTCTAGGCCCCTCTCCAATTCAGGAGCAAGCAGTGTTGTCCTTCAAAAAGGCTGCTTGGTCACTCAGGGTGCTATCGGGTGATGATGTCGTTTCTAGGTCTGAGCTGACTGCTTGCAGGATTGGAATTGTGGCTGCCAGTGCCGCCTTGCACCTGCAGTTTTTGCCCCTTTCCCGTTGCTACAGGACTTGCTTGTTGAATTATATTTGGGGTGGATGGATTTCCGTCTTGTCTGCGCAGTGGTGCTTTAAGGTGGAGTACAGTTTGCGCTGACTGACCCCACCCTTTAAGCCTGGAGCTCATCTGTCAGGCCCAGTGAACTGGGACGGCAGCAGCGAGATCTCCAAGCCATAGGTTTGGATTCAGAGCTTCCCTCTCCTAGGTGGGTTGCCTACTATGGCTTGAAGGGACCCTCCTTCCCTTGCTGTGTTATCGATAGCTGGTATACCAACAATTGTAGCCCACACAATATGACAAAGGTAACGGCCAGGGCATAAGGATTCCAAGCGGCTCATCATGACCATCATGTTCTGGATCAAAGGCATACCACAACAGAGTACTGCTGTAGAACTGCAGTAACTCCTGTACGTACAGTACACAAATATAGCATTTGAGTATATCCAAGTGTTAATTGGTGTTGCCATAATATGCAGTGCCAGTAGGTGTAGAATATGCTATCATCTTGCAATATCCAGTTAAATATAACCTGTTATTGCTTCAAAGCTTGTGTGTGTGTGTATGTGTGTGTGCAGTAACAACTTTTATTGTTGGCAAGGCAAAATTGCAAAACGCAGTAAAACTAATCTCCTGCAGTATGTGCTATTCATATTAACTGTTGAGAATCTACACTGTCAATTGAGAAAGGCACACGTATTACAGCACAAAATTTAATACTTTGGAGCAGAACAAGCTCTGTTGGTGCAGGAACAACCAGAAGCGTGTTGCGTACATACAGCCGTTGAATAAGTGGTGCATGTAGTCCATGAAACAACAACAACAATTTGCATTTATATAGCACCTTTAACATAATAAAACATCCTAGGGTGCTTCATAGGAATGCCATCAGACTTCGAGCCAAAAAAGAGATGTTGGCCAGGGTTTTGCAATAGGAATAATGGTAAAGCTATCAGTGATCACCATTATTATGGAGTAAATCAGACAGCAACGTCTTAAGTTACATGTCCGCACATGCACCAGTAAACGTGGAAATCACGAAGCTGCTGTCCAAATTATCCTGCTCCTTTACAGGCTGCACTGTAACAGTACCTCAAATAGACTTAGCATTGAAATCCATGTAAGGGTGTGATTTTGCTAAACTTACCCACTAGTTACCCAATAAATGTGGCAGAAAAAAGTTAGGGCTGGTGCAAGTTAAATTTTAACTGCGTGACAATTCATAATTACTGCCAAACAGTCTCGCTGGCACTGAAATTTTAATTTGAAAAGGTGGAGTCTCATTCTTTCAGAATTTAATTAGTGTTAAAATATGTTTTGTTTTACTTTTCTTTTTATCTCTTTTACCACTATCTCTAATCCCATTTTTCTTTCCCTCTCTTTTGTTCATTTTCAGTACATGATTTAAATCTAATTTCCTGATTTAGATTTTGTGTGCCTCAGTGATATTCTTCCATCTGACTGGTTGAAGAGCCTGTTGCTGCCCTGCTCACAGACCTGAAACATTAATTCTGTTTCTCTCTCCACAGATGCTGCCAGACCTGCTGAGTATTTCCAGCACTTTCTGTTTTTATTACACACACCACAGATCCCCTGCAGAGGGATTGGATCAGACACATGATGACAGCAAGTTGCCACTCAAAAATACGCCAAAAGACTGGACAGCTGTCAGCAGAATGAACAACACTGGTTTTCTCTGCTGATCCCAAAGTCCAGGTCATCAGGGCAGGTGACCAAAAGTTTGGTCAAAGAGGTAGGACTTAAGAGCTGACTTACAGGAGGAGAGAGGGATAGACATGTGGAGAGGTTTCGGGAGGGAATGTCAGAGCTTAGGATCTAGGCAGCTGAATGTACGGACGACAATGGTGGAGCGATTAAAATTGGGGATGTGCAAGAGGCTGGAATTGGAGGAGGCTGTATGGCTGGAGGAGGTTACAGAGATAGGGAGGGGCAACACCATGGAGGGATTTGAAAATAAGGATGAGAATTTTTAAATTGAAACATTGCTTAACCAGGAGCCAATGTAGGTCAGCGATCACAAGGGTGATATGTGAGCAGGACTTGGTGCAAGTTCGGGTACAAGCAGCAGAGTTTTGGAGAAGTTAAAGTTTATAAAGGATTGCAAGTGGGAGGCCAGTTACAACAGCATTGGAATAGTTGAGTCTATGAGCAACAAAGGGGTTTCAGCAGCTGATGAGCTGAGGCAGGAGCACAGATGGGAAATGTTATTGAGGTGGAAGTATGCAACATTGATGATGCAGAGGATATGTGGTTGAAAACTCAGCTCAAGAGTCAAATAGGATGCCGAGATTGTGAACAATCTGGTTCAGCCTCACACAGCAGACCATAATACTGTGCTCCAACCTTTCCAGTTGGACTTCAATTGAACTCAGAAGAAAATGTTTATGTCATAAAGTTGAAGGTTATTTACAAAGTATATGTTATCGTGGGCCAATATATAGAGTTATTCATTAAAAGTAATTTGAGCATTTTGTTTAAGTGGCAAAATGCCACAATGGAGAGTCATCAAATGAGTGTGTGTGCCAGACTGAGTCGAATTTGGCATCATTCTTGTTCCTGGATCTCAATCGAAAGATGGAACTCACTTTCTAAAGAGAATTTGGTAATGTGCAACAGACAATAGATTCATTTGTTTCACCTTGGGATATAGATCACAGCTTCTAGCAACCATTGAAAGGAGTGAAATTGGTCTTGAGAAAAATGGGTGGTCGTAAACTGATGGCCCGTTTGAGACTTCAATGAAGAAATTGTGCAGGGATATAAAATGAGCTGCCAATTCACTATCGCCCATTTTGCATGATGCTCATGAAGCTTTGCTGCTCCCCATTCTGTACAACTGACAACTGGAAACTGTTGGCATCCGTTTGAATACAATACCAGTCAGCTTGGTGAGTTGGACAGGCAAGCTGTGCTCATGGTTGCCAGTGTCAGCTGTGGCTCAGTTAGTAGCATTCTCTTTGCCTCCGAATCAAAAAGTTGTGTGTTCAAGTGCCACTCCATCGACTTGACCATGAAATCTAGGCCAATACTCCAGTGCAGTGAAGCGTTGCACTGTCACCTTTTGGATGAGATATTAAACCGAGGTTCCAGTTACCCTCTCCAATGGACATAAATGATCCCATAGCACAAAATTGAAGAAGAGCGGGGAGTTCTTCTTGGTGTTTTGACCAATATTTATCCCTCAACTAACATCACTAAAAACAGATTATCTGGTCAATATTACATTGCTGTTTTGCAATCTTGTGTACGTATTGGCTGTCAAGTTTGGGAAGGGAGGGTAATCTTCAGGAATGCAAGGCTGTGGAACGAAATATTGAGAGCATTAGGGAAAGAGCTAACACACCAGTAGAGTTGGCAAGGCAGTAAAATAACAGATATCATTTTGACTTTTCATTTCCCATGCAACCTGTCCACATCTAAGTGGGAAGCAGTCAGGTCTACAAGTAGCTAGCTATCCAGCTGGTGACATCAGTGATATCATCTATTCAGGTATCAAGTTTTTAAATCTCTCACAAGTGGATTACCTCCATTTTGCACATTAGTCCATCTATCAAAGAGACTGAAGGACTTTACCCAATGAAAGGTACCTTGTGACCAGATGTCCAGCACCTAAATGTTTGAAGAGTGAAACTTCTGCATGTGTAACATTTTATCCAGGGTATTACTTCAAAATTACACCAAGGAAGTGGGATCAGAAGGCATAAATTAATAGTAAATTTAAATTGGATATCAGGGGAGAAAGCTTTACCTAAAAAATTATAAATGTTTGGAATAAGCTGCTAAAAAAGGTAAGAGGCAAAAATGTATAATTCAAAATACAATTATGCTGAGTATTCATGTACCAGAGGGTTAAGTCTGCATTGGGCTGAATGGCCATTTCTTATCCCCCATTTTTCTTAACTTCTTAGCTCTTGATAATTCATGTTCAAGTTATCCCATCTGTGTGCAGTGGAGATGTCAACACTTTTGATGAGATAACTCATTCTGTGGGGGTGTTATTTGATGGCAGAATAAATGAACAATGACAGACAGGAAAAGACCCTCAGGTCCATCCAGCCTGTTCACTGCAATACCTTGTATATCACACTCTCCACCCCAACCCAAAATTATGTCACCTTCTGGGCGAAGTGAAAATCCAGATAAAAACCCTGGCCAATTTGGGGGGAAAATTCTGGGAAATTCCTTTTCGACCTCTTAGGCAATCAAAACTAGTCCAGGACACCACTTTGGCATTGATAATTCTATATAAGAGGTGACTTCTGCCCCGGCCAGAACAGGTCAATCTCTCACTTCAACAAGAACTTCTATTTGCATAGCATTTTTAACGTAATAAAACATTCCAAAGTGTTTCACAAGAGCAAACGAGACACTGAGCCACATACAGAATTATTAGGTTAAAAAGGTAGATTTTAAGGAGCATCTTGAAGGAGGAAAGAGTTATAGAGGATTGCAGATGTTTAGGGAGAGAATTACAGAGCCTAGGGCCTTGGCAGCTGAAGAAATGGCCACCAATGATGGAACAATTATAAACAGGGATGCTTAAGAGGTCAGAATTACCGGAGTGCAGCTATCTCAGAAGATTGTAGGGCTGGAGGAGATTATTGAGATAGGCAGGGGCAAGGCCATGGAGGGATCTGAAAATAAGGATACCAATTTTAAAATCAAGGTGTTACTTAATCAAGATGCAATGTTGGTCAGTGAGCACAGGGGTGATGGGTGAACTGGACTACTGGACTTGGTGCAAGTTAGAACACGGGCAGCAGAGATTTGGCAGGCATTGAAATAGTCAAGTCTAAAGGTAACAAAGGCATAGATGAGGTTTTCAGCAGTGGATGAGCTGAGGCAGGGACAGAGTGAGGCAATATTATGGAGGCACAAGTCGGCAGTCTTAGTGATGGCATGGATGTGTGGTTGGGAGCTCACTTAGGGGCATCAAGGAGCACTAGAAAAATTGAAGTCAATGGGAATCAGGGGGACAAATCTCCACTGGTTGGAGTCATTCCTAGCACAAAGGAAGATAGTTGTGTTTGTTGGAGGTTTGACATCTAAGCCCCAGGATATCGCTGCAGAAGTTCCTCAGGATAGTGTCCGAGGCCCAACCATCTTCAGCCACTTTATCAATGACCTTCCCTCCATCATAAGGTCAGAAGTGGGGATGTTCGCTGACGAATGCAGGGCGTTCAGTACCATTTACGACTCCTCAGATACTGAAGCAGTCTGTGCCCACATGTAGCAATTCTTGGACAATATTCAGGCTTGGGCTGATAAGTGGCAAGTAACATTCGGGCCACACAAGTGCCAGGCAATGACCATCTCCAACAAGAGAGAATCTAACCATCTCCTCCTGACATTCAACTGCATTACCATCGCTGAATTCCACACCATCAACATCCTTGGGGCTACCAGTGACTGGAAATTGAACTGAACCAGCTATATAAATACTGTGGCTACAAGAACATGTCAGAGGCTGGGAATTCTGCAGCGAGTAACTCACCTCCTGACTCCCAAAGCCTGTCCATCATCTACAAAGCACAAGTCAGGAGCCTGATAGAATACTCTTCACTTGTCTGGATGAGTGCAGCTCCAACAACATGCAAGAAACTTGACACCATCCAGGACAAAACAGCCCGCTTAATTGGCACCCCATTCACCACCTTCAACATTCACTCCCTGCACCAATGGTACACAATGGCAGCAGTGTGTACCATATACAAGATGCATCGCAGCAACTCACAAAGCCTCCTTAGATAACACATTCCAAACCAACAACCTCTACCACCTAGAAGGACAAGGGCAGCAGATGCATGGGAAGACCACCACTTGCAAGTTCCCCTCCAAACCACACACCATCCTGACTTGGAACTATATAGCTGTTCCTTCACTGTCGCTCGGTCAAAAACCTCGTACTCCCTTCCTAAGCACTGTGAATGTACCTACACCCCAAGGACTGCAGCAGTTCAAGAAGGCATCTCACCACCACCTTCTCAAGGGCAATTAGGGATGGGCGATAAAATGCTGGCCTACATCCCATGAACAAATTAAAAAATTTACGGTATTTAAGCAAACATCCCATGAACAAATTTTAAAAATTACGGTATTTAAGCCAACCCTGGGCATTGAGCAGTTTTATTATTGAAACATTAAGCTTTGTTTTGGCTTGAAATTCTCTGGAGCTTCTGGAATTCCACAGGTTAAAGCAAACAGACTACTGTTTAAAACAGCCTGTTGTTTAATTCAGCACTGATGCTGATTGAATATTAAGTTACAACATCCATCAAACTAAATGAATTTCTGTCAGTACAGAATGCTTTGGCTTTGATCATAGAGTAACACACCATCTAGTGGAGGAACATTTCCACAGGAGAGGACTGCAGTGTTTTTTGTGGAGCATTTGATTACTTACAGATTTTCCAGTGTTTACTGCATTTATTTTTAAACAGAGCTCCTAGTGTTTGATGTATCTGGTCACTGGCAGCCATCAAAGTTTATTTTACCGAGTAATTGATGATCCCTGGTGTTGACTGAATTATTTGCATAGTTCTTCTTCTTTGGCCTCCTTGTCTCGAGAGACAATGGGTAAGCGTCTGGAGGTGGTCAGTGGTTTGTGGAGCAGCGCCTGGAGTGGCTATAAAGGCCAATACTAGTGTGACAGACTCTTCCACAGCTGCTGCAGAAAAAATTGGTTGCCGGGGCTGTTACACAGTTGGCTCTCTCCTTGTGCTTCTGTCTTTTTTCCTGCTAACTGCTAAGTCTCTTCGACTCGCCACACTTTAGCCCCGCCTTTATGGCTGCCCGCCAGCTCTGGCGATCACTGGCAACTGACTCCCACGACTTGTGGTCAATGTTACAGGACTTCATGTCGCGTTTGCAAACGTCTTTAAAGCGGAGACATGGACGGCCGGTAGGTCTGATACCAGTGGCGAGCTCGCTGTACATTGTGTCCTTGGGGATCCTGCCATCTTCCATGCAGCTCACATGGCCAAGCCATCTCAAGCGTCGCTGACTCAGTAGTGTGTATAAGCTGGGGATGTTGGCCGCCTCGAGGACTACTGTGTTGGAAATGCGGTCCTGCCACCTGATGCCAAGGATTCTTCAGAGGCAGCGAAGATGGAATGAATTGAGACGTCGCTCTTGGCTGACATACGTTGTCCAGGCCTCGCTGCCGTAGAGCAAGATACTGAGGACACAGGCTTGATACATTCGGACTTTTGTGTTCCGTGTCAGTGTGCCATTTTCCCACACTCTCTTGGCCAGTCTGGACACAGCAGTGGAAGCCTTTCCCATGCGCTTGTTGATTTCTGCATCGAGAGACAGGTTACTGGTGATAGTTGAGCCTAGGTAGGTGAACTCTTGAACCACTTCCAGAGTATGGTCGCCGATATTGATGGATGGAGCATTTCTGATGTCCTGTCCCATGATGTTCGTTTTCTTGAGGCTGATGGTTAGGCCAAATTCGTTGCAGGCAGCCGCAAACCTGTCGATGAGACTCTGCAGACACTCTTCAGTGTGAGATGTTAATGCAGCATCGTCAGCAAAGAGGAGTTCCCTGATGAGGACTTTCCGTACTTTGGTCTTCGCTCTTAGGTGGGCAAGGTTGAACAGCCTGCCACCTGATCTTGTGTGGAGGAAAATTCCTTCTTCTGAAGACTTGAACGCATGTGAGAGCAGCAGGGAGAAGAAAATCAAAAACAGTGTAGGTGCGAGAACACAGCCCTGTTTCATGCCACTCAGGATAGGAAAGGGGTCTGATGAGGCGACGCGAGGCTGAATTGTGCCTTTCATATTTTCATGGAATGAGGTGATGATACTTAGTAGCTTTAGTGGACATCCAATCTTTTCTTGTAGTCTGAAGAGACCACGTCTGCTGACGAGGTCAAAGGCTTTGGTGAGATCAATGAAAGCAATGTAGAGGGGCATCTGTTGTTTGCAGCATTTCTCCTGTAGCTGACGAAGGGAGAACAGCATGTCAATGGTCGATCTCTCTGCTCGAAAGCCACACTGTGCCTCAGGGTAGACATGCTCAGCCAGCTTCTGGAGCCTGTTTAAAGCGACTCGAGCGAAGACTTTCCCCACTATGCTGAGCAGGGAGATTCCACGGTAGTTGTTGCAGTCACCGCGGTCACCTTTGTTTTTATAGAGGGTGATGATATTGGCATTACGCATGTCCTGTGGTACTGCTCCCTCGTCCCAGCACAGGCAAAGCAGCTCATAGAGTGCTGAGAGTATGGCAGACTTAGCACTCTTGATTATTTCAGGGGTAATGCTGTCCTTCCCAGGGGCTTTTCCGCTGGCTAGAGAATCAATGGCATCACTGAGTTCCAATTTTGTTGGCTGTACATCCAGCTCATCCATGACTGGCAGAGACTGGGCTGCATTGAGGGCGGTCTCAGTGACAATATTTCATGTCACTGATGTTTGCATAGTAACTGTTGTGTAATGCATCCGGTTATTGGCAGCCAACCAAAACCAGTGACCCTAATCTGTTGTATTCAGATTTTATGTCCCACCCTATTCCTATCATTGCTACATCAGGTACTGAGGCTTCGGCTCTGACATCTTACTGAAAGACAGCAGACTTAGCTTTATCCTGTATCTAACCAATACTATGGATGGAGCCTTTGGTTTCTGTGAGGACAAGCACAACTTGCATTTGCCTATGCCCTTAACATGTAAAAATGGCCCAAGGTGCTTCATAGAAGTGCAAAGAAAATGGTCAGCAAGCTAAAGTCGGAGATATAAGTGGGGTAACCAAAAGCTTTACCAAACAGCTGGCTTTAAGGAGAGTCTTAAAAGAGCAGAGACAGAAGAATTTACAGAAGGAATTCTAGACTGGAGTCAAGGTGCCACCAGAAGTGGGGTAGAGAGGAAGGGGATGAACAAGAGGCCAGTCAGAGGAACTAAGAATTCTAAGGGGAACTCTAGTGTTGCTGGAGGAGGTTAGGGTTTGGTGGGGGCGGGGGGGTGGTGTGGGGAGGGGGAGCGGTGGGTGGGTAAGGCGGAGTGGGTGTGAGGCCCTGGAGGAATTTAAAACAGGGATGATAATTTTGAATTTGAGATGTTGGGAAACCAGAAGCCAATATAGGCCAGCGAAGAGAGCATTGCAATAGACAAATCATGGAGGTGACAAAGGCATGGATGAGGAGTTCAGTGGAAAATAGGCTAAGTTAAACACAGGCATGTGATGTTATGGAGGTGAAATTAGGTGGTCTTTGTAGTAGAGAAGATATGGGGCTGGAAGCTCACCATTAAATAGGACACTAAGTTTGAAAACAGTCTCGTTCAGTCTGAGATGATGGCTGATGAAAGAAATGGAGTTTGTGGCAAGAGTAGAGTTTGTGATGGGTGACATGAGAACATTGATTCTGCTGCAAATTATGTCCTAGGTTTGGGGGCATTTCAATAGAAGTATTTAAAACACTATACAAAATAGTAATAAACTTATGATTATTAGTTAGAAAGATTGAGCACTTTTAAACTGCTCCAAATCTCCATGTGGTGCTCAGCTGTTACTGAGGTAGTTGCTATTTAACACCTAGCCAGCGGAGACAGTAAGGTATTGAGTAAAAGCTTTAGGTTAAGTGCCAGGTACCCAGGACCTGGTGTACCAACTCCAGCACCTGGTATTTCAGCTACAACTGGTATGAACCAATGCCAGATTTCTAATCTCTGTTGATTGCAGTGTTACTCACCAATCACCTATAGGTGATTTGTGAAAAATGTGACATAAAAATGGAAAGAATCTGTAAAATAAATTAAAAATGGATATTAGATGACCAGTGACAGCTAACACCAGTAGGATTCAGAACAGCAGACATTTGGCATTTGGTTGTAGCACAATTGCATCAGAGGAAACTAGAAAGGAAAATAACCGCAGGGGAGAAACTTCAGACGTTGAGTCATGGAGAGCTTAGGTCTTTGGCAAGAATACGTGCTTCTATTCTTGCTTAAGGTACCCAAAGCATTTTTTTCTTAATTGTTGCCTATCTCTTTGACCAAGATTTTGACCATCTGGCCTAATATTGCCTTAAGTGTCTCAGTGTCAAATTTTGCTCCATAACGTTCCCATGAACTACTTTGGGATGTTTTATTCTGTTAAAGGCATTACATAAATACAAACTGTTATTATTGCTACTATTCCAACAAAGGGAATTTGCAGTACCTTTATTCATTTAGGGTCTTTCCACACGATTTTGTATTGCTGAAAATAGAGACATATTATCAAAGCTTTTCGTCTTGCACTCATCAGGACAATCAGAAAGAATACCAATGTAAGGGAAAACAACAACTTTATACTGTATGAGAGTGCTGATTGGTTGGCAAGTGAACTCTGATCAGTAGAGGCATTGCCATGGAGAATGTACCAGTTTACGGTGACTGACTGCCATGCTTTGTTTGAAATTTAAACCAGGCAGCTTGACTCTGATTGGTCAAGGCATTGCCCTGAGGAATGAACCAGCGAATGGCTGTTACTTATTTTGCTTAGCTGAAACAGGCGCAATATTTGAAACCGTATACTTTCTGTCTGCAAAGAACAGGGCCCTGTTATTAATATATGTAGCTTCCAGTACATGCAAATGCACCACACTGGGAGCTCTACTGACAATCTTAATTGGGTGTCAGCATAATTCTTAGCACACTGAGGATTATTTAGCAAATGTTGTCCAATCGTGGAATCACATCTAATGTTGGACACTGTGTTTTGAGATTTGCAAGCATGGGCTGGTTGGATACGGCCTGCTTGTAAACAGCAGAAGAGACATGCTGTTTGATACGATCCGCCAGTCTTTGGGACATACGGCCTATAAACCTAGCATCACACTGGCATTGAAATTCATATATCACATTACTCATTTGTGTGATAGGCAGGACATCTTTTTGCCTTGTGGCAGCATCCTATTAATGGCGAACACCACACGTGTTGCTACTGCTTAGTAGCAGCATTAAACAGCTCGCTTTACCTGCTACTCAAATGTTTGGGATATATTACCCTTCTGGGGTAATTTGAGGTAGACTGGGCACTTTTTAGGGCCAAACATGACGGCCTTAAGCCCGTGCATAAGTTTGTGTGAAATACAGCGAGAAATGATCTGATATAAAAGCAAAATACTGCGGATGCTGGAAATCTGAAATAAAAACAAGAAATGCTGGAACCACTCAACAGGTCTGGCAGCATCTGTGGACAGAGAAGCAGAGTTAACGTTTCGGGTCAGTGACCCTTCTTCGGAACTGACAAATATTAGAAATGTCACAGGTTATAAGCAAGTAAGATGGGGGTGGGGCAAGAGATAACAAAGGAGAAGGTGTAGATTGGACAAGGCCACATAGCTAACCAAAAGGTCATGGAGCAAAGGCAAACAATATGTTAATGGTGTGTTGAAAGACAAAGCATTAGTACAGATAAGGTGTTAACGGACTGAATATTGAACAGCAGCAAGTGCAAACATGAAAAAAAACAGTAGGTAAGCAAACTGAACAAGCTAAGATGAAATGAAATAAATGCAAAATAAAGGTTGTAAAAAATGTGTAAAAAAGAAAAAACTAAAAATGAAAGTAAAATGGGGTCTGTCATGCTCTGAAATTATTGAACTCAATGTTCAGTCCAGCAGGCTGTAGTGTTCCTAATCAGTAAATGAGATGCTGTTCCTCGAGCTTGTGTTGATGTTCACTGGAACACTGCAGCAATCCCAGGACAGAGATGTGAGCATGAGAGCAGGGGGGAGTGTTGAAATGGCAAGCTCAGGGTCCTGCTTGCAGCCTGAGTGGAGGTGTTCCGCAAAGCGGTCACCCAGTCTGCGCTTGGTCTCCCCAATGTAGAGGAGACCACATTGTGAGCAGCGAATACAGTATACTACATTGAAAGAAGTACAAGTAAATCGCTGCTTCACCTGAAAGGAGTGTTTGGGGCCTGGGATAGTGAGGAGAGGAGGTAATGGTCTGATCCGGGTAGTCATAGTCACATGGGATGTCTTTGATTAGCCCTATTTCAGCATCAAGCTTGCATGGTGAGCAAAGAAATGTGTCTTTGAGGGAATGATACCTAACCTCCTACCTCTTGCACATTTCCTATATGTTGATATGTTTGCTATTTTTGAATCTGCAGCTGCATGCAATAATTTCCTCACGTATCTGAATGAGCTTCATCCTGCGCTCAAATTTACCTTTGAAATGGAGCAGTCAGTGAACTCCCTTTCCTTGACATACTATTTGAGAAATCTGCTAAGGGGTTCTCTACCATGGTCTACCGCAAATTTACCTTCACTGGTCAATACACGCATTGGGATTCTTACAGTTCCACGCGCTATAAGATTGGCCTTGTCGGCAACCTCATAAATAGGGCCTGAGCCATTTGCTCACCATGCAAGCTAGATGCTGAAATAGGGTGAATCAAAGACATCCTGCATGACAATGGCTACCCAGATCAGATCATTTCTCGCTGTATATTGTGCATTTTCATCACTTTCAGCCCTGATAAATGCCCAGTCTACCTCAAATTACCCTGGAAGGGTAATGTTTCCCAAAAATGTGAGCAACAGATAAAGCTAGCTGTTTCACGCTGCTACTATGCAGTAGCAACAGGTGTGGCATTCGCCACTAACAGGATGTTGCCATCAAGCCAAAAGGATGTCCTGCCTATCACACAAATGAGTAATGTGATATATGAATTTCGATGCCAGTGTGATACTAGGTATACAGGCCGTATGTCCCAAAGACTGGCGGATCTGATCAAACACTCCTTTCAGGTGAAGCAGCGATTTACTTGTACTTCTTTCAATGTAGTATACTATATTCGCTGCTCACAATGTGGTCTCCTCTGCATTGGGGAGACCAAACGCAGACTGGGTGACCGCTTTGCAGAACACCTCCGCTCAGTCCGCAAGCAGGACCCTGAGCTTCTGGTTGCTTGCCATTTCAACACTCCCCCCTGCTCACATCTCTATCATGGGCTTGTTGCAGTGTTCCAGTGAACATCAGCGCAAGCTTGAGGAACAGCATCTCATTTACCGATTAGGCACACTGCAGCCTGCCGGACTGAACATTGAGTTCAATAATTTCAGAGCATGACAGGCCCCCCATTTTACTTACATTTTAAGTTATTTTTTCTTTTTCTTTGTTACATTTTTAACATTTTTTTGGTATGTTTATTTTATTTCATCTTAGTTTGTTCAGTTTGCTTACCCACTGTTTTTTTCATGTCTGTACTTGCTGCTGTTCAATTTTCAGTCCGTTAACACCTTATCTGTACTAATGCTTTGTCTTTCAACAGACCATTAACATATTGTTTGCCTTTGCTCCATGACCTTCTGGTCAGCTATTCTGTGGCCTTGTCCAATCTACACCTTCTCCTTTGTTATCTCTTGCCCCACCCCCATCTTACTTGCTTATAACCTGTGACATTTCTAATATTTGTCAGTTCCGAAGAAGGGTCACTGACCCGAAACGTTAACTCTGCTTCTCTCTCCACAGATGCTGCCAGACCTGCTGAGTATTTCAAGCATTTCTTGTTTTTATTTGCTAAATAATGCGCAGTGTGCTAAGAATTACGCTGACAACCAATTTCAGATTGTTAGTAGGGCTCGCAGTGTGGCACATTTGCGCACAGAACCATAGAAAAATTATGGCACAGAAGGAGGCCATTCAGCTCGCCATGTCCATGCTGGCCAAAGAAACTAGCCGCCCAATCTAATACCACCTTCCAGCATCTGGTCCATAACCATGCAGGTTACAACACTTCCGGCGCATGTCCAGGTATCTTTTACAAGAATTGAGGGTTTCTGCCATCACCACCATTCCTCGCAGTGAATTCCAGACACCCTAGCAACATTCTTGTACATCTGCTCCTTTTTAACTACAATGTCTGCAACAACCCTCTCCTTTGTGAATACAGAGACAAAAAACCCATTAAGAACCCTGCCCACATCTTCTGCATCCATGTACAAATTCCCTTGTACATCTCTGATAGGCCCTACCCTTTCCTTGGTTATCCTCTGGCTCTTAATGCACTAACAAAACATCTTCGGGTTTTCTTTGATTTTGCCTGCCAATAACTTTTCATGTCCTCTCTTTGCTTTTCTAATTTCCTTTTTTACTTCACCCCTGCACTTTGTATACCTCTCTAGGCTTTCTAAAGTATTAAGATATTTGTGATCGTCATAAGCTTTCTTTTTCTGCTTTAACTTACCCTGTACTGGAAGCTATTAACCCACAGGGCCCTGTTCTTTGCAGACAGAAAGAATATGTACAAACCTTGCACCGGTTTCAGCTAAACAAAATTAGTGACAGCCATTCACTGGCTCATTCCTTAGGGCAATGCCTTGACCAGAGTCAAGTGCCTGGTTTAAATTTCAAACAAAGCTTGACAGTTAACTGTCAGTCACTGTCAACTGGTGCCTTCCCCATGGCAGCACCTCAACCAATCAGAGTTCACTTGCCAGCCAATCAGCACTCTCTTCTCATACAGTATAAAGATGTTGTTTTCCCTTACATTGGTATTCTTTCAGGTTGTCCTGATAATTGCAAGACGAAAAACCTCGACAACATATCTCTATTTTCAGCAATACTCAAATTCTGTAATACCAAACGACTATTTGTACTCCATTTTGTGTTCCAAGTGATTATTGTTTGCTCTCTCGGTTCTCCGTCTGGTAGTGAAGGGTACGTTCACAGCCAAGTAATTCCCATTCAATGTCTCATCCCATTTCGGGGCATTAAAACATCATGAAATGGTGTTTATTCAGTTGTGTATCCGGATGTGTTTTCTGGATAATAATTTTAAAATGTCATAAAAATGAATTTAATAAAACTCAGCTGAAATTCTCAGTGGTTCATTTTCCTTTGCCTCAAATCCCGTCAGATTTCTAAGGTTATCCGTAATTTATTCATTTGTGACAAATGGATGCAGGAAATACAGCACAAGTGTAGTGCGTCTGAAGTGTGGCATGGCAGACTGGTCAGTAAAATGAAAGCCCATGGGATACAGGGGGATGTGGCAGGTTAATTCCAAAATTGGCTGAGTGACAGGAAGCAAAGGGCAGTGATCAACAGATGTTTTTGTGAATGGAAAGCTGTTTCCAGTGGCAGCCACAGGGCTCAGTGTTGGGTTCCTTGCTATTTGTGGTATATATTAATGATTTGGACTTAAATGTGAGAGGCATGATTGGCAGATTTGCTGATGACACAAAAATTGGTCCCTAAAAGGTGGCAGGACGGGTAGATAAAGTGGTGAAGGCGTCATATGGAATGCTTTCCTTTATTGGCCGAGGTATAGAATACAAAAGCAGGGATGTAATGCTGGAACTGTATAAAATGCTGGTGCGGCCACAGTTGGAGTATTGTGTACAGTTCTGGTCACCACACTACAGGAAGGACATAGTTGCTAAATTCGGAGAATTAAATTCGGAGGCTAGTTTTCAGCCGGCACGGACACAACGGGCTGAATAGCCCCCTTCTGTGCTGTAATTCTTCTACGGTTCTATGTGTGCTCTCTGTAAACTTATCGCAGCTTCAAATTATAGCTGAAGGCGATTCTAATTAGTCTAAACAGAAGAGGTCAGTCAGCATTCACACCACAAACAAGCAGGAATCCCTGGTAATGTTAATGTCAGCATTTCATGAACTGGATTCAAATTAACTTTGCTGCAACTAAAGCTTACAAACAGCATGTAAACAGATAGAACACAATGAATATGATTTTATCAAGTTCCATCTTGAGCATATATAACATAAGTGCACTTATTATAGGACTGAATAGTGGAACACAGGAACTACTGCATGCACTGAATTGAATGTTATAAACTAACAGATTGAGATCATGCTAAATTGCAATAGAACTCACAAAATATCAAACTGGATACAATGACACAAACTAATACAATTGCCTGAAGCAATTAATGGGCTTCAAATGGATATAATTTACATTTTTTCCATTTCTATCTTGCAATTTTTAACGCTGATTTTTTTCCCTTACCCCCCTATTCTTCTCAAAGCTTTCACACGTATGATTCCAGAGTTCCTGACAATCTTATTCTCCTTCAAGGGAAAGGAACATTCGGAAGGCGGGTGGGGGTGTATTAATGAGCGGCCAATCTGCTACTGCCCATTTTCCACCATCACTGAAACTTAAAATCAGCCCTGTAGAATCTGCTAAAGATAATTGTACAGCTAAGAGGTGGCTGAAGTTACAAAGATATGAGGCAATAGAGGTAAGCCACAATGGAGTAAGTGACATAATACCTAATTGCTATTCATAACACCATTAAAGACGTAGTTTAAAATTATTGCATTGCAACAAAAACCATATCCCAGGTTCTTTTTGTTTCTCCCCTTCGCCCACTTGACAACTGACTCATATTGTGATATGGTTCCATAGCTGCAATCTCCAGTAGTTTAGTTTAGATTAGTTTAGTTACCTGACTCAACTGGCCATTCTTAATATATAGACCTCAGCTGTGACTGCTGACAAGCTATTTGACCATAGAGGCCATCACAGCTGAGCCCAATCATATCCTCATTGACATCAACCAAATTTTCACCATGTCATTGGAACCCTGATTATTTTCTCCCCATCCATTGCCCATGGACCTTGCAGCTGATCAAAGAACAAATCAAATTACTTTTGATAGATCTTTTGGCCGATATCTATATTTCAGCATTAAACTGAGCACCAATGATTGGAAATAACTTTGTAACATAAATTTATAAAAAATAAACAGAACTATACAGCAGCATTTTCTGTATTTGAAACAGCTATAGCAATACATTTTCATCAGAGGCTTGTGAGAAGCCAGAGCTTCAGGTTTCTAAATGCATCACCATCAGCTGAAAAGCCTCACCAGCTAGCATGCTGTAGCTTGCAGAATGCAAAAGAGCCTACTTTTATTTTACTACAGACAGTAAGAACAGCCATTCATGAGCATTCCAGAACTTGCTGCTTGTAACCTCAACTGAAGGGTATGAAGAATGAAAAACCCTCGGGAAAAATATTGAAAGCACCCAGAATTTATTCTTTTTGTATAAAACATCAAGCAAGACAAGGTAAACCATTACTACCTTTTCCTTGAACCAACTTCAAAAGCAAACAGATGTATAACCCTGCAAAAACAGTCCACAAGTGCAATGAGAAATGAACAGATACAGCTGGAGAATAAAGGTGAGTGAAGAAAGTGGGAGCAGTAGGTACCATATGGCCCCTCAAGCCTGATCTGCAATTCAATAAGGTCATGGCTGATCATCTACCTCAACTTTACATTTCCACCCCATCCCCATATCCTATGATCCCTTAGTGTCCAAAAACTATCAATCTCAAGCTTGAATATACGCAATGACTGAGCATCCACAGCCCTCTAGGGTAGAGAATTCTAAAGATTTACAATCCAAAGAAGACATTTTTCATCTCAGTTCTAAATGGCTGACCCCTTAACCTGAGACTATGATACCTAGTTCTAGACTATCCAACCAGGGGAAACAGCCTCTCAACATCTATCCTGCCAAGCCCTTTAACAATTTTATACGTTTCAATGAGATTACCTATCATTCTTCTAAACTCCAGAGAATACAGGCTCATTCTTCTCATGACTCAATGGCAATTACTCAAAGTGGCCCACTATGTCATGTATTTTAAATGATAGGCTAGCTGCATTTCTCTAATTTATATTCAGAACTCAAACATGTCTCAAACAATAGCACTTTCTGGAAATATTGTTATCCAAGTTAGAAGGTAGGTTCTTAAGAAAACTCCGGAATTTGAACATTGCACTTTTGGTAACACCATCTGACTTGGAACTATATCACCGTTCCTTCACTGTTGCTGGGTCAAAATCCTGGAACTCCCTTCCTAACAGCACTGTGGCTGTACCTACACCATATAGACTGCAGCGGTTCAACAAGGCAGCTCATCACCACCTTCTCAAGGGTAATTAGTGATAGGCAATAAATGCTGGTCTAGCCAGCAACGTCCACATCCCGTGAAAGAATAAAAGAAAAACACCAAATATTATTGCAAAAATATTTGAAGGGGAATGATGCAAACTACTTTTATCTTTTCTGATGTTTTATATTTCTCGACCTTTACAATAAAAAACCACATCAACAGTTATAGAGTCATACAGAGTTGGAGAATTATGGTAGAGGTGTTCATACGACACAGAGGTTCAAGTACTTACAAAGGCATGAAATATAAGGAAACCAATTTATTTATTTATCAGCACAGGACTAAATATATTGGGGTAGAGAATTCACCAAAATTGGCTAAACAAATGCAGAAGTTCAAGGAAATTCAAATGTAAGATATATACAGTGCAAATCGCGAGAAGAATTGGGCGTATAAAAGTTACACACACACCTTGCTCTCACCCAAATTTCTGCAATCTTTTAAACCACATAATTTGTTTGCATCCAGATTACATGTGTATCTGCGTGTAAATGTAGAGGAAACTCAAGGCTCCCATCCCAAATGCTGCAGCAGTGCAGTTAGTGATGACTACCCCATTCCAAATACTGCATGAATACAGTTAATGATCCCTACCCAATCCTGAATATTATAGTACAAATAATAATTTTCCATGTACATGAATACATATTCGCCCTATGCCTGAGCTTTTCTGTTAGTTAACCCAGGGGGTTCTAGTGTAACTTTTCTAAGTAGTTCAAATTACAGTAACATACATTATTCTATCCAATTTTTTAAAAATGCAAATAGTAGCAATCTGAAATAAAAGCAAGATACACAGTTCAGACAGCAACTGCAAAGAATTTAACACTTCATAGAACTGATTCCAAATAGGAACTTGTTGATCATGTCATCAGGTGGGCAAGACAGAAAAAACATTTCGCCGTGTCTCGAGTTACAGCACACTCAGAACTGCAGCAACCTTACTAATTAAATATGAAACTTAAGACTAATGCAAGGAGAAAAAGGCTGAAAGCAGCTGCTTTAAGAGTTACTAAGACAGGCATTTATTTATTGCATATATGAGAATAGAAGAAAATAATTATAGATGCATTTAAACAAATTATAAATGAAGGCATTTTCAAGGAGGCAACAGTCCAAACAACTACATGAGAAGCACTTTGTTTTCCATTCAATAAGAGGCTAATAATTATCGGAATTAAAACTTTTCATTATGTTCACAAAGAATCCAGCTGGCGTTGCTCTGTAATTTGGTTCCATTGATTTGACCGTCAAAATAGCTCTTTGATTTCAGGTTGGTGATTTCTGAAAGGGAATGAAATTTAATAGGTATTACAAAGTTCATTTACAACAGTACAATTTAAAACTATTGTGAAAGTAGCAAATGAGCAGAAGTACTTTACAGCTGCACAGTCAAGGACTTTGTTTTGAAGAGGGAACTAGACGACATTATTGTCCTTTCTTATGGGGCTGAAGGTGAATTCTGCCAAGATTTATCAGAAATTTCAGCACAGGAGGAGGCAATTTCAGTCAATCATGCCTACTCCACTGCTAGCTCCATACTGATGTCTACTCTCATTTTTTTGCTCTTTCTCCATCTCTTGTAATATTTTTCTTCTTTAAGTACTCATTTAACTCCTTCTTAAATGTTGCGATTGACTTGATTTCAATAGCATGTATGAAACAGCAGTGGTTATGATATTGGACTAGCATCTCAGGTCACAAGTTCAAACCTCACCATGGAAAATTGTGAAACTGAATTCAAGAAATCTGATATAAAACCAAAAAGTGCTGGAAATACTCAGCAGGTCTGGCAGCATCTGGGGAGAGAGCAGCAAAGTTAACGTTTCAGGTCAGCGACCTTTCATCAAGAAATCTGGTAATTTGCAGACTAACACCAGGAACAAAAAAGGCCATTAAAGCTGCCAGAATATCATTGAACAGCCAATTGGTTCATTAGTACCCTTCAGGAAGGAAACCTAATCAATCCTGCCCAGTCAGGCCAACACATATCTCAGGTTCCACATTATGCAACCTAGCAAGTCACTCAGCTGTACACAACCAATCGCAATGAAGGCAGTCTATTACTTTCTTGGGGCAACTGGGAACAAGCAACTAAACTGACCTACCTAGCTGTGCACATCCGGAGGACAAGTTTAAAAACATCATACTCAAATGCTAAACAAAACCTACATATGACGATACCTAGCTCTACCTCCACTACCTCTCTTAACCCATCCACTGTCTCTGATTGGTCATGCCGCTTGTCTGACATCCAGTACTGAATGAGCAGAACTTTCCTCCAACTAAATATTGGGAAGACCGAAGCCATTGCCCTCAGTCCCTGACACAAACTCCGCTCCCTAGCTACTAACTCCATCCCTCTCCCTGGCAACTGTCTGAGGCTCAACCAGACCATTCGCAACCTTGGAATTTGACCCCGAGATGAACTTCTAACTACACATCCACTCCATCACCAAGACTGTCTACTTTCACTTCCATAACATTGCCTGGTTCTGTCTCTTCTCAGCTGCTGAAACCTTCATCCATATTTTTGTTACCTCTAGACTGGTTAACAAAATGGGCAGACAAGTGGCAGATGGAATTTAATATAGATAAGTGTGAGGTGATGCATTTTGGCAAAAGGGATAGGGTGAGGCAATATCGACTTAATGGCACGATTCTAAAGAGTACAGGAACAGAGGGACCTGGGGGTGCATGCTCATCGATTTCTGAAGCTGGCAGTACATACTGAGACTGTGGTTAGAAAACATATGGGAACTTGGGCTTCATAAATAGAGGCAAAGAGTACAAAAGCAGAGAAGTTATGCTGAACCTTTATAAAGCTCTGGTTAGGCCCCAACCAGAGTACTGCATCCAGTTCTGGACACCACACTTTAGAAAGGATGCAAGGGTGCCTGAGAAGGTGCAGAGGAGATTTACCAGAATGGTTTCAGGGATGGGGGATTTTATTTATGTTAGGTTGGAAAAGCTAGGATTGTTCTCCCTGGAGCAAAGGAGATTTGTTAGATATGTACAAGATTATGACAGGCTTAGATGAGTTAAGACAAGGAAAAACTGTTCCCATTAACTGATGGCACAAGGACTAGTGGACACAGATTGAAGGTTTTGGGAAAGAGATGCAGGGGGAATGTGAGAAAGAACTTTTTTACACAGCGAGCAGTAATGAACTGGAACTCGCTGCCTACAAGGGTGGTGGAAGTGGAGACAATCAATTATTTCAAAAGGAAACTGATGGGCACTTGAAGGAAATAAACTTGCAGGGCTAAGGGGATCGAGCAGGGGAGTGGGACCGACTGGATTACTCTGTGGGGAGCTGGCAATGCACTTGATGGACCAAATGGCCTCCTTCTATATATATATATATATATATATATATATATATATGACTCTAATTCGAAGGCTTTCTTGACCAGCCTCCCAACTTCCACCCTATATAAACATGAGATCATTCAAATGCTATGCTGCCTGTATCCTAACTCGCATCAAATCCTGTTCACTCATCACCCCTGTGCTCGCTGACACACATTGTGCCTGGTCTGGTAACACCTCAATTTAAAAATTTGCATTCTTGTTTACAAATCCCTCCATGGCCTCACCCCTCACTATCTTTGTAACCTCCTCCAGCCCTACAACCCTCCAAGATATCTGCACTCCTCCAATTCTAGCCTCTTGAGCATTCCTAATCTTAATCGCTTTACCACTGGCAGTTGTGGCTGCAGCTACCTAGGCCCGAATTTTGGAATTCCCTCCCCAACTCCTCTTCCTCTCTCTCCTCCTTTAAGTTGTTCCTTAAATGGTTTGGTGACAAATTTTGTTTGATAATGCTTCTATGAAGTGCCTTGAGACATTTTACTATGGTAAAGGCACTATATATAACTATATAAATTGCTTCTACCAATTCACCATGTTACGACCAGGTGAGAAAGAGGTCTAGGGTTCCCTTTCAGCCTTCGCCTGGTCTTACTGTAACAGGGTTTAATTTTAAATACCCCTTGGTGAATCCTTGTTCACCACTTTCCAATTATAAGACAAAGAAACCAGCACAAACAGGTCTTCTTAGGTTTAAAGAAAAAAGATTGAAATTTATTAAACTTAAACTCTAATTCGGTTAATGCCTACGGATACATACCGCGCCCACGCTAGCATGTACACGTGATACACACATGCAGATAGAGACAGAAAAGAGCAGAAGAAAATAAAGTGGAAAAGTTTGAGACCATATCTGAAGAGTTTTTGTTACGATTCTTCGAGCTCACTGTACAGTCATTGATTGTAGGTAGATCTTGCTTTTCGTTGGTGCCCAGTAATCTTCCCAAGTTCACTGTAGGAGACTTTTCTCTCTTGGGGTTCATGTGTCTTCAGTGGGTTTTGGAGCTCCGTGAGAAACAGAAGGGAGCAGACAGGAAAGGCTGTGGTGAGCCAGCCAGGAGAGGTCTTTTTAATCCAGCAGTAAACAGCTTTCCGCTGGCTCTCAGTTCAAAACTGTACAATTCAGAAAAAAAAAAGATTGCCAAGCAGGTTAGTCTTGTGACTAACTGGTTTGACCATGTCTGTTTGTGGATTGTATTGGAGCAGGGGATAGCTCCTTTGTTCCAAACACTGCCTGTTAATATGCAAAAATATCTTTCCAGCCAGGGGTCTGGCAACCCCTTGTCATAGGCCTTCTCTTCTTCCCAACAACAATTTGAAATTTAATGTCCATATGGCGAAATTAATGTGCCTCATTCTTGGCAGGTGGGGGGGCCATCAAAAATTATCTTTCACCATTTAACTTTACTTGTGGGATGAAACTCTCCTGATTGTAAAAGTCCTAACTAGAATGAATGTGGGACACAACCTTGTTTGCAGTGGGCATCAGATCATACCACAAAACTGTTGCAAAGGGCACTCTCACTTAGAGAAACCACAAAAGCAGGTGTGGAGAATGGAACTGATGAACTAACTCTGTGTTTGTGTGTGTGTGTGTGTGTGTGTGTTGGGGGGGTGGGGTGCAGGGATGCTCTTTCTGAGGCTGGAATTAAAGTACCTTGTTGTGGCAGTGCAGAAGCAGCTTTAACTAGTATATACAACATGTGTTGTATTTGACTTGGAAGCACCTGATACTGACATTGAACACAAAGAATTCTGTTTCCAGTAAGGCCGTTCCCAAGCACAAACACATTTTATGTCATCCAACCACTGTCCTGGGGAAGTTGCATAGCTTGACGTTACAGGGTCAGATGTCCTTGCGGCGTCCCACTTCCGAAAGAATTAGAAATTACCAAGAAATTCAAAATGTAATTCGCAACTACAATGTGTCTTAATCTTTATGAAATACCAGAGATAACACTGCAGCGGTACCGTGAATAAAAATATCTATAGTATCTGCATGATCTGCTACAATATGTCCTGCCCTTATCTTTCGAAAAATGTTCTTTTTCAGGACTTCTCTTCGAAGGAGCTCGCTTCATGGCAAAGAATTTCCAGTTAACAACTGCTTAACAGTTAACAGCAATGAAGGTCCGGAGGTAGAAGAGAAGGTCAAAATCAGAGATGGAGTTTCAGCACTTCCTTCTGCTGTACCTCCTGGCAGCCAGTTTAAGCCTGGAGTGGGCTTTTGGCTGGAGAATGTTATGTTGTGCAGACTTAATGGGTGAAAGGAAATAAAATGAGGAAAAAAATAATGTGGATTAGTTGGAGAAGGAGCAGTCGCAGCCATAGGCTAATCTGGTTTGCCAGGTATTCAAACTCCCGCATTATGAGGAACATTTACTCCTTCAATACTGATGCGAAGTATATAAAGAAATATTTGTGCAAGAAAACATGTGCAAGTCAAAAACACACACCTGCATCAATGATCAAAGGACTGCATAAGACATTTAACCTTTCCAGATAAGTTGGCCCAAAATACCAGCTGTGGCCATCTGCCTTTTTGTAATGTCAAGCCTGCTATCAACTATGTAACATTTAATTTCAGGAAGCAGATCCAGCTCCTTTTTAAAGTATATACAGTAATTAATACTCTGCTGAATGCCATGGGCTCAGTCGTCTTGGAATATGGTAATGCCATCTATGACTAATATACATTCAGTTTAGTTAGGTTGTTTGAATCTGACATACTGCATAAGGTCAGGCATATGATCACCTTCAGAGTTTTTCAGCCTCCATATGCTCACTCCTTTTAAGGGCCCAAGTAAAACTGCACCGTGGGGGACTGTTCTGAACTTCATCCCTATAGTAAACACAATGCGTAACACATCCAAGATAAAAAAAACAAAAACTCCAGGATATTAACGTGATATTTTATAGGCGTTAATAAACTTAAAATTAGCCAGTTAAGAGCCTGCTTCAAATATCCACTTCTTCATTGGGAAAATATTCTTATAAGCTCCAGCCATGCTTTAGATATGCCAATTTAGCACTACCTCTAGTCACTGCCAATTCAATAACCTGCTTACACCCACATTGTACAGGCCTTGCACGACCACAAGCATTAGCTTTAAATTTAAAAAGCAGCAGAAATTTAAACTTTTCTTGTATTGTTTTGAAAAAGCTTGTATGCTTGAGTTAGGGGGCACCAGAAAAATATCACCAGCACTAGGCTAGGAAGAATAAAAAAGATAAACACTCAACATGCACAGGCAAAAGTAGGTTTAGCTGCAATGCTTCCCAATATTAAATAGCGTTCCAAAACTTACTCTCAAAGCTCACACTTAAACAGCAGTTACTTGCAGGAGCCACAACCTTTATGAGGAGACAATACTATGAGAAGAAAACTATTTAAAGTATTTGATCTTTAATCTTGCCACCACCAGTAGTACTACCATTTAAAATGTGACCTAGAGTTTACATAAGCAGGTTGAGGCAACAGTGGCTATTGTGAGTGAGCTAGAAAGATTAAGTGATGTGCATCTTCGATAGTGATGTTAATTATATCTAGTGTTTCACTGGACATATTTCTGCCCTGAAGTTAATTACACAATATAAATAGTTCCCTACAGCCACCTGAAAGCCAGAAATCCAGTTTCAAACCTTATTTTGTCTCCTGCACCATTCCTCAAACATGCAGATAGCCTAATTCATGACTGTCTGCCCATACCCAGCTCCTAGAGTGGAGCTGTTGAGGCATATGTAGCACCTCAATCATTGCCCCAGCTAACACAATGCAGACAAGTTATATACTTTTTTTTAAATGTGAAAGGAGTTTATGTTTAAAAAAAATGTGGAACTGAAAGCTTGTCTCAGTAACAGCACCATGAAACTATCACCGATTGTCGCAAAAACCTATGTGGTTCACTAATGTCCTTTAGGGAAGGAAATCTGCCATACTTACCTGGTCTGGCCTACCTGTGACTCCAGACTCACAACAATGTGACTGACTCTTAAGTGTCCTCTGAAATGGCCTAGTAAGCCACTCAGTTCAAGGCCAATTAGGGATGGGTAACAAATGCTAGCCTGCCAACGACGCCCACATTCCATGAAAGAATATACAGATACATGTACGAGGGCAGCACATTCTGGCCAGATACAGCGGCTTTCTCTTGTCCCCCATGATTCCCCTGTCCCCAATACCACTGTGGGTAGTCCCTCACCTCCAACTGGTATTTCTGTGACATGTTCAATGTAATTTGACAGTGGATTGGAAGACTCTGGTATGGCCTAACACACTGCACCAGACTTAGTTACATTTTGTACATTTCTATGATCTATGATTCTACGATAATCTAAATCATCCTCATTTTATTCACTTATCATTATAAAGCACTCCCATAGAAGGGAGCATGAAAATACTGGCTTGAGAGTCCAAAGATGACCAGATAGAAATTCCAAGTGTCAAGTATTTGTGCAGAAACACAGACAGAGCATTGCGTAAGTCGTAGATGTTGCAGAATTCTTCCAGTGGCATGCACGCTGAGTAGTTACCTTTTCAATTACACCGACCACCACACATGCTCTACTTTTCTCCAACATACTGTACAGCCTTTCCCGTCCTTTTCAGGTGTTCTGTCAGCACCTCCACACTCTGCTTCGATTCAATGAAAACTTTTTTGTTGGGAAGATCAATATCAAACTGCACATCTGCAAAACAAATTGAGGGCAGATCATTTTACTTTAGCTTTTTAAAAACTTTAGAAGAGCTCTATAAAGCAGAAAGGAGAATTCTGAAACTGGTAAGTAGCATCTTAGTGGACTAAGTTTTATACTAAGGTAAATAGACTGGGAACTTGTGGGCGGCACAGTGGTTAGCACCGCAGCCTCACAGCTCCAGCGACCCGGGTTCGGTTCTGGGTACTGCCTGTGCGGAGTTTGCAAGTTCTCCCTGTGACCTCGTGGGTTTCCGCTGGGTGCTCCAGTTTCCTCCCACAGCCAAAGACTTGCAGGTTGACAGGTAAATTGGCCATTGTAAATTGCCCCTAGTGTAGGTAGGAGAATGGTGGGGATGTGGTAGGGAATATGGGATTAATGTAGGATTAGTATAAGTGGGTGGTTATTGGTCGGCACAGACTCGGGCTGAAGGGCCTGTTTCAGTGCTGTATCTCTCTCTAACTTCAATTACTGGCCTGTGTTGACCCTCTCTGGAGCAGTGGTGGGAGCTTGAGTGAAGAGGGAGGAGGAAAAAAATCCTTCTCCTTTTCTTTCATCTTTTACTATGGATGTGCCCAAATCAATGTCCACTAAGCCCTCCTAGCTCTCCAACCTCAATCACTAAGAAGGACGAGAACGGCAAAATCATGGGAACACCATCACCCTCCACATCCTCTCCAAGTCACACATCATTCCTGATTTGGAAATATACCACCATCCCTTCAATGTTGCAGAGTCAAATTCCAGCAATTCCCTACCAAATGCCATTCTGTTAGCATCATCAAATCAAGGACTGTAGCAATTCAAGGCAGGTGCTTTTCATATTCTCTGGGCAATTAAGAATGGGCAATATTATGGCCTTACCAGCACTGCCCACATTCCCCAGAACATGTTAAAAAATGCATACATGAATGTTTGGTAAGCACATGAATGGGAAACCAGATAGTACCCAATGTGTGGATTCAGATATGAAGAAGGATGCATCAGAGACTCAAGTACCTACTCACCCCCATTTTTCACTAACCCTTTTTTTTAATTAAAACACCCGAGCAATATGCAGAGCTCTACAGACAGACTCCATTCCACAACTGAACTAGGTATCTCAACTACGGCAAACAGTCCTGTAATTTAAATCAGAGCTAATTATTTTTATATCACAAGACTACTGACTGCCTTCAACATTTCAGACATCACAGAAGAGCAGTGAAGGACTAAAGTTGGCCCCAAAGAAAATTAAAACAATTAGGCACAAGACAGGCACAACGCCAAAGATAAAATGCTTTGTTATAGAGTAGAAAACTATCTATTTGGGCTTCCCCAGTAGCTGGCTGGGTAATTGCATTTTCTGGTGTGGCACTCAAGCATACAGACCATAAAAAAACCAAGTTTATTACACTGGTCTGAGCTGAGTTAGAAACATAAGAGCAGGAGTAGGCCATTCAGCCCATCAAGCCTGCTTCACTATTCAATTAGATCATGGCTGATCATCTACTTCAATGCCACTTTTCCACGCTATCCCCCACCCCTTGATGTCACGAGTATCCAGAAATCTATACTTGTCCAGGAGTGTTACCAAACAAAATTTGACACTGAAGCACAAAAGGAGATATTAGGTGACGAAAAACTTGGTCAAAGCAGCAAGTTTTAAGGGGTGTTTTAAAGGAGGAGGTGGGTAGAGGGACTTAGGGAGGGAATTCCAGAGCCTAAAGCACAGGCAATTGAAAACACAAGTACCAATGGGGGAGTGAAGAAGATCAGGGATGTGCAAGTGGCCAGAATTGGCGGAGCATAGAAATTTTGGAGGGTTGTAGGGCTGCAGGAGGTTACAGAAATAAAGAGGGGCGAGGACATGGAAGGATTTGAGAACAAGAACAAGAATTGTTAAATTGAGGCTTCGCCGTACTGAGCCCTAAGGTAGGTCAGTTAGTACAGGGTGACAGGCGTACAGGACTTGGTGTGAGTTAGGATATAGGTAGCAGAGTTTTGGATGACTTCAAGTTTATGGACAGTGAAAGGCAATCTCAACAAGGTTGATAATTGAGACACTGCAAGAGACCTCTACTCCTCAGGCTGCTGAAAAAAGAGCGTCGTTTGGCTTTCAAACCCAGACTTCTGACTCACAGGGAAGAGGGTTACCATTGAACCAAGATGAAATTAGTTGACATAAGGTCACCCTTCAGCCCCAGACACTGCCCAGAGAGTCATTTTTGATTGTGGGGGCCGAAGTCATTCATTGCCCAGCAGCTACCTCCACAGCATTCAAGTGTAGTGGAGATAAGGGCTAGTAAAGGTTTCCCAAACCAACAAATTCCTTACAGTTAGTAATTACCAGCTGGAAACAAAAGTCTTCTTGCGAATTTTACTCAAACTAGGCTGTTAGCCAGAAACACACACATATTTGTCCACACTGCTCATTTTGTGTCATGCTTTTGTCAATGTTTCCATATGCACTGACCCTCCACGTCAGTGTAGCCATGCTCCTTGTACCTCCAGTTCAATCAATACTTCAGTTAGTCCATTGATATTTTGCCCTTTGACATATAAGCCTATTACATTGCTCATGATAGTGAACAAAAGCTTAACATGTTTATTTGGCTATCCTTTGTCCCAATGTTTTAGACGCTGATAAGCTGTTTCAGATACTCAGAGGTTGTTTCACTGGCTGGAAATCTAAAACTAAGCAGTCATAGTCTCAGGATAAAGAGTGAGCCATTTAAGAATGAGGAGCAATTACTTCACTCAGAGGATTGCAAATCTTTGGTATTCTCTACCCCAGAGCTCTGTGGATGCTTAGTCATTGCATTTATTCAAGAGGGAGATCAATAAGATCCTTGGACATAAGGTAATTGACAGCTATGGGGAAAGTGTATGAAAGTGGAGTTGAGATCAGCCAAGATCTCTGTGTGTGACTGAACACATCAGGCAAGGATCAGCTGAAATACAAACAAGAAATGCTGGAAATACTCAGCAAGTCTGGCAGCATCTGTGGAGAGAGAAGCAGAGTTAACATTTCAGATCAGTAACCCTTCAACAGAACTGGCAAAAGGATGAGTTGAAGCTCAGCAACAATGGTCTCTATGGTTCACTTACCCTGCTGAAGCATACTCTCTAGGTTCACTTAAGAATAGCCACATAGCGGAATACCAGAACATTATCACATACCCATTATATCTCCATCCTAATGGTAACCCTACAACTAGCATGCTGTCAACTCTATGCCATTTGGTCAGTCCATACCATGAGTGCTGTATTCACTTCTGGTCATTGAGCTACAAGGGAGGCAATCAAATGTCTCGAGGTAGTGTGGAGAGGCTAGCTACAAGGCTCATCCCTACTGTTAAAAGGCTGGAGTTATGAGAAATTTGTTTCTTTCAGCCTCTGAGAGGCGACCTTATAAATAATAAAAGATAAATCTGGAAACAAATTAAATTGCAAGAGTAGAACTAGGAGCCATAGGCTCAAACTAGTGAAAAAAACAAATTCTGGACAGATATCAAGAAGTCCTTCTTTATATTAAGTGATCAACACATGGAACAAACTATTGGATAGATTATTGGAACCATTTAAGAACCAAACAGTTGCAACAATTGGAGGGACTTTCGTGTCCTACAGAATGGATGAACCAAATGGCCGCCTTCATTTGTAATTATCTTCCGATCTTCTCGAAAGAAGTTAGAATCTATAGTAATCTTAAACAACCCACTATTGGTATGTTGAGTAAAATGTATGAACCCGATCAAGATCAGAGAATCATTTTCCACACTGGAATCAGTTTTCATGTGACAAAACTTTCATGCTCACCTTCCAGCTTATTCAGCACTCGAGTCACAGCATTAGAACAGCCTTCACATGTCATATCAACGAAGAACTCGTGTTTCTGCAAAAGATTAAATTATTTTTAAAATTTCTCATTTTAAAATTCTCATCTTTATTTTCAAATCTCTGTGCCCCCTCCCAACACTATCACTGTAATCTCCTCCTGCCCTAAACCCTCAAAGATAAGTGTGCTCCTCCAATTCTGGCCTCTTGAATACCCCCAATTTTAAATCGCTGCACCATTGGTGGCCAAGACTCTGAGCTCTGGAATTTCTTAACCTCTCTCTCTTTCTACCCCTCTTCTTTTTTTTTTGAAGACACTCCTTAAAATCTACCTCTTTGACCAAGCTTTTGGTCATCTGCCCTAATATTGCCTATGTGACTTGGTGTCAAATTTTGTATGATCAAGCTCCTGTGAAGTTCCTTGGGACATTTTCCTAAGTTAAAGGTGTTATATAAATACAAGTTGTTGTTGTTGAAAACCTATTGACTCATTAATTCTCAAATTATGCATGAGATGAGATCTGTAAACAAAATACATCTATATATTGTGTCTCATGTACAAAAAACACAAGTAAGCCTGACATGGACCAACGATGAATAGTATAGCATAGGAGGCCTTTGGCACATCAAGTGTGCCAGCTTTTTCAAAGAGCCATCCAGTTAGTCCTCTCCTCCACTCTTTCCCCATATTTCTGCAATGGTTTTCCTTCAATTATTCATCTAATTCTCTACTGAAGATTACTATTGAATCTATATCCACCATTCCAAACCCTAATCACTCAAAAAGATGTTTAAAGAAAGTTGCCTCATGTTCTTTAGCCAATCACCTTAAATCTGTGCCCTCTCATTATCAACCCTTCAGCCACTGGAAACAGTTTCTCTTTCTAAACCTTCCATGATTTTAAACATGTCTATCAAATTTCCTCTTAGCCTTTTCTGCTCTAAGGAGAACAACCTCAGCTTCCAGTCTATCCACCTAACTGTAATCCCTCATCCTTGGAACCATTCTAGTTGATCTCTTCAGAATCCTCTGAAAAGCCTTCAGATCTTTGCTGAAGTGTGGTGTCCAGAATTGGACACAATGCTCCAGCTGGAGCCAAACTAATATTTCATATAGGTTTTGACTAACTTCCTGGCTATTGCACTCTATGCCCCTAGTTATAAAGACCAGCATCCCATATGCTTTATGAACTGCTTTGTTAACCTGTCCTGCCAGCTTCACAGATTTGTACACAGCCCCAGGTCTCTCCCTTTTTGCATCCCTTTTAAAATTGCACCATTTAACATGTATTGTCGCTCCTCATTCTTCCTACCAAAATGTATCACCTCACTTTTTTTTTACACTGAATTTCATCTGCCACATGTCTGCTCATTCTACCAGCCTATTTCTTCTTAAAGTCCATTACTATCTTCCTATTCCCTACATTTCCAAGTTTTATGTTATCTGCAAATTTCAAAATTTGTAATGTATCCCCAAGTCCAAGTCATTAATGTACATCAAAAACAGCAGTGGCCCTAGTACTGAACCCCGGGATACAACACTGTATCTCTCCCTCCAGTCCAAAACACAGCCATTCACGTGTCCATTAACCATTTTTGCATCCATTCTGCTACTACCTCTTTTGTCCCATAGGGGTTCAATTTTGCTAACCAGACTATTATGCGGTACTTTATCAATGCCTTTTGAAAATCCATATGCATTACATTAACTGCACAGCCCTCATCCATTCTCTCTGCGACATCATCAAAAAAACTCAATCAATTTAGTCAAACACAATTTGTCTTAAACAAATCCACGGTGGCTCTCCTTTATTAGTCCATGCTTCTTCAAGCAGTTGTTAATTTTCTCCCGGATTATCAAAGCCAGAAGCTTCCCCACCATCGACATTAAACTGATTGGCCTGTAATTGCCCAGTTTAACCCTCTCCCTTTTTTTGATCAAGGGTGTAACATTTGCAATCCTCCAGTCCTTTGGCACCATCCCTTTCTCTAAGCAGAATTGGAAGATTGTGGTCAGCACCTGTGCAATTTCTACCTCTACATCCCTCAGTTACCTAGGGTGTATCCCATCCGGACTGCGTTACTTATCCATTTTATATATCACCAGCTTTTCTTTACCTTTATTTTTGTTATTTCATCCAGTATCCCAGCAACTTCCTTATTTACCATAGCTTTGGCAAAACGCTTGTCTTCGGTAAATACTGATGCATTGCACTCATTTAGTACCTCAGTTATGTCTTCTGCTTCCATTTGGTCCTTAATTGGCCCACCACTCCTCTGACAACTCTTTTACTATTAATATGTCTATTAATATATAAGATATGTCTATAGAAGACCCTCGGATTCCCTTTTATGTTAGCTTGCAATCTATTCTCATACTGTTTCTTTGCCACTCATTTCTTTTTCACTTCTCTGAACTTTTTATATTCAGCCTTATTTTCCCTTGTATTATCAAGATGGCATTTGTCATACACCCCCTTTTTTCTGCTTCATCCCACTCTCTAACTCCTTTGACATCCAGGGAGTTCTGGCTTTAGTTGCCCTCCTGTTTCCTCTTGTGGGAATGTGTCTAGACAATACCTGAACCATTTTCTCTTTAAAGGTCACCCATTTCTCCATTACATTTCTGCCTGTCAGTCTTCAACTCCAATTTACTGAGCACGAGCCCTCCTCAATTCGTTGAAATTAGCCCTTCCTATGCGTCCTTCCTTTTGTGTAAGAAATATATGAGGAATTTCTCCCCTTTTCTGCCCCTAGCACAATGTGCCCTATTGCTGCAAGACTTGCACAACATTCAGGCTTGGGCTGATAAGTGCTAAGTAACAGACATGCCACACAAGTGTCAGGCAATGGCCATCTCCAACGAGAGAGAATCTAACCATCGCCCCTTGATGTTCAATGGCATTATCATCACTGAATCCCCCACCATCAACATCCTGGGGGTGACCATTGACCAGAAACTTAGCTGGGCCAGCCATATAAATACTGTGGCCACAAGAGCACGTCATGGGGTGGGAATTCTGCGATGAGCAACTCACCTCCTGACTGCCCAAAGTCTGTCCACCATTTACAAGGCACAAGTCAGGTATGTGATGGAACACTCTCCACTTACCTGGATGAGTGCAGCTCCAACAACACTCAAGAAGCTTGACACCATACAATTCAAAGCAATTCGCTTGATCGGCATCCCATCCACCACCGGCATACAGTGGCAGCAGTGTGTACCGTCGACAAGATGCACTGCAGCAACTCGCCAAGGCTCCTTGGACAGCACCTTCCAAACCCACCTAGAAAAACAAGGGTAGCAGACGTGTGGGAACACTACCATTTGCAAGTTCTTCCCAAGTCAAACACCATCCTGATTTGGAACTATATCGCTGTTCCTTTACTGTCGCTGGGTCAAATATCTGGAACTCCCTTCTCAACAGCACTGTGGTTGTAGCTACACCACATGGATGGCACAGTTCAAGAAGGCAGCTCAACACCAACTTCTCAAGGGCAATTAGGGATGGGCAACAAATGCTGGCCTTGCTAGCGACGCTTATGTCACATGATTGAATTTTGAAAAAGGGGTCATTATAAAGTTTCTCATTATCACTACTCTAGAGTTCTTCCAACTCAGTAATTTCTTTGCAGATTTGCTCCTCTATCTCTTTTCCACTATTTGGTGATCTATAAAATACAGCAAGTAATGTAATAGCTTGTTTATTGTTCTTAACTGCAACCGAATAGATTCTTTGACCACTCGAGGATATTCTTTCTAGCACTGCAATATTTTCCCTAATCAAAACTGCTACTCCTCCTTTTATCCTTCCTTATCTTTCCTGAATAACTTGTGCCCAGGAATATTAAGTATCCAATCTTCCCTCTTCTTATGCTTGGTTTCAGTTATTGCCACTGCAACATATTCCTTTTGAAATTGGCTCACCAATTTTTAGAAAATTAACTACAGCCTGCTCTTAATTCCAGATTACATAAATTTAATTATATAATTCAATGTAAGAACATAAGAACGCAGGAAATAGGAGGTCATCATACAGCCCCTTTAGCTTGCTCCACCATTCAATTGCACTTTCCACAGGAGTACTCTTCCACACCTCAATAATACTCTAATCTCTTCCGGTCTCCCAAGGAGACCCCATCCTTCACTAGGTCAAAACTTCCATCCTAAAATTTATCAAATTTGTCCAACCTGAAATTCTGCATCTCTTCTGAGCTAACATTCTCTCAGACAGAAACTATTCTGATGCAGTGCACAAGCTGATGTTAATTCAAAGGCTTTTTTAATGCACAAAAAAAAATCAAATTATCTAGTAATTCAAATTAAATCTTTTTACTCAAAAAACTGAATTAGATAATTCAAATTAGGAGCTTAGAATTAAGAGTAGACTGTAGTCCATTTTAGAAAAATTGATGATTTCAGAATCAATTTCAAAATCAGTTGAGACACAGGATCCCAGTATACACTCAGCTGAGTTACTTACAACACTGTCCAATACTGTCACATGAATAGTGTAACTGATGCAGAAATACAGTTTGCAAATCCCTCTTGGCCTCACATCTCCCTATCTCTGAAACCTCCTCTAGCCCAATGTTGTCCATTGGATTTCAACGCTCACCAAAGTTGTGGCCATCAGGTTACCATATTCGACACATGACACAAAATATACATAATATTAATAAAAACAAATGTGCAATCTTTTGAAAATAGGTTGGAAGTTTTACATCTTCAGCAATCAAGACCGATGCACTCATTGCCAGAGCCAGGAGAACAGCTTCAAAAGGGTTTTGCAATCCAACAAAACAAGCCTACTGTATACACTCTCAAAGGGTGGTGGCAATCTATTAACTGAAGCGTTCTGTTTCTGACAGTGTGCACCAGAAAATAAATTTCTTCAAGAGTATTTTATCAAAATTGAGAGAGAGACTTGGAGAGGGAAAAGAATCAACAAATCTCTACCTATTGGCTTCTGCACTTTGACTCTTGCCTTGCTTACGGTCTGTCACCTGCCAATTCCAAACATAGAGTCTGGATATTTAATAGAACTTTGGCTCATGGCCAAACTCCTGTAATCCTTCATTTTATGCAATAGCACCTTATTCCTTTCAATTGTTTATTTCAGCAGATCTATTAAAGTGAAGGCAAAACACATTTGGATTTGCTGCACTGCCCCAGCTTACCAAAACTGCACACTGGCAGCCATGCGACACTGTCCATCGCTCACACACCAAAACTCTTCTGCGAAAACCAACTACCAGCTTAACAAAACCAAGTTCTTCAGTTAGCATCGCCTGTGTCACTAGATTCTCCAAGAAAGTTTTGACGGCAATCGAACCGCTGCCCTTCCAAACGCTGCTCATGCTTACAAAGAGCACCCCCGCTGATCTAAATGTATCGTTGTTCGAGGCACCCAGAGAGAACAGGTACAAAGGTAACAAACAGCAGACTATTTTTCTTGTTTCTTTGAGCAAGTGGCTCTTCAGCTTCCAGGTCATGAGAAACCTGACAACGGAACTATAGTCTGATAAAAACAGACCTTTCATCAGAACTCACGGACCTGAAACGTTAACTCTGCTTCTCTCCCCACAGTTGCTGCCTGTCCTGCTGAGTATTTCCAGCACTTTCTTTTTTTATTCCAGATTTCCAGCATCTGCAATATTTTGCTTTTATATTCTGATAATCATAGTCACGGTCTGACCGATATGTGATCCCTGTCCAAGAGCAACGTGATTGATTCTTCCTTGCTCAATTAGGGATGGACGACAAATAGTAGTCTAGCAAGTGCCACCCAAACTCATACCCACCGCTGCAATTTTAACCCAACTCAGTATTGTGTGGCTCTAAAAATGAACAGCATCAACCTGCCACGTCTGTTGTCGATCTACCAAATGCGGCAAGTGTATTAGGCAACACTGCTCTAGCCCTAGAACCTTCTGAGATCTCTCCACTCCTCCAATTCTGGCCTCTTGTGCATCCCCGCTTTTAAATGCTCTGCCAATGGTGGCTGCACTTTTCAGCTGCCTCAGCTCTAAACTCTGGAATTCACTTCCCAAAACCTCGCCACCTCTCTCCCTTCCTTTAAGACACTCCTCAAAACCTATCTCTTTGACAAAGCTTTTGGTCATCAATCTTAATATCTCCTTAGGTGAATCAGTGTCAAATTTTGACTAATAATGCTCCTGTGAAGCACTTTGGGACATTTTACTACATTAAAGGCACTATATAAAATGCAAGCTGATGTTTTTAGAGATGCCATTTTTTGCTTGAGACATCAAACTGACGCTCCATTGGCGCTCATAGGTGAGCACAGAAGATCCCATTTAAGACAGTTATTTATCCCTCAGTTAAATCAGATTATCTGGTTATCATCATCTTGCTGTTTATGGGACCTTGCTGTGCACAAACAGCAATGAAATAAATAACCAGATCAACTGTTTTAGGTGTTGGCTGAGGGGAAAATATTGGCCTGGACACTGGGAAAAACTTTATTTATTTTATTTATTTAGAGATACAGCACTGAAACAGGCCCTTCGGCCCACCAAGTCTGTGCCGACCATCAACCACCCATTTATACTAATCCTACACTAATTCCATATTCCTACCACATCCCTACCTGTCCCTATATTTCCCTACCACCTACCTATACTAGGGGCAATTTATAATGGCCAATTTACCTATCAACCTGCAAGTCTTTGGCATGTGAGAGGAAACCGGAGCACCCGGAGGAAACCCACGCAAACACAGGGAGAACTTGCAAACTCCACACAGGCAGTACCCAGAATTGAACCCGGGTCTCTGAAGCAGTGAGGTTGCGGCTAACCACTGCGCCTGCTCTTCTTCAGCCACAGGATCTTTTACACCCAGGACAGACATGGGCTTTGGTTTAACACCTTATCTGGAAGGTAGCACCTCCGACAGTGCAGCACTCTGTCAGTACCGCATTGTAGTGCCAGGCTACATTTTGCGCTCAAGTCTCTGAAGTGGACTTGAACCCAGGACCTTGTGGCTCATGAAATAAAAACAAGAAATGCTGGAACCACTCAGCAGGTCTGGCAGCAACTGTGAAAAGAGAAGCAGAGTTAACGTTTCGGGTCGGTGACCCTTCTTCGGAACTGACAAATATTAGAAAAGTCACAGGTTATAAGCAAGTGAGGTGGGGGTGGGGCAAGAGATAACAAAGGAGAAGGTGCAGATTGGACCAGGCCACATAGCTGACCAAAAGGTCACGGAGCAAAGGCAAACAATATGTTAATGGTGTGTTGAAAGACAAAGCATTAGTACAGATTAGGTGTGAATACACTGAATATTGAACAGCAGCAAATGCAAACCTGAAAAAAAACAGTGGGTAAGCAAACTGAACAAACTAAGATGAAATGAAATAAATGCAAAAAAAAATTGTAAAAAATGTTAAAAAGAATGTTAAAAAAAGGGAAGAAAAAATAACTAAAAATGAAAGTAAAATGGGGGGCTGTCATGCTCTAAAATTATTGAACTCAATGTTCAGTCCGGCAGGCTGTAGTGTGCCTAATCGGTAAATGAGATGCTGTTCCTCGAGCTTGCGTTGATGTTCACTGGAACACTGCAGCAATCCCAGGACAGAGATGTGAGCATGAGAGCAGGGGGGAGTGTTGAAATGGCAAGCAACCGGAAGCTCAGGGTCCTGCTTGCGGACTGAGCGGAGATGTTCTGCAAAGCGGTCACCCAGTCTGCGCTTGGTCTCCCCATTGTAGAGGAGACCACACTGTGAGCAGCGAATACAGTATACTACATTGAAAGAAGTACAAGTAAATCGCTGCTTCACCTGAAAGGAGTGTTTGGGGCCTGGGATAGTGAGGAGAGAGGAGGTAAATGAGCAGGTATTACACCTCCTTCGATTGCAGGGGAAGGTGCCATGGGACGGGGACGAGATGGTGGGGGTAATGGAGGAGTGGACCAGGGTGTCGCGGAGGGAACGATCCCTTCGGAATGCTGACAGGGGAAGGGAGGGGAAGATGCGACTGGTAGTGGCATCACGCTGGAGGTGGCGGAAATGGCGGAGGACGATCCTTTGGATATGGAGGCTGATGGGGTGAAAAGTGAGGACAAGGGGAACCCTGTCACCGTTCTGGGAGGGAGGGGAAGGGGTGAGGGTAGAGGTGCGGGGAATGGGCCGGACACGGTTGAGGGCCCTGTCAACCACAGTGGGGGGAAATCCTCGGTTGAGGAAAAAGGTCATATCAGAAGCACCGTCATGGAAGGTAGCATCATCAGAGCAGATGCGTCGGAGACGGAGAAACTGGGAGAATGGAATGGAGTCCTTACAGGAGGCAGGGTGTGAAGAAGTGTAGTCGAGGTAGCTGTGGCAGTCGGTGGGCTTATAATGGATATTAGTCGACAACAATTAGTAGAGTTATACTGGCTCATGAGTTCCACCCACTCTGTCCCACAGCCCAAATTGGCCTCAACTCGTCTGGGACATTGGAGAGGGAAAAATTGGGGAAATCTTCCCTCTTTTTTCCTGTGGTCAGCCTTACAAAGGGGCTTGGGCCGGTCAAAATGTACCTAAAACATCTTTTGAGATACGGGAGGGGGGAGGGGGAGAGTGAGGCTTCTGCCGTGCCATCTGCAGCTTGTCCGCCCAGCTGCAAATGTGCAGCCTGAGGTAGGGCAGGATCAAGCACCCCTCCCGTAGCCGAATAGCCCGCTGATTATCAGGGTCTAGGCTGGCAGCCGAGAGGCTGCTCAAACCGAGCAAAGGAATGGTAAAAGCCGGGCCTGAACACAGGGTTAAAGCCCCGCTGCTCCCGCTGCCGTCTGCCCGCCTCTGCACCCTCCCGAGCGGCCTCAGCTCTCTCGGCTTCTCCAGGAGATTCCGGGGGAGGGGAGCCGTACCCTCACCACTGGCCGCTGCCAATGTCAGTCACCGACTATTAGAGGCCCTTTCTCACCGACATCGCGACTCCGGACTCTCCGCCGCTCCCAGGCTCAGGCTCCTCGACAACAACAAGCTTTCTGCAACTCGCCGGCTGCAATCTCAGCGCATGCACGGGCATCTCTCGCATAGACCTGCCCGACCACTAGGGGAGCCCGCGGGTCACACCCGGGCTGCAATTCAATGAGCCGCCGCTAGGAGTGCCCACGTGTCACACCCAGGCTGCAACTCAGTGAGCCGCCGCGAGGGGAGCCCGCGGGTCAGGTTGGACAGGCCTCTGACTCTGGGAGCATTTGTGCTGAGCAAAAGATTAGAGTGGTTAAAAACTCATTTAAGTATAAGGACTTACTGATGGGAGTTGTGTACCTATCACAACCTCTGCATCACCAACTCGTTCTTTCATACTAAACCCTGTCACCAGGTTTCACGGAGGCACCCAAGATCACGTCGTTGGCAGCAGCTGGACCTCATCGTCACAAGGTGAGCCTCTATAAACAGTGTCAAAATCACACGCAGCTTCCACAGTGTGGACTGCAACACCGGCCAATACCTGGTGTGCAGCAAAGTTAGACTCAAACCAAAGAAGCTACATCACTCCAAGCAGAAGGGCCGCCTGCGCATCAGCCCTAACGGAATTTCTTATCCACAGCTGTTACATAAGTTTCGAAATTCGCTTGTGAAAGCCCTTCAAAACACTCCGACAAGGAATGCAGAGACCAAGTGGGCCCACATCTGAGATGCCATGTATGACTCAGCAATGACCACCGATGGCAAACGTGAGAAGCAGAATGCAGATTGGTTTCAATCTCACTATGAAGAGCTGGAACCTGTCAAAGCCGCGAAGCGCATTGCACTGTTGAACTACAAGGAAGCCCCCAGCGAGTTAATATCCATAGCACTTAATGTAGCCAAAAGTGCTGCACAAAGAACAGCCAGGCGCTGTGCAAATGACTACTGGCAACACCTATGCAGTCATATTCAGCTGGCCTCCGACACCGGAAACATCAGAGGAATGTATGATGGCATTAAGAGAGCTTTTGGGCCAACCATCGGGAAGATCGCCCCCCTTAAAACTAAATCGGGGACATAATCACTGACCAACGCAAGCAAATGGACCACTGGGTAGAGCACTACCTAGAACTGTACTCCAGGGAAAATGTTGTCACTGAGAACGCCCTCAATGCAGCCCAGTCTCTGTCAGTCATGGATGAGCTGGACGAACAGACAACAACATAGGAATTCAGTGATGCCATTGATTCTAATGCCAGTGGAAGAGCCCCTGGGCAGGACAGCATTACCCCTGAAATAATCAAGAGTGCCAAGCCTGCTATACTCTCAGCACTCCATGAACTGCTTTGCCTGTGCTGGGACGAGGGAGCAGTACCACAGGACATGTGCAATGCCAATATCATCACCCTCTGTAAGAACAAGGGTGACCGCGGTGACTGCAACAACTACCGTGGAATCTCCCTGCTCAGCATAGTGGGGAAAGTCTTTGCTCCAGTTGTTCTAAATAGGCTCCAGAGGCTGGCTGAGCTTGTCTACCCTGAGGCACAGTGTGGCTTTCGAGCAGAGAGATCCACCATTGACATGCTGTTCTCCCTTCGCCAGCTACAGGAGAAATGCCGCGAACAACAGATGCCCCCACTACGTTGCTTTCATTGATCTCACCAAAGCCTTTGACCTCGTCAGCAGAAGTGGTCTCTTCAGACTACTAGCAAAGATCGGATGTCCACCAAAGCTACTAAGTATCATCACCTCATTCCATGACAATATGAAAGGCACAATTCAGCATAGCGGTGCCTCTTCAGACCCCTTTCCTATCCTAAGTGGTGTGAAACAGGGCTGTGCTCTCGCACCTACACTGTTTGGGATCGTCTTCTCCCTGCTGCTCTCACATGCGTTCAAGTTTTCAGAAGAAGGAAATTTCCTCCACACAAGATCAGATGGCAGGATGCTCAACCTTGTTCGTCTAAGAGCGAAGACCAAACTACGGAAGGTCATCATCAGGGAACTCCTCTTTGCTGATGATGCTGCACTAATATTGCACACAGAAGAATGTATGCAGCGACTCATCGACAGGTTTGCGGCTGCCTGCAACAAATTTGGCCTAACCAACAGTCTCACGAAAGCGAACATCATGGGACAGGACGTCAGAAATGCTCCATCCATCAATATCGGCGACCACGCTCTGGAAGTGGTTCAAGAGTTCACCTACCTAGGCTCAACTATCACCAGTAACCTGTCTGTCGATGCAGAAATCAACAAGCGCATGGGAAAGGCGTCCGCTGCTGTGTCCAGATTCGCCAAGAGAGTGTGGGAAAATGGCACACTGACACGGAACACCAAAGTTCGAGTGTATCAAGCCTGTGTCCTCAGTACCTTGCTCTACGGCAGTGAGGCCTGGACAACGTATGTCAGCCAAAAGCAATGACTCAATTCATTCCATATTCACTGCATCTGGAGAATCCTTGGCATCAGGTGGCAGGATCATATCTCCAATGCAGAAGCCCTCGAGGCGGCCAACATCCCCAGCATATACACCCTACTGAGCCAGCGGCGCTTGAGATGGCTTGGCCATGTGAGCCGCATGGAAGATGGCACGATCCCCATGGACACATTGTACAGTGAGCTCGTCACTGGTATCAGACCCACCGGTCGTCCATGTCTCTGCTTTAAAGACGTCTGCAAACATGACATGAAGTCCTGTGACATTGACTACAAGTCGTGGGAGTCAGTTGCCAGTGATCGCCAGAGATGGCGGACAGCCATAAAGGCGGAGCTAAAGAGTGGCGCATCGAAGAGACTTAGCTGTTGGCAGGAAAAAAGACAGAAGCGCAAGCAGAGAGCCAACTGTGTAACAGCCCCGATAACCAATTTTATCTGCAGCGCCTGTGGAAGAATCTGTCACTCTAGAATTGGCCTTTATAGCCACTCCAGGCGCAGCTTCACAAACCACTGACCACCTCCAGGCGCGTATCCATTGTCTCTCGAGATAAGGAGGCCAAAGAAGAAGAAGTATATGGACTTGAGTTCCTATTTTTAACAGTGGCAGTACACGCAAAAATTGAAAATAAAGATTATTTATGAGTGACATAAGGACAGAGATAGAACAGGAGTTCTCAATTGGGGTAAGGCCAATTTTACGAAACTAAGGAGTGATTTAGCGAAAGTGGACTGGAAACATCTACTTGAAGGTAAATCAGTGTCAGAGCAGGGGGAGGCATTCAAACGGGAGATTCAGAGTAAACATGTTCCCACAAAGAAAAATGGTGAGGCGGCCAAATCTAGAGCCCCATGGATGTCAAGGAGCTTGCAGGGTAAGATAAGGCAGGAAAAGAAGGCTTATGTCCGACACCGAGAACTTAATACTATAGAGAGCCGAGAGGAGTATAGCATGTGGCGGGGTGAAATCAAAAAGGAAATTAGGAAAGCGAAGAGAGGGCATGAAAGAATATTGGCAAGCAAAATCAAGGTGAACCCAAAGATGTTTTATCCATACATTAAAAGTAAGAGGATAACTAAGGAAAGAGTAGGGCCCATAAAAGACTAAAAAGGTAACCTATGTGTAGGAGCAGAAGATGTTGGCATGGTTCTTAATGAATATTTTGTGTCTGTCTTCGCAAAAGAGGGGGATGATGCAGATATTGTAGTTAAGGAGGAGGAGTGTGAAGTATTGGATGTGATAAACATAGGGAGAGAGGAAGTATTAATGGGATTAGCATTCTTGGAAGTTGATAAATCACCAGGGCCAGATGAAATGTACTCTAGGCTGTTAAAAGAAGCAAAAGAGGAAATAGCAAAAGGTCTGACGATCATTTTCCAGTCCTCACCGGATACAGGTGTGGTGCCAGAGGATTGGAGAATTGCTAACATTGTACCTCTGTTTAAAAAGGGAACGGGGGATAGACCAAACAATTACAGTAAGTCTCACCTCAGTAGTGAGAAAATTATTGGAATCTGTTCTGAGAGACAGAATAAACTGTCACTTAGAAAGGCACAGGTTAATCAAGGATAGTCAGCATGGATTTGTTAAGGGATGATCTTGTTTGACCAACTTGATCGAATTTTTTGAAGAAGTAGGATAGATGAGGGTAGTGCAGTTAATGTTGTCTACATGGATTTTAGCAAGGCTTTTGACAAGGTCCGACATGGAAGATTGCTTAAAAAAAAAATCCCATGGGATCCACGGAAATGCAGCAAGGTGGATACAAAATTGGCTCAGTGGCAGGAAACAAAGGGCAATTGTTGACGGGTATTTTAGCGACTGGAGGGCTGTTTCCAGTGGCGTTCCACGGGGCTCAGTATTGGGTCCCCTGCTTTTTGTGGCATATATGAACGATTTGGATCTAAATGTAGGGGGCGTGATCAAGAAGTTTGCTGGACGACACAAAGATTGGCCGTGTGGTAGATAACGAGGAGGATAGCTGTAGGCTGCAGGAAGATATTCATGATCTGGCCAGATGGGCACAAAAGTGGCAAATAGAATTCAACTTGGAGAGGTGTGAGGTGATGCATTTGGGGAGGTCAAACAAGGCAAAGGAATACACGATTAATAGGAAAATACTGAGAAGTGTAGAGGAAGTGAGGGACCTTGGAGTGAATGTCCTCAGATCCCTGAAGGTAGATGGACAGGTCGGTAAGGCGGTTATGAAGGCATGTGGAATCCTTTCCTTTATTAGCTGAGGTATAGAATATAAGAGCAGGAAGGTTATGCTGGAACTGTATAACTCATTGGTTAGGCCACAACTTGAATACTGTGTGCAGTTCTGGTCAACTCATTACAGAATTGCACGAGAGAGGGTACAGAGGAGATTTACGAGGATGTTGCCAGGACTGGAAAAATGCAGCTATAAGGAAAGATTGGATAGGTTGGGGTTGTTCTCCTTGGAACAGAGAAGGCTGAGGGGAGATCTGATTGAAATCTACAAAATTTTGAGGGGTCTGGATAGAGGTTAAAGGTCTATTCACCTTAGCAGAGAGGCCAGTGACAAAGGGCATAGATTTAAAGTGTTTGGTCGAAAAATTAGAGGGGAGATGAGGAAAAACTTTTTCACCCAGAGGGTGGTGATGGTCTGGAACTCACTGCCTGAAAGGGTAGTTGAGGCAGAGACCCTCAACACATTCAAAAGGTGTCTGGATATGCACCTCAAGTTCCGTAAACTGCAAGGCTATGGACCAAATGCTAGAAGGTGGGATTAGAATAGGTGGATTGTTTTTTGGCTGGCACAGACACGATGGGCCAAGTGGCCTCTTTCTGAACCTTAAACTTTCTATGATTCTATATTTATCAATGATTTTGGAGGTGAAACATGCCTTCCAAAACTTTGATCAGTTTGTTGGACTAGAACTAATTGGGCCAAATGGCCTGTTTTCATGCTATAACTTCGATGTCGTTCTATGATTCACCAAAGTATTCCAGAATGGAGTTCCAGAACCCCATAACATGGGAATTATGATTAGTAGTAGCACACCCATGCCAAAAATCACACAATTGTGTGTTAGATTAAAACATTGAAAGTGATTGATAAATTGAGGAAAAAAAAAGCGTCCACAATTTTTTAAATTACAGATGTATAGACAGGCGAGAGGGATTATCTTTCTAGGGGAAGGACAAGCATGTGTAAATCTCCAAGGAGAAGGAGAAAGAAAACTTACTGGGAGTATAGAAGAGATTGAAGAGACATTTAGGATGTCTTATTTTGTACAGAAATGTTGTCACAGTTTAATTATTTCATGCTTGATACAATCTGACTTCTGTTGATACAGGGCTGTTGCAAAAAATATATACTCCACGATAAAGGGTTTAAGGGTGATCATGAGGAATCTGAGAATGCTGACATTTAAATGGACTCACATTGTTTTGATTAGATGGCACAAAGCAGATTTTATCATTGATTTCTGTCCAGACTTGTGAGAAGTTCAGTGAAAATTCAAATGAACGATAAGAATTTTCTGCTGTTTATTTTATTTGCCGACTACTTCTTGCTTCATCTCTTCCAAGGTACTTGTGTGCCTTTCCTTGCAAACACTTACCCAGGAATGGGCCGGAAGGGCGGCACAGGGAGGGAAAGGGAAGGGTAACGCTGGTTGCTTTGTGTAATGAGTTGATGAATGTATTCATAAAGCTTATTTCTCATGTTGCTTGGCTCAGTGACAAAGCACACTCTCGTTTTTGAGTCAGAAGTTGTTGGGCTCAATTCTTTTCTTTTGGGCCTCCTTATCTCGAGAGACAATGGATACGCGCCTGGAGGTGGTCAGTGGTTTGTGAAGCAGCGCCTGGAGTGGCTATAAAGACCAATTCTAGAGTGACAGGCTTTTCCACAGGTGCTGCAGAGAAATTTGTTTGTCGGGGCTGTTGCACAGTTGGCTCTCCCCTTGCGCCTCTGTCTTTTTTCCTGCCAACTACTAAGTCTCTTCGACTCGCCACATTTTAGCCCCGTCTTTATGGCTGCCCGCCAGCTCTGGCGAACGCTGGCAACTGACTCCCACGACTTGTGATCAATGTCACAGGATTTCATGTCACGTTTGCAGACGTCTTTATAGCGGAGACATGGACGGCCGGTGGGTCTGATACCAGTGGCGAGCTCGCTGTACAATGTGTCTTTGGGGATCCTGCCATCTTCCATGCGGCTCACATGGCCAAGCCATCTCAAGCGCCGCTGACTCAGTAGTGTGAACAAGCTGGGGATCTTGGCCGCCTCGAGGCTCAATTACATAGGACTTAAACGAGAGGTTAAAGATAAAAAGGGAAGCTTATGACAGATACTGAGGGCTCAATACTGGAGAAAACCTAAAGGAGTATAAAAAGTATAGGGGTGAAATTAAAAAGGAAATTAGGAAAGAAAACAGAGGGCATAAAAAAATATTAGCAAGTACAATCAAGGGAAACCCAAAGTTTTTTAATAAATACATAAAGAGCAAGAGGATAACTAAAGAAAGAGTTGGGCCTATTAGGGTCGATAAGGGTAACCTATGTGTGGAGGCAGAGGATGTTGGTACGGTTCTTAATGAATACTTTGCATCTGTTTTCACAAAAGAAAGGGACAATACAGACATTGCAGTCAGGGAGAAGTGTGAAATATTAGATGAAATTAACATAGTAAGAGAGGAAGTATTAAGATTAGATTAGATTAGAGATACAGCACTGAAACAGGCCCTTCGGCCCACCGAGTGGGTGCCGAACATCAACCACCCATTTATACTAATCCTACGCTAATCCCATATTCCCAACAAACATCCCCACCTGTCCCTATATTTCCCTACCACCTACCTATACTGGTGACAATTTATAATGGCCAATTTACCTATCAACCTGCAAGTCTTTTGGCTTGTGGGAGGAAACCGGAGCACCCGGAGAAAACCCACGCAGACACAGGGAGAACTTGCAAACTCCACACAGGCAGTACCCGGAATCGAACCCGGGTCCCTGGAGCTGTGAGGCTGCGGTGCTAACCACTGCGCCACTGTGCTGCCCTATAAGGGAGTTAACATCTTTAAAATGGATACATCCACAGACAAAATCTATCCTTGGCTGTTAAGAGAAGCAAGAGAAGAAGTAGTGGAGGCTCTGACCATCATTTTCCAGTCCTCCTTGGCTACAGGCGTGCTGCCAGAGGACTGGAGGACTGTTAACATTGTATCATTGCTTGAAATGGAGAAAGGTATTAACCAAGTAACTACAGGCCAGTCAGCCTAACCACGGTGGTCGAAAAATTATTTGAAAAAATTCTGAGGGAATCTTCATTTAGAAAGACATGGATTAATCAAAGACAGTCAGCACTAATTTATTAAGGGAAGGTCATGTCAAACTAACATGATAAAATTTTTTGAGGAGGTAACAAGGTAACAAGATGAGGGTAGTGCATTGGATGTAGCATATATGGTTTTTAGCAAGGCTTTTGACAGACTTATCACAAAAGTAAAAGACCATGAGATCCAAGGCAAGTTGGATCCAAAATAAGCTCAGAGGTAGGAAGTAAAGGGTAATGATCGATGGGTGTTTTTGTGACTGGAAGGCTGTTTTCAGTGGAGTTCCGCAGGTCTCAGTATGAGGTCCCTTTCTTTTTGTGGTATATATCAAGGATTTGGATTTGAATGTAGGGGGAATGATTAAGAAGTTTGCAGACTATACAAGAATTGGCCATGTGCTTGATAATGAAGAAGTAAGTTGTTGACTGCAGGAAGGTATCAAAGGGCTAGTCAGGTGGGCGGAACAGTGGCAAATGGAGTTCAGTCCAGTGAACTGTCGGGTAATACATGTGGGGAAGACTAACAATGCAAAGGAATACACAATAAATGGTAGGATACTGAGAAGTGTAGAGGAACAGAGGGACCTTGGCGAACATGTCCACAGATCCCTGAAAGTGGCTGGACAGATAGAGAAGGTGGTCAAGAAGGCATACGGGATACCTTCCTTTACTAACTTATATAAAATATAAGAGCTGAGAGGTTATGCTGGAACTGTATAAAACACTGGTTAGGCCACATCTGGAGTCCTGCTTGCAGTCTGGTCATTGTACTATAGGAAAGATGTGATTGCACTAGACGGTACAGAAGAGACTTACAAGGATGTTGCCCGGACTGGAAAGGTTTAGTTACAATGAAAGATTGGATAGGCTAGAGTTGTTTTCTTTGGAACAGAGGAAGCTGAGGGAGATCTATTTGAAGTGTATAAATGTATGAGGGATTTAGATTGAGTGGATGGGAAGGCCCTATTCCCCTTGGTTGAGGGGCCCATAACTATGGGACATAGATTTAGCATATGTCATGCAGACCCCCCACCTGCCAAGAATGAGGCATATTCATTTTGTCATATGAACATTGATTTTAAACTGCTGCTGGAGCGAGGAAGCTACTTGTTAAATAGATCAGCCATGGCTGGAAAAAACATTTACATACTAACAGACAGTGCTTGGAGGGGCAAAGGGGCTATTCCTTGCTCCAGTTTAACCCACAATGGACTTTGAGCACCAGGTATTGGGTGTAAGACGAGAAATTCCAGGGTTGGCTAAGACAAGAGAATCCACAAAGAGACATAGTCAGAGCAACTAGTCACATGACTAGTTGACACGACATGCTTGGCAACCTGGGTTTTTCTGAATTGTGCAAAGAGTTTGAAAAAAAAAAGACTGTTTGCTCCTGGAGTGAGAAGACTTCTCCTATCTGCTCCTATCTCTTTCTCACAAGCCTCTGGACCTACTGAGGACATATGAACTTCAAGAGAGAAAAGTCTCCCACATCGAACAAGGTTTAAGAAGAATACTGGGCCCTAATGAAAAGCAAGACCTACCTACAATCAAGGACTTTACAGCGAGCTCGAAGAACAGTAACCAAAACCATCTTCAGATATTGCCCCAAACTTTACCACGTTATTTTTTCTCAACTTTTCTGTCTCTATCTGCGTGTGTGTATTGCGTATTCACGCTACCATGGGCGTGTCGCGTATCCGTAGGCATTAACCTAATTAGAGTTTAATTTTAATAAAGTCCAACCTTTTTTCTTTAAACCTAAGAAAACCTGTTTGGCTAGTTTCTTTACCTTATAATTGGAAGTTAGTGAACAACGGTTCACTAAGGGGGAGCTAAAAAAATGGTGTGTTTAAATTTAAACCCTGTTATGGTAAGACCAGGTGAAGGTTCAGAGGGAACCCTAGACCCTCTTTTCATCTGGTCATAATAGGGTAAGAGGTTTAGAGGGGATTTGAAGGGAAATTCTTCCACCTAGAGGGTCGTGGGGATCTACAATGCACTGCCTGAAAGGGTAGTGGAGCCAGAAACCTTCATGACTGTTAAAAAGTACTTGGATATGCGCTTGAAGTGCCTTAACCTACAAGGCTCTGGACCAAGGGTTGGAAACTGACATTATGCTGGATGGCTACTTGTTGGCCGGCATGGACAGGATGGGCCAAATGACCTCCTTCCGTGCTGTAAATTTCTATGATTCTATGATAATGCAGGCTGATACTTCAGTGCAGTGAGATATCACTGAAGGTACTGCGGTTTGGATAAAATGTCAAATCAAGGCCCTGTTTGCATGTTCTGAGAGATGTAAATGATCCCATGGGATTATGCAAAGAAGCCAGAGGAGTTGCACCAGTGTCTTAGTCAATATTTATCCCTTCACCAAAACTACCAAAATAGATTTATTGGACATTTATCTCACTGTTATTCATATGACCTTGCTGTGCACAGATTGACTGCCAAGTTTGCCCATGTAACAACAGTAACTAGTAATTCATTGCCTTGAAAGTGCTTAGAGACATCCTGTAGATGTGAACGGCACTATATATGCAAGTTGTTCCTTTTTCCTATTAATTGTGACTCGAGCAATTCATCTTCTGAGGTTTGTACCAGTGCAGGGTGTGAGTGAGGTGACAAAATCTTCAGGTTTATGAAGGTTATTAAGTCTGAGTCACAAAAACACAGGTTAAGTTAATAAAGCCTCAATTCAGAGATCTCAACTGAATGAGATTTGGTGAGCTTGTTTGTCATAAATCACAGCAAATAGCTGAGGATCAGCAACACCATGAGACATTAAGATTTTAACGCTTTAGGTACTACCCTGTCAGGCAGATTTTTAAAATAATTTATAATCCTAATACAGCTATTAAAAATTTTGAAAGGGCTTCATAAGGTTGATATAATTAAGGTATTTCCTGATATTGAGGCAGTTTGAATTTAGGGAACGTAAACATAAGATCGAGACTGATCAATGCTTTAAGGAATTCAAGAGAATCTTCTTTGCTCAGAGAACGGTTAGAATAGGGAACTTGTTCTTATTCATTCGTGGGATGTGGGCATTGCTAGCAAGGCCAGCATTTATTGCTCATTCCTATACATTTGAGAGGCTTGCTAGGCTATTTCAGAGGGTAATTCAGAGTCAACTACTTTGCTTTGGGTCTGGAGCCACTTATAGTACGGACTGGTGAAGAACAACAGATTTCCATTGCTAAATGAGATTAGAGAATCAACAGCAACAAAAAATTGTATTGATATAGCACTTTTAATCGAACAAAGCCTCCCAAGGTGCTTCACGGAGGCTATATAAGACAAAATATGACACTAAGCCACATACCAGGGCAGATGACCAAAAGCTTGGTCAAAGAGGTAAGTTTTAAGCAGTGTCTTAAAGGAGGAAATCATGGATGAGAAGCAGAGAGGTGTAAGGAGGGAATTCCAGAGCTTAGGACTTGGGCAGCTAAAGGCTCGGTCACCAATATTTGAGCGATTAAAATGGGGGATGCTCAATGGGCTAGAAATAGAGGAGCGCAGATATCTCGGAGTGTTGTAAGGCTGGGAGAGATTACAGGGATAGGGAGGGGCTAAGCCATGGAGGGACTTGAAAACAAGGATGAGAATTTTAAAATCAAGACTTTGTTTTACCAGAAACCAGTGTAGGTCAGTGAGCACAGGGATGATGGGTGGAAAGCACTTGGTGCATGCTAGGACACAGACAGTAGAGTTTTGGATGACCTCAACTTTATAGAGGGTAGATTGTGGAAGACCGGCCAGGAGTGTGTTAGAATAATAAAGTCTGGAGTAAACAAAGGCATGGATGAGGGTTTCAGCAGCAGGTGAGGGGATGTTACTGTTTTTATGACAATCTGGTAGTTTCATGGTCATCATGAAATAGTCATCACTAGCTTTTGTTAAATTCCAGATTTATTAATTAACTGAATTTAAATTCCCCAGGAGCCACATTGGGATTTGACCTCACGTTTCTGGATCATTAGTGCAGGCCTCTGCGTTACGAGTAACCATGATGCTACCGTATCCCCTATTGAGATGAATACTATAGATATATTTAAGGGGAAACTAGCTAACTACATGAGGAAGAAAGGAATAGAAGGATATTCTGATGTATAGTGCAAGGAGGATCATGTGGGGCTTAAAGATCGGCATTGACCAGTTGGGTCAAATGGCTATTTCTGTGCTATAAGTTAGATGCCATTTTAATTTTTTCTTTGCAATTCTCTTTCCTGTAATGTGGGATGTACTACCATGGATGTTAGCTGACCTTTTATATCTCACGCCAGTACGAAGTTTTTGGGCAGAATTTCAGTCCCAGTCGAGGTCTGTAACAGAGGCGGAAGGAGCCAGAAAATACTGGAACTGGCTGGCATGCTGATCCTGGGGTTGGGTATTTTGGCTGAGATGGGTTTGGGGCTGGCAGGGCTGCCCGCTCCCATGAATTGGGCAGCCAACTCGGCTCATTAAGAGCCTTGTTAAAGGTAAGGTAAGGAGGCCGACAGGGATTTTCCACTTTCCTAACATGACGGGGTGGGGGGGGGGGGTGGGGGGTGGCGGGGGCAGGTACCCAATCGCAGTCTGGGATGCCAGCACTCCAGGTAGGCCTACAAGCCCTCTCTGCCTGTCTGGGTGGAAGTGCAGCCAAAGGTCACCCTGTAGAGGACACCCCCCCCCCCGTCCCCAGCCCCAAACCACCAACAGTCATGGCCTGGCTGCTTTCTCTATTGTTTACTTTTTTTTTAAAGTGGCTAGAGGGCACCTTCATGTTGAAACGCCCTCTCAGTTGCTTACCTTTTACTGCAGCTGGGTGCTTCCCAAGCTGGAAAGCCTCTCAATGGCCCTCCATCTTTGAGAGCCTTCCTGCGCCCTTAATTGAACAGGGAGCCTTTCCCCATGCCATTAATGGGCGCTCTGATCAAAATTCCAATGAGTGACTGCTTTCCCCCCAGCGCCCTCATGGGTGCGGGTTCAAGACCTGGAAACAGTCCCGGCTCCTGCTTTCCACCCCCAAAGCGAAAATTCAGCCCTTCAATCTGAATTCACACAATGAATGTTGGCAGGCTGCTTGACTGTGAATCCTGACACTAACACATGTAGGGCTGGATTTTGTTGAGCTCCCGATATCGGGCTCCATGACGGGTGGTGCCAGAAGATTGTACCGACAGCGGCCTGCCACGGAGCCCAATGCCGGGATTGCTGGGCTCGATCTTCCCAGTGGTGGCAAGGCTCCATGGCAGCCTCCCCCACCGCTCAGTGATGGGACCTAGCTTTAAGTATTTAAATAAAGGAACTGCATAGATTTAAATCCAATTCCCCGCAGTCTTACTGGCTGCCCGGGATCTTCTGTGCGGCGGTCGGCACTCACGCGCCTTTGCTTTCCCGTCCAGGGAAAGCTGACATCACTAAGGTGGAAAAGGAGGAAACTTAGGATTTGTTTTTGTAGTGTGCGCGGGGGATGGTAACAGGGTCAAATCGGCATTTCTAGTGTAGAGGAGGTGGGGGGAAGGGGTGATCTCTGCACTTTGTACAGTTGGTGGCGGGGGGAGATTTCAAATCAACAATGTAAGTGCTTGGGGGAGGGGTCTATTTATTTTTATTGCATGGGGGGAAGAGTCAGAAATTCATTTTTAGTGTACTGGGTGGGGGGAAGGGGTTCCACTGTGCAGGTCTGGCAGCTGACGCCATTGCTGCGTCACAGAGCCCACCCCTGCCACGTGACTGGGAGGGAGGGTGGCTGCCCTGCATATTATAATGAGCTGCCGAGTGCTAGATTACAACGGCATTGTGGCGCAAGGCCCACACACGAGGGCCACCATTTTCTTCGCCCGCTGTCACTCAATGTAAAATCCAGTTCCTATTTTCCAGCAAATATCACTGGACAGCATTTAGAAGCAAGATTCTTGACAAATTTTTCCCATCTGTATCGCAGGGGGACTAAGGTTAATAGTAGCAACCTCAACAACTGTCCTGACTTAGATAAGTGCGTTCATTGGAGGCTTGGAATTGAACCTAAGATCCCCTGGTCTGTGTGGCTCAGTACTGTGCTTTTTCACATTTGGTAAAGGCTTAGTCTAGATTTGAAATGAGTGGTAATGGAATTGTCTATTGATTTTACTTGCACCTTTTATGGGAAGAGTAGATAAACATTTGAAGTTTGAAAAGATATAGGGCTATGGAAAGACAGCAGGGCAGTGTGAATAGTCTTGGATTGGTCTAGCAAAGAAACAGCACAGACACAATCAGCCAAATGGCTTCCCCCTTGCCCCAAATCTCTATGATCCTAAGTGTGATGATTATTGTTACATAAGCAAATACAGCAGCCAATTTTCACCTAGGAAAGCCCCAAAACGGTGAAGGAATGAATGACTAGAAGTCAGTTTTCTTGTTTTGTTGGTTAAAAGTAGATTTTTAGCCAAGATACCTGGGGAATACCTTGGTCTCCTTCAAAAAGTGCCAGGGGATCTTTCAAATCTACTTGAACAGACAGATGAGACCTCAGTTTTCTGTCTCATCCAAAAAGAAGGCAATTCGCCAGCTACGCAGCCCTCCCTTGGCACTGCACAGAGGTGTCAGCCTGGATTGGCTGCAGCATGCACAGATTAGAAAATGAAAGGTCAGCACTGACTTTGAAGGCAGACGTTCCCTGGGTTACTTTTCCAGGGATGCCAGACACTCCTTCTTTACCTCTCTCATTCTTCATGCTGAACTGAGATGTTGGTAGGCTATTCAACACTGAGCGGCAGGAAGGTGGCAGTGAATGTGTACACTTTCCTGAGAAGTTACAATCTGACAAAGGAGAAAGCAAATTGGGTCAGGATATTTAAGAAATTTGGGAAAGGGGAAGTGTTGTAAAGCAAAAATGGGAACTTACAGACCATGTGACATGGGTTCTAATGGAGAGGTCATCCACCTGAAACATTAACTCTGTGTCTCTCTCCACAGATGCTGCCAGACCTGCTGAGTATTTCCAGCACTTTCTGTTTTTAGTTTAGATTTCCAGCATCTGCAGCATTTTGCTTTTGTGTGGGTTGGTAATCCTTTGGGAGCTGGGAGGCAGGGAGTAAGGATAAAGGGAATGTTCTCTGAATGTTCACTGGAGTGTCAGCCTCTATTTGTGCTCATGTCTTTGGAGTGGGACTGAAACCCACAAGCAAGGGAGATACCACCAAGCCATGCTAATTTTTTTTTTTTTTTAGAGATACAGCACTGAAACAGGCCCTTCGGCCCACCGAGTCTGTGCCGAACATCAACCACCCATTTATACTAATCCTACACTAATCCCATATTCCTACCAAACATCCCCACCTGTCCCTATATTTCCCTACCACCTACCTATACTAGTGACAATTTATAATGGCCAATTTACCTATCAACCTGCAAGTCTTTTGGCTTGTGGGAGGAAACCGGAGGCACCCGGAGAAAACCCACGCAGACACAGGGAGAACTTGCAAACTCCACACAGACAGTACCCGGAATCGAACCCAGGTCCCTGGAGCTGTGAGGCTGCGGTGCTAACCACTGCGCCACTGTGCCGCCCTTGCTGATAACTAGTGCACAGGTACAAACAATAATCAGAAAGGCGAATGGAATGTTGGCCTTTAACTCAGAAGGGTGAGCATAATACAGTGAGGAGTGTAGTCAATGGCACAGTGATGCCTTGTGAACCAAGGAGATGGGATTTATTAGGAGACCAGGCAATTAGATCTCATTGCAACTGTTTCAATGATGCTGACAGACTGGTTTGTTCAGCTTAAGGCTGAACATTCTTTTGTTTTCTATATAATTGTTACGATTGTCAAAACGCCACCATACAAGTTAAGACAAATGTTCAGCAGATAATATGCAATCATGTGCACCAGCTTACACAACTGTTCACAGGCGTGAGCCTCTGCTGTTACATTAGGATTCTTCTTGTGATGTGTAGTTTAATCGCAGTTTCCATTCGATCCCAACCTGAACAGGAATGTTGCTTAGTCATATGCTAAATGCTCAACTTTTAGATTATCTCTTTTACTGATTAGTTAAGAAAAATTTCAACGAGAAATTAAATATGTATCAGTTTTGGCCACATCATGCTTACTGAGCAAAACACAATACAAGAACTGTGTTCTGCCTCTAGCTACAGCAACTCGGACATGTCTGCTCCCATCCCATCTTGAAGACTAATGAAGGTCGAATATGGGTAGTACATTAATGGAAGTTCTTTAAAAATCAATTTTTATCACTTTTACGTTACTTGCACAGTGTGCTGGGAACCTTTTGGTTTGAAGTACATGGTAGGCACAACAATGGCGGTTCCATACATGTACCATGCTGCTCCATTGCAGTTTTCCACTTTTATTTTACACTGTGGGACTATTGACAAAAAGAAACTCACTCACTCTTCTAAAATCTGTAGAAATCTGTATAGTTTGGTGTGGTGTTGAGCCGTGAGAATAAGAAATGTACCATGTCTGGGTTGAGTCACGTTGAGTTCGTTCATCTATGCGAAGTCTACAGTCAGGTCTCAATTTCCCTGCTTTCAGATACAATAAAACTTAAGAAAATCTCTTACTGTTGATTGATTCCTGCTGGCAAATGTGCATGCATAAATGCCAAGTAAGGAAAGGATCAGACCTAGCTGAATGCTCCTACCTCTCTCCCTCCAACTAGATCCAACCCTACACATGCAATGTCAACTAGCCTGCTTAAGAAGTGAATCCTAAGCAGGAAGTAAAGAAAGTTAGGGGGTATACCAAAAGCAAAGTCAAACGGTATGAATATATAAACAATGAACAGGAAATGCTCTCTGGTCCATCCAGCTTGTCCCAATCAAGTTTAGTTTACTTCCATAATCTCTTCCTCGTTACATTCCTACAGAAAAGTTTACAATCTTTTTTTTAAATGTCTCTTGCTAGTCTACTCTCATCGTCTCTTTTCTCTTTCCTTATCAATTTCTTGGTTCTCCTTTGCTGAATTCTAAAATCCTCCCAATCCTCAGGCTTACTACTGTATAAGCCTCTTTCTTTGATCTAATACTATATTTGATTTTGATTTGATTTAGAGATACAGCACTGAAACAGGCCCTTCGGCCCACCGAGTCTGTGCCGACCATTAACCACCCATTTATACTAATCCTACACTAATCCCATATTCCTACCACATCCTCACCGGTCCCTATATTTCCCTACCACCTACCTATGCTAGGGGCAATTTATAATGGCCAATTTACCTATCAACCTGCAAGTCTTTTGGCTGTGGGAGGAAACCGGAGCACTCGGAGGAAATCCACGCAGAAACAGGGAGAACTTGCAAACTCCACACAGGCAGTACCCGGAATTGAACCCGGGTCGCTGGAGCTGTGAGGCTGCGGTGCTAACCACTGCGTCACTGTGCCGCCCACTACATATACTCATATGTAGATCCTAACCACTTAGTCTGTTATGAAGGTGATTCTGTTTTGTTAAAAATATTTTTTTATAAGAATTTATAGTTAAGCTAAATAAATGTTGGATCAGTTTTTGAAAGGTGACGACTAAGGGAGCCAGATTGAGAACAGAGCTGCTGTTTGTCACATGGCTTAGGCTAGGCTTCGAGCAGAAGTCCTGGCAACAGGGGCAGAAAAATCACAATTTAACTCCTTTTAAGAACCTAAGAACATAAGAAATAGGAACAGGAGTAGATGATATGGCCCCTTGAGCCTGCTGTGCCATTCAATACAATCATGACTGATCTTATGTCTCAACTCCACTTTCCCACTAGAACCCTTGAATCCCTGAGACCAAAAATCAGTCCGTCTCAGTCTGAACCAAAACTTCAATGATAGAGCATCCACAACCCTCTGGGGTAGGAAATTCCTAAGATTCACAACCCTCTGTGTAAAGAAATTTCTCCTCATCTCAGTCCTAAATGATTGGCCCCTTATCCTCAGACTGTGGCCCCAATGTTCTAGATTCACGAGCCAGGGGATCAACTTCTCTGTCTACCCTGTCAAGCCCCTTCAGGATCTTGTAAATTTCAATGAGATGATCTCTCATTCTTCTAAATTCCAAAGAGTATATACCCAATTTACTCAGCCTGTCATCATAGGACAACCCAGGAACCAATCTAATGAACCTTTGCTGTACTGCCCCCAAGGCAAGTATATCCTTCCTTAGATATGGAGACCAAAACCGCACACAGATCTCCTCATATGGTCTCACCAAAGCCATGTACAACTGTAGCAAGATTTCCTTATTCTTCTACTCCGATCCCCATGCAATAAAGGCCAACATGCTATTTGCCTTCTTAATTGCTTGCTGTACCTGCATACAAATATTTTGTGTTTCTTGTATGAATACACTCAAGTCCCTCTGAACATCAACATTTACAAGTTTCACGCCTTTTAAAACATATTCTACTTTTCTATTACTATCAAAGTGAATAACTGCACACTTCCCCACATTATTCTCCATCTGCCACGTGGTTGCCCACTCACTCAACCTGTCTGCATCCCTTTGTAACCTCTTTGTGTTTTCCTCACAGCTTACATTCCCACCTAACTTTGCATCGTCATCAAACTTAAATACAGTCCTCTCGGTCGTTTCATCTAAGTTATTAATATGGATTGTAAATAGCTGAGGCCCCAGCACTGATCCTTGCAGCACTCCATTAGTTACAGTCTGCCAGCTTGAAAATGTCCCCTTTATATACCTACTCTCCACTTCCTGTCCATTAACCAATCCCCTATCCATGCTAATACATTACTCAACTCCATGAGCCCTTATCTTGCATATTAACCTTTTGTGTAGCACCTTATTGGAAAAATGCCTTTTGGAAATTCAAGTATACTACATCTACTGACTGCCCCTTTTCTACCCTACTACTTACATCCTCAAAAAACTCTAATAAATTTCACTTCCCTTTTGTAAAACCATAATGACTTTGTTTGATCATAGTATGTTTTTCTTAGTGTCATTGTTAAGATTGCCTTCGTAATAGATTCAGCGTTTTCCCAATGACTGATGTCAGGTTAACTGGTCAGTCCCCTATTGTCTCTCTCTCTCTTCTTTCTAGAATAGTGGTGTTATGTTTGCTAATTTCCAATCTACTGGGACCATTCTGGAATCTAAGTAGCTTTGGAAAACCATAATCAGTGCAGGAATGGCTCTTCCTTGCTGAGATTTAGTTTTTTTAATGCAATGTATTTTTGTTGAACATTTTGAATTGTTTCTTTAAATGTTTCCCACTGTTTATTTACTGTAATACCTTCTACTATCAATCTTTACCAGCTCTCCCATCATACCCACGTAATTGGCTTCAAGCTTAACATTCTTGTTTGGGATTGGAATATGTTGCATTGAAACTTAATATGGAATTCAGTTGTATTATGACCACTTTTTCCCCAGCAGATCTTGTACTATGAGATTACTAATTAACTCTGTCTCATTTCACAATACTAGATTTAAATTAGCTTCATCCATAGTTAGTTCCAGAGCCTATTGTTCCAGGAAACACTCAAGAAAGCATTCTAAAAATTAATCTTCCAGACTACCTTTGCCAATTTGATTGGTCCTGTCTATATGAAGATTAAAGTCCCACACAATTATTACATTGCCTTTGTTACAAATTCCAATTATTTCTTGTTATCAATGGTTGGAATACTTTTTCTGTGGGGTCTTTGTGCCTTAAATGAATATATATTTGATCAAATTATGTATTAATTCTTTAAATGCTAGCTATTGCTTGTCGACTGTCATATCTTCTAATGTAATTTTCCAATCTACCTCAGCCAACTCGCCCCTCATATCTACCTAGCTTGCTTTGTTTACATTTAAGACCCTACTTTCAGACTAAATCACTTTCAAACTCAATATAAAATTCAATCATATAATGGTTACTCTTCCCTAGAGGCCCCATTACTGTAGGGTTATTAATCAACCCTTAAGCGAATCGATACTGTTCCCTGCAACCATATCCAGGAGTTCTGAAGGTTGTGTTGCCTGCCCAGTGCCAGGGTTAAGACATCTCCTTATGGCTGGAGAATAACCTCAAATAGGAGGGAGAGAAATCAGTTCTCATGGTCTAGAAGAACAAATCTTAGGCTAGTGACTGTAGTAAATAAAATTTCTCAAGGAGCTGTTGCACCAGCTTCTTCATCTAAATCATGTGGTGCTGTCAGGTCGGCAAAACTGTTAAAGGGCTGGTAAGGCATTCCATTAAAAATAAATTCTCCTACTCTCTCCCTTCGGTCTTTCAGTAATGGTTTGAAATTCATGCCTTCTTGACAGTGAATCACCAAAGTAGTTTTCCTGATGCTTAAATCTTTCATTATTAGGAACACCTCTTATGAGTTCTCCCCTTAAGTATCTCCATTCTAATGAAAAGGACAACATTTCTCTAATTTTCCCTTATAATTAAAATCTCATCCCTGGTATCATCGTAGTATGTATCTTCTGTACACTCTCTATAACCTTGGCATCCTCCCTAAAGGACACAAAACTGGGCACAATATTTTAATTGCGCCTAGCAAAGGATTTGCATAGTTTTAAGATTGCATCTTCATCTTTGCTGCCAATTCCCATCTATATAAATCCATCAATCCCATGTGCATTTTTACGGCTTTAAACCTCGTCTTCCCAGTTTCGGACATGCTTGAGATCATAAATTGCTGTTCTTATATGTAGCCTGCAGTGGGCAGCACAGACCTGCTATTCAGGCTGATGAAAGGCTGGAGTTTTAGACTCAGAATTCATTCAGAATAGAATTTCTCGGTCTCCTTATGAGCTTGTCCAAAGGCACGGTGTGTAGATAAGGGAAGGCGGTGGCATAGTGGTATTATCACTGGACTAGTAACCCAGAGACCCAGGGTATTGCTCTGGGGACATGGGTTCAAATCCCACCACGGCAGAAAATGGAATTTGAATTCAATTAATAAATCTGGAATTAAAAAGCTAGTCTAATGATGGCCATGAAACCATTGTCGATTGTTGTAAAAACCCATCTGGTTCAAATAATGTCCTTTAGGGAAGGAAATCTGCTGTCCTTACCTGGTCTGGCCTACATGTGACTCCAGACCCACAGCAATGTGCTGTGGTTGACTCTTACATGCCCTCTGAAATTGCCTAGCAAGCCAAGCAATTGTATCTAACTGCTATGAAGTCCAAATGGACTGCAGTTGTTCAAGGGCAATTAGGGATGGGCAATAAATGCTGGCCTAGCCAGCGACGCCCAAATCCCATGAATGAATTTAAAAAAAAGATTAACTATATGAGTTCCAGATATCTAGAGTTTGATTCTAAGTCTATGCTGAGTTAGCTATCCTCAGATAGGGCCACAGTGAAAGTGCAATTAGCCTTAGAGATCCCAGGTGGCAGGGCACAGTGGGTGGGTCAAATCAGCCACTACAAAATTTGCCCCCAAAGAATGGATACTTGGTTGAGGTCACCTTCGCCCTCACCTTCAATAATATGTGCGTGAAGCTTATGAACTTCTTTATCACTAAGGTCGGGTCCATCCGTTCAGCTGTCTCTGTCACTTCCCTCCCATCCACTAGCCCACCTAGCCAAACTTCCTCTAAGGTTCCCCCTGCCCTAGCCTTGAACTTTCATTTTTCTCTGATGCCCTCTCCAGGCTCAACTTGCCCATGAGACCCAACTCCAGCTTTTTCAACCCTATTCCCACTCAACTGCTGGCCACATAACTTTCCTTCCTGGCTCCCAAGTTAGCAAATATTGTTAATGATTCTCTCTCTTCATGTACTGTTCCCCTCTGCTTCAAATCTGCCATCATCACCCCTCTCCTCAAAAAAGCCAACCCTTGACCCCTCCGTACTTGCAAACTACTGCCATATCTCCAACCTCCCTTTCCTCTCCAAAGTCTTTGAAATGACTTGTTGCCTCCCAAATAGGGCCATCATTCGCAGGACTCCATGTTTGTATCCCTCCAAACAGGCTTCCACCCCGCCACAGAATCGAAACAGCTTTTTAACAAACTCAGAAATATTAGCCAATGTGATTGTTGTTGTGTTATCTGTGCTTAGATCAATACAAATTCAGTCGAAGAGTCAGCATATACGCTGTACTTGGTGCTTTATTGAGGGACTGTTCTTACATGTGCTCCTAGTTGGGCATCATGGTGGCACCACGTAGGTGATTACATCACTTCCTGTCATGGTGCATACATATCATCAACATTCATTCAAATAGCTTTGCTTACTTCCACTATCACAACAATATGCCAGACCTGCTGAGTATTTCCAGCATTTCTTGTTTTTATTCCATTCTTATCCATCTAGTCGTAGCCAATTACCTGCAATAACTTCTCTTCCTGGTCCTGCACCTCTGGTGTCCCCCAAGGATCTGTCCTTAGCCCACTCCTATTTCTCATCTACATACTGCCCCTCAGCAACATCACCTGAAAATAAAGCATCACTTTCCACATATACACCAGCGACACTCAGCTCTACCTCACCACCACGTCTCTCAACCCCTCCACTGTCTCTAAACTGTCTGACTGCTAGTCCGACATCCAGTACTGGATGAGCAGAAATTTCCCCCAACTAAATATTTTGAAACCATTGTCTTTAGCCCATGCCACAAGCTCTGTTCCCTAGCCACCCACTCTAGCCCTCTCCCTGGCCACCAGACTGTTCACAATCTTGGTGTTGTATTTGACCCCGAGATTGATTTCTGACCGTATATCTGCGCTGTCGCTTACTTCCACCTCCATAACACTGCCTGATTCCAGTCACAGCTCATCGGCTGCTGAAAATCTCACCCATGCCTTTTTTACCTCTAGATTTGACAATTCTAACATAATCCTGGCTGGCTTACCATCTTCCACCCTTCATAAATTTGAGATCATCCAAAGCTCTGCTGCACCAAGTTACGTTCACCCATTGCTCCAGTGATCGCTGATCTACATTGGACCCAGTTAAGCAATGCCTCAATTCTAAAATTCTCATCCTTATTTTTGAATCCCTCCAAGGCCTCATCCCTCCCTTTCTCTGTCATCTCCATTAGTCCTACAGTCCTCCGAGATCTCTGCGCTCCTCCAATTCTGGTCTTTTGAGCAAAATTGATATTAATTGCTCTACCATTGATAACTGTGCCCTCAGCTGCCAAAGCCCTAAGCTGTGGCATTCTTTCCCTAAACATCGTCACCTCTCCGCCTCCCTTTCCACCTTTAAGACACTCCTTAAAATCTAGCTCTTTGACCAAGATTTTGGTCATCTGCCCGAATATCTTCTTATGTGGCTCGGTGTCAAATTTTATTCGATAATGCTCCTGTGAAGCCCTTTGAAACATTTTACGATGTTAAAGGCGCTACATAGATACAAGTTGTTACTGTTGAGACAACTGCTCCAGGAGAGGAGGGCAGAGAACAAAACCTTAAAGAAGTATGGGGGAAAATAAATAAATAAATTTGTAGGATGCTTAAAGAATGTCAGCAGCAGAGGGGAACAGCCAGGGGACTAAATGGCTGCATCAATGCCCCCTGCCCACACACATTGAGTAATGCAGCATTATGGTGACATTGTCCAGCTCTAACATGCTCCTATTGCTGTTCAATAGAATGGAAATGAACATGCCAGCCGAGTTGGTAGGAAAAACAGAAATACAGAGTATTTCCCAAATGGTTTGAGGCTGGGAAGTGTTGAACTTCAAAGGGACTTGGGCTCCTTGTTCATGAGTCACTGAAAGCTAACACTCAGGTACAGCAAGCAATTAAGGAAGCAAATGGGATGTTGGCCTTTATTGCAAGGTGATTTGAGTATAGGAGTAAAGATGCCTTACTATAATTATATAGAGCCTTGGTGAGACTGCACCTGGAGTATTGTGTGCAGTTTTGGTCTCCTTACCTAAGGAAAGATATACTTGCCATAGAAGGAGTGCAACGAAGGTTCATTAAACTAATTCCTGGGATGGAGGGATTGTCCTATGAGGAAAGGTTAAATACCTGGACCTTTATTCTCTGGAGTTTAGAAGAATGATAGGTGATCTCATTCAAGCATACAAAATTCTTACAGGGCTCGACAGGGTTGATGGCAGGGAGGATGTTTCCCCTGGCAGGGGAGTCTAGAGCCAGGGGACACAATTTCAGAATAAGGGGCAGGCCATTTAAGACTGAGATGCGGAGGAATTTCTTCACTCAGAGAGTGGTGAATCTTTGGAATTCTCTACCCGAGAGTAGCGTGGAGCTCAGTCATTGAGTACTTTCAAGACTGAGATTGATAGATTTCTACATATTAAAAACATCAAGGGATACTGGGATAGTGCAGGAAAATGGTGTTGAAGTAGAAGATCAACCATGATTTCATTGAATGACTAGCCCTGGCTTGAAGGGCTGAATGGCTTGCTCCTGCTCTTATTGCTTATGTTCTTGACTGAGGTATCAACTGCATGTCGATAGCTGTGTGGGCAGCATATTGGCTGGCACTGCAGGTAGAATAGAATCATAGAATGCTTACAGAACAGAAGGAGGCCATTTGGCCCATCATGTCTGTGCTGGCGCTCTGAAGGAGTAATTCACCTAGTGCCACTCCCCCACCAGCTCGTTACAGCCTTGCACTTTCTTCCTTTTCCAATAATAATCCAATTCCCTCTTGAATGCCTCAATTGAACCTACTTGCACGACTCTGTCAGACAGCACATTCCAGATCAAAGAACAAAGAACAAAGATAATTACAGCACAGGAACAGGCCCTTCGGCCCTCCAAGCCTGCGCCGATCCAGATCCTCTCTCTAAACATGTCGCCTATTTTCTAAGGTTCTGTATCTCTTTTCTTCCTGCCCATTCATGTATCTGTCTAGATACATCTTAAAAGACTCCATCGTGCCCGCATCTACCACCTCCGCTGGCAATGCGTTCCAGGTGCCCACCACCCTCTGCGTAAAGAACTTTCCACGCATATCCCCACTAAACTTTTCCCCTTTCACTTTGAACTCGTGTCCTCTAGTAATTGAAACCCCCACTCTGGGAAAAAGCCTCTTGCTATCCACCCTGTCTATACCTCTCATGATTTTGTACACCTCAATCAGGTCCCCCCTCAACCTCCGTCTTTCTAATGAAAATAATCCTAATCTACTCAACCTCTCTTCATAGCTAGCGCCCTCCATACCAGGCAACATCCTGGTGAACCTCCTCTGCACCCTCTCCAAAGCATCCACATCCTTTTGATAATGTGGCGACCAGAACTGTACGCAGTATTCCAAATGTGGCCGAACCAAAATCCTATACAACTGTAACATGACCTGCCAACTCTTGTACTCAATGCCCCGTCCGATGAAGGAAAGCATGCCGTATGCCTTCTTGACCACTCTATTTACCTGCGCTGCCACCTTCAGGGAACAGTGGACCTGAACACCCAAATCTCTCTGGACATCAATTTTCCCCAGGACTTTTCCATTTACTGTATAGTTCACTCTTGAATTGGATCTTCCAAAATGCATCACCTCGCATTTGCCCTGATTGAACTCCATCTGCCATTTCTCTGCCCAACTCTCCAATCTATCTATATTCTGCTGTATTCTCTGACAGTCCCCTTCACTATCTGCTACTCCACCAATCTTAGTGTCGTCTGCAAACTTGCTAATCAGTCCACCTATACTTTCCTCCAAATCATTAATGTATATCACAAACAACAGTGGTCCCAGCACGGATCCCTGTGGAACACCACTGGTCACACGTCTCCATTTTGAGAAACTCCCTTCCTCTGCTACTCTCTGTCTCCTGTTGCCCAGCCAGTTCTTTATCCATCTAGCTAGTACACCTTGGACCCCAAGCGCCTTCACTTTCTCCATCAGCCTGCCATGGGGAACCTTATCAAACGCCTTACTGAAGTCCATGTATATGACATCGACAGCCCTTCCCTCATCAATCAACTTTGTCACTTCCTCAAAGAATTCTATTAAGTTGGTAAGACATGACCTTCCCTGCACAAAACCATGTTGCCTATCACTGATGAGCCCATTTTCTTCCAAATGGGAATAGATCCTATCCCTCAGTATCTTCTCCAGCAGCTTCCCTACCACTGACGTCAGGCTCACCGGTCTATAATTACCTGGATTATCCCTGCTACCCTTCTTAAACAAGGGGACAACATTCGCAATTCTCCAGTCCTCCGGGACCTCACCCGTGTTTAAGGATGCTGCAAAGATATCTGTTAAGGCCCCAGCTATTTCCTCTCTCGCTTCCCTCAGTAACCTGGGATAGATCCCATCCGGACCTGGGGACTTGTCCACCTTAATGCCCTTTAGAATACCCAACACTTCCTCCCTCCTTATGCCGACTTGACCTAGAGTAATCAAACATCTGTCCCTAACCTCAACATCCGTCATGTCCCTCTCCTCGGTGAATACCGATGCAAAGTACTCGTTTAGAATCTCACCCATTTTCTCTGAGTCCAAGCATAACATTCCTCCTTTGTCCTTTAGTGGGCCAATCCTTTCTCTAGTTACCCTCTTTCTCCTTATATATGAATAAAAGGCTTTGGGATTTTCCTTAACCCTGTTTGCTAAAGATATTTCATGACCCCTTTTAGCCCTCTTAATTCCTCATTTCAGTTTGGTCCGACATTCCCGATATTCTTCCAAAGCTTCGTCTTTCATCAGCCGCCTAGACCTTATGTATGCTTCCTTTTTCCTCTTAGCTAGTCTCACAATTTCACCTGTCATCCATGGTTCCCTAATCTTGCCATTTCTATCCCTCATTTTCACAAGAACATGTCTCTCCTGCACGCTAATCAACCTCTCTTTAAAAGCCTCCCACATATCACATGTGGATTTACCTTCAAACAGCTGCTCCCAATCTACATTTCCCAGCTCCTGCCGAATTTTGGTATAGTTGGCCTTCCCCCAATTTAGCACTCTTCCTTTAGGACCACTCTAGTCTTTGTCCATGAGTATTTTAAAGCTTACGGAATTGTGATCACTATTCCCAAAGTAGTCCCCTACTGAAACTTCAACAACCTGGCCGGGCTCATTCCCCAACACCAGGTCCAGTACGGCCCCTTCCCGAGTTGGACTATTTACATACTGCTCTAGAAAACCCTCCTGGATGCTCCTTACAAATTCTGCTCCATCTGGACCTCTAACACTAAGCGAATTCCAGTCAATGTTGGGAAAATTAAAATCTCCTATCACCACCACCCTGTTGCTCCTACATCTTTCCATAATCTATTTACATATTTGTACCTCTATCTCACGCTCGCTGTTGGGAGGCCTGTAGTACAGCCCCAACATTGTTACCGCACCCTTCCTATTTCTGAGTTCTGTCCATATTGCCTCACTGCTCGAGTCCTCCATAGTGCCCTCCTTCAGCACAGCTGTGATATCCTCTTTGACCAGTAATGCAACTCCTCCACCCCTTTTACCTCCCTCTCTATCCCGCCTGAAGCATCGATATCCTGGGATATTTAGTTGCCAATCATGCCCTTCCCTCAACCAAGTCTCAGTAATAGCAATAACATCATACTCCCAGGTACTAATCCAAGCCCTAAGTTCATCTGCCTTACCTACTACACTTCTTGCATTAAAACAAATGCACCTCAGACCACCAGTCCCTTTATATTCATCATCTGCTCCCTGCCTGCTCTTCCCCTTAGTCACACTGACTTCATTATCTAGTTCCTTACAGGCTTTTGTTACTACCTCCTTACTGTCAACTGACCTCAATTGGTTCCCATCCCCCTGCCACATTAGTTTAAACCCTCCCCAACAGCATTAGCAAAAGCACCTCCAAGGACATTGGTTCCAGTCCGGCCCAGGTGTAGACCGTCCAATTTGTAATAGTCCCACCTCCCCCAGAACCGGTCCCAATGTCCCAAAAATCTGAACCCCTCCTTCCTGCGCCATCTCTCAAGCCACGCATTCATCCTGACTATTCTTTCATTTTTACTCTGACTATCACGTGGCACTGGTAGTAATCCTGAGATTACTACCTCTGAGGTCCTACTTTTTAACTTGGCTCCTAACTCCCTAAACTCTGCTTGTAGGACCTCATCCCATTTTTTACCTATATCATTCGTGCCTTTGTGCACAATGGCAACTGGCTGTTCACCCTCCCCCTTTAGAATGTTCTGCAGCCGATCTGAGACATCCCTGACCCGTGCACCTGGGAGGCAACATACCATTCGGGAGCCTTGTTTTCGACCACAGAACCGCCTATCTACTCCCCTTACAATCGAATCCCCTACGACTATAGCCCCTCCACTCTTTTTCCCGCCCTTCTGAACAGCAGAGCCAGCCACGGTGCCATGGACCTGGCTACTGCTGCCTTCCCCTGGTGAGCCATCTCCCTCAACAGTATCCAAAAAGGTCTTCTTGTTTTGGAGGGAGATGAGCGCAGGGGACTCCTGCGCTGCCTTCCTGCTCTTTCTCTGCCTTTTGGTCACCCATTCCCTTTCTCCCTCAGCAATCCTAATCTGCGGTGTGACCAATTCACTAAACGTGCTATCCACGACCTCCTCAGCATCGCGCATGCTCCAAAGTGAGTCCATCCGCAGCTCGAGAGCCGTCATGCGGTCTAACAAGAGCTGCAGTTGGACACACTTCCTGCACGTGAAGGAGTCAGGGACATCAGCCATGTCCCTGAGCTCCCACATTGAGCAAGAGGAGCATGACACGGGTCTGAGATCTCCTGCCATTTTTAATCTTAAGCTTAACTTAGTTAAATGAAAAAGGAACGAAAAGTTTTTACCAATCACAATAAAACCAGAGAAATCGAAAAAGCCTTACCTTATAAACACCCCACCGAGTCCTTTTTTTTTGGTTAGAGGAGGAGGGCGGGTGGGAGACACGACAAGTGTGGTGTCTCGGGTTCAGAAACCGCCCAAATATATAGTGTTTTACTTACCCAGCAGCCCCCTGGCCTCCGCCGAAAAACAAAAGGAAATTAAATTTACTTTCAAACTGACCTTCCCAGCTGCTCACTCGCTCACACTCTGCTCCCGAAAAAGCTGCTGCAATGAAAGGAAAGTTATTTTAAACCGCCCAAATATATAGTGTTTTACTTACCCAGCAGCCCCCTGGCCTCCGCCGAAAAACAAAAGGAAATTAAATTTACTTTCAAACTGACCTTCCCAGCTGCTCACTCGCTCACACTCTGCTCCCGAAAAAGCTGCTGCAATGAAAGGAAAGTTATTTTAAACCGCCCAAATATATAGTGTTTTACTTACCCAGCAGCCCCCTGGCCTCCGCCGAAAAACAAAAGGAAATTAAATTTACTTTCAAACTGACCTTCCCAGCTGCTCACTCGCTCACACTCTGCTCCCGAAAAAGCTGCTGCAATGAAAAGATCCTAACCACTCACTGTGTGAAAATGTTTTCCCCATGTCGCCTCTGGTTCTCGATCCTTCAACCCTGTCCAGGCCCTTTATGATTTTGAATACCTCTATCAAATCTCCTCTCAATCTTCTCCTCTCGAAGGAAAACAGTCCCAACTTCTCCAATCTATCTGTCATGCAGGCCTACACCTATCAAGAATGAGGAATATTAATTTTGCCACATGAACATTCATTCTAAACTGTTACTCCAGTAAAGAAAGAACTGGTTAAAAAACCCACAATGGATCCTTGGCTGGAGAGACATTTTTGCATAGTAACAGACAATACTTGGAAAGGACAAAGGGCTAGACCCTGCTCCAATTTAATCCTCAATGGACTTTTGATTACCAGACATTGAGGGTGGAGGAGCTCGCATTCCAGATTAATTGCTAAAATGGTCGAATACACAAACGGATGTAGTCAGACCAGTTTAGTCACATGACTAACTGGCTATTCCAGAGTTTTAAACTGAGAGTTTTAAATTGGAGAAAACAGTGTTTGAAGACAGAAAGCTCCTGGCTCCCGGATTGCGAACATCTGCTCTCATCTCGTTCTCACCAGCTTCTGAATCCATTGAAGACACAGGAACCCCAAGAGAGAAAAGTCTCCTACAGTGAACAAGGTTTAAGAAGAATGCTGAGCCCCAACGAAAAGCAAGAATTACCTACAAGCAAGGAGTCTATAATGAGTTCGAAGCACAGTAACAAGAAACTCTTCAGATATTGCCTCAAACCTCTCCACTTTATTTTTCTTCTGCTCTTTTCTGTCTCTATTTGCATGTGCGTATTGCGTATGCATGCTAGCATGGGGCATGTATCCTTAGGCGCTAACCAAATTAGAGTTTAAGTTTAAGTTTTAATAAATTTCACTGTTCTTCTTTAAACCTAAGAAAGCCTGTTTGTGCTCATTTCTTTACCTTATAATTGGAAAGCGGTGAATAAGGTTTCACCAAGGAGGAGCTCAAAACACAGTGTGTTTAAAAATAAAATCCTATTGTAGTAAGGCCATATGGAGGCTGAAAGAGACCCCTAGGCACCTTTCTTACTTGGTCATAACACTGTCAATGTAACTGAAGTTCCTCATCCCTGGAACCATTCTTGCAAATCTTTTCTGCACCCTCTCTAACGTCTTCATATCCTTCCCAAAGTGTGGTCCTCAGAACTGGACACAATACTCTGGTTGAGGCTGAACCAGTGTTTAATACAAGTATAATATATCTTCCTTGCTTTTGTACTCTATGCCCCTATTGATAAAGCCTAGAATGCTGTATGCTTTATTAACCGCTCTCTCAACTTGGCCAGCCACCTTCAATAATTTATGCATATGTACATCCAGGTCCCTCTGCTCCTGCACCCACTTTAGAATTATACCCTTCGCAATCTTTCTGCCAAAATGAATCACTTCACAGTTCTCTGCATTAAATTTCACTTGCCACTTGTCTGCCCATTCCTATCTACCTATGCTCTTTTGATGTTTATCACTATCCTCTTCATAGTTCACAATACTGCCAAGTATTGTATCGTCCGCAAATTTTGAAATTGTGCCCTGTACACCAAAGTCTAAGTTATTAATATATATTAGAAAGAGGACGGGTCCTAAAGCTCACCCCTGGGGAACTCCACTATAAATCATCCTGCATCCGAAAAACAACCATTAATCACTACTCTCTTTTCCTGTTACTCAGCCAATTTTATATCCATGTTACTACTGTCCCTGTATTCCATGGGCTCTAACTTTGCTGACACGTCTGTTATATTGGACTTTATCAAATGACTTTTGCAAGTCCATGTACACCTTCTTCTTCTTTGGCCTCCTTGTCTTGAGAGATAATGGGTAAGCACCTGGAGGTGGTCAGTGGTTTGTGAAGCAGCACCTGGAGCGGCTATAAAGTCCAATTCTAGAGTAACAGACTCTTCCACAGGTGCTGCAGATAAAATTGGATGTCGGGGCTGTTACACAGCTGGCTCTCCCCTTGTGCTTCTGTCTTTTTTCCTGCCAACTGCTAAGTCTCTTCGACTCGTCCATGTACACCACATCAACAGCATTACCATCATAAACCCTCTCTGTTACCGCAACAAAAAACTCAAACTAGTTGGTTAAGCACAATTTTCCCTTAACAAATCCATGCTGGCTTTCCTTCATTCACCTGCCTTTGTTCAAGTGACTATTAATTTTGTCTCGAATTATTGTTTCTGGAAGCTTCCCCACCACCGAGGTTAAACTGACTGGCCTGTAGTTGCTGGGCTTATCTCTGCACCCTTTTTTGAACAAGAGTGTTACATTTCCAATTCTCCAGTTCACTGGCACCCCGAGTCTAAAGAAGATTGGAAACCTACGCCCAGTGCCTCCGTAATTTCCACACAAACTTCCCTGAATATCCTTGGATGAATATGATCTAATCCTGGTGTCGTATCAATTTCAAGTACAGATAGCCTATCCAATACATCCTCTTTATCAATTTTAAACCCTTCAAGTGTTTGAATTACCTCCTCTTTCACCATGACCTCTGCAGTATCTTCTTCCTTGATAAAGACAGGTGCAAAGTATTAATTTAATACCTCCGCTCTGGGCCCTGCCTCCATGCGTAAATCCCCTTTTTGGTGTCTAACTGGCCCCAATCCTCATTTTACCACCTTTTTGCAAAGACTTTAGGATTCCCTTTTATGTTAGCTGCCAGTCTCTTCGCATACTCTCTCTTTGCTTCTCTTATTGATCCCAATTGTGCATGGTGATGACCTTGCCTGCCACCAGTAGTGCCATCCCTGAGATGCAGGTTGACTACAAGTTTCTTTGTAACAGATGGTATGCCTTGGCAACATGGTAGTTGTTCTCAATTATCACTGGGTATATGCGTCAGGACCACAGTTGGTGCCATAATAGAGTACAGATATCCAATTTGAAAGAAAGACTTACATTTTTAGCAGCTTTCATGAATTCAGGATGTCCCAAAGTGTTTTATAGCCAATGGGCTTCTTTTAAAGTGTAGCCATTATTGTAATGTAGGCAACATGGCAACCGATTTGCACACAACGAGCTTCCACAAACAGCGATGTGACAGTGACCAGATAATTTTTTTTAGTAATGTTGATTGGGTGATAAATATTGGCCAGTAAACTAGGAACAACTCCCATGCTGTTCTTTGAAATAGTGCTATGAAATCTTTTACAGCCACCTGAGAGATCAGGCAGGACCTTGGTTCAATGTCTCATCCGACAAACGGCACTCCAACAGTGCAATACCCCTTCAATATTGCACTAGAGTGTCGGTCTAAATTTTTGTGCTCAAGTCTCTGGATTGGAACTTGAACCCACAACCTTCTGACACTGAGCTAAGTGAGTTATTAACTAGACTGCATTCAGTCATGGTTCAGTTGTTAGTACTCTCATCTCTGAGTCAGAAGGTTGTGGGGGTCATATCCCACTCCAGAACTTGAGCACAAAAATGAAGGCTAATACTCCAATGCAGTACTGAGGGAGTGCTGCAATGTTAGAGGTGTGATGTTAAACTGAGGCCCCATCTGCCCTTTCAGATGGGCATTAAAGGCCCCCTGGCACCAGAGTAGGGAAGCTGTTCCCAGTGTCCTGGCCAATATTTATTCCTTAATCAGCATCATAAAAACAGATTATCTGGTCCTTATATCATTGCTGTTTCTGGGAGCTTGCTGTGCACAAATTGGCTGCCACATTTCCTACATTACAACAGTATTTCATTGGCTGTAAAGTGCTTTGGGACATCCTGAGGGTGTGAAAAGTGCTTTATAAATGCTAATCTTTGCAACATTTATTTTATTTTATCTTGTATCACTTCAATCTGAAAAATTGTATTGGAACACTTTAAAATCAAATCCCATCAGAAATTTTAAATTAACTTAGTGACTCTGTACCTTACACTTAGATGCCTTGCCTTGTTGTTCCCAGTGCTCCTGTAAAACTTGCCATAAAAGGACTTACTATTCTTTAATTGGTCTCCTTTTCTTCAATCTATTCCTATCCTGGTGCAATCTTGTAAATGCCTCAATTGCAGTCAGCTTTCCACTGTTTTTGTAAACATTCAACTACTTTCCTTTTAACATAAACATTCCACACATGTTCTTTAAAAAATCCAAAGACATTTTAAAAAATATTTTACCAGCTTATTTGAACCTTTCCAAAGGTGGCTGAAAATACTCAATCCCCTGTTTGGTGGTTAGCCCCTACCACTGGAAACAGTTTCCCCTATTTACTTTATCAAAACCAGTCATGGTTTTGAACACCTCTATCAAATTTCCTCTTAACATTCTCTGCTCTAAGGAGAACAACCATAGCTTCTCCAGCCTCTCCACATATCTAATCTAACTCATCCCTGGTAAAATTTTAGTAAATTTCTTCTCACCCTCTCTATGGCTTTGACATCCTTCCTATAGAATAGTGCCCAGAACTCAATACTCCAATTGAGGCCTATACAATGTTGTATAATGATTTAGCATAATTTCCTTGCTTTTGTACTCTTTTTTTATTATTTGTTTCATGAGGTGTGAGCATTGCTGGCAATGCCAGCATTAGTTGCCTATTCCGAATTGCCCATGAGAAGGTGGTGGTAAGCTACCTTCTTGAACTGCTGCAGTCCATCTGGTGCAGGTACTTTCATAGTGCTGTTGGGGAGGGAGTTCCAGGATTTTGATCTAGCGACAGTGAAGGAACAGCGATATATTTCCAAGTCAGCATGGTATTTGGCTGGGAGGAGAACTTGCAGATAGTGGTGTTCCCATGCATTTGCTGCCCTTGTCCTTCTAATGTATAGAGGTCGCAGGTTTGGAAGCTGCTGTCGAAGAAGCCTTGGTGAGTTGCTGCAGTGCATCTTGTAGATGGTACACACTGTTGCCACTGTGTGTTGGTGGTGGAGGGAGAGTTTTTTTTATTCTTTTCATGGGATGTGGGCATTACTGGCAAGGCCAGTATTTATTGCCCATTAATTGTCCTTGACAACTGAAAGGCTTGCTGGGCTTGTGGGTCTGGAATCACATGTGGACCAGACCAGATAAGGACAGCAGACTTGCTTCCTTAAAGGACATTAATGATGCAGATGGATTTTTAATGACAATCAGTGATAGTTTCATGGCACCATAACTGAGATTAGCTTTCAATTCCAGATTTTATTTATTATTAATTAATTGAATTTAAATTCCACTGGAGGCCCAGGTTAATGTCCTGGGGACATAGGTTCAAATCCCACCATGGAAGCTGGTGGAATTTAAATTCAATTAATTAATAAAAATATGGAATTAAATGCTAATCTCAGTGATGGTGCCATGAAATTATCACCAATTGTTGTAAAAACCCATCTGGTTCACTAAGTCCTTTAGGGAAGGAAATCTGTTGTCCTTGCCTGATCTGGCTTACATCTGACTTCAAACCCACAGCAATGTGGTTGAGTCTTAACTGCCCTCTGAAATGGCCTAACAAACCATTCAGTTTAAGGGCAATTAGGGATGGGCAACAAATGCTGGCCGGCCAGCGATGCCCACATCTCATGAAAGAGTAAAAAAAAACTTGCTCAGACCATCCTTCCAGAGCCTAACAGAGGACATTTTGCTTCACAAAAGGGCTGGCATATAGCTATGTCGTATCTTGGAAACCAATCTGTAGACAACTTGTACCACAGAGATGGTTCTTCCCGTTGGCATGCATAAAACGCTTACAGCAAGATCTTTCCAAACCTTCATTGCAAAATTAGTTAGTTTGCTGATAACAGCTGCATTATCAATAACAACAAAACTTTCATTTACATAGCACTGTTAACATCAGACAAAATTTCACACCAAGTTGCATGAGGCGATATTAGGAGAAGTGGCCAAAAGCTTGGTCAAAGAGGTAGGTTTTAAGGAGTGTCTTGAAGGAGGAGAGGAGAAATGGAGAGGTTTTGGGAGGGAATTCCAAATTGCTCAATCCCAAAGATAGTAAGTACTCAGGTCTTTTTGACAAAGGGCAGCACATTTATAATTTTCAATTTGGAAACAAAGCATCAGCATGACAGGGCACAAGATATTTTCTCAGTACCAGGTTCCCAAGAGTACAATGTGTAGTTGTGGTAACAATGTAATGTACAGAGCATGACTCGAGTGAAGTGCACTGTTGTCCTCTGGGAATGCTGTGCTGAACTACCATATTGGAAAAACTATCTGACACAGCAATCAAACAGAAGGTTGGGTGCTTCTCTGCTACATTAATTGCTGCAATTCCATTTCACAATTCCACATGGTGTCTCCTTTTATTTTTACTTTAATTGGGATACCTTTCTCTGTGTTAGGCAAAAGTTGACAATTGTTCAAAATAATTTTGTTATTTTTATAACTGAAACTACATTTCCCCCAATATGAAGCCACTTACTTTTAACTTTTCATATTTCTTTCAATTTGAGCTACTAACACCCAGTAGGTAAATTGCCTATGTAAGGTCAAAGCTGTGAGCTCATGCTGGTTATTGGGCGTAGTCATGCCAATATGAGCTAATGTTATGGCAATGTGGTCAGGGGCTTGGGTGGTTCCCACTGTTCAACTCCCAGCTGAACACGGCAAGTGTTGTTTGTTATTACAGTTGAACCCCTTTGTGTTTTATTTATCAAGTAAACAGACAGCAACAGGTTTTCTTGTAGGTTTAAAACAGAAAATCAATTATTTATTGATCAATACGTCTTAACCCAAAATTGTCGCAACCGCATCCACTCATGCATTTGCTCTCGTGCGCGCGCGCACACACACACACCCACACACACACACCCACACACACACACACACACAAGAAGCAGATAGAAAGGAAAAGGGGTAACCGATGATAAGGGGGGGGTAGGTTTTGTGGGGGGGTGTCACTGTAAACCTGTTGAATTGTCTCGGAAGTCAAGTTCTCATTGGTTGCAGGCCTGAGGTGTTTGTAGATTTCTCTCTTGGTTGAAAGTTCAGTTGAAGACAGTGTAGAATTCTTCAGCAGGGCACATTCCTTGTTGCTGGATTTCTCTCAGCCCCTTATTTGACAACTACCTTCTTGAAAGCTTCTTTCTGATGTCTCTCTCTCTCTCTCTTTGAGGACTGCCCTTTTAAGATAAAAAAAAGTTTGTCACATCATCTTCTGGTAGGAGATGCTTTGGTTTCTCCCCCATGGTGATCACACAATGGCTCAGGATGAGAATAATCCAGTTATGATGTTTTCACTTCACACCTTCTTTGTTTCAGAAGAACCCATTCATTTCAGGAATATTTCAGGATGAGTGTAGGATGGGTGCAATTGGCACCTCTTAACTTTGAAGGTATTCCTTTGTCCCTTGTCAGACAGTTTGAAGATACAAAGGCCAAGTCCTTTAGCTTCTGTGGCCATTTTAGAGCACACTGTTCATTTTTTAAAATAAAAGGTCCATTTTCTAAAAGATAAAATCAATTTTATAACTCTTCAGTTTTAGGCCATCATTTTTCATCATCGCACTTCTTATACATGTGACACTAGCTTTGGCCAGGCAGTCAGCATTCCCAAGTATCACAAAATTATTTAAAAAGAAGCCCAGTAATTATTTGAAAACGAAAAATGCTAAAGGATATGAGGAAAGGGCAGAGCAATGGGGTTATCAAAGTTAGCTCCAGTTGAAGGGGTAACACCAACATAGCTCTGATAGGTTGGATAGCCTTCTTTTGTGCTGTAAATTCTATAATGATCTCATGCATCTTATAACAACTTTAACAGCTAAAGAAAAATAGTAATGATTTAAACATGCACTTTACGCAACACATTTTTAATGGATGTACTTTTGAATAGTTATGAGAGGATCGAGACCTGGATGCTTTCATCCATCCCTGTAAGCAATGAAGTGGCGCATTTGTTCATTCTAGCACAATTGCACACTGATGGAGGGGCAGATACACAGATATGCTCCAGAATATTTATTATATTTAAGGCTGAGCTGTGAGATGTTACAGTAATTGCTCATATTAATAAATGCTTGATCAGCAGCGATTGTCACTATGATGAACTGTACCAACAGCAATTTGATTCATTTTGTGAGCCCGCCCATTTTTGCTGACACAGCGACTCTCATTGTCTTACCTGAAGGCCTTGTGTCTATTGGCATTGGTTAATATTTCACAAATAATGCATGGTCTGATAGAGAATTATTTCCTGTTTCATTAGTAAATGCAGGGAGATTTTTTTAGTCTGCAATAACAATTGATTCAGTGTGTGACCAGGCTGAGAAAACTGCTATGTTTATTGTTCTTTTTTGCTTAATCTTCTTTTCCAGTCTGGTGTGTTGCAACTTGTTCACCTGATACAGGTTTAAAGTTGCATTTAAATGGGCCGCAAGGATCTTAGTACTGATGGAAGCCACCCTGTAGTTGTGCCATGTGTTTGCATTGTAGGTCAGTTCTTGAGGTTAAACACAAGAGGAATTTGTATTTCCCTGAAATGAAATTAAAAACACATGATAATATATGGTATAAAAACAAAAATGCTGGAAATACTCAGCAGGTCTGGCAGCATCTGTGGATAGAGAAGCAGAGTTAACGTTTCAGGTGAAGGGTCACTGACCTGAAACGTTAACTCTGCTTCTCTCTCCACAGATGCTGCCAGACCTGCTGAGCATTTCCAACATTTCTTGTTTTTATTTCAGATTTCCAGCACCTGCAGTATTTTGCTTTTATGATAATATATGGTATTGTATGCTAATGATTATCATTGTAAAACAGTTTGTGTTTTTTTTTGCTGATGCTGGAATGCATCACATAAAGACACTAAAATCTAATCAAAGATATCTGAGTATGAAAATTGAGTTCATCTCTGAGAAGCTAGATACTACATAGAATTATTAGGGTCAGAGTGATCGCCTGAATTGATTCGATTGTCTAAGGGAGCCAGAGAGGAATTCCCCCGATTTCATTTTTCCTAAATTGACCTGGATTTTTATCCAGTTTTTTCACCTCTTCCAGGAGCTCACATGATTTTGGGTGGGTTTGGGGGGATGGTATACATATTCTGATGCACAAGGTATTGCATTGTGTGGGACAGGCTGAGTGGACCAAAGGCTCTTTTCCTGTTCATCATATGTCGTCTGTAATGTGGGTTGAACAGCAGCTACAGATGGGTTTGTGTACTTTCAACTGTGCCTGAGCAAATCTGAGTACAACACTCCTAATTCCAAAGTTTCACCACAGCCACTTGGCTCCAGTCCTCATTACAGCCTTGGTCCAAAGATGAATGAAAGAGCTGAATTCCATAGGTGTGTTCAGAGTGACATCAATCATTTGATTGAGCGTGGTAGCAAGGAGCCCTTAGAAAAATTGAAGTCAATGGGAACCGGGGGAAAACTCTCCATTGTTGGCATCAAACCGAGCTCAAAGGAAGATGATTGTGAATTGTTGGAGGCCAATCAGCTCAGCCCCAGGACATCACTGCATCAATTACACCTGTGTCTCCACTGTCAGTGTGTTTTTAAATTTGCTGCACCATTATGCCACATAGACGCTAATTCATCAAGTGCTTTAAGCCCGCCATATTCCTCGATTTGACAACAGCGTCCCTGAGGCATGTGATTGCAAGATCATTTCCAGCTCAAGTCCTATATTATGTCGCAGTCTTAAGTAAAATAAATTACGTTAGTGTTGGAATCTTACAGGACATCCTAATCTTCAGTTATAGCCTGTTATGCTGAACTAAAACCTTCAATTGCTTAACCTCAAAAACCCAAAAAATGGTGCAGAGTGCCTCTACTCCCCTCCGATGCTGAAGGTGGGCTTATACTTTCAGGTTTGGCCTCAAATGCAAATTGCTGTTCTGTCTTGGAGCAAAATCGACAGGCTGTAGCACAGAGACAACCAGTACGCAAAACTCAGTTGGTGAGGGAGGGGTGGGAGGAGTAGTGGTGGAGTGGATTCAGTGGGTTCTTGGCGGATGGTGGTGAGCGGGGCAGGTGGGTGGTGGTGATGGAATGAGAAAAGTGGCTGGAAGGCTGGAAGATTATTGTGGGACCTCGAGGAGCCCCACCATTCCTGGACCCTGTTGTGGATCTCTGTGCTCCCAGGCTCCTCACCTAAATTTTTGCCTCTGGGGCCATCAGCCAAATCTGAACTCCGATTTCCACCAATGTCCATCCACTAATCCTTCAAACAGTCCTTCAGCCTTCTGTCACTGAGCCAAATTCTTTTTTGTTGTTTTTATTTTGAGAAAATATCCATTAAGAAAAGTTTAACGGCATATTATTAGCTAGTTAAGAGCCTCTTCCCGCCGCCGCTGGGATCTTACCAGTAGCGGGAAGGGGCCTTCTGCCACACGGGGACGTCGCCTTATAGCACAAGTTGACCACCTTGTGGGCTTGGGGTGGGGGGTGTTGGTCCCTCTTCTGTGGGCAATCTGTGGCTCCCTGCCAGGAACCATTTCACCCCCTGGAGGGAACCCCCTCCCCCTGGACCACACAGCCACCTTCTTGCACCCCCGCCCACCACCCCTTGCTGGGGCCTTCCGGACTGGCCCCCGGCGATCCCGCCTCACCTACCTGTGGGCTGGGGTTCCAGTGCTGAGCCTGGGTCCAAGGCCTGTAAAGTCTTTAAAGGGACGGGGACCCCGGCTCGTGAAACTTTGATAGGAAAAGATCAGAGGATCACTCCGGGAGCGGGGTGGGGTGGGGCAGGAAAAGGCAGAGGCCGGGATTCCCCTGCCTCTTCGACCTGGCGCTGGGAGCCCTGCCTCCTACACAAAATCCAGCCCAATGTCTCTGAAGATCAATATTTACAAGTTTCATACCTTTTAAATGTATATTCTGCTTTTCTATTCTTATTACCAAAGTGAATAACCTCACACTTCTCCACATTATACTCCATCTGCCCCCTTGTTGCCCAATCACTTAACCCGATTACATTTTTTTGCAGTCTCTTTGTGTCTTCCTCACAATTTACATTCCCACCTAGCTTTGTATCATCAGCAAACTTGGATACATTACTGTCAATCTCGTCTAAGTCATTAATATAGATTATAAATAGTTGAGTCCCCAGCACCGATCCTTGTGGCATTCCATTAGTGACAGCCTGCCAACTTGAAAATGTCCCATATATCCCGACTTTCTGCTTCCTGTCTGTTAATTAATCCTCCATCCATGCTAATATATTACCCCCAATTCCATGAGTCCTTATCTTGTGTATTAACCTTTTGTGTGGCACCTTATCAAATGAATGGAAGTCCAAGTACACTGATTCTAATGAAGTATTCTGATGAAGGGTCACAGACCTGAAACATTAACCCTGTTTCTCTCTACACAGAGGCTGCCAGACCTGCTGAGTATTTCTGGCACTTTCTATTCTCATTTCAGAGTTCCAGCATCCGCAGTATTTTGCTTTTATCCAAGTATACTACGTTTACTGGTTCCCTTTTATCTACCCTACTAGTTACATCCTCTAAAAACTCTAATAAATTTGTCAAGCATGATTTCCCTTTCGTAAAACCATGTTGACTCTGTCTGATCACACCATGATTTTCAAGGTGCATTGTTAAGACTTTCTTAGTAATAAATTCCAGCATTTTCCTGATGACTAATGTCAGGCTAACTGACCTGTAGTTCCCTGCTTTCTCTCTCCCTTCTTTCTTGAACAGCAGTGTTGCATTTGCTAACTTCCAATCCACTGGGGCCGCTCTTGAAACCAGGGAATTTTTAAAAATCATAACCAGTGTTAGCTCTTTTCAAACCCCAGGGTGAAGTTCATGGGATTTATCAACTTCTAGTTCCTCAAGTTTCTCTAATATTTTTTCTCTGTTGATATTAATTACTTTATGTTCCTCACTCTTATTAGCACCTTGGTTAGCCTCTATTTCTTGTTTTAGTTTTGTTTTGTTTTGGAGACACAGCACTGAAACAGGCCCTTCGGCCCACCGAGTCTGTGCCGACCATCAACCACCCATTTATACTAATCCTACACTAATTCCATATTCCTACCACATCCCCACCTGTCCCTATATTTCCCTACCACCTACCTACACTAGGGGCAATTTATAATGGCCAATTTACCTATCAACCTGCAAGTCTTTGGCATGTGGGAGGAAACCAGAGCACCCGGAGAAAACCCACGCAGACACAGGGAGAACTTGCAAACTCCACACAGACAGCACCCAGAATTGAACCCGGGTCGCTGGAGCTGTGAGGCTGCGGTGCTAACCACTGCGCCACTGTGCCGCCCTGATGTGTAATTTGTATCTTCTATTGTGAAACAGACACAAAATATTTGTTCAACGTCTCAGCTATTTTGTCAATCCCCATGAAACTTTCTCCTGTCTCTGCCTCAAAAGGACCAATATTTACTTTAGCTATTCTCTTCCTTTATATATACTCGTAAAGACTCTTACAATCCATTTTTATATTCCTAGCTAGTTTACTCTCATTCTATTTTTTCCCTTCTTATCAACTTTTGTTTGCCCTTTGCTGGATTCTAGAATTCTCCCGATCCTCAGACTTACTACTATTCTTTGCAACATTATAGGCTGAATTTTACCGGCCCCTCAACATCGCGGGTCGTGACACAGGGGCCGGTAAAATGTTACAGGGAGAGGCCCGCCTCGACCCGCGACGTCGAGAAAGGCCCGCCGCATATTACTGGCAGTGGGGGGACCTCAGTGCACCCCCCAACCACTGCCCCCCCCCCCCCGGCCACCTGGCAGTGGGCCCTTCATCTGCATATTTAAATCGACTTACCTGCCGTCCCACACCAATTTTACGCCCTCCGTTCAGCCTTCGCGCGCCTTTAAAACTCTGCGCGGAGTTCCGAGGCAAGAACCTGGTGGGGAGGGGGCAGTAATAAAAATTTCAGGGCGGGACGGGTGGAGGAGCAGGGAAGTCAATTTTTATTGGATGTGGGGATGATGGGAAGGGGTTATAGGCCAAATGTTATAAGTTTAGCGGGTAAAGTTCGGGTAGGGAGAAAGGAATGTGTTGGTCATTTTGGCCATTGAAATGACCATTGGGGGATTGGGGAAGGGCCATCCACATTTTTTTTATTGTTTAATAAAAATTTCATACTGCTGCCCGTTTAAAAATTGGAAGTAATTCTAAGAGCTTAAAACCCTTTAAAAATGGAGCCGGCACCTGCGCGGTGGCGCCAGACGCCATTACCGGGGACGCGGACGCCGCCGCTACACATCAACGGGGGCGGGCACTCTGCCCCCACTATTTAAGTGAGTCCCTACGCAAAATATCGTGGGGGCTCTGCGGCCACCGCTGAATGCAGGCACCCCTCTTCCCCCACCCCCCCCGAGTTTAAAGTGCGCTGCTGCAGAGCATGGCGCCCAAATAAAATTCATCTCTATATGCATGTAACGATTGTAGCCCATTTTTCCTGAGTCAGTACTAGTTTGTCAACTGTAGTGATCGATTCTGATCTCAATGACTTGCCTTTTCTTTGTATTCTTTTCAGGTATTCACCAAATTCTCTTTGAGGTGATATTGTACTCTTTTTCAACAGTCAATTCTGGGAAAGTATTCATTGTTCTAATTATCCTCATATAAAAAAAAATCTTCTGTGCCTCAGTTTATCTAATGTTACAATGGGCCACTTATTGCTGGAAAAATAATGGCATGTTAATGACGTACGCCATTATTAATGCACAAATTACCCAGCAAATTCAGGGGATTAAGAGATACACCATGAGTTGCAAACTTCCCAAACTTGCTGGTCGGTTTACACTGTTTGCTTCATACAAACAGGGTCTTGCCTTTAGCCTCCCTGTTATTTTTAAGAACTTGCTGTATTTGCACATTAATTGCTCATTAAGCTCACACTTTAGGGCTAGTACTTAGCAGCATTTTTTTTATATGAGGAGATAGTTACCAATGTAATGCCAATCTCTGGCCCAGAAAGGGAACAGTTTAAACTATTCATTCCTGTCTGTAATCAAATGTTAGAGATTTTAAAAATGCCAAATTTTAAACTTTAACTTTTCTTACTTTTCCTTTCTATCTTTATTTCCTCTTTCTTAATCCAAGCTTTTCCCCTCTCATGAATTTTTTCTGTACCTGATTTGACACTAATTCACCTTTCACCTTCATTCCTCTGTTTCTTTCCCAGTCCTTAAATCTCATTGGATAAGGAGATACCCTGTTAGTTGAGAATTGGTTAACGGACAGAAAACAGCGAGTAGGATTAAACGGGTCATTCTCAGGATGGCAGGCTGTGACTAGTGGGGTACCGCAAGAATCAGTGCTTGGGCCCCAGCTATTCACAATCTATATCAGTGATTTGGCTGTGGGGACCAAATGTAATATTTCCAAGTTTGCTGATGACACAAAACTAGGTGGGAATGTTAGTTATGAGGAGGATGCAAAGAGGCTTCAAAAGGATTTAGACAGGCTAAGTGAGTTGGCAAGAACATGGTAGATGGGATATAATGTAGAAAAATGTGAAGTTATCCACTTTGGTAGGAAAAACAGAAATGCAGAGTATTTCTTAAATGGTGAAAGATTGGGAAGTGTTGATGTCCAAAGGGATCTGGGTGTCCTTGTTCATAAGTCACTGAAAGCTAACATGCAAGTGCTGAAAGCAATTAGAAAGGAAATCGGTATTTTGGCCTTTATTGCAAGAGGATTTGAGTACAGGAGTAAAGAAGTCTTTCTACAATTACATAGAGCCTTGGTGAGACCGCACCTGGAGTCTTGTGTACAGTTCTGATCCCCTTATCTAAGGAATGATATATTTGCCATAGAGGGAGTGCAACAAAGGTTCACCAGACTGATCCCTGGGATGGCGGGATTGTCCTATGAGGAGAGATTGAGGAGACTGGGCCTATATTCTCTAGAGTTTAGAAGAATGAGAGGTGATCTCATTGAAGCATACAAAATTCTTACAGGGCTTGACAGGGTAGATGCAGGAAGGACATTTCCCTGGCTGGGGGGTCTAGAACCTGGGGAGTCTAGAAACAGTCTCAGAATAAGAGGTAGGCCTGTTAGGACTGAGATGAGGAAGAATTTCCTCACTCAGAGGGTGGTGAATCTTTGGAATTCTCACTCCAGAGGGCTGTGGAGGTTCAGTCATTGAGTATATTCAAGCCAGAGATCGATAGATCTCTAGATATTAAAGATATCAAGGGATATGGGGATAGTGCAGGAAAATGGCATTGAGGTAGATGATCAGCCATGATCTAGTTGAATGGCGGAGCAGGATTGAGGGGCCGAATGGCCTACTCCTGCTTCTATTTCCTGTGTTTCTATGTTCCTATGGTCCCGTCATTCACCGAGGTCTCAGATGCACTGTTACATACGAACATATGACCTAGGAGTAGGCTATTCAGCCCCTCTAGCGTCCTCCGCCATCCTATAAGATCATGGCTGATCTGTTTGTGGATTCAACTCCACTTTCCTGCCTACCTCGAATACCCTTTGACTTTTTAGTTTGTCAAGAATCTGTCTACCTCTGCCTTAAAAATATTCAATAATCCTATCTCCACTGCTCTCCGGGGACGAGAGTTCCGCAGACTCACGACCTTCTGAGAGAAAAAATTTCTCCTCATCTCTGTCTTAAATGGGAGACCCCTTATTTTTAAATGGTGTCCCCTAGTTTTAGTCTCTTCCACAAGGTGAAACATCCTTTTAACATCCACCCTGTCAGGCCCCTCAGGATCATATATGTTTCAATAAGATCATCTCTCATCCTTCTAAACTCCAATGAATACAGAGCCAACCTATCCAACAGTTCCTCATAGGATAACCTTCTCATTCCAGGAATCGATCGAGTGAACCTTCTCTGAACTGCTTCCAATGCAATTATATCCTTTCTTAACTAAGGAGACCAAAATTGTACACAATACTCTAGATGTGGTCTTACCAATGCCCTGTACAACTGTAGCAAAACAGCTCTACTTTTATATTCCATTCCCCTTGCAATAAACAACAACATTGCATTGGCCTTCTTAATCACTTGCTGTACTTGCATACTAACTTTTTGTGTTTTGTGTACTAAAACACCCAGATCCCTCTGCAGCTCAGAGTTCTGCAATCTCTCTCCATTTAAATAATATGTTGCTTTTATATTTTTCCAGCCAAGGTGGACACGTTCACACTTTCCCACGTTATACTCCATCTGCCCAATCTTTGCCCACTCACTTAACCTACCTATATCCTTTTGCAGACTCCTTGGGCTGAAATTTATACTCCCGCCGCCGAAATCAGCAGTGGGCAAAAACAATGGCGGCCCGTCCGCAAGGGCCGCATGTCGCGGAGCCGCCATGATCCCCCTCCCCCACCCCGATGACATGGAGGGGGTGATCTGTCCGTCCCTGGCAATGGCGTCAGCTGCCTGTACGTAGGCACTGATGCCATTTTTAAAGGGCTTTGAGCCCTACCATTCAATTTGAATATTTAAAGAAACTGGTAATAAAAAAAATTAAATACATTTATTTTGCCCCTCTCCCATCAACCCAATAACCATAAAATTAATTATTTGCCCTCTCCCCCAAAAACACTTACCTTGTCCACCTGACCTCCCCCCCCCCCCCACCAGAAAGAGCATAAGCTTTAACCTAAAACCCTCCCCATCAACCCCTACACCAATGATATTTCTTTGACCCCGTTTCTCTCCACACCCGCATTGAGAATCTTACCTCCACTCCCCTCTCAATCAGTGTTCCGCCTCGTTTCCCCGGACCGGATCCAAAGGCGCTGGAGTGTCGGCCAGTGACAGGAAGAATGGACCGGGACAAATGGCAGGAATGTAAGTATACGTAATTCATTGATTTTAATTTATTTAAGTATTTAAATGGAGGTCCTATTGCCAAGCAGCAGGGGTTGGGTTGCCACTGCGAGGCCTTGCTGCCGCCGGCAATATCGGACCGGGCCCTCCTGATGTTGGGGTGCGTGGTGACCCTAAACCCCGACATCAGGGGCTCTGTAAAATGCAGCCTCTTATGTCTTCTCCACAACTTACTCTCCTACCTATCTTCGTGTCAGCAGCCCTCGTTGCTCCGTTATCAGTTCGCACTTGCAGCAAGGTATGGTACAAAATATTTTAAAGCTGAAAGGTACAGAAAAAAGTCTAACACCACACACCCACTCTTCAGTAAGATCCAGCCCATTTATAGCATGCGAGGTGTATGATCTTACACTGACCTGCTTATGAAGTTGCTACTGTTTAAAGTGTACAGGACCTCTTGAATGCAACAGTTAGACAGCATAGGATATGCAATGACAACAACCACATGTGAGGTATTTGGTGTTACCATGACAACTGTGGGGAAGTCAAATGTGATTTTACATTAGCGGCAAAATTTAGATCAAAGTAGACCAAGATTTTGAGCCACAATGAAGAAGATTTTGTTCAATTGTAGTGCAATTGGAAAACTGAGGAGTGATTTGATTATAAGTGCAGTGTAAGACATGGTCCAATGTCTTGATTGATGGGCAGAGGCATTAATCTGCTGTTGACAACATGTTATTGGCCTGTAGTATTTGAGTCACCTCTTCTGATCTTTATTTGTGATTTTTTTCAAAGTCAAAGTAGCTACTTAGTTTAAAAGCAAAATACTGCGGATGCTGGAAATCTGAAATAAAAACAAGAAATGCTGGAACCACTCAGCAGGTCTGGCAGCATCTGTGAAAAGAGAAGCAGAGTTAACGTTTCGGGTCAGTGACCCTTCTTTGGAACTGACAAATATTAGAAAAGTTACAGGTTATAAGCAAGTGAGGTGGGGGTGGGGCAAGAGATAACAAAGGAGGTCTAGATTGGACCAGGCCACGTAGCTGACCAAAAGGTCACGGAGCAAAGGCAAACAATATGTTAATGGTGTGTTGAAAGAGAAAGCATTAGTACAGATTAGGTGTTAATACACTGAATATTGAACAGCAGCAAGTGCAAACCTGAGAAAAAACAGTGGGTAAGCAAACTGAACAAACTGAGATGAAATGAAATAAATGCAAAAAAAGATTGTAAAAAAGAATGTAAAAAAAAAAGGAAGAAAAAATAACTAAAAATGAAAGTAAAATGGGGGGCTGTCATGCTCTGAAATTATTGAACTCAATGTTCAGTCCGGCAGGCTGTAGTGTGCCTAATCGGTAGATGAGATGCTGTTCCTCGAGCTTGCGTTGATGTTCACTGGAACACTGCAGCAATCCCAGGATAGAGATGTGAACATGAGAGCAGGGGGGAGTGTTGAAATGGCAAGCAACCGGAAGCTCAGGGTCCTGCTTGCGGACTGAGCGGAGATGTTCCGCAAAGCGGTCACCCAGTCTGCGCTTGGTCTCCCCAATGTAGAGGAGACCACACTGTGAGCAGCTAATACAGTATACTACATTGAAAGAAGTACAAGTAAATCACTGCTTCACCTGAAAGGAGTGTTTGGGGCCTGGGATAGTGAGGAGAGAGGAGGTAAATGGGCAGGTATTACACCTCCTGCGATTGCAGGGGAAAGTGCCATGGGACGGGGACGAGGTGGTCGGGGTAATGGAGGAGTGGACCAGGGTGTCGTGGTGGAACGATCCCTTTGGAATGCTGACAGGGGAAGGGTTGGGGAAGATGCGACTGGTAGTGGCATCACGCTGGAGGTGGCGGAAATGGCGGAGGATGATCCTTTGGATATGGAGGCTGATGGGGTGAAAAGTGAGGACAAGGGGAACCCTGTCACGGTTCTGGGAGGGAGGGGAAGTGGTGAGGGTAGAGGTGTGGGGAATAGGCTGGACACGGTTGAGGGCCCTATCAACCACAGTGGGGGGAAATCATCGGTTGAGGAAAAAGGAGGTCATATCAGAAGCACCGTCATGGAAGGTAGCATCATCAGAGCAGATGCGTCGGAGATGGAGAAACTGGGAGAATGGAATGGAGTCCTTACAGGCGGTAGGGTGTGAAGAAGTGTAGTCGAGGTAGCTGTGGGAGTCGGTGGGCTTATAATGGATATTAGTAGACAACCTATCCCCAGAGATGGAGAAGAGAAGTCGAGGAAGGGAAAGGAAGTGTCAGAGATGGACCATGTAAAGGTGAGAGAAGGCTGGAAATTGGAAGCAAAGTTGATAAAGTTTTCCAGTTCGGGGCAGGAGCAGGAAACGGCACCGATACAGTCATCAATGTACCAGCAAAAGGGTTGGGAGAGAGGGCCTGAGTAGGACTGGAACAAAGAATGCTCGACATATCCCACAAAAAGACAGGCATAACTAGGACCCATGCGGGTACCCATAGCGACACCTTTTACTTGAAGGAAGTGCGTGGAGTTGAAGGAGAAGTTATTCAATGTGAGAACAAGTTCAGCCAGGCGGAGGAGGGTGGTGGTGGATGGGGACTGGTTGGGCCTCTGTTCCAGGAAGAAGCGGAGAGCCCTCAAACCATCCTGGTGGGGGATGGAGGTGTAGAGCGATTGGACGTCCATAGTGAAGAGGAGGCGGTTGGGACCAGGAAACTGGAAATTGTCAAAATGACGTAGGGCGTCAGAAGAGTCACGGATGTAGGTGGGAAGAGACTGGACCAGCGGAGAAACGATAGAGTCTAGATAGGAAGGAATAAGTTCAGTGGGGCAGGAGCAGGCTGACACAATGGGTCAGCCGGGACAGTCCCGTTTGTGGATTTTGGGAAGGAGGTAGAAGCGGGCTGTCCGGGGTTGTGGGACTATGAGATTGGAAGCTGTAGAGGGAAGATCTCCAGAGGAGATGAGGTCAGTGACAGTCCTTTGGACGGTGGCTTGATGTTCGGTGGTGGGGTCATGGTCCAGAGGGACCATAAGTAGCTACTTATTTTGTTGTATTGTTGCTATGATTAATGCTTCACTTTGTAGTCTTGGTTCAGTTGTGAGCTTGTCTGTTGTTACACAGTCGCTTTTTAATAACAGTTTCCTACATTTTGATTTTGTTACCACTGAAATCTCAGTCTTTATTGTTTCATGTTTGGGTCTTGATTTGAGAAGAGCCCAAAATTTGTTAAATGCTGGTCAAACTAGCCTCAATTTACTGAGAGTAGATTGTTTAGTTTGTTAATGGTTTCCTTGTATGGTTGGCTTGGAGGATTTTGTTCATCTGTTGATTTTCATAATGTCCAGTTCACAAATTTTTCATCAAATTTCATTTTGAAAGAAGGAACTTGAACTTATGTAGTGCCATTCACAACCTCAGGACTCCAAAAGCACTTTAGAATGGAGTACTTTTGAAGTGTAGTCATTGCTGTAACGCCGGAAACATGGCAGCCAATTTGTGCACAGCAAGGATCCACAAGCAGCAATGTGACAATCTGTTTGAATGACATTGGTCGACCAATAATTGTTTGCCAGGACACAGAGGAGAACTCTCCTACCCTTCTTCGGAATGGTGCAATGGGATCATTTACTTCCACCCGAGAGGGCAGACGGGGCCTTGGTTTAATGTCTCATCAGAAAAACGGCACTTCTGAGAGTGCAGGACTCCCACAGTACTTTATTGAAGTGTTTGCCTTGATTTTGTGCTCATCTGGAGTGGAACTTGCACCATCGCCTTCTGACTCAGAGATAGGTGATGGTGCTAACACTGAGCTACAGCTAACACTTTTGAAGTGCTTTTAAATAGCAGGAGACTCAGGCTAGTGCTGCTGACTTTTTCAAGCACAGATAGCTGTAAACCAAATATAAAACTGGGTGGACTCAGTAATAGCAGTTTTCAGAAAGACCTGTTTTTAGTAGGTCTTTCAGGATTCTAATTTCAGTAAGCCCCTGCGGTTTCACATTTGGCTTGCAACAGTTGTACAAGACTATCCTTGGGGTACCCAATGGTATTAGTGCAATATATAAGTGCCTTTAATTCCCAAGTGCACCTTATGTTATGGACTGAATTATCCAAACTAGAATGGCCCATATTCAACCTTAGTCTGTGCTGATCTCCATTGGGTGATATTCAGAGTGCTGTAACTGATGAAGAGAAGATCAGATAGAATTTTTCTCTTAATTGATTGTCGTCACTAATTTTTCCACAATTATCTCTTCATTCATCTCCCCACATCTGAAGGCTTGATCCTTTTGCTAGGGTATGTTACAACAGCAGATGATGCTGTCTGGTGCCTCACCCGATGGCCATCTTTCCTGTATTAGTCTCAACGATGAATGCTGTTGAGGATATTACAGTCAAGTCCAGTCCTGGTGTCCACACTAGTGTGGTTAGAATGTGGAATTTACTATCACAAGGAGTAATTGCAGCAAATACCATAGCCTTATAGGGGAAGCTAGATAGGTCCTTGAGGGAGAAAGGAAAGTAAGGATATGAAGGTAGGATTAGATGAAGTAGAGTGAGAGGAGGCTTGCATGGAGCATTAATACTTATACAGACCATTTGGGCTGAATGGCCTGTTTCTGTGCTGTAAATTCTAGGTAATTCTATGTAATCCCTGAATTATGTTTAAGAGCAGGAACCTTGGTTAATTTTTTTACTTCCCTAACAGAGAGATACGTCAGCTAATCATTGAGCTCTTATGGCTACATTCACTGAGATCAGCTTTACAGTCAGAGATGGATACCTTTGGGTAGAACGTTGCCTTGGGCAGTAATGCAAAGCAGGTGATATCACATTGGTTGACTGTTACACACTCCACTCAATATTCAGTTCAATAAACTTCAATGGAATAGAATATCAGCTGGGATGAATAACAGGCAGCCAATGCCATACCAACCAGGAATCATTTCTCCCCACTTGTCTCTAAGCTATCAGGATGGCATAACAGTCATTCTTACTGGAAAGTCCATAGGGTAGATTTTCCAGGTTCTGCGCCTGGGGCTATTGGATTGCCTGTACAGGAAAATTAACCAGGAGCAGTGTGCACTCCTGAGACAACCCATCTGATTTTCGGGCCATTCATTCCCTTATATTTATGCACTCTGCCCTATCCAGCATTCTTGTTTGCTGTCCAAGGGTCCATTAACCCCAGACACAGGACCAGGAGAATCTACCCTCATCTCTCTATGTATCATGTGAAGAAAGAGCTGAGACTTGGCTTAGGTATCTCTCCTTTCCAAAGAATCACCCACTTTTAATTGATATTTGTTCCAAGGCATGGTGGTAAAAGACATTGCTCTGTTGTACTCCTTAGCCAAATTGTTCCGAAGATCCCAGGTTTGATTCACAGTTTGTATTGAATCATGTGAGGACAACACTGGACTTGGTTACGATACTGTCACTGGGGAGTAGTCTACCAGCACTGATTGCCTAGACTTGGGCATGAACAGAAGCTAGTTGGGTGAGGTATCCGAGATTTGCTGGCACTGATGCAATTCGTACCCCAGAAAGCCTGAAAACTTTCAGATAAGATTTTGCCCATTGTGGCAGAAACTAGTAGAACCTCTGGTGAATATGTGAGTTGACAGAATAGTTGTGAGTTTAGCAGATTCTTGAATATTTGTTGAGGTTTTCCTTTGCAAACGTGAGTTTTCCTAGTATCGAGGTGATGACAGAGTAAGAGTATAGGAAGTAGGAAGGTAAGTGAAGTCACTAACGGTGCTACAGGATGTGAATTGGCATCAGTGCCTTGACTTTGTGGGTGCGGCAGTTTCTGGGGTGATGGATGTTGCACTGCATGCTTCAACACCCTGCCTCCATATAATCTGAACGATGTTCTTATGGGGCTTGCTACTCTTAATTCCATAGGCTAATCCCTGATGAAGTGATGAAGCAAAAACTCTCTACTAGTGAATCTCTTGTCACCCAAAGGCTGTGACATCTTTGGCCTTGTAAGGGGTAGCTGGAGGTTCCACTACTCACAAAGCTGACTGAGAAATCATTGAATCAGCATTGGCCAGTGAGTTCTGATGGACTCCTGCCAGAGTTACAGAGGATGTCTGGCAGAATACCTGAGGAAATTAGAGAGCCCTATGTTAATATGTAGCTTTTCACATAATAAAATGACCCAGGCACTTTACATTACAGGTGGACATCCAGCTGGGAGTAGGAGAACAATTAGGTTACGGAAGGCCTGATCTAGGAGATATCTTTGACAGAGCAATTCCATGTGTAATACAGAACGGCCTGAGCAAATCCTCCCCTCTATTACTTAGCCACTGTTTACATTTGCTAATTTTCTCCTTTCCTCTCCTGAAGGAAGTTGGTTCTTTTGGCGATGGTGAGGTCGATTTTCCTATTTTGCACTTTCTTTCTTTTGGGCCTCCTTATCTCGAGAGACAATGGATACGCGCCTGGAGGTGGTCAGTGGAGTGACCTCTCCATGGCGCATGCCTGGGCAAATTTATGGAGGTTGAGAGTTGCCCAGTCGTCAAAACCCCCCTCTCGGCCTTTCTGGTGGGGTCCAAAGGAGTGCAGGACACGACGTTTGGCACCAGTATGGCTGCAGGAACTGCCGGAAACATGCCAAAGGTGACACATGACCGCCTACGGGGTTCCGCTCCGGATTTTCTGTTAGGGTTTACTCCCTTAGCCTTGGTCTCTCCCGAGACGCCCACAAGGCAGTGGGGTTGTTGGGGCCCGCACACTCTATAGCAATAGCAAACACATTTATTGGATCCATTTCAGCTTAGTTTGCCAATTAGTTTCCCTCCAAAAACTTTAAGTTTTGCACAACACAGGAAGCTCTGCTGAGTCCTTGTGTCCAGGCAGATCAATTTCAGAAACGTAAGCACCAAAATCTAGGCTGACACTCCAGTATCAGTGTGGAGACTGCTGCACCAGAGGTGTCGTTTTCAAATAGGTTAAACTGAGGCCCTGTCTGCTCTGATTATAATTCTCAAATTATAGGTTGGGCTGGCAGGTCCATCCCTAGTTGCCCTGAAGCTGGTAACTGAGTCCAGTCTGTCTGAAAGTACCCCCAAAATGTCAGGTAGATTTCCAGAATTTTGACCGAAAAATGATGACGGAACAAAAACATGTCTATTTTGTAACGGTATCAACTGAAGGGGAACTTGAAGACAACGTTATTCTCATGTACCAGCTGCCCTTCTCATAGGTGGAAGTAGTAAGCTTGGCGAGTTGCCACAGTGCATCTTGTATATAGTGTGCAGATGGAGCAGGGTTAACGTTTAGGCTAATGGATTAGGTACCAATGAAGTGGACTGCTTTGGCCTGGTGTCCAGCTTCATGACTATTACAGCAGTTGCACCCATCCAAGTAAGTGGAGTGCATGCCATTCACACCTTGTGCCTTCGGGGGTCAGGTGGTGAGGGACCTGCCACAGAATACCCAGGCATCTGACCTGCTCTAGTCAGCACAGCAATTATGTGATTGGTCCAGTTGAGACTCTGGTCAACGGTAACCCACAGGATGTTGATGGCAGGTGACTCTACAATAGTAATACCATTGAACGCCAAGAGAATATGATTAAGTTCCATCTTGTTGGGAGATGATTGCTGCCCGGCACTTGTGTGGCACAGTTGTTACTTGCCACATATCAGTCCAAGTCTGAATATTGTCCAGGTCTTGCATTCAGGCATCAACTGCTTCAGTGTCTGAGGAACATGGAGCTTGACAGAGAAATTATCAACAAACACCACTCTGATTTTATAAAGCAGCAAACATCATGCTGAGGTAGGTGAAGATTGCTGGGCTTAAGACAGTGCCCTGAGAAACTCATGCAGCAATGTCCTTGGGCTGAGAACACTGACCACCTTGTTTGTGCCAGTAGTTTTCCACTTGATTCCCACTGACTTCAGTTTTACTCAGGCTCCTTGATGCCACACTTGGTTAAATGCTGCTATAATGTCAAAGATAGTCACTCTCACCTGACCTCTGGAATTCAGATCTTCTTGTGTTTAAAATAAAAACAAGCTCCTCTCTTGGCTCCATGATCAGACCACGACTATAATAGGCTCTGGAGCCAAGTGGTTCTGGCAGTACCCAAACGGAACATCAGTAATCAGGTTATTAATCAGCAATGTCAAGTCCTCCTTGACAGCACTGTTGACGACTCCTTCCCTTACTCTGTTAATGAATGGGAATAGGCCGATGAGTCGTTTGTTGACCAGATTGGATTTGTCATAAATTTGTGTGGACGTCATCGGTAGATGCCAGTGTTGTAGCTGTACTGAATCAGCTTAGCCAAAGGTTCTGGAACACAAGTCATCAACAATGCAGCTAGGATATTGTCAGTAACCTTTGCTGTGACCAGTAGGCTCAGCCGTTTCTTGATGACCAGCAGTGAGATTTGAATTAGCTGCAGACTGGCATTTCTGATGGCAGGGACCCCAGGAAGAGAAAGAATTATCCACTCCACACATCTGCCTGAAGACTAGTGCAAATACTTCAGCCTTTTTGTCTGCACTCTCATACTGTGCTCTGTCATCACTGAGGATTATGGTGTTCATAGAGCCGCATCCATTAATTTCCTTAATTATTCACAAATCCACAGCAAACCTTATATTGTAGCTTCACCTCATCCTGAGATATGCCTGGTGCTGCTCTAGACATGCTCCTTTATACTCCTCAGTGGTCACCTGACTGGATGCTGATGGACAAATGAGGGATATACTGGGCGATGTCAGGAACGTGAATTTTTATAATATTACAGATCAAGACTGCAGTCCTTGTGGAACAAGACCGAATACTTGCAGCTTTATTAAGGGTTAAATTAACCTGAAACTTCTCATGGCCTATCAAGATAGCATTGGTCACATAAGATGCACACATTACAGCCAGTTCATCTCTCCAGATGCCGGCCTTCATCCAGCAACTTACTCCAACTGTTTTAAGTTTTTAAAGTTTGGCTAAAAGGCCATTACATCACCTCCTCAAAGACCTTTCACTACCAATCTCCATTGTGACATCTTATGGTCTCAAGTTGAACTGAAAAGGACATAAAAGGTGCTATGGTGCCAAGACAATAACAACAGAGTCTCCAGTTTAATGTGATTAAGCAAATCTAAATGCAAGCATGTGCAAGCCTAGCCTTAAAGATTGCTGCATTAATATGGACACGAAGATGGTCAGTTTTTCTAATTTCCTCCTATGACAGAATTAAATATAAATGAAATTTTGAATACAGTATAGAATACAAGTAATTATTTTGTATAAAATGGATTGAACTATTTCTCAGTCTTAATCACAAACAATTCCAGATCGTGGTGGCATACAATTCTGTTGGTGCTGATGGCCGATAGCGCCTCATGGCTATGTCCAGTCTTGAGTTTCTGACTCAGTTCTTATTTATCCCACTTAGTATTGTGAAATTTCCATACGACATGATGGACCGTCTCCTCATTGTGGAGACGGGACTGGATGGTACTCAATCTTAATAAGGCTGTTGTGAACAGCTGTGCATATGACAGACTGGTGAAGACTGGTTTCTCCCTCATGTTTGTTCTCTATCTGCCATGTGTTGGGCATACACTTCTCAGCTCGATTTGGAGATTTGATGGCCGGCACAGACAGGATGGGCCGAAGAGCCTGTTTCTGTGCTGTATAACTCTATTTAAATAGAGTAATAGCTTTACTATATGTGCCAGATATCCAACTGACTCCAAATAAAAACTGTACGACTATTACAAACTTCTTTTGCACTTGGGCACAAGTTATTGCCTGAATGCCCCAAATATAGGAAAGTGGACTGGGAGGATCACAGGCCTGTAACAAAGCCTGCCTGGTTTTCCATCCATTAATCTAAATGGGCTGGAAATTTGGTAGATTAAATAGTGAAAATAATGCTTTCCCAACCAACAGATCAGATTAAACCTCTGCAGCCCTCCAAGTGGCTTAACAATGTCCCAGACCTGCTCTAGAATTGTGGCATGACATGTGGTGTTAGGGGTTTCAGGCTGTAGAACTGTAGAAGTGCTCATACCAGCTCAATAAGAATTATCTATGCCTGGTGTATGAATGGGAAAGGATTCTAGCAGCGTTGGATTGTGCCCAAATTCTGATCCCTCCACCAATTCTGCACACAAATTCCACCCGAGAAGGAACAACATTTCTGAGCTTTTTTTAAAATTAACCATTCCAAAAGAAAGTGCAATTTTGTACTCAGGGTGTGGTTAGAATATGGAACTCATTACCACATGGAGTGATTGAGGTGATAGCATAGATGCCTTTCAGGGGAAGCTAGACAGTACACGAGTGAGAAAGGAATAGAAGGATATGCTGATAGGATGAGATGAAGTAAGGTAGAAGAAGGAGGTGAACCATAAACACCAGCATAGACATGTTGGGCCGAATGGCCTATTTCTGCGCTGTAAATACTATGTAATATGCAATACTTTGTGGAAATGGAAAACATTTCCACTGCCTGTTGTGAATACGGCATTTAGCAGAGCAAGAGAATGTTATTTTGTTTCTGGAAAGTTTGACAAAGTATGGCTTTTCTATCATTATTAATATGTAGATTAAAATGTCCAAAAAAAAGCCCTTTCTGTCAGCACCAGCTGAACATGTTTGATCTGGTAGTGTCACTGCAGGCACAGCCATGCTTGGTGAAAAACAAGTACACCGATGTACACAATACAATAGACAGCATACCTGCATGAGTGCTGAGTTTGCTTCCGGCAGTGTGAGCTGGTGGATGCATACCTCTCTACACACCCTAGCAGATGAAAGGATCATTTGACAATGAAAGATATGGGTAAACATTTAAACCTCTCCTAACAGTAAGTTACAGTGCCTTCTTTTTGTAACCTTAAAAAACATGAACATAGAGCTGTACCAGCATGTTCAACTGTATTGGGAACAGTGCCAGTTCTTTTCCTTCACTGACTGCAGGGTACTGAGATTCATTCAGCATGAGCCGAGATCCTCATTCTGATATACCACATTGTCCAGAAGCTTGAGACAAATGCCTTAATAGCCCGAGAGGCTAATTCACTGCAAGACTGTAGATTTTGGACAGGCTTTTGAAGAAATGGTTTTTAAAATAAAATCCTTTTTTTTCTGATTGAGAAGAAAAGCAGATGAAAAGGGAAAAAATGTGAATTGAGTTGACAAATCACCTGAGACCTCATGGGATAAGGACTACATCAAAGACCTGTAGCTCACAAAGGCCAGTGACTGACATCGGCCATTATTCTGTGATTAAGAAATGAATCACTTTTCTGTAAACAGGTGCTGCCATCTGAAACCATATGAATAGACATAAAAGGCAATAGGTAACACAATCTTACAATACTCCTCAATAACCAGCAATGCAAATTTCATAGGATAAGTAAGAAAACAAGAAAGAACAAAAAAAAGCTGTGGGCAATTTCAGGAAAAATGCTGGAAAATTTCTTCCTAATTCTTTAAGACAATCAAAAACGCTCCACAAGACCATGGCTACTCATGATGCCTCAATAGACATCCTTAACTAAGCTCTCAGTCCCGTTTTATGCCCTTATGCCTGAATGTCCTTAGGAATTTAGGATTGCACATGGCCAGAAAAGACTATGGCAAAGACTTTCTGCTTCTATGGTTGCCAGTTTGCAATTTTCTGTTGGACCATGAAATATCACCCTGATTACACATGTATGGATGATGCCATAAGCTTCTTCTTTACAAAAAGGTAGCATCTCACAGTTTGTTACCTTGGGGGAAGAATTCCTCCAATCACTATGCACCACTGATATTCTAAAAATGTGTTCCTCCAGTCGCTATTTTAAAAAAAGTCACAAAACTATTCTTTTGGATTTTATTTGAAATAGAACACAAATCCTTTCACAATGTTTAAGTGGTAGCAACTAAATAAAATTCTACCCTCCCTCATTTGAATTTAGTTGAATTTTTTTCTCACATTAATAGAGGAAGAGTTGTGATTTCTGAAGTCAACAAGTACTTACATTTATATAGCACCTTTAACATAGTAAATTGTCAAATAAATTTGGCACTGTGCCATATGAAGTGATATTAGGACAGGTGGCCGAAAACTTTGTCAAAGAGGCAGTTTTTAAGTAGTGGAATGTTTAGGGAGGGATTTCCAGAAGTTAGGGGCTAAGCTGCTGAAGGCATGGCAGACAATGTTAGGGCAATGAAAACTGGGCTGTGCAAGAGGCCAGAATTGGAGAAACGCAAAGATCTTGGAGGGTTGTTGGGCTGGAGGAGGTTACAGAAATAAGGATGAGTGAGGCCATGGAGGGATTTAAACACAAGATGAGAAGTTTAAATACAAAAGGTTTGCCGACTAGAAGCCAATGTCGGTCTGTGCGCACAGGTTTGATGGGTGAACAGGATTTGTTGTGCATTAGGATAATTTTTTTAATTCATTCATGAGATGTGGGTGTCGCTGGCTAGGCCAGCATTTATTGTCAATCCCTAATTGCCCTTGAACTGAGTAGCTTGTTAGGCCATTTCAGAGGGTATTTAAGAGTCAACTACATTGCTGTGGTCTGGAGTTACATGTAGACCAGACCAAGTAAGGACAGCAGATTTCCTTCCCTCAAGGACATTAGTGAACCAAATAGGTTTTGGATGAGCTGAAGTTTACAGAGCCCAACATCAAAGCTTCGAATAAAATAAGGCCCCAGGTTCTCACCTTCACTGAATAGAAACTTGCATAAACCTGCACGTGAATGATTTGGAATTTTTCTCCATGCTTTCTGTATAATATCATGCTTCTTGAAAATGTGTTGCTGAACCTGGATTTGTCAGTGCAGCATAGAACTTCCTTGGTTATCAGCAAACAAAAGGATCTGATGTAAATTTATACTAAAGGAGCAGGATTTTGTTTAAAGATCACTAGTGTTAGTCTCAGAAGACCCAACCTCATGCAACAAAGTGACTGATAGAATAAGGGAAAGATCCATGGATGGTATATAGAGTAATATCAGCAGGCTAAAATGTCTTTCCAATAATATAAGCATTTATTGGCCCTGTAATCCTGTATATAGTTCTTGACTGTTTGCATTTTTTTATCCCAATATGCAACAAAAAAACGTGCATTTATATAGCACCTATAACATAGAAAAAATGTTCCAAGGCACTTCACAGAAGTGTAATCAGAAAAAAAATCAACACTGAGACAAGGAGGGAGTTATGCAATGGGGTAACTAAGCACAAAGAGATGGGCTTTAACGAGAGAGATGTGGAGAGTCAGAGAGATTTAGAATTCCAGAGTGTATTGTTGTATGATTGCCCTTAAAAGCGATGTCCCTTTAAGATCTTAGTATGCTCATGAGCTAAGTACCGATTGCAGTCATGTGACTACAAGCCTGAGTCAGTCTGCATCTGTAACACCCAGAGTAAGATTCTGTAAATAGCTCTGTACTGTATATAATAATTTTGCTGTAATAAACCTGTTTGAGATCTTCAACCAACTGGACTCCATGCATCTCATTTATGTTGCATTAGACAACATAAAGAACTCATTATATGGTGGCAGCTGTGGTGAGAAGACGCTGAGGGCGGCACAGTGGTGCAGTGGTTAGCACCGCAGTCTCGCAGCTCCAGCGACCCAGGTTCAATTCTGGGTACTGCCTGTGCGGAGTTTGCATATTCTCCCTGTGTCTGCGTGGGTTTCCTCCGGGTGCTCCGGTTTCCTCCCACATGCCAAAGACTTGCAGATTGATAGGTAAATTGGCCATTAGCAATTGCCCCTAGTATAGGTAGGGGAATATAGGAACAGGAGATGTGGTAGGAATATGGAATTAGTGTAGGATTAGTATAAATGGGTGGTTGATAGTCGGCACAGACATGGTGGGCCGAAGGGCCTGTTTCAGTGCTGTATCTCTAAACTAAACTAAACTAAACTAAGACAAAATCTGTGTTTGAAGACCACAGATAAAACAGTTTTGAAAATGGTTTTCCTGCAGCCACTGGAGAGAAAGTTCAGCAGAAATACTTGCCCAAAAAGCGGGCAGAAGAAAGGACTTACCTCCAGCTGTAGAAGACAGGGCTCAGAATGACAGGCTGCAAGTAAATCAGATGAGTCATTGTGCCAACGGTTGAGGGAATCTCCATTTCTAAAAACAAGCTTTGACATCCTTAAAAAGTTGATTTTTGTTTCAAAGCCCCTATAAAAAAAAATGGAGAAGACCTGACTCCTCTTCCAAGCTGATTGAGGACAGTGCCATTACAGGAGGTGTCTGATAGCAAAAAGCGTAGGAAAACACGATCACTGCAAAACCTTCATCCTCGCAGCCAAAGTTTTAAAAAATCCCATTAACCCACTCAAGCCTGAAGAACATCAACAACCTCTTTAAAAAAGCAATTGAACTGCCTAGCGACTAGCTATGTAAATAGACAAGCTTAAGTGTTACTAGCAAGATAAACACAAAGCACCGTGAAACACCTGCTCCTCTCAATCTAAGCAGCTAGTATAAACAACAGAGAGAATCTTAAAGGGGAAACAGCGCAGACTCATAGAACAAGTCTTAAAGCAAGTTTTAAGCAAAAGAACATCAGAAATATGGATACCAAATTTTCCAGCATGAATTGGAAGGCCATTGATATCCTATCTGAGTTCAAACTTTTCAAACAGAGAATGCAGTTATACTTCACTGACCAAGTGATTGTCGAACCCGAGAAACAGACTGTAAAAGTATTAATAGCAATTGGAAATGAGGGATTACACAGAATTAATACCTCAGGCTTATCTGAAGAGGACCAGAAAGATCCTGCAAAAATATGGAAAGCGCTAAAAGACCAGCTCCGGTTACGAGTGAATTTTAGAATTCACCATCTAGAATTGATGTCCTACAGGCGACAGCCACAGGAATCAATAGACCAGTTCATCAGTAGATGCCATAGTAAGTGCAACGAATGCGATTTATCAGAAACTGAGCTGTCAGAGCGACTAATGGAGCTGGTGATTGTATTAACACCCATTGAAGCGTTTCAGAAAGACCTCTTTGGGAAAAAGACAGGTTACAGCATTGATGCGCTGCTAGAATATGGCAGTAAATGTGAAGGCATTGTAGCTAGACAACAGCATCTGCAAGCACTAGGTGCAGCCAACATGATGGGCACGATAACCAGACCAAAAAGAGCAAGCAATCTGTGTGTAAGTGTGGTTGATCCCACTCACCGTGAAGTTGTCCTGCATTTCAAGATCAGTGCAAGGCATGTGGTGCAAAAGGGCACTCGGCCTGCCTATGCAACACATCTGGCCCCAAAGATGCAGCCAGAAGTCACAGTAGGACAAAAACAAAAAGATGATAGGCGCAGCAATGGGGCAACAGCAGCAAAGAGAGCGTCAGAGACCTGCGTAAATGCAAGCCGATACACAAAGTCCACAGTGAACCAAACCGGAGACATGATTCAGAGAAGAATGATTTTCAGCCAAACCACGAGCTGGCATTCCACATTGTGAACCTGACACATCATGTTGATGAAGTCAAACAACTGGAAGCTTTTTCTACCATTAACATCACGTACCTAAAGAAAGCTGGCAAGCATATACTCAGGGTTAAGATTGACACCAGCGCCAGTGCAAATATATTACCAGTCTGAATCCTGAGGGATATGTACGGGAGTCATTGGAAATCAATGATACAACCGACAACTGCCAAGTTATCTGCATACAACGGGTCACTCTTTCCTTGCAGTGGCACACTGACAATGCAATGCAGCTATGGCAAGTCAACATTGAAACCAGAAATATTTTACCTGGTAGACGCGAGTGGGCCAGCAGTGGATATGCAATGGACCAGAATTAGAAGATCTCAGAGGTTTGTAGGGCTGGAGGAGGTTAAAGAGATAGGGAGGAGCAATGTCATGGAGGGATTCAAAAACAAAGATGAGAATTTTCAAGTTGAGGCGTTACTGGCTGGGAACCGATGTAGGTCAGGGAGCCCAGGAGTGCTGGGTGAAAGGGACTTGGTCACATTTAAGATAAAGGCAGCAGAGTTTTGGATAAGTTCAAGTGTATAGAAGATGGGAGGCCAGCCTTAAGAGTCAGATCTGGAGGTAACAAAAGCATAGATGAGAATTTCAGCAACAGATGAGCTATGGCAGGGCAGTTCTGGATGCTTTTAACAGAGGTGGAAGGAGGTGGTCTTGGTACTAGAGTAGATATGTAGTCAAAAGTCGGCGCAGGCTTGGAGGGCCGAATGGCCTGTTCCTGTGCTGTACTGTTCTTTGTTCTTTGTTCTTTGTTTGAAAGATCATCTCAGGGCCAAATAGGATATGATGTGAATGGTCTCAGACAGTGACCAGGAAGAGGGATGGAATCATTGGCTAGGGAACTGAGTTTGTGACAGTAGCCAAAAACAATGGCTTTGGTCTTCCCAATATTTGGTTGGAAGAAATTCCTGCTCATGATGTCTGACAAGTAGCATGACGAATCAAAGGTAGTGAATGGATCAAGAGAGGTGATGAGCTGATAGAGCCGGCTGTCGTCAGCGTACATGTGGTACCTGCAGCTGTGTTGAATGCTGTTGCCAAACAACAGCATGTAAATGAGATACAGAAGGGGATCAAGGTTAGGTGCTTGGGGGTGTCCAGAGGTATCAGAGGGGGAGCAGGAAGAGAAGATATTGCAGGTGATTCTCTGGCTATGGCTGGATAGATAAGATAAGAATGGAACCAGGTAAGGGCAGACACACCCAGCTAGATGATAGAAGAGATGGATTGGTGAAAGATGTTATGGTCAACCTTGTCAAAAGCTGCAGACAGTTTGAGAAGGGCGAGGAGGAATAGTTTCCCATGGCCACAGTGTCACATGACATTATTTGTGATGTTCTAAGTGTAATTTAAAAGGAAATTGGATGGTCACTTGAAGGAAATAAACTTGCAGGGCTACGGGGATCGAGCAGGGAAGTGGGGCTGACTGGATTGCTCCTTGGAGAGCTGGCATTGACTATATAGGCCAAATAGCCTCCTTCTGTGCCATAAATGACTCTATGGGCCGGGTTTTACCAAGCCCACGACGTTGGGCTCTGTGGCGGGGGCGTTCTGGCAGAGGCCTGCCACGGAGGCCGACTCTGGGAGTGCTCAGCCCGATTCCCCCAGGTGGCTTTGAGACTCCGTGGCAGCACTGGGTGATAGGAACAGCATTTCCATATGTAAATTAATGAGATGAATAAATTTAAATCAATTTATCCGCAATCTTCCGGGCCCGCCATGATCCTCAGTGCAGCATCCGGCACCCCGCGCCTTCAATTCCCTGTCTGGGGAAAGTCGGCATGACACTGGTGGGAAGTGGGGAGGAGTTAAGATTTTCAGTGTGGAGGGTGGCACGGGGTCAAATAAACATAGTAAGTGTCAGGTCTGGTGGGAAGGGGTGAACTTTCAACTTTGTACATTTGGTGGGGGGGGGGGGGCGGTGAAGGTCAGAATTCAAAGGTAAGTGTTTTTTGGGAGGAAAGGACAAATACCTAATGTAATTTTTATTGGGGGGAGGGGTTGGAAAGGAGCTTTACAATTTTATTTTGTAACTTTTGGGGGCATACTTCTTTAAAAATACAAATTTGTCAACAGGGCTGGCTGCCCTTTAAAAATGGCACCACGCCTGTGCACAGGCAACTGATGCCATTGCTGGCGACAGACAGCTCACCCCCTCCACATGATTGGGGGGATGGCCTGCCCTGGCTATTTAAATGAGCTGCCACGTGGGAGAACGTGACAGCTCTTCAGCTGCCATCTTTTGAACTCGTCACCAGAAGCGACGGCGGGCTCCTAAAATCCAGCCCTATGACTCTATTTCAGTGCTGTGACAGGGCAGAAACCTGATCGGGAGGCTTCAAACATGGAATTGAAGTAAAGCTGGGCATGTGAAGCAACAACACGTTAAAGGACTTTGAAGAGGAAAGGTAGGTTGGAGATGGGGCAGTAGTTTGCAAGGAGTGAGGATTCAAGGGTGTTTTTTGAAGAGGGTGTGTTGATAGCAGGATTGAAGCATAGGGCATTAGTAATTGAGGAGAGGGAATCGTTAACAATATGTTCTTATGTTCGTGGGAACAAAGGCATTAAAGGTGGAAGTGAGGGTGTGATTGAGCAGATCAGTAGGTGCAGAAATGTCACTGTGAATAGTTGGCCGAAGACTAGACAATTGAAAATTTGAAAGAACTGTTGAAAGTGACTTGGGGGAGAGATTTTATCCATGGATGTACACAGAAGGAAATGGGTTTGGGAGGGAGAAGGGGCATGAGAGGGAGAGGGATACAAGGAAGCGATCAGAGATAGCCGCACCTGTGATTGACACAATGGGAGTAAAGAAGCCACGTGAGATGGCAAGGTTGAAGAGGTAGCCATGACTATGGATACGGGAATTTATAATGAAGAAAGAGATTAAGGGGGGATAGGTGGGCAGTAAGCTCAGAGGAGACAGGCCATGAAGAATTGAGACGGAGGTTGAAATCACTGAGGATGAGAAGTCACTCAATGCAGAGGCTGAGGAAGGAAAGAATTGAAGATGTCTTGGGGAGAAACTTGGCATGGTATTTGGGTGGGCGGTAAACAATGAGGATTTTAAATAAGAGAACTTATTCTTAAGGTACTTGCACCTAGTTCAAATTATACTCTCAATGAAGCAATAACAGTCAAACAATTGTTCACCTGTTCTGTTCTTTGAATGCATCCTTGTTAAGAAATTTTGGCAGGATTATATCTGGTAACAGCCTCTTTAATAGTCAAGATCTTACTTGCTGTGCAAGCATGGCTCATAATTAATGTCACCCTGAAAGACAGCTTGTGAGGTAATGAATCAGTTTGTAAGGAACTGCTGTGGTTATTCAAATTAGATCATTCTTGGAGATTTTCAAAAAGCAATCTTAATGGGCAAAGCTTTCAACTTAAGGGCACAGAACAGGCTTGAAGTCCTTTTCTCATTCCACCTTACTTGTGTACATTCTAATTTCCTGTTTCCTAAAGTAAGGAACTGTGGCCGAAACCTTCAATTTTAACGTGAGTGTAAAACAAGCTCTGGGGGTTTGTATGCTCATTATACACCCGAGCTGATTTTTTCCCAATACTTTGGTGCATGTGGGGTCCAGGCCAGGCAAGCAGCTCCAATCCTCAAAGTAATTTCTTACTTTTGAATTTGTGTTTGTGGGCCCCCTTGCTCAGGAGGCTAAAAGGATCATTGTCTGAGTTGTGGGGGGCTTCAGTGTTAGCATTACCAGGGCCCTAATTTGATTCTCAGTCAGGAAATCTGAACTTACATCTTGCATCCTGCCATACCCCAGTCCCACCCCCCCACACACACCCTCCACCCCTCCTCCTCTCCCCCCACCCCCAACACACACACATACACACACACATAATAGGAACACTTCATTGCCGTATGAATATGTTAGTACATTAAAATTATTCTGCTATGGTTCAATCCATCCATTTAATGGATTCAGAACTCTTTCAGTGGTATTTGGCTTCCTTATATTTGTGATCTGGTACATAGATTTTACTGACAGTAAATGTTGTAACAATACAAGATAGCACAACACCTATAATAAGTGCTTTTAGAATCTTGCTAGTCACTACAGGCACAGCTTTTCCCAATGATCATTATGCTTCTTAATTTCAGGGTTTTTTTTTAATTCATCAAGCTAATTTGCTATTAATTTTATGAGCCTTAAATGTCTTGAAAAGTTTCATAGGTGGAACTTTTTCAAAAGCCTTCTGGAAATTCAAAAATTATAGGAACTATTGAATTATGTTAAACATTTATATTAAAATATATAATTGAGGTATTTATTTAAATGCAAGGAAATAACAAATAAAGCCAATGAGCTGAGGGCACAGATAAACACATGGCAACACGATATCATTGTTATAATGGAAGCTTGGCTTAAAGTGGGGCAAAAATGGCAGCTCAACATCCCTGGATATAGAGTTTTCAGGCAGGATAGAGAGAGGGATAAAAAAGGAGGGGCTGTAGCATTATTGGTTAAGGAATCAATAACAGCTGTGAGGAGGAATCATATGCTAAATGAATCATCAAATGAGGCCATATGGGTTGAGCTCAGAAATAAAAAAGGGGCAGCCACACTACTAACAGTGTACTATAGACCCCCAAATAGTGAGAGGGAGATAGAAGAACAAATATGTAGGCAAATTTCTGACTGCAAAAACAATAGGGCAGTAATAGTTGGGGATTTCAACTGGGATACAAAGAGTGTGAAGGGCACAAAATTCTTGAACTGCATTCAAGAGAACTCTTTTAACCAGCACGTAACAAGCCCAACGAGAGGGGGTGCAATTCTAGATTGAATCTTCAGAAATGAAGCTGGGCAAGTGGATGAAGTGGCAGTGGGTGAACATTTTGGAAATAGTGACCATAATACAGTCAGTTTTAGCATAATCATGGAAAAGGACAAGGATAAAACAGGAGTAAAAGTTCTAAATTGGGGGAAGGCAAATTTTAGGAAGCTGAGAGATGATCTGGTGAAAGTGGACTGGATACAGCTACTTGAAGGAAAATCAGTGGCAAACCAATGGGAGGTATTCAAAAGCAAGATTCTGCAGGCACAGTGTAGACATGTCCCCAAAAAGATAAAGGGTAGTACTGCCAAATCTAGAGCCCCCTGGTTATCTAGAAGCATACAGGGTAAGATAAAGCAGAAAAATAAAGCTTATGATGGTCACAAAAATCTTCATACTTTGGAAAGTCAATAGGAGTATAGAAAGTGCAGGGGTGAAGTAAAAAAGGAAACTAGGAATGCAGGTAAAATCAAGGAAAACCCAAAGATGTTTTATCAGTACATTAAGAGCAAGAAGATAACTAAGGAAAGGGTAGGGCCTATCAGAGATGTACAAGGGAACTTCTGCATGAATTCAGAAGATGTAGGCAGGGTTCTTAATGAATTTTTTGTTGCTTTCTTCACAAAGAAGAGGAATGGTGCAGACATTGTAGTACAAGGGAAGGAGTGTGAAATATTAGATACAATAAGCATAATGAGAGAGTACGTACGGGAGGGTCTGACAACCTTGAAAGTGGATAAATCATCAGGGCCAGACAGATTGTATCCAGGGTTGTTAAAGGAAGCCAGGCAGGAAATAGTGGATGCTCTGAGGATCATCTTCAAATCCTCACTAGATACCAGGCGAGGTACCAGATGTTTGGAGGTCTGCGAAAGTTGTACCATTGTTTAAAAAGGGTGCAAGGGATAGGCCAAATAATTATAAGCCGGTCAGTCTGACCTCAGTGGGGGTGGGCAAATTATTAGAATCAATTCTGAGAGATAGGATAATCTGCCACTTAGAAAGGCAAGGATTAATCAGGGATAGTCAGCGTGGATTTGTTAAGGGAAGGTTGTGTCTTACTAACTTGATTGAATTTTTTGAGGAAGTAACAAGGAGGATTGAACAAGGTAGTGCAGTGGACGTGGTCTACATGGATTTTAGTAAGGCGTTTGACAAGGTCCCACAAGGCAGGCTGGTCAGTAAAATGAAAGCCCATGGGATACAGGGAAATGTGGCAAGTTGGATCCAAAATTGGCTCAGTGACAGGAAACAAAGGGTTGTGATTGACAGACGTTTTTGCAATTGGCAAGTGGTTTCCAGTGGCGTTCCACAGGGCTCAGTGTTGGGTCCCTTGCTGTTTGTGGTATATATTAATGATTTGGACTTAAATGTGGGAGGCATGATTGGGAAATCTGCAGATGACACAAAAATTGGCTGTGTAGTTGAAAGTGAAGAGGATCGCTGTGGACTCCAGAATGATATCAATGGTTTGGTTGAGTGGGCAGAAAAGTAGCAAATGGAATTAAATCCGAAGTGTGAGGTAATGCTTTTGGGGAAGGCAAACAAAGCAAGGGAATGCACAATAAATGGGAGGATATTGAGAGGGGTAGAAGAAGTGACAGACCTTGGAGTGCATGTCCACAGGTCCCTGAAGGTAGTAGGACAGGTAGATAGTGTGGTAAAGAAGGCATATGGAATGCTTTCCTTTATTGGCCGAGATATAGAATACAAAAGCAGGGATGTGATGCTGGAACTGTATAAAACGCTGGTTAGGCCACAGTTGGAGTATTGCGTACAGTTCTGGTCACCACATTATAGGAAGGACATAATTTCTCTGGAGAGAGTGCAGAGGAGATTTACAAGAATGTTGCCAGGGTTTGAAAGTTGCAGCTATGAGCAAAGATTGGATTGTCTACGGTTGTTTTCCTTAGAACAGAGGAGGCTGAGGGGCGACTTAATTGAGGTGTACAAAATTATGAGGGGCCTAGATAGAGTAGACAGGAAGGACCTGTTTCCCTTAGCAGAGAGGCTAATTACCAGGGGGCGCAATAAGGTGATTGGTAGGAGGATTAGAGGGGACATGAGGAAAAACATTTTCACCCAGAGGGTGGTGGGTGTCTGGAATTTACTGCCTGGATCGGTGGTGGGTGCAGAAACCCTCAACTCATTTAAAAGGTACCTGGGCAGGCACCTGAAGTGCTGTAACCTGCAAGGCTACGGACCAGGTACTTGAAAGTGGGATTAGATTGGGCGACTAGTTTTTTCAGCCAGCACAGACACAATGGGCTGAATTGCCTCCTTTTGTGCCGTAACCTTTCTATTGTTCTAAAATTATATTAATTTAAGTAATTCAACATGTGTTCCCTGGGTAAATAATACCTGATATGGTACCGAGTCATACAGGTCAGGAATTTCTCAAGTTTAATTGATGGGTTGGGTTGAATTGATGATCAGATTCATAAGAAGAGAACTGTAATTGCCTAAAGCAGCCCTGAGCTAGGAATGGAAAATTCAGTAGGACTTCTTGCACTGACCTAGTGACCCTTACTGGATGTCACTTGATGAAAGGGCTTGGCTATGGTGGATCATGTGGTGTCACTCTTGGTAGACTACTATTACACTTGCTTCTGAGTTTGTAGGTTCGATGTTCAAACTCCACTTCTGAACTTGAATACTTACACCAGGAATTTCCTTGGGAGTTCTCCTGCATGACTGCTGCAACTTTGGCAAAAGTGCCCTGGAAAATACTGTTCATATTGTGTTTCCACAGCACTTCTGCTAAAATTGCAGCAGACAAAAAATCCACCCCACAATCTAGGCTGCAACTTCAGTTCTTAAGTGTTGCATTGTCAGAGATGTCAACTTCTGGATGAGACATTGAACCAAGGTAAAATAAAAGTCCCATGACACCATTTGAAGAAGAGCAGATAGAGTTGTCCTTTGAAACAATTATCCTTGAGCCAACAGTATCAAAAACAAATTGACTGGTCATTGCTTTAATTGCTGTTTGTTTAACCTTGCTGTGTGAAAATTGACTGCCACATTTGCCTAAGTAATAACAGTGACTGTATTTCAAAAAGAATTAATTGGCTGTAAAGTGCTTTGAGACATCCAGAGGATGTCAAAGGCACTATATAAATGCAAGATTTTTTTCACCAGCCTCCTGGCACTCAATAACCTCCTCAGCTTCCACATGTAGAATGATCTATTCATTGAGTAAAAAGAGATCTTCTGTGCTGGTGACACTGTACCCCTTCATGAGTCAGTACTTTCTGCTGTAAAAGTTAAGGAAAAAATGTTTACAACAGACTAGTGAGAAATGGCTTACTGTTCCTAACAATATGCTGACAACTTTTATATCCACTTTGCTGTTTGGAAGGGAGCATCTTGTGGAATGAAATTCCGTCCTTAGCGGCTGTTTTAATTGGAGACTCTTCCATCGTGACACTTTTTAAAAAGGAAACACCACCATTTAAACTCCTTTTTGATTCCTATGATAAGAGAAGAAGATGAAGAAGAAGAATGATGATCACAATAACATTAACAGCTAGCTTTCCTATAGCACCTTTAATGCAGGAAAATATCCCAAAGTGCCTCACCGAGGTGTAAAGAAAATATCAACATGACGGAGATGTTAGGAGGCATAATTAAAAGTTTGGTCAAAGAGGTAGACTTTAAGGAGTGTCTAAAAGGAAGAGAGAGAGGGTGAGAAGCAGAGGAATTTAGGCAAGGAATTCCAGAGCATGAAGCCTAGGCAGCTGAAGGTATGGCTGTCAGTGGTAGGGTGAAGGAGTGGAAGGGGATGCACAAGAGGCCATAGGCAGGGACAGAAAGCTCAGGAAGGGGATCTAGGACTAGAGGAGGTTACAGAGATAGGGTGGGTGAAATCAAGAAGGGATTTAACCATGATGGTGAGAGTTTTTAATCTGAGAAGTTGGTGGACTCAAAGCTAATGTAGAACATCGAGGACATGGGTGATGGATGAGTGGAACTTGATACAGGACAGGACACAGGCAGCAGAGTTTTAAATGATGTTATGATGATACTTCTATATTTTTGTTAAGTATTTTTTGAGGGCTTATGTATTTTAGAATTATAGTCACTGTTTTATTTGGGAAAACTGAAAAGGATTCCTTGGATTTTTTTTTCAATGGGGTCATTGAAGGGACACTGGGAGTCTTGTTTGAAAACAACATTTGATGGAAGTCACCTGTCTTCAGATAAATACCCAGCAGGGGGCTTTTTTGACCCAGGGAAGATGTTTACAGAGAAATGACAGGTCAAAATTTATAGGAGTCATGAGATTTGAATCTTGAGATGTTATTTTTGGTTTCGCTTTGGACAGTGAGTTGGAGTGTGGAGTGTTTTGAAAGGAGTTTTAAAAGCCAGCCAAGAGAGCAGTCACCTCAGCTCAGCCTTTTCCATCTCTTTGAAAAGCTTACCAGCTTTCCCATCTCTTTGAGAAGGCCTTTCAAGCAAGTGTACGAAATAGAGAAATAGATGCTGCATTCCTCCTGAAAGGCCTGCCAGAAACCCTTGATGCTGCATTTCACCCGGAAAACCTGCCAAACTGATTTTCAACATTGCATGAAAAGAACTGTTCTAGAAAGATCCCAGTGACAGCCATCTATGCGTATTTGGGACGCCAAACCAAAAAAGGGACAACTGACATCTTTCCATATCTTCTCTTTTTTTCTTCAAGAATTAGCAAGTATTGGGCCAAAGTAATCTTTTTTTTTTGTTTTTTTTTTGTAACAGAGCTCTAAAAAGAAAATCTCTATTTTTTCAGTTAACCCGTGTGTATGTGTATGTGTTGTCATGGTCCTGTAGTTTTTTTTTCAGGATATGTGATTTGCCTTTAAGGCTTGCAGAGGATCAGTATTGCTTTAAGAACCAGCAAGCCTTAGGAGTTATAGGAAGGTGCATTTTCGTTGCCTTAGAAATGGCTATTTGGAGACTGCGATTCAAAGGGTGCATTCTCGTTACTGTAGCTATAGCCATTGGGAGTGAGCCTGATGCGATAACATTTGTTACAATTCAGTTTTGAACTGTCTGTTAGTTGAAGACAGTTTGTGCTAACAGAACACAGAGACACAGACAGCTGTGGTGTTCAGACACCTGAAAAAGAGCTCTCAATCATTGAAACTGAAGGAAGAGGATTTTAGTCTGTTTAATTATTATCTCTCAAAATTCTAAAAACATCAAGCCAAAACAGAGATCTCTGGTAATTTAAATTGAAGAAAGGGAAGTTAGACTGTGACAGTCTTTTATCCCTCAAAAACTCTAAAGTCAGATTGATTCTGTTGAAAGTGTTTGCAAGTCTGTAACTGTTGAAATTCACTGGAGAAGGAAAGCAACATTCTGTGAGGACTTCAAGCAACATCCTGTGAGGACTTCAAGCAACATTGGACTGTAAATTTGCAAGGACTCCAATTTTTTCAATTTAAAATGTTGTTTATATCTTCAAAGTGTTTGAGAATTTGGTTCTTCTAATTAAAGAGTTAATTTATTGATTTAAAGACACCTGGCTTGGTTAGCCTCATTCGGGGGTGGGGTTTGGGGGGGGGTTTGCTTAATAGATGGTACAATTTGGCTGGGTCTTTTTTTAATTTGGAAAGTTTTAAATGATATGTTAGCCGATCTGTGGAACGACAGGATTAAATTAACAGTGCATGGTCCCACCACAATCAGAATCGTATGTTTGGATTGGGGGCTTTGACAGGAGCGGTCGGTCATAACAGTGTGTGTCTAAGGTGCTAAGGTAAAAAGGAACTTTCATATTTCACTCTAAGTGTTAATGCTTTGCTTCATCCTGGTTATGTCTTGTTTTATAATAAACTGATAATTTTGTTGTCTATTAAAGAAACCTGATTGGTGTATTTTATTCTGGGATAAAGAGTGGAGTCTGTGATTAGCCATATCGTTAACTGGGATAACATTTAAATATATGTTGTGACCTGTGGAGAAGTGAAACTAGAAAAGACAGTGCACTCCTCCCACCTCGGTCATAACAATGAGCTGAATTTTATGGAGGGATGGGAGGTCGGCCAGAAGATCATTGGAATTGCATTTTTGGAGATAATACAGGCAGGGATGAGGGTTTCAGCAGCAGATGAGCTGGGGTCGGGATGGAGTTGGATGATGTTAGGCATCTGGAAGTCGCCAATTTTAGTGATGGGGTCAGAAGTTCATCTTATAAGCAAATAAGTCACTGAGGTTGCCAACAGTCTGGGCCAGCGTGAGACAGTGAGTAAGAGAGGCAGATGAAGTCTGCAACGAAGGTTTTGAACTTATGGTAGGGCCAAAGATAATGACTTCTGCCTTCTCCCACATTAATACAGTGACTACACAACAAAAATTGTTCATTGGCTTTTCAGGTGCTTTGGTACATCCCATGGTTGGGAAAGTGGCTATATAAATCTAAGTTCTTTTTAATCCTTTCTCAATGTTAAATTGGAGGAAATTGCAGCTGTAGAAGTTGGGACTATACTCATTCTATTTTCTTTTAATTACCCTGATCTGCATAGGTTACACAGCATTAGCTCCCACTCTTCGTACCACCCTTTATCAGCTGCTAGGAGCTCCACCCCACCACATCAAAGCTAGAAATTCCTTCAAACAAAACAGGGCTAAGATTAGAATAGAGTCCTTGGAATCTTTACACCAAATCAGATACTTAGAAAGCAAGATGTCAACAGTTAGTGTAAAAATTAGATGTGTGTAAAAATTATTCCTGGAGACAGCAAGTCTGGTACAAAACAATAAAGGCTAGAAAGTAAATAATATTGAAATTGAGACCATTAATTTTCAATGTATTTTCATGGGTATGAGATATACTAACAGAAAGGTTACTGTGGACATTCAAAGTTCAGGGGCTGGATTTTTAAAAGAGGGCAGGGTCCAGACCGGAGGTGGGTGGGCCCTTAATTTGGCACTTCCTGTCTCTGTGCTGGTTCCCTGCCACAATCCCAATCCATTTTGAAAGAGGCCGGCTCGGGTGTCGGATTGGCTGCCTGCCTGCAAGTGGCGGATTGCCAATTTAGGTTAATTCGATATGATTAAGGAGCCTATTAAGGCTCCATTCTCACGCTGACTGAGATTTCCAATCGACAATGCGGGCAGCCCACATTGGCCTGGGTGGTGGGCTCAGAGGGGGAATGGGGCGATGGGGGTGGACGATGAATCAAACGAGGGACCCTCACCTGCCCCGCACCCGTATTGGCTGCTGGGCCACAGCTGCAGCCACTGGCCACCCCCTGGAGGGGTTGCCCTTCCAGCATCATGGCCAGGCAGCTGTGAGATGTTAAAAAAAAACTTACTAGCCCTTGTCCCTCACAGTCTGCTCACATCATCAGCTCCCACTTTGGCTAGTGAGGTTGCCGATCTCTGAGTGCTGGACTGCCTTCGATTGGCCCTCCAGTGTCAAGAACCCACCTGCCGTCACTGATTGGATGCCAAGCCTGGTCCCTGGCCTTTAATTCAATGAAGCTTTGAAAATGGCGGTGGGTGTGTCTAAAATATGCTTTGCGGGTTCAGGACCCGGAACTAGCCACATGTCCAGTTCCCAGCCCCTGATTAAAAAATTAGCTCCAGTTGTCTGAAGCTTCTGAAAGATTCACCATGAAGTACTATGGCAATTCATTCATACCAAGGATGATAACAGAAGTTACAGAGATATGGGCATGCGATTTGTATGTCTATTTCGTGTATTCCAGGAACAGTGCTCATCAGATGAGAGTTTAAATTAGGTTTCTCTGATATCTCTGTTGGCCAAGTTTGTCAGTGGCTCAGCCAATTAGATAAAGAAGATTACCAGTCTGTATTTAAAAACATGCATTGAATTTTTCAATAGTTTAGCACAGTTGAGCACCTGCATCCATCTTAACCTGAGATTAATTGGGATTAACTGATCTCACCCAAGCTGGAAAAATTGCTACATTAATACCCCATGGTTTAGGGAAGAGGAGAATTGTCCAGGGCGCCCACGCCTAAACTCTATCCAGCTGCTGGAAATGAGCATGGGTGGATGTCAAATGAGAACAAGAGCAAGATGGCTGCAATATCCCTGCAGTCAAATATCTTGCTGCCAGTCACTCTCTCATGTGTAGGATAGTGACTTGTGTGAGGTACTGAAGAGAAGCTGGTTCACAATGACCTGCACCGCTGAAGGAATTAATGCTTTCAGGAGGGGAGGGGGAGCATTGAGCGAAGAGCAAGGAAATCAAACTTAATATGGAGAAGGGTGAACAGAGGAAGAGGACTGAGATGGCAATCGAGATGACCAAATGGCCTGTGGACTTTTATTTAAAAATGACACTTATTTTGGAATTATAACTAACATTTTTAGCTATAGGGCTGGATTTTGTTCTCCCCCAGGTGTCAGGTTCTGTGATTGGGAGGAGGTGCAGCATGAAGATGGCTCCGGATGAGGGCCCGGCCTGATCTTCCCGGCAGCGGAACCACAACTTAAATATTCAAATGAATAAAATTATTGCATTTAAATAGACTTACCTGTGATCTTGAGGGTCCGCCGTGATTTTTAACCAGGCAGTTGACACTCCTGCGCCTTCAGATCCCCGTCCAGGGAAATGTAGCGCCACACTGGTGGGGAAGAGGGAGGAAGTAAGTTTCTCAGTGAGGGAGCGGGGGTTGGTGGAAGGGGTCAAATATATGTAATGGGTGTCGGGGATGGTGGGAAGAGTTGAACCTTAAACTTTATGCAGTTTGGGGGAGAAGGTAAGATGTAAAAGGAAAGTGTTTTGCAGGGAAAGATTAGATTAGATTAGATTAGAGACACAGCACTGAAACAGGCCCTTCGGCCCACCGAGTCTGTGCCGAACATCAACCACCCATTTATACTAATCCTACACTAATCCCATATTCCTACCAAACATCCCCACCTGTCCCTATATTTCCCTACCACCTACCTACACTAGTGACAATTTATAATGGCCAATTTACCTATCAACCTGCAAGTCTTTTGGCTTGTGGGAGGAAACCGGAGCACCCGGAGGAAACCCACGCAGACACAGGGAGAACTTGCAAACTCCACACAGGCAGTACCCGGAATCGAACCCGGGTCCCTGGAGCTGTGAGGCTGCGGTGCTAACCACTGCAAAGGGAAAATAATTACTGTAATTATGGGAGGGATGGGAAAGGAGCATTAGAAATTTATTTATTTAATTTTGGGGGTAGGACTTTAAAAGTTTAAATTGGGCGGCAGTGCTGGCTGCTCTTTGAAAAGGGCACCAGCACCTGCACACAGGCAGCTGATGCCATTGCCAGGAATGACAGCCCGCCCCCTCTATAAGATTGGGGGATGGGCGGGCCGCCTCGGCTATTTAAATGAGCCGCCGCATTTGAGATTGCGGCTGCTCTTTGGCGTGCGGCCCATGCGAATGGGCCACCATTTTTTTAGCTCACTGCTAAAATCGGCGGCAGGCTCTTAAAATCTAGCCCATAATGTGTGTGAATGTAGGTTCAAGGCAGCCCAATTTTGCAAAGGGCTCTCAAACAGATATGAGGAACTCCCCCAACCCCAACCATTTGCATATACAAAGGGCTAATACCTGTTTGAGAACCCTGGGTGCTTCTTTCTTTGCCTTTGCTAATTTGTCGGATGGCGAACTTCCGGTGCATGACTGCCTGAGGCACCTGGCATATTGAAGGCTTAGGTGCCTGCTTTGCACCAGGCATGCTACCCTGGTATTTTTATGCCATTCTTTATAAATAGATTTGCAAGTTCACTTATTTTATAGGCAAAGCAAAGGAAAAAGGTACAGAGATCCATGACATCAGATCTCCTGCCCCTTTGCATTTTCCAGGGATTTCCTGGGGATCCAGGGAGATGGGTGAAGTGCTTGCATGTACAGCAGGTCCAAGCACGGAATTGGCGTGCAAGTGTCGTGGGGCAATGTTACTTCTACTTAATTTCCCTGTCTCAGCTCTATATTGATGTCTGTTAGGCAGGGCTGCCAGGGGAGGTTGGCTTTACACCCAGCCCTGCTTGGGAAAGACAGAAAAGAAAGGCTTGCATTTATGCCTTTCACGACCTCAGGATATCCCAAAGCTTTTGCAGCCAATGAAGTTGATGTGTGATCACTGTTGTAATGCAACAAACACAGCAGCCAAATCATGCACAGCAAGGTCTCAGAAACAGAAATGTGATAATGATATCTGTTTTCATGATATTGGTTGAGATATCAGGCAGGACCGTATCTCCAATACAGAAATCCTCGAGGTGGCCAGCATCCCCAGCTTATACACCCTATTGAGTCAGCGGCGCTTGAGATGGCTTGGCCATGTGAGCCGCATGGAAGATGGCAGGATCCCCAAGGACACATTGTACAGCGAGCTCGCCACTGGTATCAGACCCACCAGCCGTCCATGTCTCCGCTTTAAAGATGTCTGCAAACGCGACATGAAGTCCTGTGACATTGATCACAAGTCATGAGAGTCAGTTGCCAGCGATCGTCAGAGCTGGCGGGCAGCCATAAAGGCAGGGCTAAAGTGTGGCGAGTCGAAGAGACTTAGCAGTTGGCAGGAAAAATGACAGAATCGCAAGGAGAGAGCCAACTGCGAAACAGCCCTGACAACCAATTTTATCTGCAGCACCTGTGGAAGAGTCTGTCACTCTAGTATTGGCCTTTATAGCCACTCCAGGCGCTGCTCCACAAACCACTGACCACCTGCAGGTGCTTACCCATTGTCTCCCGAGACAAGGAGGCCAAAGAAGAAGAAGGTTGAGATATAAATTTTGGCCAGGGCACCAGAGAAAACTCCCTTGTTCTTTTTCAAAATAGTTCTGTGGGATCATTAACATCCATCTGAGAGGATGGACAGGGCTTCAGTTTAGTGTCTCACCTGAGAGACAGCACCTCCAACAGTACAGCATCCTTTCAGTACTGCACTGAGGTGTCGGACTAGATTTTGTGCTAAAGTCTCTGGAGTGCACCTTGAATCTATGATCTGCTGGCTCAGAGGCAAGAGCACTGCCAACAGAGCCACAGTTTCTGAGAGGAGCAGGTTGCACAGACAGGGAGGGTCCAAAAAGACAAGTTTTGTTTTTCAGGTTTTGCCCTGGAGCTTTGGTGTTGGAGCCCTTCTTACTTCTCTTTTTGGGCTGCACCCAGCTTGCAGCTGGCAGCCATTACTACCTGCCTTCGGCTACGCAGGATTGCAGTTAGCAGCAGAGCTTCCTCCCTGCTTCCAGGCACTTACAGGCATGCCCAATTCAACCCTGGTGGGTTCAGAGCCATGTTGAGCAGAGCTGATCTGAGGTAATGTTTGCCAGCTAATGCTCAGGAAGAGAGAAATAAAGAAAATGGTCACTTATTAACCAAGGGTCTGCAATCTTCTTAGGGTCTAAAACAGTTGGTGAATCTCAAGAAAATGTGGTTGCATCTTGATTTTTTTCAGCTTTGGTAGAGTCTTCACCCTCATAAATTTTCCTTTGACTGAAAAGTCTGAGATTGCAATTTCTCAGTTTACAATGATTCTCAATCTAGTGAACAATCAAAGTGAATAGACATAGATCAGGGATGAAGGGATGACCTCTGTGTGCCACATGTATGGAAAATCTAAACCTATTTATAAAGAATGGCCTAGAATGTGATGACCCATTTTCCAGTCACTAAATGGGCACCTAACTATCCAATATGGCAGACGGAACATGCGCACTCAGTACTCACCAGTAGGGCACCACCTGTCATAATCTCAGAATAAAATGTTGGCCATTTAGGAAAGGGATGGGGAGAAATTTTATTTCACTCAAAGGGTTCTGAATCTTTGGCATTCTCTACCCCAGATACCTGTGGATGCTCAGTTGTTGAAAATATTCAAGACTGAGATCAATAGATTTTTGGACACAAAGGGAATCAAAGGATATGGGGATAGTGCAGAAAGGTGGAGTTGAGGTGGAAGATCAACTATGATCTTCGTGAATGGTGGAGCAGGCTCAAAGGGCCAAATGGCTTACTGCTGCTCCTATTCTTAAGCTCTTAAGGTCACACATGGAAAGTGGGCTTTTGGGCAAAATAGCCACTGTCGCCCCTGGAACTATATCCTAGCACCTTTTGGAGAGGAGAATGTGAAGGGAGAAGAGGTTGTCACATTCTGTTCAAGATCTTTGAACCACAGCAATTTACAGCACATATCCTTGGCTCAATCTCAGTGGTTGCACTTTAGCTCCTGAGTCAGATGATTGTAGGTTGAAGCCCCACTTCAGAGACGAATGCATAATCTCGGCTGACACTTCAATGTAGTTCTGATGGAGCGCTACACTGAGGTACCATCTTTCAGATGAAGTGTTAAAACAGACCCCCTTTGCTCTCTTGGATAGATGTAAACAATGTTGTAGCCTTAATTGAAGGAAAGCAGGGGAGTTTTCCCAGCATTTAGCATCTCAACCAATATCACTAAAAACAGATTATCAAGGTTATTTATCACATTGTGAAACCTTTCTCCATGCAAATTGGCTGCCAGGTTAAAAAAAGAAAGACATGCATTGATATAGCACCTTTCATGACCACCAGACATCTCAAAACACTTTACAGTCAATATGTTTATTTAAATTACAACAGGGACTACATTTCAAAACTACATCATTGGGTGTGCAAATGGGGAGATGGTGGCATAGTGGTATTGTCACTGGACCAGAAACCCAGGATATTTTTCTGGGGACATGGGTTCAAATCCCACCACAGCAAAAAGTGGCATTTGAATTCAATTAATAAATCTGGAATTAAAAGCTTGTCTAATGAAAAAATTGTCAATTTGTTATAAAAACCCATCTGGTTCACTAATGTCCTTTAGGGCATGAAATCTGCTGTCCTTACCTGGTCTGGCTTACATGTGACTCCAGACCCACAGCAATGTGGTTGACTCTTAAAAGCCCTCTGAAATGAAAATGGCTGAGCAAGCCACTCAGTTCAAAGGCAATTCGGGATGGGCAACACATGCTGGCCTAGCCAGTGATGCCCAATCCTACAAAGGAATAAAAAAATTTTTTGGAATGTCCTGAAGTCATGAACAGTGCTACATAAGTGTAAATTCTTTCTTTAACTGCAGGAAGCCATTAGACTCTATCATTCACGTTAACTACACTTTCCTCATGAACCCTGCAGATGTTTACAAATGCTTTGATACCTCAAGATTTAGAACATATTATTAACACATTGTGCAGAAAGAAAACAGCACTCTTTTATGACTGAGGCTATTTAATGGTTTACAACATTGCTTTTTGAGAAGCAATTTCTATCCCCAGTTTATTTACTCAATTCAAGGCTGGAAAATAAATTTACAACACATTTACTGTTTACTTGCTTTAATCATGCATTTTGCATAAGAAGGAGATGCTATAAATCTTTCTTGCCTGTAGCAATGTGGGACAATTTCAAGGTAACCATCATTTAAAGTGAATGATAGCTGCAACCAATAGCAATGGAACACAATGTTCATGGTGATGAAATGTTAAATATTAGTTCATTTTGGGGTTGTGTAGTTGAAAGAGATAATTAAAAAATATTAATTTAAGAAGTCCTGGTTACAGATTATTTGTTACAAATAGACTGTAACTGTTACACAATTAGCACAAAATATGGGCATGATATTGCACCCTTATGGCCAGGCCATTTTAACTGCCCTGAGTTATTACCCGTCCAGAAGTTGCCAGGATCCCGTCACCTGTGATTTTAACCTGCTCTCCTGAGCAGATGGTAAAGACACCTGCCCAAAGCTGGCAGGGTCCTTCTTGGCGTGTACATGCTGGGTCCTGATGACATCACTGTGACCCACCTGCAATTTTAACTCAGGACTGAGTAGGGAAACCACTACTGTTCTAATCATCTAGGATGGAAGATGAATTCCAACCTTCCCACCCTGCACCCACCCTACCCCACACTGCCCCAGGAGAGGCTGAAAAGGATACATGTTTTTGTTACATTTTGGAGCCAGGAGGAGCCAGAAAACTCTTCTAAGCCCCCCAAAGGAAAGCTCAGGCTAAGTCGTATAGGCAAAAAAGCTTGGTGCCCAAAGCCTACAGCTGAAATAGTTGTTAGGCCCTTTGCATATACAAATAAGGAGCCTAACGGCTGTTTGTGTCCCCATTGCAAGATTGGTTTGGCCTGAAACTAGGAAAAACAGGTCTGCATGCAGCCTAACAGGTGGTCCTCAAAAAGACCACAGTGAGACACAACCAGCAAATTTAAAACATACATAGCTAGGTGTAGAGCTGAGAGGAGCAGGAGTGGTCTTCTCACAAATGTGAAACTTTTTTCTGCCAAAACCACAGACACTGGGATTGCTGTGCCTCAGGAATTGTACAGTTTTGACTGGGTCTACATGTTTGCTGCTGATTTATGAAAAAAAGTTAACACTTTAAATGCAGAGAGACAGCTCCCAGACACTACAATCTCAGACTTCAAATTAAAAAGTATAACAGGCACACATGAATATAAATGAAGCTGGAAAATCTGTTGGGGAGATCATAATAGCCATAAAAAAGTGAATTCACAAGTGAATGGACGTTCTGGAAATGTGGAGCAGTGGTGGCTATTGATTCTCTGGCAGAGTGTAAGGAATTGGATTGGGCGGACCCAGATGGGAAGAAGGTTAGCAAGATTAACACCCAAAAGGTGACTTGAAAGGAACTCTTGAGAATGGCAAGAGAAATACAAAGGGTTGAGGTGGGTTTATCCAATGGGGATTCAAGCCCTGGTTGGCAGCCCTTGTGCATCCCCAATTATAATCGCTTCACCATTGGCTGCTTTGCCTTCAGTTGCCTAGGCCCAAAGCTCTGGAATTCTCTCCCTAAACCTCTCTGCATCTCTACCTGTCTTTCCTCCTTTAAGATCCTCCATCAAGCATAAAAACATAGGAACTAGGAACAGGAGTAGGCCATATGCCCCAAGCCAAGCTGCTCCAGTACAGCTACAACACTGGCACCTACCTGACAATGTGGAAATTGCCCAGCTATGTCCTGTCCACAAAAAGCAGGACAAATCCAATCCGGCCAATTACCGCCCCCACCAGTCTACTCTCAATCATCAGCAAAGTGATGGATGATGTTGTCAACAGTGCTATCAAATGACACTTAATTGCCAATGACCTGCTCACTGGTGCTCAGTTTGGGTTCCACCGGGACCACTCGGCTCCAGACCTCATTACAGCCTTGGTCCAAACATGAACAAAAGAGCTGAATTTTAGACATAAGGTTAGAGTAACTGCCTTTGACATCAAGGCAGCATTTGATTGAGTATGGCATCAAGGAGCTGTAGCAAAATTGAAGTCAATGGGAATCAGGGGGAAACTCTCCACTGGTTGGAGTCATACCTAGCACAAAGGAAGATGGTTGTGGTTGTTGTAGGCCAATCATCTCAGTCCCAGGACATCACTGCAGGAGTTTCTCAGGGCAGTGTCCTAGGTCCAACCATCTCCAGCTGCTTCATCAATGACCTTCCTTCCATCATAAGGTCAGAAGTGGGGATGCTCGTTGATGATTGCACAATGTTCAGCACCATTTGCAACTCCTCAGCCACTGAAGCAGTCCGTGTCCGCATGCAGCAAGATCTGGACAATATTCAGGCTTGGGCTGTTAAGTGGCAAGTAACATTCGTGCCACACAAATGCCAGGCAATGACCATTTCAAACAAGAGAGAATCTAACCATTTCCCCTTGACCTTCAACAGTATTATCATTGCCGAATCCTCCACCATCAACATTCTTGCGTTACTATTTACCAGAAATATAACTGGACCAACTTATATGAAAAGGAAGAATATACAGGGTTACGTGGAGAAGATGGGGGAATGGCACTAAGTGAATTGTTCTTTCGGAGAACCGATGTGGACACGATGGGCCAAATAGTCTTCTTCTGCACTGTAACAATTCTGTGATTCTGTGATAAACACTGTAGCTACAAGAGGTCAGGGGATGGGAATTCTATGGTGAGTAACTCACTTCCTGACTCTTCAAAGCCTGCCACCATCTCCAAGGCACGAGTCAGGAATGTAATGGAATACTCTCCAATGGCCTGGATGAGTGCAGCTCTAACAACAGTGAAGAAGCTCAACACCATCTAGGACAAAGCAGCTCGCTTGATTGACATCCCATCCACCTGAAACATTCACTTCCTCCACCACCAGTGTATAGAAGCAGCAGTGCGTACCATTTAAAAGATGCAGTGCAGCAACTCGCCAAGGACCTGTTGACAGCACCTTCCAAACCCGCGACCTCTACCACCTAGAAGAACAAGAGCAGCAGGTGCATGGGAACACCACCACCTGCAAGTTCCCCTTCAAGTCGCACACCATCCTGACTTGGAATTATATTGTCATTTCTTCATTTTTGCTGGATCAAAATCTTGCAACCCCTACCTAACAATATTGGGTATATGTACACCACATGGACTGCAGTGGTTCACGAAAGCAGATCACCACCACCTTCTCATGAGCAATTAAGCTTGGGCAATAAATTCTGACCTTGCCAGCAATGCCCACATCCCATGAACAAATATAAAAAAGAAATACAAGCTTGCTCCGACATTCAATTAGATCATTGCTGAACATTTAGATCAACTCCACTTCCTCGCCTTATCCTCATATCCCTTGTTTCCCTTAGTGTCCAAAAATCTATTGGTTTCATCTTGAATATACTCATTGACTGAGCATCCGCAGCCTTTGGGGTAGAGAATTCTGAGTGAAGAATTTTCTCCTCATTCAGTCCTAAATGGCCAACCCCTTATTCTGAGACTGTGACCCCCTAGTTCTGGACTCTCTAGCCAGGGGAAACAGCCTCTCAGCATCTGCCCTGTTGAACTCTCAAACTTAACTCTTTGACCGGGTTCATCTGTCCTAATATCTCCCTTATATGTTGGGAGTCAAATTTTTTTGATAAAGCTCCTGTGAAGTGTCATGGGATGTTTAACAATAAAGATACTATATAAATGCAATATATTGTTATAGTTTGCTAGCTAATGACCTTGGATGGAAAATGCCCATGTGTGCACATGACAGGAGGACAGGAACAGGCTTGGATGTGACACTTTTCATGATATGAATACTTTATTCATATTTAGATACAATGATTGGCCCATTGAAGAATTGTCAGTGCCTGTAGAAGCAAGAGTCAGAATCTGTTGAAGATGAGGTGGATATATAACAAGCAAGATCCTTTTCCAGTTCTGATGAAGGGTCACTGATCTGAAAGATTAACTCTGTTTCTTTCTCCACAGATACTGCCAGACCTGCTGAGTATTTCCAGCATTTCTTGTTTTTATTTCATATATTATATATAAGCAAGATCCTTTGCTTGTCCAGTTTTTCTGGGCCATGGAGTAAGCCGCAGTCTCCTTCCGAGCAGGGATGAAATCTTTCTATCCCAGCATGAAATCGCACTTTGATAACACTCAAAACATTGAAATTCTATGACTAATCTGAGAAGAAAATCTGAAATAATGGACTGATAATTGCAGTACTCACCGTCTGAGATGGTCTAAATGAGTTTTCCATTGTACTCAATAACACTTAATGAATTGTTAAAAGACAAAGGCAAGAGTACCAGCCAACAAACAATTGATGAGCTAATGCTTCAGACTTCAAGAAGGCCTGAGAAAATCTGACGGTGACCATCTAGTGGTTGAAATCTAACACTTTTGTATGCCAACAGGATGTCAGATTTTCAAACCATTTTAACTGCATCTCACCACCTTTTAGGCTATTAAGCTCAGCAAAGCGACCTATGCACTAAAATTGGCTGAGATTCAATTTAGACTGTGGGCTGAAACCTAAAGTACTTTTGTGTTGAAGAACATTAGCAGCAGCAAAACACTCAGTTCTTTTGCCATTGGCTACTGTTAGAAATGCTGTCTGCCCGGTTTGCCTTCAGCCAGAAGCAGCCTTCTCCACTCTTGAGCACTTTGCCATGTTCCAACCCTCTTGCTTCTCCTTTAAAATCCTTGTTGTGCAGCGTCCGCTCAAGCCCCAGCCGAGTTTCTCATCAAGACAGCCTCCCTCCCTTTCCTCTTTCAGCCCCTGCCCTGAGGAACTCTTCATTCTTGGTGATTCCAATCTCCATCTCAGCAGCTCCCCTTGTAATTATAGCATCATAGTATACTACAGCACAGAAGGAGGTCACTCAGCCTATCAAATCTGCATTGCTCTTTCGCAGAGCAATCCAGTTAGTCCCATTCCCGACTTTCCCCATAACCCAGCAATTTCTTTCCTCCAAGTATTTATTTAATTCCCTTTAGAAAGCTGCTAATGACACTGGTAAGGCAGCGCATTTCAAACCTTAGATACTCGTTGCATAAAAACATTTTTCTTCACGTCGCTTCGGGTTCTTTTGCCAATCATCTTCAACCCCCTTACTTGCTATCCTTCGAATGGACACCCGATGGTCTCCCTGAATTTCTTCTTCCATATAAACTCACTTACACATGGCTACAGCCACTCCGCTTGACCTGTTTTTCAGATGAGATGTTATACTAAGGCCCCGTCTGCCTTCTCAGGTGGACCTAAACGATCCCATGGCACTGAGTGGAGTTCTCTCTCGTGTTCCAGCCAATTTTATCCTTCAATCAACATCACTAAAACAGATTATCTGGTCATTATCACATTACTGTTTCTGGAATTTTGCTGTGCGCAAATTCATTGCCGCGTTTCCTACATTTCAACAGTGACTATATTTCAAACATACTTCATTGGCTATAAAGTGCTTTGGGATTTCCTGAGGTTGTGAAAAACAATAAATAAATGCAATAATATAAAAGCAAAATACTGCAGAGGCTGGAAATCTGAAATAAAAACAAAAGGTGCTGTAAACACTCAGCAGGTCAGGCAGCATCTGTGGAGAGAGAAGCAGAGATAATGTTTCAGGTCTGTGACCTTTCATCATAAATGCAAGTTTTTCTTTCCTACATCTACCCTGGCTTCTCTATTCCCATGGTTTCAATCACAATCTCTGACCATATTGTTGTATCACACATCAGGCACACCTTCCTACAACCTTCCATCCTCTTGCAATTCTGCGTCTGTCGCTGGACAAAAAAACTCTCCTCCAGGTCATTTTCAAGTTGCTAAGATGGGCAGAATTTTACTATCCCCTGGCGGTGGAAAAGGTAAAATGGCCGCTAAAATGGCATGTATCTGCGTCAGGCCGGCTCCCTGACATCATCCTGCCGCCAACCAATTTTACAAGATGTGGACAGTGGGACAGATCAGTGGCAGACATATAGGCAGCAGGCAGGTAATTAGGTTTGTTAAACAGCCAATTGTCAGGTATTTTCCACCTTTTTCTAACTTTACAAACACCGCATGGAGGCTTATTGAGCGGCAGTTGAGTTGTGGAGCTGTCTGCAGTCTGAGTCTAGCTACGCTATCAAATTTGGAGGCGCTGCAGAGGGTGGGGCCTAAGAGAAGTGCTGTTCATGGAAGGGTATCGCCCAGGTCCACAGCAGCCACTGGAGGCAGGACCAGGTTCTTGAGAGGCTCATCATAGTGGAGGCTTCATTTGGTTATGGGGTCAATGCTTTCAGAGTTTGATTCCTCCAGTGAGGAGGTGAGTGGCGCAGGGATGGGGATGCAGTTGCCTGGAGTGGCTGTGCAGTGGCCAGGGGAGGTCTTGTCAGAGTGGGCCTGGATGTTTGAATATGACTGGGAGAGTAAAGTAACTATTAAGCTCATTCAAAGAAGTGATTCTGAATGTAATTGATCGATCTGTACCCATGTAAAGCAGAAGTACCAAGGTAAAAGGCACTCCTGCCTGGTTGAAAGGGACTGCTAAATAATTCATAAGAGAAAAGGGCAATTAAACCCTTCAGGGAAAATGGCACAGAATTAAGACAATTCCAATGCCAAAAAGCATGCCATGTGTATTAAAAAATCATTTCATTTTCTTTCTTTCCTGGCTGTATCCTATTTCCTCTCCAAACTGTTGTGATGCTAGTGAAAGTTACACTCTGAAGTCAAAAATCATACAACATCTGCCTATGGGTGCAAAATGAGTCTGAGCACGTCTAACAGCTCCACCCCCAACCCCCCTGCCACCCCCCGCACCCCCCCCCCCCCCCCCACACACACACAGACACACACACAAACACAATTCATTCTTGTTCAAAGGTGAATAAAGCTCCTTTGTTGGCAAATAGCTGTGCACGCCCGATTAATATTACAAAACTTGAGGTGATTAACTGCAGTAATGTACAACATGGATTTGCTGGTGGGCAACAAGAAAGACTGAGGGTTCAGTGTTTATGTTTGGTTCAAAAACACACTACAAAATCCAATTAAAGGTGATCAAATTAAAATTGCTTTCTGAGTACCAGAGAATAATTCTCTCCTTGTTTTTAAATTCCAGATGCTGATTACAGCAGTTTGCAGCTTCTGTTTGTATTTGCATAGGACTTGAGCCATTTCTTTGTTTCTTTGGTAAGTGTCAAAAGGAAGTAGCAGAATAGATGAAGCTTTTCAGTTGTGCAGCAGTCCAGAATTTCCCTGTAGATTTCAAAGTTGCACCAAATTCTCCCCATTTATCGGGATCTAAATTACTTATCTGCCACAAACTTACAAACAGAAAGCTGACATAAGTGTCAGTCATGACTTAGTTGATAGCTCTCTCACCTCAAAGTCAGAAGGCTGTGGGTTTAAATCTAGGCTGACATGGCACTGCAGTACCAAGAGTGTTGTACTGTCCATGGTGTTGTCTTTTGGATAGGACGTTAAACGGAAGCCCCATCTCTCCTCTCAGGTAGATGTAAAAGATCTCATGGCATATTTTGAAGAAGAGTTCTCCCTGGTGTCCTGGCCAATATTTATCCTCACAAAAATAATTATCTGGTTGTTAACGCATTGCTGTTTGTGAGACCTTGCTGTGTGCAAATTGGCTGCTGCATTTCCTACATTACAACTGTGATTAGACTTCAAAAATACTTCATTGACTATAAGGCACTTTGGGATGTCCTGACATTGTGAAATGTGCTATGTAAATGCAAAATCTTTCTCTTCTTTCTTTTCACATAGGTGTTTTCTATACTTCATGGTCAAATAACTTGCTGACAATACTCACCTAAAGCTCATACATGAAGCATGTCCTTTTGCTGGAGAAACCAGATGGTTTTCAGGCATCCCCAGAACCTTACCCCAACACAAATCAATAACGTTAGAAGAGGTAGGGAGATGATCTGAAGAAGGAAAAAGGAGAATACACAACTATGGTTTCATAATTCTTCTTCAGATCTTCTCTGTAGCAGTCATGTGATAGTTTGTCTCCGTGTTTGTAATTTCTGTGTTCTTCCCTCACTAGGATTTAAGAAATAAAAAAAAGGAATGAACTTGCATTTCTAAAGTGCCTTTCCCAACCTGAGGACATACCAAAGTGCTTTCCTGCCAATGATGTATTTTTGAGTGTAATCATACAAACATGTGAACACATGAATTAGGAGCAGGAGTAAGCCACTTGACCTCTCAAGCCTGCTCCACCATTCAATAGGTTCATGGCTGAACTGATTATTTCACATTTCCACGTACCCCTGATAACCTCTCACCCCCTTGCTTATCAAGAATCTATCTACCTCTGCCTTAAAAATATTGAAAGACTCTGCTTCCACTGCCTTTTGAGGAAAAGTCCAAAGACTCACAACCCTCTGAGAGAAAAAAAATTCTCCTCATCTCTGTCTTAAATGGGTGACCCCTTATTTTTAAACAATGACCCTTACTTTGAGATTCTCCCACAAGGGGAAACATCCTTTCCACATCCTCCCTTTCAAGACCCCTCAGGATCTTATATGTTTCAATCAAGTCACCTCTTACTCTTCTAAATTACAGTGGATACAAGCCTAGCCTGTACAATCTTTCCTTGTAAGACAGCCTGCCCATTCCAGGTATTAGTCTAATCATTCTGTAATGTAGAGTAAATTTCACCTTCACCACCTGAGCAGTAATCTGGTAGACCAGACTGGTGTAAAACCTGTAATTACTGCACCCCATCAGTTCAATATGCTCAGGTGGAGGACTGGGAAAATCTACCTTAATTTTTGCAGATATAATACATGCCAGTAAACATTAGTATTAATGAAGATACAAAGGATGCCTGATCCAGAATAGGATCGGGAGGATTCAGCCTTTGCAAATATAGTTTGCCACCAGCAGCAAAATAAGGCAAGAAACGTGAATGAATTTGGGAGTTCCTTTTACTTTATTAATATCTATGTTCTAATATTGTTATTTCCTCTACCCACTTAAGCTAAGGTCCTGACCATAGTTTGGTTCCACAAGTGCCACCAGTAAACCAGTATCCTTCCCAAGTGAATATTCTTCATTTGTCAGCTGAGAAAGTGATTACCCTTAGAAAGTTTCACAATAGGGTCCTGTCTTCACTTGATGTCCACATACATGCACTTTCCAGCAAAGGTCAATGAATATTGAGCAGAAACAGCAACCCTGCCTGATTTGTCTACCCCTGGGGTGCTGAGGTCAATTATAGAATCTTAACAGCTGTACCACCTGAAATGAATTAACTCCCCACAGAGCAAGGATTGTCTTTACAAATTCTATATGCCTCAGAAATGTGTAGGCCCAGTTTACCCACTTATCTAGTAAGTCATTGGGACAGCTTCGCTTGTTTTTAATTTGAAAAAAACATTAAGTAATGTGTTGGAAATCTGCCTAAAATAGTAAACCAACCTGGGCCAAGTGGCAGTTTGAGGATCCAGAACTTGCCATGGCTACAAGGCTGGTTGCAGGAGTGTGAGGGGGAGTTTTGTGTGTTTGTGCTTTGACCCTCAAGCAGAGTCTAATCATGGCTAGGGAATAGGAGAAAATTGCATAGCCTGCTGCAGAGCTCCATATGCTTTGTCATAAAGACAGTTTTGTCTTCCATACAAGACTGGATATTCATGTTAGACTTCTTTAAGCTATTACAATAACTGCCTTGACAGAAAATTAATGGGACATACTCATCAAATCTGGGACTAATTCTTGTTGGTGCTGGCTGTATTATTATCAGGCAAAAAAATCATTTAATTGCTGATTGTTGTGCAATGTTTCTTGAAATTTGTATTTGGTATTGTCACAGGTTCATAAACTGATTGGCCTCGAATTTCCTCAAGGGTTCTGTTGTATTCCTACCATAACTACAGCAGGAATCTAGCAGAACTCACCAGAAAAAGGCAAGGACCTGAATGCGTCAGGTCTCTGTGACTGCGAGTTTCTGCTTGGCCTCATAAGAGGTAGGAGTCTCCTTTTGCCTTTTTTAATGCCAATTACCCCTAAGAAAGAACCAAAAATCTGTTTCAGTCTCCTTACACAAAGTGCTGAATGGAAGACGGATGAAATCTCAAGGGATGTGTTGCAGGGGAAGTGTTGGTGCCTAGGTACTTGAAGGTGGGAAGGCAGCAGATTCTACTGATACATGAGGTAGGGAGGTACCAAAGATATGTTCATAGTGGTATGGGCCTACTGGCTGCATGCAAATTAGATGTTCTCTCATTTGTTCTTATCTAGAAAGCCAGACGGGGAAGGATAGAACTGGAGCCTAATCCTTACGCACTCTATAAACTTTTATTTACAGAGATACACATTACAAACATGCATGTCCAAACCCAACAACCACAGTTTCTATATTTAGGAGCACAAGTGAATCCTCAGTTACTGCTCCTCACCTCAATACAATTAAATACTCAATTACTCAATTAACACCATTGGCCTGAACTCTAGCATCATATTCTCTTCATCCAGTGGTCATATACTTTCCAGAAGGAGGCACCAGATAGCAGTCAGCACTTGAAAGCCATTTTTAATTTCTTTATTGCTGCTTGAGATAGATAAGCTAAGTCAGTACAGATCAGGAATTAAACTTTCCATGATTGTTTGGCTACATAATTGCCCGGATGTTCCACTACGACATTAGGAGATCAAAGCAATTATTCTGAACATTGTTAATGCTTACAGAAATAAAGTGAGGGGAGCTGCATTTTTCACAATGAAAAAGCGTTTGCTAACTATTATTAATTGAGAAACATTAAAAGTCAGTGCCCTGTATAGTTTTTATAATTTCAGAGATGGTATGCGGTAAGTGTAGCATCTTGGGAGGAAAACGGTAACTTTGAGCGTGAGGTTCCCAAAGCTCTCCATCTTTACCTTGTTTCATTTCTGGGTCTATTGTAGGCTACATGGAAGAGATCGATTGCTATGATTAGTTCAACAATTCCATCACCATTGTATTATGTGACTCTCACATGGTAGAAGGTGGACTAGGTGGACCTTAGCCTTTTTTTGTCTATCAATTCCTACATTCCAATGATTTTCTTTTTGCTGTGAATATTTCAGTTGTGCCCTGTTACGATGTCAGTGAGACTGTTTATGTTAAAAAATATGAGATGTCAACCTTCAGCCCAATTTAAAGAATTGCACGACAAGATTTCATGTTTTAAGACTTTTATTATAACATTGAACCTAAAAGAAATCCCCTTTAACTAAATAAGTAAGTAACTAAGTTAATAGTTGATACTCCAGATTTTCTTTACTTATTAAAATACTTGGAACCCTGACACCACCCTTATAAGTTACATAGTCCTCTTTGATGGCAAAATCTTTAGGTTAAAAGTCCCAAACTCCTCCCAGTTGCAATGGGTTGGATCTCCCAGAACTTTTCAAAAATCAATGTCCTCTTTGTTCACTTCTCTTAGCACTTTTGCCCTGATGACTGTGAATAAGACAATTCCTGGTGATCCTGCTGGTCAACTTCTCCGCAAGCTTCAAGTTTCAAAACAGGTTCAAGTTTTTGCTGCCTTTTGCTGTATCAGGCTTTTGAAAGCAGGTGTTCCCTCTCTCTCTCTCTCTCTATCTCTTTCTCCATGCTGCCATCACTGGTTATCTTCCTTACAGCTTACTCTGAGGCTGCAAACATTGGGTTCCCTTCTTACAGCTTGCCTTTCTTCAGAAAATCTGTTAAATTCATCTGGACTCAAAAATCAATAGCTTTTTGTCTTGTTCCAATATACAAAGTCCAGAAGTCTGGTTTCACAGAGCCACCTGGGCCTCCCATTGTTTCCAGGTGTTAATAGCTGCTTGGTACATTTGCATCTTCAAAATCACTCACCCGTTGTTTACAACCCGAAAGTCTGGGAGGGCGAAATCCATTGTTCTTCAGCTGTTACCCCTGCAGTCTCTTTTTTCCAAAAAATGTCTTTGAGCTGTCTTGTCCTTTAGCAGAGTGGATGTGAGGTTAACCTGTCCTTCCAGACTCCATCTTAAACTTTTAAAACTCACATTTTTAAAAACATAATCATTTTACAAAGTTCTGCATTCATAACAGCCCTATTTCTTTAAGTTTTTCTTCTGATTTTTCTGACCTCATACTGGACTGTTGCTGTTCATTTCTCTCCTTTTTTATATAGTCCTAGAATACAGTCCAGTAAGAATAATAAGGGATACAGGGTTGAATGTGGGGGTGCTATCAATTCCTGCTATTCCAGAGCTGTTCCATATACGGTAAAGTTCACCTCCATTTTCCCTGGGTTCTGTCATTATTTTAATGCTGCATTCAGCTTTTTGTTATTTCCCTGGGTTCTCAAAATTTTAGGCGCCAGCTCACTAGTAGCACTCTTTCCTCTGTATGAGAAAGTGTGGATTCGAGCACCCCCTCCAAGATTTCTAGACTCCTAGACATAATCTAGGCTGACAGTTCAAAGAGGGAATACTTCATTTATAGAGGTGCTGACTTCTGGATGAGATGTTAAACTTGGAGACAGTGGGCTGGATTCAATAGAGCCCTCAACGTCAGGATCTGTGGCAGGTGGGGAAGGTGGGTGGGGGCCTGAAGATTGCCTGGATAAGGCCCACCATGGAACACGATGCTGGCAGTGCCCGGCCCAATATAGCCATCGGCGGCAAGGCCTCATAGTGGCCCCCCAGGCTGCTCGGCAATGAGACTGTAATTTAAATATTTAAATAAATTAAATTACCGGTATTAATGACTATCCCGTCGTCTCCTGAAGTCCCGCTGCGATCTTCACCCCGGCAGCTGGCACTGCCACGCCTTCGGATACCCGTTCGGGGAAATGAGGCGCAACACTGGTGGGGACGGGGGAGGAGGTAACTTTCTAAGTACAGGGTATGGGGGGTGGGGGGTGGGGGGTGATAGGGTCAAATTACATCATGGGTGTAGGGGATGGTGGGAAGGTTCTCGTTTAAAGCTTGTGCAGTTGTGGTAAGGGCGGTTGTGGGGGGGTGGTGGGGGGGGGTGGGGTGGGGGTGCGGTGTGAAGGCCAGATAGTAAAGATAAGTGTTTTGGGGAGGGAAAGGCAAATAATTAATTTAATTGTCATTGGGGGGTGGGAGAGGGGCAAAAGAGATGTATTTGTTTTATTTCATTTAATGTATCTTTAAATATTTAAATTTATAGGTAGGGCTGACAGGGCTTTAAAAATTGAGTCAGCTGATGTCATTGTTGGGGACAGACAGCACGCCATCTCCATACCCCGAAGGATTGGGGGTGGGTGGCCGACCCAGGCTATTTAAATGAGCTGCCGTGCTTGGAATCGCGGCAGCTCTTTGGCATGTGGCCGCCATTTTTTTTACCCACCGCCAAAATCGGTGGCGGGCCTATAGAATTCAGCCCAGTGATTTGTGTGCTGGGAGCGAGACCATTAACCAAATTCGCTAACACTGGGAGTCAGTTTTTACTATGTTTTCCTTAGTGACGCTGCTAAATTTACTTTGGGATTATTGCTAAATCAACAACAATCTCCATTCATATAGTACCTTTAACATAGCAAAACATCCCAAAGTAAATTTACTTTTATTATTGCAGCATAATTTTAAAAAGGGTGCAAAGCAAAAGAAAAGAAAGACTTGAATTCATATATTGTCTTTCATGACCTCAGAATGTTCCAAAGTGCTTTACAGCCAATGAAATACTTTTTGAAGTTTGACCACTGTTGTAATGTAGGAAACAAGGCAGCCAATTTGTGCACAGCAAGCTCTCACAAACAGCAATGTGATAATGACCAGATAATCTGCTCCAGCGATGTTGGTTGAGGGATGAATGTTGGCCAGGACGCTGGGGAAAACTTCCTGCTCTTCTTCAAATTGAGTCATAGGATCTTTTACATACTGATAGGACCTTGGCTTAATACTCAGTGGAAAGATGTCACAATCAACAGTGCGGCACTCCCTTAGTACTGCACTGAAGTGTCAGCCAAGATTTTGAGCTCAAGGCTTTGGAGATGCAGTCTACACCACTTATAGCAGATGCATTGTTAATGTAATGAGTTGGATGTGAAACCATCAGAGGTTGTAGGAACCTTCAGAGGATTCAGTGTGACATGAAAAGTTTCAAAGCAGAAGTAAATCCAAGTGTGTTAAAGGTAGCAGCCTGTGCAAATGCTGGAGGCTGAATTAAATAAACTACATAAGACAGAGCTGACACTAAAGTTGATATTAATGTATTCGAATCACTGCCTTATTGAATGGTGCTCAAAAGCTCCCTGTTTGTTTTTGAAAAATTTGCAAAGCAACAGTTCAGGAGCTTTGAAATTGACCAGGTCACATCCAAGAAGCAAATGTGGTTTATTAATGGAATATATTTGAAGACTTACTTCGTCTACTGGCAGTATACATTACTCACCAGCACAGTTCGTAGGCAGCACCAAGGTGCTGTTTGCCCTGCAGCACTGGCGGCTTCCATCTGTTTTAGTGTGATTGTGCAAAACGAGTAAATAGAGTTTCTTTTGTTGTGTCAAGTTTGTTTAGCCACTGAAATGTCAGGATATTTTAGAGGATTTCAAATGCTCCTTATCAGCAATGATGGTTCGAAGACCTTATTGAATTGGTCAAAACAGCCAGTGCTCTTAATACATTGTAAATGGTGCCTTTAGACTTGATTTCCATGGTGATAGAAAAATGGTTATCATTAATGGTCCAAAATGGAAGGTTGCCCTCCATAGGTGATGAGGACTGTATTAGAAGGGGTGAACAAAAAAAAGCTTGGTCATAGAAGTGTATTTTAAGGGCCTTAAAGGAGAAGAAGGATCTGAAGAGGTGATGGGGTTTAGAGAGAGAATTCCAGAATGTGGGGCCTAGGTGGCTGAAGGTACAGCAAAACACAATGCATTGGGAGTCTGTAGCACAAACAGCCACTATACTAAATATAGAAGCACTTTATACCAGCAATTATATAAGATATGTAATTAATTTTTCCACACAATTGGTGGATTCTCTGGTCCATCCAGATTGTGCAATGTAAGTTGTCTTCTATTACCAAAGGATGAGTGGGCAAAGTCACTTGTGGTCTTGAAAATCTTTCCACCAAACAAGTGGTCATTTCCTGCATTAACTTGCATTGTACAGACTTGGATCAGTGCAAACCAGTTACACCAAGTGGTTTACACATCTGATTTACCGTTGTAGCATGGATTATGCAAAAACAAGACATGGTATTGGGGAGTGCTGTGGTCAGCTCAGAAATCACCACTTACAAACAGGATCCTCCCACCTCCAAAAATTGCAGACTGTGGTATTGGACAGCTGTGTTTTGTAGCGTGCAGAAGACAACTAATGAGGGTGAAAAGCAGATAAATCATCCCTAGGACTAATAGTCATCAATCTTCAAATGAAGGTGTGCACCACACACGAAACATCCCACCTTCTTTCTTCTGGGCTTGTGGACTGTTATTGTGAATAGGGCAGAATGCGTAATGTTGTTTTTTTGTGTTTTGGCTTACTATTCATGATATAGTTGCAAAATAACAAGACAAAAACACAAAGCAAATAATTCTTTTTAACTTGGGTTAAATTATAGTTATTGAACAAGTTTCCCCCTCCCCTCTCTGATCCTATAGGTAACCTGTCATTATTATGTGAGACTGTGACTGCTCTACACAAAGTTGAATAATCTGTTGGTGGGACACTTCAAAGTAGTGTTGATGTGGAAAGATATACGATTTTGACTGAGAAACATGAAATGTGTACAGAACGAAGAGTTGCGCTATTCATACTATCTTTGTACAATTAATCATTGTGAGGAAAACCACACTTACCAAGAATGAGGCATATTAATTTCACCATATGGAACATTAATATTAAACTCTTATCGGACTGAAAGCATGGCTGCACCTGCATTCTAAAAGGACAGTGGCTGGAAACATTTGCATTCAAAATGACAGTTACCTGGAGAAGTCACTGGAACCCGTCATTGGAATTGGGCAGCACAGTGGCGCAGTGGTTAGCACCGCAGCCTCACAGCTCCAGCGACCTGGGTTCAGTTCTGGGTACTGCCTGTGTGGAGTTTGCAAGTTCTCCCTGTGACCACGTGGGTTTTCGCCAGGTGCTCCGGTTTCCTCCCACAGCCAAAGACTTGCAGGTTGATAAGTAAATTGGCCATTGTAAATTGCCCCTAGTATTGGTAGGGGAATATAGGGAAGGTGGGGATGTGGTAGGAATGTGGGATTAGTGTAGGATTAGTATAAATGGGTGGTTGCTGGTCGGCACAGACTCGGTGGGCCGAAGGGCCTGTTTCAGTGCTGTATCTCTAAATAAATAAATAAAAATAAAACTACTCCTTGATTCAATTAACCAAATGGATTTTGATCAAAGGACATTGAAGGTGTGAAAGCCAGCATTCCAGCCCCCTACTGAGGATGTCTACTAAGTTTGAAAGAATCCACAAAACCTCGCTGGGCAGGTTGGTCCAAAAAAGGAGCTAATCACATGACTGGCCTGCTGGTCAGGTTTGGTTCGAACTGTGATACAGGAAAAAATCAGACTGCAACTGAACTTGAAGAGAGAGCATCTCTCCCTGTCTCTCTCTCTATCTCTTTCTCTCACAAAAAGCAGAGACTGCAACTGGATTTTAAGAAGACAGCGTCTCTCTCTCTCTCTCCCTCGCACGCAAAGACAGGGACCCACTGAAGATATTAAGCCTCAAGGCAGAAAACCATCGAAACAAGTTTGAAAGTGTGGAGTAAGTGGACCCCAAAGAGACGGCAAGATTGAACTGCAATCAAAGTCTTTACATCAAGCTCAAAAGACAGTAAATAAACTCCAGCTATTGCTTCAAACCTTCCCCCTTGATTTTTTCTCCTTTTCTGTCTCTATCTGCATGTGTGTTTATCGTGTGTGCATGCTAGCGTGATCGCGTCGCGTATTTTAGTTTTAACCGAATTAGAGTTTTAAGATAAATAAACTTACACCTTTCTTATTTAAATCTAAGAAAACCTGTCTGGTTGATTTCTTTGCCATTGCAATTGGAGAGCAGTGAACAGGGGGAAGCTAAAACACGGTGTTTTAAAAATTAAACCCTGTTACAGCCAAACCAGGAAAAGGCTGAAATGGACCCTTAGACACTTTTCTCACCCAGTCGTAACAGAAATTTGGGGGCTAGCGTTCGGTTTCGACCCTCAGACAAATGAGAAATTGGAAGTGGGAAGTCAAATTGATCCCAATCAAAAAGACAAAAGATTTCAATACAGGTTTTCTTGTGGTTGTTTATACTAGAATGCTCGCATGTTTGCGACTGAAGCCAGTAGCTCCCCAAGCCAGGGTGAAGTAACTTGGGATAAGTTAAAAGCACTGTCTATGGAAGAGTTGAGAAATATGGCTGAGCAGTGTGGGATCACTGTATGTGGCAAGAGTAGAAAGTCTGAACTCCTAAGACTAGTGGCCAACCATTTTTCCCTTGAATCTGAAGAAGCAGAAACAGGGTTAGGAATAGACCCGACAGGGTATTGCTAGCAAAGATACAATTGGAACAGATGAAACTTGAATTAGAAGACAGGGAAAGAGAAAGAGAGAGACAGGAGAAAGAAAAAGAGAGAGAGGAGAGAGGGAAAGAAAGACACGAGACAGAGAAAGAAAGAACCTTCCAGAAGGAATGTGAGGAAAGAGAACTGAGGCGACCTGAGTTAACTAGGGGGTGACAGAGTAACCCCAGTGAAAGCATGGCCAATATGGAGGATAGTAATTTGGGGCTGTGTACAGAGTTGTTAAAATATTCCCAACTGATCCCAAAATACAATGAGGGAGACATGGATTTTTGTATCTTTTGAAAAACTTTCAAGGCAGTTAAAGTGGCCAGCTGAGTCTTGGACTGTCCTGCTACAAAGCAAGTTAACAGGAAAAGCCCATGAGGTTTATTCCCTGTTGCCAGATGAGAGTTCATCAATTTATGAACTGACAAAAAATGCTATCCTCGGGGCATATGAGCTAGTACCAGAAGCCTATCGCCAGAAATGTCAAACCCTTAAGAAGCAAGCTGATCAAACGTACCTGGAGTTTGAGAGAAGGAACCAGCTGTGGTTGAGGGCTCTTAAAGTGCAGCTCAGCTATGAGAACCTCAGAGAGGTAATTCTGTTGGAGGAATTTAAAACCTCTCTCCCATTCTTCATACAGACACATGTAGAGGAACTGAAAGTTCATAGCCGCAGTTCTGGCTGATGAGTTTGCTTTAATATACAAGTCGGTTCGCCAGGGCAAAACCTTTCCTCGTCACCCCCACAAATCTGAAAAAGATAGAGGGTGGGAAAGTGATAGAAGCCCAAGCAGTCCTGGGAGAGAAAGAAAGGCAGGAGGCCTCCTCCAGCCAAAAAGGATAATGCTGTAAGTAGGAGTGAGACCCAGAGACCTGTGTGATTCCATTGTAATAAAGCAGGTCACCTAAGAGCTGACTGCTGGAAGTTACGGGGAAAGCCTAAAGGGTTAATCAGGGCACACCTGCTCAGTGCAGGAGAAGGGACCCTAATGGAAAGCACAGCAGAACAAGCTGTGGCTTTAACTGCAGCAGTAGTAAGACCCAGAAAACATACTGCTGCGAGTGGAGGAAAATTTACTAGGATTCCTGAAGGTTATCAAGATTTTGTCTCTAAAGGGAGAGTAACCCCATACCCCTTGAGTGGGGCAAGCAAGCCCATAATAATCCTCAGGGACACAGGATCCACTAGATCCTTTTTACTGGGGAAAGGCCTGACCTTTCCCCCAGAGAGTGCAGTAAATACCAGAATAGTGGTGAATGGTACTGGAGGGCAGTGTACACTTGTACCTTTACGTCGGGTGCACTTGGAGTGCGACCTAGTTTTGGGACCGGTGACCATCGGGATTGTCCCTAGTTTGCCTGTGGACGGGGTTGACCTGCTCCTAGGGAATGATCTGGCGGGGGCGAAGGTGGTAGCTTCCCCAGTAGCGAAAGAGAGACCGCAGGCGGTCCGAGAGACAGGGCAGTGGCAGGAGACGGTCCGCTGCAGTTCCCCTGCATGTGTAGTGAACCGGGCCATGATCAAACCAGCTCCCCCCCCAGAGGAGACTGAATTGACACTGCAGGCAGATGACCATGTCGTCTGTCTGTCTGAGACTTTCTTTGGAAAGTTAGAAGACCCAGGGAATGAATTAAATTAATCTCCCCTAGCCGAGACTCAGAGAACCAACCCTGTATTGAGAGAGTTAGCACAGGCTGCCGAGACTGAAATTGAAGCAGAGGGAGTCCCTGACTGCTACTATTTAAAGAATGAGGTACAGATGAGGAAGTTTAGTTCTCTTCGCAGACCTGAGAGCAAGGAGTGGACAGTGGTTCACCAGTTAGTGGTGCCGCAGAGGTACCGGAGAGAAATATTAAGAAGGACCCATGAGATTACAGTGGCTGTACGTGTCGGTATGCAAAAAACCAAAACCTGCATAAGAAAGCAGTTTTACTGACCAAAACTCCACAAAGATGTGGTGGAGTACTGTAGGAGTTGCCACATGTGCCAGGTTGAGGGGACCTACAGTGAAATCTGCACTCCTACGTCCTATAGTTGGCTTTTGGGAAATCCTCCAGCAGAAGGCTGGTGAATTGTAAGGGACCCCTGCCGAGAACAAAAGGGTTCAGAAAGGCACAGGGCAGACAAAAAGTTAGAGAGGAAAGGGGAAAAAAGGGACAAAGGGGGCAGGTTAAAGGAAGTGAGAGAGGAATCCCACATGAAAACCCCTACTGTCCAGTCAGCCAACCCCAAAATGTTGGAAAACTTAGACCCCACATCCTCTATGTAAATGCGGACACTAAAAGCACCCCACCAGAGTGCTCACAGCATTTACAGAAACCCACAGAAACAAAGAAGGTCCTCAAGAGGGCTGAAAAACTGTTTGGGTGATGCCTCACCTAGTCAAAGTGCCACACAGGAGTGCAGTAGAATCTGGACAAATACCTACAAGCAGGAGTGTCCCAGAGGACAAAGGGAAGATTGGCAAAGAATCCTCCCCCACAGTCAGGAGAAAAGGGAACCAACCATCCCCTAAGGTAAAAAGCCCTTGCATGACTCATCAAAGCACTGAAAGAGAGTTCAGAGTGGATCCAACCACTGCCGACTCCCATGAACAGAACTCCAACCTAGGGCTAATTAAGTCTATCCTGCCCCCTGTAGACCTCAACAGGAATAAAGACATGGAAAGGCAGTCATGGAAATGTGCAAACTGAAAGACTTCCCCCAAAAAATCACATGTTTATTGGGATGCCAAAAAGGTTAGTTTAAAGCACCACTGCTACCAAGAAAAGACAGGCGGTAACAATTTTTAGGATTTCTGAATGAATGAGAATGAATGACCCCTCGAGCTGCTCTGCCATTCAGTAAGTTCGTGGCTGAACTGATTATTCCACATTTCCACCTATCCCCGATAACCTTCCACCTTCTTGCTTATCAAGAATCTATCTACCTCTGCCTTAAAAATATTCGAAAACTGTACTTACTCTTCATTCTATTCTCTTTTTATGAAATGCTCTTCAAAAATTGTATTTTATTCCGCAGGATCTGGAGGTGTGAGGAAAACCACACCTGCCAAGAATGAGGCATATTCATTTCATCATATGGAACATTAATTTTAAACTCTTACTGGACCGAAAACATGGCTGCACCTGCATTCTAAAAGGTCAGTGGCTGGAAACATTTGCTTTCTAAATGGTCAATGGTAGCCCCTCGGATGTTGATAGTGGGGGATTCAGCGATGGTCATGCCGTTGAATGTCAAGGGGAGATGGTTAGATTCTCTCTTGTTGGAGAAGGTCATTGCCTGGCACTTGTGTGGCACGAATGTTACTTGCCACTTCTCAGCCCAAGTCTGGATATTGTCCAGGTCTTGCTGCATCTCTACACGGACTGCTTCAGTATCTGAGGAGTCACGAATGGTGCTGAACATTGTGCAATCATCAGCGAACATTCAAACTTCTGACCTTATGATTGAAGGAAGGTCATTGATGAAGCAGCTGAAGATGGTTGGGCCTAGGACACTACCCTGAGGAACTCCTGCAGTGATGTCCTGGAGCTCAGATGATTGACCTCCAACAACCACAACCATCTTCCTTTGCGCTAGGTATGACTCCAGCCAGCAGAGGGTTTTCCCCTGATTCCCATAGACCTCAGTTTTGCTACAGCTCCTTGATGCCATACTCGGTCAAATGCTGCCTTGATGTCAAGGGCAGTCACTCTCACCTCACCTCTTGAGTTCAGCTCTATTGTCCATGTTTGAACCAAGGAGGTCAGGAGCTGAGTGGCCCTGGCGGAACCCAAACTGAGCATCACTGAGCAGGTTATTGCTAACAAGTGCTGCTTGATGGCACAGTTGATGACACCTTCCATCACTTTACTGATGATTGAGAGGAGGCTGATGGGGCGGTAATTGGCCGGGTTGGACTTGTCCTGCCTTTTGTGTACAGGACATACCTGGGCAATTTTCCACATTGCAGGGTAGATGCCAGTGTTGTAGCTGTACTGGAACAGCTTGGCTAGGGGCGTGGCAAGTTCTGGAGCACAGGTCTTCAGTACTATTGCCGGAATATTGTCAGGGCCCCTAGCTTTTGCAGTATCCAGTGCCTTCAGTCGTTTCTTGATATCACACGGAGTGAATCGAATTGGCTGAAGTCTGGCATCTGTGATGCTGGGGACTTCAGGAGGAGGCCGAGATGGATCATCAACTCGGCACTTTTGGCTGAAGATTGTTGCAAATGCTTCAGCCTTATCTTTTGCACTGATGTGCTGGGCTCCCCCATCATTGAGGATGGGGATATTTGTGGAGCCACCTCCTCCAGTTAGTTGTTTAATTGTCCACCACCATTCACGACTGGATGTGGCAGGACTGCATAGCTTAGATCTGATCTGTTGGTTATGGGATTGCTTAGGTCTGTCTATCGCATGCTGCTTACGCAGTTTGGCACGCAGATAGTCCTGTGTTGTAGCTTCACCAGGTTGGCACCTCATTTTGAGGTTTGCCTGGTGCTGCTCCTGGCATGCCCTCCTGCACTCTTCATTGAACCAGGGTTGGTCTCCTGGCTTGATGGTAATGGTAGAGTGGGGGATATGCTGGGCCATGAGGTTACAGATTGTGGTTGAGTACAATTCTGCTGCTGCTGATGGCCCACAACGCCTTATGGATGCCCAGTTTTGCATTACTAGATCTGTTCGAAATCTACCCCATTTAGCACGGTGATAGTGCCACACAACACGATGGGCGGTATCCTCAATGTGAAGGTGGGTCTTCGTCTCCATAAGGACTGTGCAGTGGTCACTCCTACCAATACTGTCATGGACAGAAGCATCTGCCGCAGGCAGATTGGTGAGGACGATGTCAAGTATGTTTTTCCCTCGTGTTGGTTACCCCACCACCTGCCGCAGACCCAGTCTAGCAGCTATGTCCTTCAGGATTCGGCCAGCTCGATCAGTAGTGGTGCTACCGGGCCACTCTCGGTGTTGGACATTGAAGTCCCCCACCCAGAGGACATTTTGTGCCCTTGCCACCCTCAGTGCTTCCTCCAGGTGGTGTTCAACATGGAGGAATACTGAGTCATCAGCTGAGGGAGGGCGGTAGGTCGTAATCAGTGGAAGTTTACCTTGCCCATGTTTGACCTGATGACATGAGACTTCATGGGGTCCGGAGTCGATGTTGAGGATTCCAAGGGCACCTCCCTCCCTACTGTATACCACTGTGCCACCACCTCTGTGCCTCATCTCATTATTCTGCTAGCCCCCTGAGGAGCTGTCTGCTCTCCCCAGCAAGGCAGTGGCAGGCCACATCATGGCTTCCGCCTGCCTTTGCCACTCGCGCTCTGCAAACAGCTCCCGCCTCCTGCAAACACTCGGCATCACTAATTGGGCACCAAGCTATCCTCCTGCTCAATTAGAGCATTTACATTTGAAGATCATGTCGCGTTGACAATGCAGGACCCGGAAATTATCTGGACATCGGGTTTCCGACCCTGTTTTGAAAATCTAGCTCAGGATCTTTTGAACATGATGAACTATCACAGGAGGAAATGATAGTACTTCTCCCTTACTTGTGCACTTTTGAATGTGAGTCAGAATGAACGCATGCCCATTAACATGGTGGGAGGGAAAGTTGATAAACCTGTTTTTAAAAAAGCATATGGATCCTTGGCTTTATAACTAGAGGATTGAAGTACAAAAGCAAGAAAGTTAAGCTAAACCTTTATGAATCACTGGTTAGGCCTCAGCTAGAGTTTTGTGTCCAATTCTGGGCACCAGGCTTTACGAAGGATATCAAGGCCTTTGAGAGGGTGCAGAGGCGATTACTCTAATGATACCTGGGATGCAGGACTTCAATTACGTGGAGAGAATGGAAAAGTTGGGGTTGCTGTCCTCAGAGTAGAGGAGGTTAAGGGGAAATTTAATAGAAATGCTCAAAATCTTGAAGGATTTTAAGAGAGTAAATAAGACAGAGGCAACATTTTGTTACGCAGAGAGTTATAATCTGGAAAGCACTGCCTGAAAGGGTGGTGGAAGCAGATGCAATAATAACTTTCAAAAAGGAATTGGATAAATACTTGAAGGGGACAAAAATTGCAGGGTTATGAAGAAAAAGCAGAGGAATGGGACTAATTGGATAGCTCTTTCAAAGTATTGGTACAGGCACAATGGGCCGAATGGCCTTCTTTTGTGCAGTATCAGTCTACGACCTTTGGTTCTGTGAACACAGATGGAAAAGGAAAAGAATCTGAAAGTAATCACTGCCCATTCACTAAATTAACGTGAAGCTATTACCAATAAGTAGAAGTGTGCACTGAGATGGATCTCATAGACATTTGACTATAAGTCAGACCAAATGATTCTAAGTTCATATGGATCATTAACGAGGAATACTGTGCACAATTTTGGACACCCTACTTTCAACAGGATGGTGATGCAGAGGAGATTGGTTAGAAATGAACAGTAAAGAAGATTCAGGGACTTAGTGTTTTAAGTCACAAAGAGTCATTAAAGTAGATAAAAAGGTACAAAATCCAGGTTTCAAACTACTGTAGATACCAACAATTTATTTAACTGATATTGTGAATAGAGAATTAAAGACCATCAGTGCAGAGTTAACAAGTTTATTGTTCAGTGCTAGCAGCCCTCTAAAAGTATTATAATGAGGCCTGATCATAAAATAGTCTGGCCGCTCACCGGTAGCACCAGATAGACAAAGTAATCGCTCCACCCAATGCCCACGTAATCTGCACCCAATATAAATATTATTATTTCTCGGGAATTCTCCTTTGGTTTTGATTTTTAGAAAAGGAAGAGCAACAGAGGAGAACCAGGCTGGACTGGTTGCACCAGAGGTGCATGACCACCATCTACCAGTACGTCCATGTCAGAGTATACAGGCAAGCACATTCACATTTGTATTTTCCAGTGGAGGGTTCACTTTACCGAGGAACCAGTCAATACATTATGTCAAAGCAATAACTACCATTTATATAGCACCTATAATGCAGAAATAATGTCAAACTGTTTCACAGAGACCAATCAAAATGGATGCCACGCCAAAGATGGAGCTATTAGAATGAATAATCAACAACTTGGTCAAAGAGCTCGGTTAAAGAGGTGAGGGAGGGGAGAGGGACAGAGGGGTTTAGGGAGGGAATTCCAGTGTGAGGGACCTCGGTGGTTGGGCTCATAGTCGCCAATAGTACGGCAAAGGGAGCCAGCTGCAAAATAGTCCAGAGTTAGAGGAATGGAGTTCCTGGGACCAGGGTGTTGTATTGATGGAGAACATTACATAGATAGGAAGGGATTTAAATACAAGGAAGTGAATTTTAAATTTGAGGTATCAGGAGACTGGGCTCTAATGTAGGTCAGCAAGGACAGAGGTTACTGGTGCAGGAAAGGAGTCAGGTAGCAGAGCTTTGGATGAGCTGAAGTCTATGGAAAGTGGAGGCCGAGATACAAGCCAGGAAAGTACACCAGTAGGGCTGAAACCCCAAGGTCTTTTGTGTTAAAACTCTGATAGTGAGACAGTGAAAGATAGAATTAGAGTCTTTATACACTTACAAGCTTTTATTTACAGAAACACATATTACATATTGTCCACTTCCAATGCAACAATCATTTTCAGCCTGCTCCTTTATATATATGGAAACAGCTGAATCCCCAGTTAATGCCCACCAGCTAAATATAATTAAATAGCCAATTAATATGCAAGTAACATTTTGCAGTGTTGACAATTTTTGTTTTTATATATTGAGTTATGCAGACCAGAAGTTCTCAGGCTTGATTTCTGCTCTGTGCTCTATAACCACTCAACTTTCAATAGTATTCCTCACAATTAGAAAGATGGCACAGTATGGTTTACAAGGTGGAGTACAAAATGAACACTGGCCCGAAAGTAGAGAGGAGGATGGCCAAAGAGGAGGGTTTTTAGATGGTCTTTAAAACAGCAAATTATGCATTCTACCTGAGATATTTGGCAATTTCTCAAGTATTTGGTTTAGAAATGCCAAATTTTCATCTTGTAGCTTCCAGCAATTTTTATTTTAGGTAATTTTTTAAAAAGGGTCTTCAGGTAAAACAGTTTGCAGACCCCTGGTCTAAAGAGTGGAAGCTGCATGCAGGGACAATCAACTGAAGATTAATGAGATAGGGTGGATGGAAAGAATTGAAGGTGAAATCCAAAAATTAATTTTCCAGAGAATGAGGAGCCATTGGATATTGGCAAGTGCAGGAACAGTAGAAGGGCAAGACTTAGCTTGGCTGACCATGAGGGCTGTGGCATTCTGAATGAGTTGTAGTTTGTGAAGGAAGAAGAGCAAGGCGAGCATTGGAGAAATGGGGTTTATACAAAATAAAGGCATGAGTTAGGATTTTTGCAGCAGTGTAGGAGAAACAGGAGTAGGTGAGTGACATTTCAGAGATGGAAGAAAGCAGTCTTGATAACAGATCAAATATTACGGTATCATAGTTTTGGCGCTACACTTGGCCTCAATGTCCCTGGGCTACGAAGGGAAAATCAGCCACGCTCTGGTTTATAATTTATAATTATTTATATCCTCACAGGATATAGCTTAGTTGTGATGCTGTCCATTGTCAAATTGTCATGACACTCATGACTTGGGGACACAAATGAAAAATGGACACTTGGTCAAGATACTGTAAGATCTTTGTTTCCTGTGGAACAGTGCTCCACCAAGAGATCAGATCGAAGTTTCATTAGAAACAGAGAACAAACTGGAGGGAAGAAAAAGAGTTGCGATACAGACATAAAGATAGTAAAAGCAACTGTCTACTACATCCATATTTCCTCCCCTCTACTGATAATGACAAAACGATATCCCCAAAGGCTGAATCCTCTTGATCCTATTCAGGATTAGTTGTTCTTCATGTAATATTAACAGTTTCTGTCATATACAAGATCTGAAAAACTCTTTCTTTCAAATACCTACTTATAATTCTTAATGCCTGATGAGGGAGGAACATAGAATCACAATACTTAAAAACCTATTCCCCGAGTGATGTAAATGATTAATGTCAAAGCTGTTGAATAAATGCGTGACCACAAGTGTGCATAATCCTTTATTTCCCCCAGTCTTCTCCCTCCTTCTTCAGAAGGCAGTGTTCCAGTGTAAGGTAGCCTTTGGTTCTTAAACAAGAGGCTGCTTTTCATGTGTGACCCTGATAGTGATTGTGGTACATTATTTGCAAATAGGGGCATGACTGCTGAGCCCAATTCTTCCCTCACCCACTGTCTTTCCCTATATATCTGATAATTCCCTACACTAGATCTCCCCTCCACTTTTTATTCTTTGACCACTATGATGGTATGCATTAAATCTCACATAACAGAATTGTTTCCAACTCAGCATGAGCAAAACCAAGGATATCCAGTTCTGTCACTCGGTCAACAAGCTGAAATGGTAACTCTGGAAGGATATGAGCATGAGTCAGGACCATTTCAGGGTCCTGCCCCTGCTCTGGCTGTCAGGGCGCCCACTTGGGAGATCTTCCTGGAGGCCAATTAAGGGGCCACCTCCGGGTCTGCTGTCCAATTAAGGATAGCGGGCGGGTTCCTGAGACTGCAGACCCAATCAGAGGGCCTGCAGCCTTTGAAAAACAGCAGCCCCACAGCCAGAGTTGGGTACTTCAGCTTCATTATGGGGACTGCGAGGGTGCATCCATCTTGAGGCACTCCCTGAAGAGGTATTAATTTTATTAAAGTAAACATTGGCTAGAGCTGTCAGGCCACCCCTTTGGAGGGGAAACCCCTCCACAGGATGACCAGCAGCAGCAACTCTGGTCCATTGATGGCTGCGACTCCAAAGGGGAGGTGAGAACAGAAGGCCTGGCAGGCCCCGCCCCCCAACCAGCTGCCGGCAAGCTGCCTCCAGGCACTTGCTGGGCTTGACCCTCAGTGGGGGACCTGTCCGCTGCTTGAGAGATCCCAGAGGCATCCCCAATCAGCCCACAAATGGATAATTAATTATGCAGATTAGCTACCCATCGCTGCCAGATGGGTTGCCTCTGCCAGTGATGATCCACCTCCAGGAAGATAACCAGGAAGTGGGAACACGTCGGCCCACTGACACGATACTTATATCTCTGAAATGCCTCCCAGTCCCATCTTCAACCCTGCCCCTGCCTCTCTCTCTCCACGAGTGCTGTCTCACCTGCTGAGTACTTTGTGCATTTATGTTTTTATTTCAAGGATACAAGAATTCAGAATGAACTCACAGCTGCAGACGTGACATTTTGTTTAGCTTTAAACTGATCTTCAAACCTCACCCTTCTGGCTCATGCAAAATGTCACTCAACTAATTTTAATGGACAGAAAATCATGTGAAGCCTAATACCATCTGCACTCAACTGCCAATATATGTGCGAAGCTCCTCGTGGGAATGTGAATTCAGTGCACTCTTAATTTCCTCTGCCTGCTATTTTTTAGCATACTGGTTAATGTACTTTTAAAATGCATTAACCAATGTGCTAAAGCAGCATAAGTTAGACCTCCCAACTTGGAACTGAGCAATACAGACTAAGTATGTCGTAGGCTTGGTTTCTGGTCAATGCTGTGTTAGCTGGTCTCAGTTAAGGGTTTGAGATATGCACTACAGTTAGCTTTAGTGCCTTTGGAATAGGCCACAGTTGGTTCTCCTGATTCCTACTTAGTGACCTACAGCAATGTGCATAGGATAAGGAGAGCTTTAGATTTGCCTTTGATACATCCATGATTAGATTCTTGGATAGTCTAATGGTGTTTTCTGTCGTGCTTAATCATGAAGAATGGACATTTGGATGAGGTTTCAGAGGACTGCCAACATACGTGGAACTGGCTTTTAGGACAAGTCACTGCCTTCGGGCTGAAAGGCAGATGAGAGAAGGAAAGAATTATGAAACAAAAATCTGAATTTCCACCACCAGTCGTGTTTAGTTTGTTCCTTAGTTTGTGCAAATCACTGAAAGAGGAGATATTTACAGTCATAAATGGAACTCCACTTCCTGATTATGATTCAGTAATCCATTCTGGAGAATGCACATTTATGGATGTTGGATAAAGACAGAATTGGATACAATTATGTTATTTTCTATAGCTTGCTGTCAGTCAGACTTGTCTCATACATGGAGGGAGAAAGAGAGATAGAAAGAAAGAGTGATAGAAAGAGAGATAGAAAGATAGGAAGGAAGGAAGAGCAGGATTTTATCCTGCCCTTGGAGATGCAAACGGAAGTGGGAGGGGGCAAACAAAATGGCGAGGTATGCCATTCCCAACATTGCCCAGGCCCCCTGCCATTTTTTCCAATTAATGGCCACTTAAGGGTCTCTTCCCACCTCCACTCCAATTTTGTGGAGGATGGAAGGGCCCGTTGCCATGTGGAGATGCCACAGGGTCTCTCCTAGCAGGGTTGGGGGGAGATCCCTCCTTTAGGGGCAATCCATGGCCCCTGGAGGGCAATGGCTGTCACCCTCGTGAAGACCCCCCCATCGCCAGGGTCAGCCTGACTGGCCCTGAAGGCCCATATCCCACTCACCTGTCTTGGGGTGCCCGCGTCCTCGGTACTGCAGTACTGCAGAGCTGTCGGCCTTCCAATTGGCAAGCAGCCCTGGAGGCAAGAGCTCATTCCTTAAAGGGATGGTGTCCCTGATGGTGGGCAGTTAATTGGCTACCCGCTATTTCATTGCAACAGGGCCTGATGGAGTGTCGTGGTGGATTCTCCCCCGCCTTCTGGGCAGTTGCCAGGGCCCCCTTCACTGGAATAAAATAGAATGTAAGTAATTAAGTAACTTAAGTAATGTAGGTAATGTAATTAAGTAGCGTAAGTAAGTAACATCCCAGCATAAGTACGTAAGTAGTATCCCAGCAGGGAGAAAAAGATTTAAAAGGAACAAAGACACAAGAAACCAGGTCTGATGAGAAAGGTTGAGATAATGACACTGCTCTGAGAGAGTTACTGTGTAAAGCAACAGTTTAAAATATAAAGAACAGCATTGCAAATAAACAAGGAAAACAGCAGGGATGTATCGGAATGAGTTGATCGACCCAACAGTCATGTGTGGTGACATCATTATCTGCCTAGATGATATTCCTGCACATACCAGTGTCACGCTGTGTACACCTCCTGCTAACTCAAAGACATATGGTATGAAAGCAAATCTGTTAATTTGTTATTTGGAGCAGCAGTGTTTTGGTCCAACAGATGGCATTCTGTGTAACTACCTATGAGCATGGAATTGTTCATCTGTAACCAAAAACACCTGACTTCAGCATGTATTAGAACAATTGACAGATTGACTTTCTTGGGGCTAAAGTCTGAAAAATTCTGAGCCTTTGTTTACCATGAAGATTTTTGTGAGCCAGTGTCCCATAGACTAAATGATTTTGCCAAGTCTAACTTATTTCCCTGTTCCCCTGAATGTGTTAACTTACAGTTTTAATTGTGCCAGTGGCCTCTGTTTTCATTCAGGTGGCCATTATTCCTATATAAACCTGGCCAGTGAGTGCCAGAAAGCTATTCCATCATGGAGAGAATCACAACTGACAAAGGAGCTGCCTGCTCTAAAATACATGTCTACCTCTCTCCTGCAACTCCTTGCTTGAATCTCTCCAACTAGCTTTCTGACCCCCCCCCCCACCCACAGCAAAGAACCAGCCTTAACCAAAGTCACAATCAACACTCTGTCAACGCTGTCTGTGACTGTGACCATGTGTACTATCATTCCTTGTTTTCTTTGCAGACATGGGTCAGTTTCATAAGAACATAAGAAATTGGAGCACGAGTAGACCTGATGGACCCAAAAATTGGCTCCATCATTCAAGAAGATCATGGCCGATCTGATCTTGGTCTCAACTCTACTTTCCTGCCTGCTCCCCTTGACTTCTCTGTGGTTCTTTTTTTTAATTCATTCATAGGATGTGAGCTGGGCCAGCATTTATTGCCCATCCCTAATTGCCGTTGAGAAGGTGGTGGTGAGCTACCTTCTTGAACCGCTGCAGTCCATGTGAGGTCGGTACACCCATAGTGCTGTTAGGAAGGGAGTTCCAGGATTTTGAACCAGCGACAGTGAAGGAACGGCGATATAATTCCAAGTCAGGATGGTGTGTGACTTGGAGGGGAACTTGCAGGTGGTGGTGTTTCCATGCATTTGCTGCCCTTGTCCTTCTAGTTGGTAGAGGTTGCAGGTTTGGAAGGTGCTGTCTAAGAAGCCTTGGTACGTTGCTGCAGTGAATCTTGTATATGGTATACACTGCTGCTACTGTGCTTCGGTGGTGGAGAGAGTGAATGTTTATGGATGGGGTGCCAATAAAGCGGGCTGTTTTGTCCTGGATGGTGTCACGCTTTTTGAATGTTGTTGGAGCTACACCCATCTAGGCAAATGGAGAGTATTCCATCACACTCCTGACTTGTGCCTTGTAGATGGTGGAGAGGCTTTGGGGAGTCAGGAGGTGAGTTACTCACTGCAGGATTCCTAGCCTCTAACCTGCTATTGTAGCCATGGTATTTATATGGCTACTCCAGCTCAGTTTCTGGTCAATTGTAACCCCCAGGATGTTGGGGGATTCAGTGATGGCATTACCATTGAATGTCAAGGGGAGATGGTTCGATTCTCTCTTGTTGGATATGGCCATTGCCTGGCACTTGTCATAGAGTCATAGATTTATACAGCACTGAAACGGGCCCTTCGGCCCATTGTGTCCATGCCGGCCTTCAAGCACCTATCTATTCTAATCCCATTTTCCAGCATTTGGCCCATAGCCTTGTATGCTATGGCGTTTCAAGTGCTCATCTAAATACTTCTTAAATGTTGTGAGGTTTACTGCCTCTACCACCCCTTCAGGCAGTGTGTTCCAGATTCCAACCACCCTCTGGGTGAAATTTTTTTTCCTCAAATCCCCTCTAAACCTCCTGCCCCTTACTTTAAATCTATGTCCCCTGGTTATTGATCCCTCCGCTAAGGGAAAACGTTTCTTCCTATCTACCCTATCTATGCCCCTCATAATTTTGTATACCTCAATCAGGTCCCCTCTCAGCCTTCTGTGCTTCAAGGAAAACAACCCTCGCCTATCCAGTCTCTCTTCATAGCTGAAATGCTCCAACCCAGGCAACATCCTAATGAATCTCTCTGCACCCTGTCCAGTGCAATCACATTCTTCCTATAGTGTGGTGACCAGAACTGCACACAGTACTCCAGCTGTGGCCTTACTGGCGTTTTATACAGGCCCATCATAACCTCCCAGCTCTTATATTCTATGCCTCGGCTAATAAAGGCAAGTATTCCATATGCCTTCCTAAGCACCTTATCTACCTGCGCTGCTGCCTTCAGTGATCTATGGACAAGTACACCAAGGTCCGTCTGACCCTCTGTACTTCCTAGGGTCCTACAATCCATTGTATATTCCCTTGCCTTGTTTTTCTTTCTTTCTTTTGGGCCTCCTAAAATGCATCACCTCACACTTCTCAGGATTAAATTCCATTTGCCACTGCTCTGCCCATCATACCAACCCATCTGTATCATCCTGTAATCTAAGGCTTGCCTCACTATTTACAACACCACCAATTTTCGTGTCATCTGCGAACTTACTGATCATACCTCCTATATTCATGTCTACATCATTAATGCACACTACAAGCAGCAAGGGCCCCAGACCGTTGCCTATGGTACACCACTTTCCAATTGCAAAAACAACCATCGATCATCACCCTGTCCCTCAGAATTTTTTCCAATAGTTTCCCTGCCACTGATGTTAGACCCACCGGCCTGTAATTACCAGGTTTATCCCTGCTATCCTTCTTGAATAATGATACCACATTTGCTGTCCTCCAGTCCTTTGGCACCTCTCCTGTGGCCAGAGAGGATTTGAAAATCTGTGTTAGAGCCCCTGCAATCTCCTCCCTTACCTCACGTAAAAGCCTGGGATACATCTCATCTGGGTCTGGGGATGTATCCGCTTTTAAGCCTGCTAAAACTGCTAATACCTCCTCCCTTTCAATGCTAATTTGTTCGAGTATATCACAATCCTTCTTCCTGATCTCTACACCTACATCGGCCTTCTCCATAGTGAACACAGATGAAAAGTAATCATTTAAAACGTCACCTATGTCCTTCGGCTCCACACACAGATTGCTACTTTGGTCCCAAATGGGCCCTACTCTTTCCCTGGTTATCCTCTTGCCCTTAATATACTTATAAAATACCTTGGGATTTTCCTTTATCTGCCCACCAGTGTTTTTTCATGCCCCCTCTTTGCTCTCCTAATTACTTTTTTTAAGTACCCCCCACACTTTCTATACTCCTCTCGGGCCTCCGCTTAATCTGCCATAAGCCTCCTTTTTTTTCCTTAGCCAATCCTCTATATCCCTTGACATCCAGGGTTCCCCGGATTTGTTGGTCCTACCCTTCACCTTTACGGGAACATGTTGGCCCTGAACTCTCACTATTTCCTTTTTGAATGACTCCCACTTGTGTGCCGTGAATGTTACTTGCCACTTATCAGCCCAAGCCTGGATATTGTCCGGGTCTGGCTGCATTTCTCCCCACTTCTGACCTTATGATTGAAGGAAGGTCATTGATGAAGCAGCTGAAGATGGCTGGGCCTCGGACACTACCCTGAGGAACTCCTGCAGTGATGTCCTGGAGCTGAGATAATTGACTTCCAACAACCACAACCATCTTCCTTTGCACTAGGTATGACTCCAACCAGCGGAGAGTTTTCCCCCTGATTCCCATTGACTTCAGTTTTGCTAGGGCTCCTTGATGCCATACTCAGTCAAATGCTGCCTTGATGTCAAAGTCAGTAACCTCACCTCTTGAGTTCAGCTCTTTTGTCCATGTTTGAACCAAGGCTGTAACGAGGTCAGGAGCTGAGTGGCCCTGGCAGAACCCAAACTGAGCGGGTTATTGCTAATGACACCTTCCATCACTTTACTGATGATTGTGAGTAGACTGATGGGGCAGTAATTGGCTGGGTTGGACTTGTCTTGCTTTTTGTGTACAGGACATACCTGGGCAATTTTCCACATTGCATAGTAGATGCCAGTGTTATAGCTGTACTGGAACAGCTTGGCTAGGGGCACGGCAAGCTCTAGAGCACAGGTCTTCAGTACTATTGCCGGAATATTGTCAGGGCCCATAGCCTTTTCAGTATCCAGTGCCTGCTTTCGTTTCTTGATATCACGTGGAGTGAATCGAATTGGCTGAGGTCTGGCATCTGTGATGCTAGGGACTTCAGGAGGAGGCCAAGATGGATCATCAACTCAGCACTTCTGGCTGAAAAATATTGCAAATGCTTCAGCCTTATCTTTTGTCCTGATGTGCTGGGCTCCCCCAATTGTCCACCACCATTCACAGCTGGATGTGGCAGGACTACAGAGCTTAGATCTGATTCATTGGTTATGGGATCGCTTAGCTCTGTCTATCACATGCTGCTTACGCTGTTTGGCATGCAAGTAGTCCTGGGTTGTAGCTTCACCAGGTTGACACCTCATTTTGAGGTATGCCTGGTGCTGCTCCTGGCATGCCCTCCTGCACTCTTCATTGAGCCAGGGTTGGTCTCCTGGATTGATGGTAATGGTAGAGTGGGATATGCTGGGCCATGAGGTTACAGATTGTGGTTGAGTACAATTTTACTGTTTCATGGATGCCCAGTTTTGCATTGCTAGATCTGTTCGAAATCTATCCCATTTAGCACGGTGGTAGTGTCACACAACACAATGGGGGGTATCCTCAATGTGAGGCCAGGACTTCGTCTCCACAAGGACTGTGCCGCGGTCACTCTTCCCAATACTGTCATGGACAGATGCATCTGCGGCAAGCATATTGGTGAGGGCAAGGTCATATATGTTTTCCCCTCCTGTTGGTTCCCTCACCACCTGCCGCATACCCACTCTAGCAGCTATGTCCTTTAGGACTCGGTCAGTAGTGGTGCTACTGAGCCACTCTTGGTGATGGACATTGAAGTCCCCTACCCAGAGTACATTCTGCACCCTTGCCACCCTCAGTGCTTCCTGTAAGTGGTGATCAACGTGGAGGAGTACTGATTCATCAGCTGAGAGAGAGCGATATGTGGTAATCAACAGGAGGTTTCCTTGCCCATATTTGACCTGGTGCCATGAGACTTCAAGGGGTCCGGAGTCGATGTTGAGGATGCCCAGGGCAACTCCCCCCAGCTGTACACTACTGTGCCGCTACCTCTGCTGCATGGCGATGGCAGTGTCCGGGACAATGTCTGTAAGGTATGACTCCGTAAGTTTGACTATGTCAGGCTGTTGCTTGACTAGTCTGTGGGACAGCTCTCCCAACTTTGGCACAAGCCCCCAGATGTTAATAAGGAGGACTTTGCAGGGTCAATCGTGCGGGGCTTGCAGTTACCATTGTCATTGTCGTTTCCAACACCAGGTGGGTCCGTCCGGTTTCAGTCTTTTTTTATTGACTTTGTAGCAGTTAGATACAACTGAGAAGCTTGCTAGGCCATTTCAGAGGGCATTTAAGAGTCAACCACATTGCTGTGGGTCTGGAGTCACATGTAGGCCAGACCAGGTAAGGACAGCAGATTTCCTTTCCGAAAGGGGATTAGTGAACCAGATGGGTTTTTGCAACAAATTGACAATGGTTTCATTAGACAAGCTTTTAATTCCTGATTTATTAACTGAATTCAAATGTCACCTTCTGCTGTGGTGGGATTGAAACCCATGTTCCCAGAGAAATACCCTGGGTTTCTGGTCCAGTGACAATATCACTACGCCTCCCCAGTTCAAAAATTTGTTTATCTCAGCCTTGAATATATTAATTGACTCAGCCTCCACAGCTCTCTGAGGTAGAGAATTCCAAAGATTCATGACCCTCTAAAAGAAGAAATTCCTCCTCATCTCCATCTGAAATGGGTGACCCCTAATGCTGAACCTATGCCGCAGTTCTAGATTCCCCCACAATGGAAACCATCCTCTCAGCGTCTGCCCAGTCAAGCCCCCTCAAAATCTTATATGCTTCAATAAGATTACCTCTCATTCTTCTAAACTGAAATGAGTATAAGCCAAACCTGCTCAACCTTTCCTCACAAGACAACGCCTTCATTCCCAGGAATCAACCTAGGTGAACCTTGTCTGAACTGCCTCCAATGCAAGCATTCAATAAGAAGACTGAAATTGTACACAGTATTCTAGGTGTGGTCTCACCAACGTCCTGTACAATTATAGCAAGACTTCCCTACTTTTATATTCCATTCCCTCTGCAATAATGGCCAACATCCCATTTGCTTACCTAATTATTTGCTGTATCTGCATGCTAACCCTTTGTGTTTCATGGATGAGGACACCCAGGTCCCTCTGTACTGGAGCATTCTGTAGTCTCGCTCCATTTAAAACATATTTTGTTTTTCTATTCTTCCTACCAAAGTAGATAATCTCACATTTTCCCACATTATATTCTGGCCTGGATTTTATTTTGCCGCTGCAATAATCGGTGACGACTGTAAAAGATGGTGGCCCGCACACACGGGTTTTACTCCACAGAGCTGCTGTGATATTATATGCGGTGACTCATTCACATGGCTGGGGGGACCGCACCACCAATCCCCACCCCCCCACCGATGATGTGGAGGGGGTGGGTGCTCGTCCCTGCCCACTGCGCAGGCACCAGTGCCATTTTTAAAGGGGTTGAAGCCCTTCTATTGAATTTTTAAAGTTATAGGCATTATAAATTTAAAGTAAAAGATTTAATACAAGTTTCAATACGGTAAAATTAAGCCCACCATCTTCCAAATTTTTGCCCACTCACTTAACCTATCCATATCCCTTGGAAGACTCCTTGTGTCCTCCTTACAAACTGCTTTCCCACCTATCTTTGTATTGTCAGCAAATTTGACTCAGTCCCTCCATCCAAGTCATTAATAAAGATTATAAATAGTTGAAGTCCCAGCACTGATCACTGTGGCACTCCACTTGTTAAGTTTGCCAACCTGAAAATGACCCATTTATCCAAACTCTCTGTTTTCTGTCTAGTGAGCCAATCTACACATACGCTGATGATGTTCAGCTCTATCTTTTCACCACTTATCTCCATAACTCCACCGCCTCATTGCTGTCAAACTGTTGGTCAAGAATCCAGTCCTGGATTGCTACAATTTCCTCCCATTTGGAAGACTGAAGGTATAACTTAGCCCCTTCCACAAGCTCCATAACGTTGCTAATGACTCCCTTCCGCCTCCCGACCACTGTCTCTAACTGAACCAGCATGTTCACCCGAGCTGAGACTCCAATCCCACATGCTCTTGATCAAAAGACTGCCTACTTCTATCTCCATAAATTTGCACGCCTTCGCTCTTACTTCAACCTATTGACCGCTGAAACCCTCATCTCTGCCTTTGTCACCTCCAGACTCGACTATATTAGCACTACCCTACCCAGCTTCCCATCCTCAACCCTCCATAACCTTCTGCTCATTCAAACTCTGCTACCTGTATCCTAATTGCACAAAGTCCCACTCACCCATCACCTTTATTTATACTGACCTACATGAACTCCCAGTCCCCCAAAACCTCAAATTTAACATTATCCTCATACTGAAATCCCTTCCAGGCCTCACCTCTCCCTATCTCTATAAACGTTTTCAACCCTATAGCCTTCCCAAACTCTCAGTTTCTCTGACTCCTGCTTCTTGTGCCTCCCCCTTCCCTTTACCCCACCATTGATGCAATATCGTCAGCACACTCTAGAATGCCTTCCCTAAATCCACCTGCCTCTCCATCCTCTCCTCCTTTAAGACCATTCTTAAAACTCACCTCTTTGACTGATATTTTTCTAACCCTCCAAACATCTCCATCTTTGGCTTGGTCTCCTTTTGTTTTATTACATCTCTATGAAGCACACTGGGACAATGTTCGATATTAAAGACACTATATACCTCACAGCTCCAGGGACCCAGGTTCGATTCTGGGTACTGCCTGTGTGGAGTTTGCAAGTTCTTCCTGTGTCTGCGTGGGTTTTCGCCGGGTACTCCGGTTTCCTCCCACATCCAAAGACTTGCAGGTGGTAGGTAAATTGGCTGTTGTAAGTTGCCGCTAGTATAGGTAGGTGATAGGGAATATGGGATTACTGTAGGGTTAGTATAAATGGGTGGTTGTTGGTCGGCACAGACTCGGTGGGCCGAAGGGCCTGTTTCAGTGCTGTATCTCTCAATAAAATAAAATAAAAAATAAAATATATATATCTGTTATTGTTGATGTGCTTCATGACATATGCTGTACCTTCCACCAGTTGCCACTAGATAATGGCCAAGTGTGGAACGCCTGGCTGATTTAGAGCCAGTGAACAGAAATGGTCATAATCAAAGATAACTACACTGTCATGCAGGGCCCCACCCACCAAGAATGAGGCACATTAATTTCACATGAACATTGATTTTTAAACTGTTCCTGGAGTAAAGAAAGAACTTGCTTTTTAAAAGAAAGCAGCACCAGACCCTTGACTGGAAGGATGTTTGCATATTGACAGATTGTGTTAAAAGGGGACAAAGGACCATTCTCTGCTCCAATTTAATCCACAATGGACTTTTGATTACCAGACATTGAGGGTGCAGTTGCTCGCATTCCAGGTTAAATGCTAAGATGGACGTATACACAAACAGACGTGGTCAGACCAGTTTAGTCACATGACTAACTGGCTGTTGGAGTTTTTTGAATTTGAACTTGCCACAGAGTTTTAAACTGGCAGAAAGTTGTTTGCTCCTGGACTGAAAAGACCTCTTGTGGCTGGCTTGCTGCCACCTCTCCTGTCTGTTTCCATCTCTTTCACACGGAACTGAAGACCCATTGAAGACACTTGAACCCCAAGAGAGAAAAGTCTCCTATAGTGAACAAGGTTTAATAAGAATACTGGGCCCCAACGAAAATCAAGACTATCTTCAATCAAGGACTCTACAGCGAGCTCGAAGCACAGTAACAAACCCCCTTCAAAGATTGCCTCAAACTTCTTCACTTTATTTTTCTTCTGCTCTTTTCTGTCCCTATTTGCATGCGTGTATCGTGTGTGCATGCTAGTGTGGACGTGCCGTGTAGCCGTAGGCATTAACCAAATTAGAGTTTAAGTTTAAGTTGTAATAAATTTCACTTTTCTTCTTTAAACCTAAGAAAGCCTGTTGGTGCTCATTGCTTTGCCTTATAATTGGAAAGCAGTGAACAAGGATTCACCAAAGGAGGAGCTCAAAACACAGTGTATTTAAAAATTAAACCCTGTTACAGCAAGAACAGGTGAAGGCTGAAAGAGACCCCTAGACACCTTTCTTACCTGGTCGTAACATACACAGTTATCAAAACTCAACAATGTACAGCATTGCCACAAGCTGCTGGCAGCAGGTTCAGTACTACTTAATTTCAGTGTAGTATTTCCTTGTACTGAATAATTACCCCACTTTGTTGTGATAGGGGTGCAACAATTGGCCCCTGGGCTAGGGAAAGAGGGAAAAAAAATCTTCAGTGTTAACCTCTTCTCGTTGCTTTCCAGTGGCCCTTTGCTGGATGATGCATTGCTGACTGATTGTCAATGCTGATTAAGAATAGATCAATTCAACCAGTTCTCAAAATTCTCACAATATTACTACAAGCACAAATAGCTCTCAATACCAAGAGAATAATTTGAATGTGTTACCCTGGAAATTACGCTGTGTGATATTGTTGTAGAGTTTTTTAAATATAAGTATTAGCCTCCACTAAAGAGTAGACAGCTTGAAGCAGACATATGATATAACCTTAGTTTGGGTCGATTTTGAAAAGAGGAATTTCTCGTGGCATATAAACAAGGTCCATGCATTATATGTAAATGGAATCATTCTATCTGTACTTAGTGTTCAGTTTTGCTGTGTAAAGGTAACTGCTCTCATTGTATAAGTGGCAGCTCTCAAGACTTGGCACTGCACTGTGATCCATTTGTGTCAATTAGAAGCTTATAATGATAGCTCAAAGAGAAGATGGCCACATATAGGAGATTTCTCTCACTGTATAAACAGAAATTACCATTGCTATGTAATGGAGACAGGTCTTGACATGTAAAAACAATAGTTCTTGCTCTGTAAGTGAAATAGATCTTGACGTATGAATGGATTTCGCAAAGTTGTATGGGTTCAAGTCACATCATAAATGATATGTGTCTTCTGTGCAACAGCTCGTCCTCCACAAGGATTAAATGGAAGTGAGAATAAAATCTGAACCATCATGATGGAAAATCTGTTTTTCCCTCCTCTACTTGTCCTTTGATTCTCTTGTTACCTCTCTTCATCCAATGGTGATGAAGCATGCTGCAGTATGGTCCCACATGTGGCATAAGTTCTTTGCTACCTTACCTAAGGGATGGTTCTTCATGTATGAACCTGGACAGTGAATATCACTGGCCTACCCAACCAATGGCCATGACAGCTGAGCTCAATCCTCTCATCACCTATTGTACAGTTTCCAATAGGAATTGATGGATAGCAATCCTGATCAAGTTTTCGTCTGCTAAGCCTGAGTCACCAGCAGGGTTCATGATGACAATGAATGAAGATATTGAAATGTTGACTAAAAATATTAGTTCACTCCAGCCCAATTTTCCATTTTGTCTTCACTTTTAACTTCCAAATGTTGATGAGAAAATCAATTGTGAGATATTTTACTCCAGTACAGAGTATTTGCAATCTATCCAGGTGTTGTTATTATACTGTGATCCACTTATGCCAACTGGGCGGCACAGTGGCGCAGTGGTTAGCACCGCAGCCTCACAGCTCCAGGGTCTGTTTCAGTGCTGTATCTCTAAAAGAAAAAGAACAGAATACTTTCTAAAAGAGCTTGTAATGCCAGCTGAAAAAGACATTAAAGTAAGTTGGGTTGTTTGCAATTCGTTTATACTCTGGAGATTAACAACAAATTGTGTCTGACAAGTGGCTGCTATTATACATTCCATCAATATCTGCTTAATCAGTATTACAGGATACACACTTCCTAACCAAATCTATTTAATCTCTATTACAGGGTCTACATTCTTTAACCATCTCCATGTGATTAATCAGTATTACAAACTCCACACTTTCTAACTATCGCCACGTAATTAATCAGTGTTATAGTATTAGTATCTTAAATCTGTGTGCTTTAGTTACCGACCCACCTGCCAGTGGAAATAGTTTCTCCTTAATTACTTAATCAACAACAACTTATATTTATATAGCACCTTTAACATAATAAAATGGCTCAAAGTGCTTCAGAGGAGCATTAGAAAACCAAGAATGACAGCGAGCCATAAAAGGAGATAGTAGGTCAGATCAAAAAAAACTTGGTCAAAGAGGTCGGTTTTAAGGAGTGTCTTAAAGGAGGAAAGTGAGATGGAGAGGCGGAGACAGGTGAAGGGAGGGCATCCCAGATTTTAGGGCCGAGGCAACTGAACTCAATGATCATAGAATCATAGAATGGTTACAGCACAGGAGGAGGCCATTTGACCCATCATGTCTGTGCCAACTGTCTGCAAGAGCAACCCACCTAGTCCCACTCGCCCAACTTTTTCCCGTATCCCTGCAATTTTTTTCTCTTCAGATAATTATCCAGTTCTCTTTTGAAGGTCTCAATTGAATTTGCCTCCATCACACTCTCAGGCAGTGCATTCCAGATCCCAACCACTCGCTGCATAAAAAAGTTTTTTCTCATGTCACTATTGCTTCTTTTGCCAATCACCTTAAATTAGTGTCCTTTAGTTCTGGATTCTTCAGCCAATGGAAACAGTTTCTCCCTATCTACTCTGTCCAGACCCCTCATGATTTTGAGCATGTTGATCAAATCTCCTCTTAATCTTCTCTTCTCCAAGGCGAACAGACACAACTTTTTCCAACTTATCCATGTAAATGAACTTCCTCATCCCTGGAACCATTCTCGTGAATCTTTTCTGCACCCTCTCTAATGTCTTAAAATCCTTCCGAAAGTGTGGCACCCAGAACTGGACACAATGCTCCAGTTGATGCTGAACCAGTGTTTTATACAGGTTTATCATAACTTCCTTGTTTTTGAACTCCATGCCCCTACTTATAAAGCCTGGGATCCCATATGCTTTATTAACCACTTTCTCAACCTGCCCTGCCACCTTCAATGATTTGTGTACATATCCGCCCAGTTTCCTCTGCTCCTGCACCCCCTTTAGAATTGTACCCTTTATTTTAGATTGTCTCTCCTCATTCTTCCTATCAAAATGAATCACTTCACAGTGGCGCAGTGGTTAGCACCGCAAGCCTCACAGCTCCAGTGACCCGGGTTCAATTCCGGGTACTGCCTGTGTGGAGTTTGCAAGTTCTCCCTGTGTCTGCGTGGGTTTCCTCCGGGTGCTCCGGTTTCCTCCCACATGCCAAAGACTTGCAGGTTGATAGGTAAATTGGCCATTATAAATTGCCCCTAGTATAGGTAGGTGGTAGGGAAATATATAGGGATAGGTGGGGATGTGATAGGAATATGGGATTAGTGTAGGATTAGTGTAAAACGGGTGGTTGATGGTCGGCACAGACTCGGTGGGCCGAAGGGCCTGTTTCAGTGCTGTATCTCTAAACTAAACTAAACTTCTCTGCATCAAATTTCATCTGCCACTTGTCTGCCCATTCCACCAGCCTGTCTATGTCCTCTTGAAGTTTATCACTATCCTCCTCACAGTTCACAATACTTCCAAGTTTTTTTATCATCCTCAAATTTTGAAATTGTGCCCTGTACATCCATGTCTCAGTCATTAATATAAATCAAAAAAAGCAGTGGTCCTAATACCTTCCTCCAGTCCAAAAAACAACCATTCTCAACTACTCTCTGTTTACTATCACTCAGACAATTTCATATCAATGCTGCTACTGTGCTATTTATTCTATGGGCTCTAACTTTGCTGACAAGCCTGTTATATGGCGCTTTATCAAATGCTTTTTGGAAGTCCATGTACATGATGTCAACTGCATTACCCTCATTGACCCATCTCATCTCACCATCATTACCTCATCAAAAAACTCATGCAAGTTAATTAAGCATGGTTTGCCCTTGACAAATCCATGCTGGTTTTCCTTAGTTAATACACACTTGTCCAAGTGACTATTAACTTTGTCCCGATTTATCATTTCTCAAAGCTTTCCCACCACCAAGGTTAAAGTGACTGGCATGTAGTTGCTGGGCTTGTCCTTATATCCTTTTTTGAACAAGGGTGTAACATTTGCAATTCTCCCGTCCTCTGGCACCACACTTGTATCTAAGGAAGTTTGGAAGAATATAGCCAGTGCCTGCACAATTTCCATCCTTACTTCCCTCAGTATCCTTGGATGAATCTCACCCGGTCCTGGTCACTTAGCAACTTTAAGGACAGCCAGTCAATCTAATACCTCCTCTTTATCAATGTTTAGTCCATGCAGTGTCTCAACTTACTCCTCTTTCACCATGACTTGGGCAGAATCTTCTTCTTTGGTAAAGACCGATGCAAAGTACACATTTAGTACCTCAGCCATGCCCGCTGCCTCCATGTGTAAATCCCAGTTTAGGTCCCTAGTTGGCCCACTCCTCCTTTTACCACCCTTTTACTATTTATGTGCCGATAGATAACCTCTCAATTCTCTATTATGTTAGCTGCGAGTATCTTCTCATACACTCTCTTTGTTTCCCTTATTTGTTTTTCACATCCCCTCTGAACCTTCTATATTCAATCTGGTTCTCAATTGTACTATCTACCTGACATCTATCATATGAACCTTTTTTCTGCTTCCTCGTACTCTCTACCTCTTTAGTCAACCAGGGAGCTCCGGATCTGTTTGCCCTATCTTTCCCCTCGTGAGAATGTAACTTAACTGTACCAGAACTATCTCCTCTTTAAAAGCAGCCCATTGTTCAGTTTTGCCTTCCGATCTTTGATTCCAATTTAGCTGGGCCAGATCCGTTCTCACCCCATGAAGTTGGCCCTCCTCCAATTAATTAACTTTACTTTGGATTGCTCTTTGTCCTTTACCATAGCAAACCTAAATCTGATGATGCTATGGTCACTGTTCCCTAAATATTCCCCTACTGTCACTTGATTCACTTGACTCACCTCATTCCCCAGAACCAGATCCAGCAATGTCTCCTTCTTTATGTGACTAGAAACATACTGGTGTAAAAATTCTCCTGAACACAGTCTAGAAACTCTTGCTCCTCTCTGTCTTCTGCACTATTACAATCCCAGTATATATTAGGATAATTAAAGTCCCCCTTTATAACTACCCTATAATTCTTGCGCCTCTCTGTAATTTCCTTGCACATTTGTTCCTCTATATCCTTCCCTCTTGTTGGTGGCCTATAGAATTCCACAGCAATGCAATGGTACCTCTATTGATTCTTAGCTCTAACCAAATAGATTCTGTCCACTAGGCCATCCTCCCTGATCAGCACTGTAATGTTCTCCTTAATCAATGCCGCTATCCCTCCTCCTTTCCTTTCTTCCCTACCTTTCCTGAACACCTTGTTATCCAGGAATATTTAATTTAAGGTCCTGCTCTTTTTTTTGGAGCCATGTCTCTGTTATCGCCATAACATCATATTTCCACGTGGCTATCTGTGCCTATAGTTCACCAACCTTATTTACCACACTCCGTGCATTCATATACATGCACAGTAAACCTAATTTAGACCTTATTACATTCCTTCTTACATTGACACCATCAAAAAACTTACTATTTCCTACTCTAGTGCGATCTATCTCTCCCAATTCTCTGTGCATCTTGATTTTCCTCTCTATATTTACCTCCTGGTTCCCAGCCAAGTTAGTTTCAACCCTTGGCAATAGCACTAGTAAATCACCCCTCAAGGACATTGGTCCCAGCTCTGTTCAGCTGCCACCCATCTCGCTTGTACAGGTCCTATCTCCCTCGGAATTGATGCCAATGTCCCAGGAAGCCCTTCCTCCTGCACCATCTTTCCAGCCACACATTCATTGCTCTGTTCTCCCATTTCTATACTCATTTGCACGTGCTACAGGGAGTAATCTGGAGATTACTACCTTTGCGGTGCTGCTTGCTAGTTTCTTTCCTAGTTTCTTAAACTCTGCCTGTAGGACCACATCCCTTCTTGTAACTATGTTATTAATACCAAGATAGACCATGACTGTTAGCTGTTCACTCTCCCCCCTCAGAGTGTTCTGCAGCTGCTCATGACATCCTTGACCCTGGTACCAAGAAGGCAACATACCATCCTGGATTCACATCTACAGCCGCAGAAATGCCTGTCTGTTCCCCTAACTATCGAATCCCTTATCGCTATTGCTTTCCCAATCTTCCACCTACCCCGCTGTACAGCTTAGTCAGACATGGTGCCATGGTCTAAACCATCACTCTCACCTGTATTCAGAATGGAATATTGGTGGGTGAGTTAGATGCACTTGGGGATTCCTGCACTACCTACCTGGTCCTTCTTAACTGCCTGGCGGTCATCCATTCCTTCTCTGTCTGAATACTCTTAAGCTGCGAGGTGACCACATCTATTAATGTGCTATCCACAAAACTCTCAGCCTTGCGGATGCATCACAGTGATGCCAGTTGCTGTTCAAGTTCCAAAGCCTGGAGCACAAGCTGCTGCAGCCGATGGCACTTCCTGCACATGTGGCTGTGCAGGACATGAGAAGCATCCTGGAGTTCCCACATGGAGCAGAATGTGCACTCCACCGGTCTGAGCTTCCCTGCTATGCCTCTATTTATTAGACTCTTAAACTTACTACTTAAAAAAAGACTCACCAGCTACTCACAATCAGCTGCTACCAACCTGTTTTACACTGCTGCAATCCTGGTCTGCTTCACAATACTCCCAGTCTGCTTCACACTGCTCTGATCCCAGTCTGTTTCACAGTGATCCCAATCTGCTTCACAGTGATCCTAACCTGGGATCATGGTGGGGTGATTAACATCAGTGATGCACTAGAGGCCAGAATTAGAGGAGTGCAGATACCTTGAAGGGTTGTGCAGCTGGAGGAGATTACAGATTTAGGGAGCGGTGAGGCCATAGAGGGATTTGAAAACAAGGATTAGAATTTTTAAATCAAGGTGTTGCTTGACCGGGAGCCAATGTACGTCAGTGAACACACGGGTGTTAGGGGAAAGGGACTTGGTGTGAGTTAAGCTGAACAATCCCAGTTTTTCTAGTCTCCAAGTAACTGGAGTCCCTTATCCCTGGTACCATTCTAATAACGTTCTTCTGTACCTTCTCCAAGGCCTTGACATCTTCCATAAAGCATGGTGCCCAGAATTGGAGACTCCAGCTGAGTCCTAACCAGAGATTTATAAAGGCTTAACATAACTTATTAGTAAATGCAAATCTGGGACCTAGACAGGAATCCCAACAGAATTGTAACTTACTTGTGCTCTAAGTAAACCTGTCGGGAATCCAGAGTGGCCTACCTTTCTAATAAAAGGTCATTGACATGAAATGTTAACTCTGTTTTTCTCTTCACAGATACTGTCTGTTTCATCTTTATGTTGTTTCTGGTTCCCTGATGTTGGAACAAATCACACTTTAAGCTTGGAAAAGGCTGGAGTCAGTCTTGTTTATTACAGCACCATGCTTTGTACTGTAGAACCTGGTTGAACTGGTTCTTGTGTTACACATAATGTGACTCCCAGTGCAGCCGTGAATGTGGCCTCCTACTGGGACACTTACACATAACAACTATTTCCTAACTAATTAGTTCCTAACACTTTACAGATAATATAACAATATGTAAATATATGACATCCCTCTTTCTTTAAAACATAATGCCCCTATATCAATATAACTGTCAATATAAATAAAAAAGATTTTCATCCGACTTGTGGAAATAATCTGAACCCCTTTTTAGAGTCTTTTGTAGCATGTATTCTTTTTTTAAAAATATTATTCACGGTATCGCTTGGGTGGTAAGATGCTACACCTCCATCTTGTAGATTTGGCATTTGTTGCTCTCAGTGGTGAGCTGGCATACTGTAGAGGCGATGTCATGTCACTTGCTGGTGATGTTGTTAATGTTGTCTCGCTGGATAGTGCCGTTTCCGGTGTTGTTGATGGTCTTTTCTGTTGTTCTAGCTCAGGTGTATGTCAAATATAGATTCTGTTCCTCTCATTTGGTTACCGGTTTTGGTCTCAATGATATATGACCTTGGAGTCTCAGCTTCACTAACAACTTTTGCTGGGCTCCCAAGTTTTCATGTTTGGATCCTGTACGTGTGCAGTTTGTCCTTTCAACAGCTTGGGTAGGGATTTAGCATATTTGTTGAAGTGTTGCTCTCTTCTTACTTATACTTCAGTGAGTTGTCGTCTCACTTCCTTCTGGTCACTTGAAGAATGTATTTTGCTTGGCAGAGTTGTCATATATTTTCTTTCATTTAACAGCTCTGCAGATGATTTCTTGTCAGCCTTGAGTGGTGTGGATCGAGTGACAATAAGGCCAGGTTTGGGTCTTCCTTCGTCTCATAGCATTTCACAAGTGTTCTTTTGACCATCTGGACGTGACTTTCTATAAATCCGTGTCCCCATGGGCAGTGTAGTGATGAGGTGATGGTGTTGAACTCATACTGGTCAGTGAATTCCTTAAATTCTCTGGATGTAAATTGGGTGCCATTGTCACATATTAACCTTTCAGGAATCCCTTGCTCAGCGAACAGAACTCGTACTGCTGAGATTATTGTTGTAGCTCTCAAGTCTTTCATCTTCCGGAAAAAAGGGAATTTTGAGTAGTAGTCTGCAACTATGAGATACCATTCTTGATTATGTGTGAATAAATCAACTCCTACAGTATGCCATGGTCTCTTGGCTTAACTGAAGGCTAGCAATTTGGAAGGTCACAGTCTTCATCTGTCTGCTCGTGGCTTCATGTGCTCTGGCAGTGTCTACAGCCTGCAATATTGTGAGCTTGTCCTGTCCGATTAGAGCCTTCTGTACTTCAGGATGTGCAGAAACCCAATTTAAGGATGTGTCCTTAAATTTACATTTTCTGGCTGCATTTTTCAATCTTGCTACAAAATTGTCAATAGGCTGACCTTTTTTTGTATTCATTCATGGGATGTGGGCATTGTTGGCCAGACCAGCATTTATTGCCCATCCCTAATTGCCCTTGAGAAGGTGGTGGTGAGCTGCCTATCTGAGGCCTTGAAATTCGTATCGGTATATCCGATGATTTGATTTTGGCTGGATATGGGTGCTGAATCTTTCAAAGATTTTGTCTGTGTTTCTGCTGTCCTCTTCGCTTAGGTCCCAGCTGTTAAATAAATTTAATCCTTTATCTCCAGCCCACAGAAGGATGTAGCTGACCCTCTCCTCTTCACTAGTGCCTTTTAGGAAACTACCGAATGCCAAATTGCACTTTTGTTTGAACTTCTCAAATGCCTCTACAACATCATTGACTCCCCAATTCATGACGGGCTGTAGCTGTACATTCATTCCTATCCCGACTGACATTTCAATTTTTTTTTGAGTTTTCGCATGAGTCACTCAGTTTTTCTGTCTCTCTCTCTCTCTCTCTGGCACTAGTTTGTGTCATTTTTCTCAATCTGATGCTTTAAAAAATGTTGTAGGTTCATTCACAGACACTCGCTGCCACCATGTTTCATCTTTATGTTGTTTCTGGTTCCCAGATGCTGGAAGGAATCACATTTTAATCTTGGAAAAGGCTGGAGTCAGTCTGGTTTCTTACAGCACCTTTGTACTGTAGGACTCGGTTGAACTAGTTCTTGTGTTACACATAGCATGACTCCCCAATGCAGCTGTGAATGTGGCCCCCTACTGGAACACTTACACATAACATAACATAGTTCCAAGCTAATTAGTTCCTAACACTTTACAGATAGTATAACAGTATATACATATATAACACTGCCTCACCTACTGAGTATTTCCAGCATTTCCTTTTTTGTTTCATATTTCCAGCATCTGCAGTATTTTGCTTTTGTGTTAGCATTTAGTTCACTGTCACTTCTCTTCCAGGTGTGTTCACCTTAAAGAAGTTCTGCTGTTCTCTCAGATGGGATTTCTGTTTGTCTCTTCTACCTTGTTCACCTTCATTGCATTCTATCTACCTTCTTGTGTTTGAGCAGGTGCATTCTGATTAAAGGTCAAACCTGAAATGTTAACCCTGTTTTTCTCTCCACAGGTGCTGCCTGACCTGCTGAGTATTTCCAGCATTTTCTGTTTTTGTGTGAGGCCTACTAAAGTAAATTTTCAAAAAAATCTTTCCATAGTGGGGGCCCAAAGAAGCAAAAATGCTTCTCAAGACTCCATGAGGAATGTCTGGGCCTCTGCTGCTCCAGACTACCCCACTACCCTGCAAGACCCTTGGATGACTACCTGCCACCTCCCCTTGCCTGGACTTACCTGACTGCTAAAAGCCTTCTTCTGTTGCTGGCAGGTGGCCTCCAGGCCCCCCCGATTTTCAGCCTCCCTCTGCTGTCCAGTTACTGCTTCCTGCTGGGAATGTCCACTTTCATGACCGCCAGGATTAAACTCTGCTGGGTCTCCACACTCCCATATGGGATTGCCATCCGCTCCCACCAGCTTCTCAGAAGATGTTAAAATCGGCCCTTAGGGCTTGAATTTATGAGTCTTCTCCACGTAAATGAATCAATATTACAGGGCCCACTTGAGTTGTGAACTCACCAGGAACAACCAGGAGTCTCCATGAATTAACTGTGAGCAACCTGGGGGAAACATAATAGGGGCATTTAAGAAATAAATTGTGTGGGTTTTTTTCATTTTCTTTAAACAATTTTGTTTATCAGTTTTATCAATATTGGAGATGGGAAAAGAAAGCCGTTTGACTGATAGTCAAGAATCATCCAGTCAGGCAACAAAGAGACTTTCCAATTGGTGTGGGTAGGCAGTGAGGATGGGAATGCCGAGGAACCAATGGTGGGACTTTTGGGAGGAGGGCAGAGTAATTTGGGGCAGGTGCTTGTGTGATGAAACCCTCCTGGAATACATCTAGAACTAGAAACGCTAGGGCCCACACTAACCATATCCATGTATTTAAGTAATCAGTAAGCTATGATCCGCGTACTCTTACCATCAACAAATGTAATTAATTGCTCATTTCCACAGCTTAGGAATCTTGTTGGTTACTAAGCAATTGTTGGACATAATCGAGAAGCCATAGTACAGCCACAGGTCTTTGTTGTTTTTTTTAATCACTTTGATATGGGGTAACAGCTCGTTCATGGTAAAGGCTTCTGTAGATCTTGGATGTTTTTCCCTACTGCGATAACGACTTGGATTTCCCTTGACTGTTCAAGAGGAGCTGATGAGTGACGTGATCTGCTGTGACTTTGTACTGTAGCTGTGCTTTAGTGAAGTCATTTCCTAGCATCCTGATGGTTTTCCATGCTTTACTGCTGCTGTGCAACATTCTGGTGGACTCGATCAATTCTTGCCACTTCTTTTGTCTCTCAGCTGACAAGGTATCTACAAGCCTTTCTCCAACTTCCAAAGTGTTATTTCCAAATGGATCTGCCTGGAAACAGTAGGCATAGGCTTCATAGAGGTCTTAAGCATCCTCTGATAGGCTTGGGATGTAGCTTGTCTGGCATCCTCGGGAACATGCCGTTTCTAGAGGAAGTTTTCACCAACTCTGCAAACACGTCATAATTTTCTGGAGAAAGAGGATATCACTGATTGCAGTGTCCAGGTCTGCTGAGAATCTCTTCCAGATCGACTTTTTGAAATTGAAACGTCGTCAAAGGGGTACTGAGTGAGGACGACTTCTGCATTGATCTTGATTCCTAGTGGACAATGTTGGGAGTTTGGAATGGGATCCAGGACAATAATCTCACATTTGTCAGCTATGTGGCTAGATGCAAACATCGAGTCCAGGTTGCAACCAATAGTGGCAATTCTGAAGCCTGGAAAAGTCCCAGCTAGCCCTGAGAGCTTCAAGTAAATCTCCCTGCTGTGTCACAGCTACAAATTACTTGGCCCCTTTGTCGGTGAATGACTCATGCCTGATCAAGCGGGATTCAGACCGGGGAAATCCTGTACAAGCCAACTTCTAAATCTCTCCTGTCAGGCAAGCCCCCCACCTACCAAGAATGAGGGAAATTAATTTTGCCACATGAACATTGATTTTAAACTATTGTTGGTGAAGAAATAATTTACTTTAAAAAACAATTGGAGACTTTGGCTGGAGGGAAACATTAGCATATCAACAAACAAGTGCTTCAAAGGACAAAGGAGCTATTCCCTGCTCCAATTTAATCTACAATGGACTTTTGATTACCAGACATTGAAGGTGGAAAGGCTAGCATTCCAGGTTAACTGCTAAGATGGCCGAATTCACAAACAGACGTGGTTGGGCCAGTTTGGTCACACGACTGGCTGACTGTTGGAGTTTTTTTGAATTTGAACTTCCAACAGGGATTTTAAAATCAGAAAGCTGTTTTCTCCTGGACTGAGAACACCTTTCTCCTGTCTGCTCTCATGTCGCTCTCACCAGCTTCGGAAACCATTGAAGACATGTGAACCCCAAGAGAGAAAAGTCTCCTACAGTGAACAAGGTTTAAGAAGAATACTGGGCCCCAACGAAAAGTAAGAGCTGTCTACAATCAAGGACTCTACGGCAAGCTGGAAACGCGGAAACAGTAACAAGAAACCCCCTTTAGAGACTGTCTCAAACCTCTCTACTTTATTTTATTTTTCTTCTCTTTTTTGTCTCTATTTGCATGTGCATTTCGCGTGTGCATACTAGCGTGGGCGTGGCACGTATCTGTAGGCATTAATCGAATTAGAGTTTAAGTTTAAGGTTTAATAAATTTCACTTTTCTTTTTTAAACCTAAAGAAAACCTGGTGTGCTCATTTCTTTGCCTTACAATTGGAAACCTGTGAACAAGGATTCACAAAGGGGGAGCTCAAAACACAGTGTGTTTAAAGTTAAACCCTGTTACAATGAAGACAGTAAAAGACCCCTAGACACCTTTCTCACCTGCTCGTAACACTCCCAATTCATTGAGGATGGCTGTGAGACAGGACTAACAACAGACCCAGCCTTCGTGGATTTACCTGCTGCACGTGACACGGTCAATTATCGGATTCTTGCACAGAAGTTGTTCCATATAACCAAAGATACCAGATTGACTGAGCTGATAAGTAACATGCTGGCCAACAGACATTTCTTCGTTGACCTAAATGGCAAGTGAAGCAGATGGTGCAGACAGAAAAATGTCTTACCTCAAGGTAGTGTTCTCGCACCCTTGCTGCTCAATATTTATATCAACGACCAGCCCATCCATCCACATAGCAGAAGCTTCATTTAAGCTGATAACCTGTGCTTAGCATCTCAGGATCGAATAGTAGAGAAGTCTCTTGGTGATGAACTAGCTGAGCTAACCAACTATTATGTGATTAATATTCTGCAGGCCAACCCTGAAAAGACAGAGATCAGTTCTTTTCATCTTAGGAATAGAGATGCAAAGCGAGAACTTAACGTACTTTGGTATGGGAGAATACTGGCCCACAACATTAAACCAGTATACCTTCGAGTAATGTTAGATTGCACCCTAAGCTTCAAAGATCATGTCATCAAAGTACAGGTGAAGGTGGCAGCCAGAATCAATATCTTAAGGAAACTGGCCAACTCTAAATGGGGAACTAACTTGAGAACATTATGAACAACTGCCCTTGCCCTGAGCTACTCAGTAGCTGAATATGCCTCCCCAGTCTGGGAACACTCCCCAAGCCAAAAAGTTGGATCCTGTCCTTACAGCTTACAGAGCTATTACTGGCTGCCTGGAATCTACTAAAGTGAACGATCTGTACCTGCTTGCTGGTATTGCTCCACCCGCCATAAGGAGGCAAGTTATATCAAGAGTAGAACAGACAAAGCAGACCAGTGACCCTTGTCATCCTCTCTTCCAGAAAGAGCCAGCAACAAAGAGGCTCAAGTCGAAGGGCAGCTTTTTACATACTGTCCAGCCACTAGAATGTAATCCCCACTGCTGTCACCTTGCTGATAGGTTAACACATCTACAGATGAAGGCACATGAGTTGTCTAATGACCCAAAGGAATCTCTCCCATCAGGAGCCAATGGAACATGGCCTACACCTCAGGACTGCTGTTGGCCACTGCAAAGCCCTTATGCAGAGTGGGGATACAGCCAAACGAATTCCGTCAACTATGACTGTGGAGAGGCATCCCAAACGATGAAACATCTCTTAGATTGCCCTCTACGACCAGAGCCATGCAGCCCTGAAGATCTGAAGGTCTTCAACTCTCCAGCCAGAGCCTGCATGGAACAGGAGTGAGGGAAGGTGTAGCAACATGACAAGAAGACGATGCAATTAATTAATATTGCAGGACGGACATCCTCTGAATATCACTGTGCAGTTAATCAGTATTACAGATTTGGCACTCTAACAATTGGCCAGTAGTTTAGGCTCCCACTATCTAAACGTGGCCATATAATTACTCAGTATTACATGCTCCACATTATAAAGTCTTCATGTAATTAATTAGTATTACACACTGTGCACTTTGTAGACTAGCTCACTGCATGATGTAAAAGTATTAGACATATTTGCAAGTTTCTGCACACTGCGAGATAGTTGAGTAGAGAACAGCACTTACAGATTTAGGCTAGATGTATTGGACCTCAGGCACGGGTGGGGAGTAATTGTATGAGGCCTAGGAATGGGCTACTTCAAAAGAACAAAGGCAAGAGAAAAGTTGGGACAGGGAGATGTTTTATTTGTAAGATTTTATGTTCCAATTTATCCGCTCCTCCTTCCCATCTTCTCTTGACGACGCAGATACTAGCTGAGTTGCATTTCCACTAAGGCTGGCAGTCCTCTGGTACCTCACCCATCTTTAACGTACGAGCTTAGCCAGGAAGTATCAGTGGGCTATTTGACCCCTGGGCTATTTGACCACTGGGGCATCGCAGTTAAATCCAATCATGTTCTGAACTAACCTTCATACATCCCCAGCTTCTGACACATTCATTGGATAATATTCAGGAATAGGAATCTTGGCTGTGTTACAGTCAAGTGAGGAGGGCTCAAAGCGCTTCCCTCTTTTCCCTCTCTTTGTTTCACCACACTGGTTTAATTCTTTCTTAAAGTGGATGCACTGGCCAATTCAGTAAGTGTTTGATTACTTACTTGCTGTGATCAGAACAAGAACCAATCAGACAGGTTTTCTTGAGTTAACAAAGAAAGAGGTTAACTTCATTGTACCTAAACCGAATTATAAAAATAATAAACAACACACCAACTTTCACTCTCACACACACACTAGAGGTTTACACACACACACAAATAGGTTACAGAGTGGGGAAAGGTAGATTGGTTAACTTAGAGTCCATAAAAATAAAAAGGAATACAGTCTATGAAGTTTGGTGATTTGGCTGGCTTCTAGCTGAATTCAGTGGTCCTGAGGCTTTTAGTTTGAAGAGGTAGATGACTGATTCGATGAGTCTCTTGGTGATAGCGATGTGAATGATTTCCTCCAACGGGGTTTCTGATTGTCACCAGAGTATGCAAAGGTGGTCAGTCAACAAGTAGGATTTGAAAACTTTCAAACTGGAATGGAGAGAGAGAGAGGGACTCCCACTTAGGATCTGTTCATGTAAGAGTCCAGTTGCTTCTGTTGCAGAGAATAACACCAGCTTAAAACCACAGATGGGGAGGAGCTTGTCACATCACAGCCAGTGATTCAAACATAGCAGTGAGCAATATTTTTCTGCTTGCTGAAAAGAACAGATAGTTCCTTTAAACTTCCTGCGTCTTGCTTCTTGCTGGGAAATGCACAGACATTTTGTCTCCCTCCTCGCAGTTCTTTGCAATGTAGGATACAATGTAGTAGACTAATTAATTATCTTAAACTGCCAGCAGTCATCCATTTCAAAATGTCTTTTTAAATTTCTTCAAACATATATAAATTCAGATCTCCAGTCAGTGGACCAAAGAAAATTATCATTCAACAAAACATGTTGGTGTAGCAGCTGATTCTTCCCCCTTGCTAGCCAAGAGATAATGATTGAGATTAAGCATTCCAGAGCAGATTGGGGATTGGGGAATGAACCCTAGGAGCTTTTTGAGCCTCTATGGTTCAGTAGTATACTGGCAACATAGAAACATGAGTCCACCATTCAGCCCTTCTAACCTGTTCTGCCATCAAGTAGATCATGGCTGTTCTGTACCTCAACTCCATTTAGGCAGCTTGGTTCCTTACTAGATAGTCAATTTATCCATTAAACTATTCATTGGAGTGCATTTTTAAGTCGTAACCTATTTAATATAAAATCAACGAACGATACGTTAGTGCGTGTGACCATTTGCTATGAAAATGCAATAGGAAGCAGTTGGTTTTATTAACCAGATTTCCAACAAAATAGGTCGCTAATAGACCGAGAATTATTGCTTTAAAAACAAACCTGCTACTTGGTTTGGTGAAGTTAGTGTTTTTTTTAATGAATATCTTTGGTAAATAATATGCCTGCAGTGTCTGACCCGCCGAATGCTTGAAGGATTGGCTGCATGAGCTGGCTCCCCTCCAGGTTTGACGAAGTTCCTGGAGGTTCCAGGTTTTGCATCTTGAAGCCACCTCTTCCCATGACAGTCAGTGCGATCGGCGCTGAGTCAAAAGTCTCCAGAACACTCAGGAGGGGCGGGTGGATCGGGATTTTCTGGCGAGTGAGGAAGGACAAGATTGAAGACTGATGGCAAGGTGGAGAGCTGAGGGGCAGACGTCGAAAACCAGGACATAAGGCGGAAAGTGCAGTATTCAAGCTGTCTGTCTTCCTGCGCTGCTGCCCGGGAGGAACTTTGAACAAGGTAAGAGGCAAAGTTGATGAAAGTTGCCAGTCTCATTCCTGCTCAGTGTTGAGATTTGAATTGAAATGTGTGGCGTGCAGCGATCTAAAAGATGGGGTGCTTTTGAGCTGAGATGGTCAGCTAGGAGAGGCGAGCTTTGGAAACAGGCGCCGGGTGATAGACATGAGGGCGAGCTGGAGGGCAAAACAGAATGGGGCAGCGGTGAAAGTGCAATTCATTGGAGACTGTGTTCTGTGTAACTTGGGATGCAATAAAAAATTAACTCGCTTCATTGAACTGGATGTAAGGAAAATAAATAAACTATATTTTCTAATAGGGATCGTTCAATACAATCTGCCTCAAAGCAAAGACAGTTTATAAGGGAATTTTAAAACATGCTGGTGAAAGGGGAATGGATTTAAAATTCGGAGGAGCGGTCGTCAAGGGGGCGGAGGGACTTCCAGTCAGTCCATGTGTTCAGAGTCAGTTAAAAGATTCAACGACGCCCCTCTTGGAATATATAACATACAGTAGAGGAAGAGAGAGAAAGAGACACAGAATGTGTCGCTGGGCGAGTTTTACTTTCAACCTGAGATTTCGCCTAATTTACTTTTAGTGTTCCACAGTCACTGGTTAGTTTGCTAGTTAGTCTGTCTATGTGACCTGGCTGTTCCAGCACTGCAACAGTCCAGGTTGACAGATATAAAAGATGAATTCCTATGAGATAGGCTGGCAGCGAATCAGCGGAACAAATTTACCGGGAAATTAGAGAGGTGCAAAAACTACAGTTATAATGGGGTCTTAAATTATCCTAATATAGACTGAGATAGTAACCGTGCAAAGGACAGAGAGGGGAGAATTTTCTGCATCAGTATGTTTCCAATCCGAGGAAGGAAGCATTGCTGGATCTGGTTCTAGGAAATGAGGTGGGTCAAGTGGATCAAGTGTCAGTCAGGGAACATTTAGGGGACAGTGATCATAGTGCTATAAAATTTAAGTTGGCTGTGGAAAAGGACGAAGAGCGATCCAGAGTAAAAGCATAATTAATTGGGGGACGGCCAATTTCAGTGGGGTGAGAAAGGATCTGGCCCAGGTAAACTGGAATCAAAGATTGGAAAGCAAAACTATAATTGAACAATGAGGAGATAGTACGGGTACAGTTGAGTTACATTCCCACGAGGGAGAAAGGTAGGACAAACAAAGCCAGAGATCGCTGGCTGATGAAAGAGATAGAGTGTAAGATGAAGCAGAAAAAGGGTGCATATCACAGACACCAGGTTGATAATACAAGTGAGAAATTCAAAGAGGAAGTGAAAAAAGAAATATGAGAAACAGAAAGTATGAGAAGAGACTGGCAGCTAACATAAAAGGGAATGCAGAAGTCTTCTATAAGCATGTAAATAGTAAAAGGGTGGTAAAAGGAGGAATGGGGTAATTAAGGACCTAAAAGGGGATTTACGCATGGAGGCAGAGGGCATGACTGAGGTACTAAATGAGTACTTTGTATCTGTCTTTACCAAGGAAGAAGATACTGAAAGAGGAAGAGTAGTTGAGACACTGGATGGACTAAAAAATTGATAAAGAGGAGGTATTAGAAAGGGCTTCTACTTAAAGTTGATAAGTCACCAGGATCCAAGGATATTCAGGGTGGTAAGGATGGAAGTTGTGGAGGCACTGGCCATAATCTTCCAATCCTCCTTAGATAAATGGGTGGTGCCAGAGGGCTGGATAATTGGAAATGTTACACCTTTCTTCAAAAAAAGTGTACAGATAAGCCCAGCAACTACAGGCAAGTCAGTTTAATCTCAGTGGTAGGAAAGGTTGTAGAAATGATAATCTGGGACAAAATTAATAGTCACTTGGACAAATGTGGATTAACTAAGGAAAACCAGCATGAATTTGTTAAGGGCAAATCATGTTAAACTAACTTGCTTGAGTTTTTCTATGAAGTAACAGAGAGGGTTGATAAGAATGATGTGGTGTACATGGACTTCCAAAAGGCGTGTGATAAAGTGCCTCATAACAGGTTTGTCAGCAAAGTTGAAGCCCATAGAATAAAAGGGACAGTGGCAGCATAGATACGAAGTTGGCTGAGTGACAGGAAACACAGAGGAGTGATGAACGGTTGTTTTTCGGACTGGAGGAAGGTATATAGTGGGGTACCGCAGGGTCGATATTAGGACCACTGCTTTTCTTGATATATATTAATGACCTAGACTTGGGTATGCAGGACTCAATTTTATAATTTGCTGATGACACAAAAGTTGGAAGTACTGTGAGGAGAATAATGATAAACTTCAAGGGGACATAGACAGACTGGTGGAATGGGCAGACAAGTGGCAGATGAAATTTAATGCAGAGAAGTGTGAAGTGATACTTTTTGGGAGGAAGAAGAAGGAAAGACAATATAAAACAAAAGATGCAATTCTAAAGGGGATGCAGGAGCAGAGGGATTTTGGGGCTTTATATGCACAAATTGTTGAAGGTGGCAGGGCAGATTGAGGAAGCAGTTAATAAGGCATACGTGAACCTGGGCTTTATAAATAAAGGTATAGAGTACAAAAGCAAGGAAGTTATGTTGAACCTTTTTAAAACTCAGGTTTGGCCTCAACTGGAGTATTGTGTCCAATTCTGGGTGCCACGCTTTAGAAAGGATGTGAAGGCATTGGAGACAGCACAGAAAAGATTTACAAAAATAGTTCAGGGACTTCAGTTACATGGCAAAGCTGGGGCTATTCTCTTTCGAGAAGAGAAGGTTGAGAGGAGATTTGATAGGTGTGTACAAAATATGAGGAGTCTGGACAGAGTAGATAGGGAGAAACTGTTCCCATTGGCAGAAGGGTCAAGAACCAGAGGAAACCAATATAAAGTCATTGGCAAAAGAAGCAATAGCGATATGTTGTCTTTACCTGGTCTGGCCTACATGTGACTCCAGACCCACAGCAATGTGGTTAACTCTTACATGCCCTCTGAAATGGACTAGCAAGCCACTCAGTTGTACCTAACTGCTACGAAGTCAATAAAAAGAAATGAAACCGGACGGACCACCCGGCATCGACCTAGGCACCGGAAACGACAACAGCAAACCCAGCCCTGTCGACCCTGCAAAGTCTACCTTACTAACATCGGGGAGCTTGTGCCAAAGTTGGGAGAGCTGTCCCACAGACTAGTCAAGCAACAGCCTGACATAGTCATTCATACTCACAGAATCATACCTTACAGACAATGTCCCAGACACCGCCATCACCATCCCTGGGTATGTCCTGTCCCACCGGCAGGACAGACCCACCAGAGGTGGTGGCACAGTGGTATACAGTAGGGAGGGAGTTGCCCTGGGAGTCCTCAACAATGACTCTGGACCCCATGAAGTCTCATGGCATCAGATCAAACATGAGCAAGGTAACCTCCTACTGATTACCACCTACCGCCCTCCCTCAGCTGATGACTCAGTACTCCTCCGTATTGAACACCACTTGGAGGAAGCACTGAGGGTGGCAAGGGCACAAAATGTACTTTGGGTGGGGAACTTCAATGTCCATCACCAAGAGTGGCTCGATAGCACCACGACTGACCGAGCTGGCCGAGTCCGAAAAGACATAGCTGCTAGACTGGGTCTGCGGCAGGTGGTGAGGGAACTAACACGAGGGAAAAACATAATTGACCTTGTCCTCACCAATCTGCCTGCTGCAGATGCTTCTGTCCATGACGGTATTGGTAGGAGTGACCACCACACAGTCCTTGTGGAGACGAAGTCCTGCCTTCACATTGAGGATACCCTCCATCGTGTTGTGTGGCACTACCATCGTGCTAAATGGGATAGATTTCAAACAGATCCTGCAATGCAAAACTGGGCATCAATGAGGCTCTGTGGGCCATCAGCAGCAGCAGAATTGTACTCAACCACAATCTGTAACCTCATGACCCGGCATATCCCCCACTCTACCATTGCCGTCAAGCCAGGAGACCAACCCTGGTTCAATGAAGAGTGCAGGAGGGCGTGCCAGGAGCAGCACCAGGCATACCTCAAAATGAGGTGTCAACCTGGTGAAGTTACAACACAGGACTATCTGCGTGCCAAACTGCATAAGCAGCATGCGATAGACAGAGTAAGCGATCCCATAACCAACAGATCAGATCTAAGCTTTGCAGTCCTGCCACATCCAACCGTGAATGGTGGTGGACAATTAAACAACTAACTGGAGGAGGTGGCTCCACAAATATCCCCATCCTCAATGATGGGGGAGCCCAGCACATCAGTGCGAAAGATAAGGCTGAAGCATTTGCAACAATCTTCAGCCAGAAGTGCCGAGTTGATGGTCCATCTCGGCCTCCTCCTGAAGTTCCCAGCATCACAGATGCCAGACTTCAGCCAATTCGATTCACTCCGCGTGATATGAAGAAATGATTGAAGGCACTGGATACTGCAAAAGCTATGGGCCCTGACAATATTCCGGCAATAGTACTGAAGACCTGTGCTCCAGAACTTGCCCCGCCCCTAGCCAAGCTGTTCCAGTACAGCTACAACACTGGCATCTACCCTGCAATGTGGAAAATTGCCCAGGTATGTCCTGTACACAAAAAGCAGGACAAGTCCAACCCGGCCAATTACTGCCCCATCAGCCTCCTCTCAATCATCAGTAAAGTGATGGAAGGTGTCATCAACAGTGCCATCAAGCGGCACTTGCTTAGCAATAACCTGCTCAGAGACGCTCAGTTTGGGTTCCGCCAGGGCCACTCAGCTCCTGACCTCATTACAGCCTTGGTTCAAACATGGACAAAAGAGCTGAACTCACGTGGTGAGGTGAGAGTGACTGCCCTTGACATCAAGGCAGCATTTGACCGAGTATGGCATCAAGGAGCCCTAGCAAAACTGAGGTCAATGGGAATCGGGGAAAACCCTCTGCTGGCTGGAGTCATACCCAGCGCAAAGGTTGTGGTTGTTGGAGGTCAGTCATTTGAGCTCCAGGACATCACTGCAGGAGTTCCTCAGGGTAGTGTCCTAGGCCCAACCGTCTTCAGCTGCTTCATCATTGACCTTCCTTCAATCAGAAGGTCAGAAGTGGGGATGTTCGCTGATGACTGCACAATGTTCAGCACCATTCGTGACTCCTCAGATACTGAAGCAGTCCGTGTAGAAAAGCAGCAAGACCTGGACAATATCCAGGCTTGGGCTGATAAGTGGCAAGTAACATTTGCGCCACACAAGTGCCAGGCAATGACCATCTCCAACAAGACAGAATCTAACCATCTCCCCTTGACATTCAACGGCATTACCATTGCTGAATCCCCAACTATCAACGTTCTAGGAGCTACCATTGACTGGAAACCGAACTTGAGTAGCAATATAAATACCGTGGCTACAAGAGCAGGTCAGAGGCTAGGAATCCTGAGGTGAGTAACTCACCTCCTGACTCCCCAAAGCCTGTCCACCATCTACAAGGCACAAGTTAGGAGTGTGATGGAATACTCTCCACTTGCCTGGATGGGTGCAGCTCCAACAACACTCAAGAAGCTCGACACCATCCAGGACAAAGCAGCCTGCTTGATTGGCACCCCATCTATAAACATTCACTCCCTCGACCACTGGCGCACAGTGGCAGCAGTGTGTACCATCTACAAGATGCACTGCAGCAATGTACCAAGGCTCCTTAGACAGCACCTTCCAAACCCGCGACCTCTACCAACTAGAAGGACAAGGGCAGCAAATACATGGGAACACCACCACCTGCAAGTTCCCCTTCAAGTCACACACCATCCTGACTTGGAACTATATCGCTGTCACTGGGTCAAAATCCTGGAATTCCCTTCCTAACAGCACTCTGGGTATACCTTCCCCAAATGGACTGCAGCGGTTCAAGAAGGCAGCTCACCACCACCTTCTTAAGGGCAATAAATGCTGGCCTAGCCAGCGACGTCCACATCCCATGAATGAATAAAAAAAATGAGGAAAATCTTTTTTTTAACGCAGCGAGTGGTTAGGATCTGGAATGCAGTGCCTGAGAGTGTGGTGGAGGCAGATTCAAGCATGGCATTCAAAAGAGAATTGGATAATTATCAGAGGAGAAAAACGTTGCAGGTCGAGAGGGAAAAGGCCCGTCAGTGGGACTAGCTAGTAGCTCTGAAAGAGAGCTAGCATGGATATGACGGGATGAATGGCTTTCTGTGCTGTAACCATTCTATGATTCTATGAAACCTCACATTCACTCATCAGTATTCCATGAGCAGTTAGAAGCTAACTTTGCTCTTCAGATGTTATGTGAATGATTATAAGAATACAGTTGCACAAAACAGTTAAAACCCTCACCTGGTTCAGTCTCCTTCCTACAATCTCTAAAAGCTCAAGCTTGACCTGAACTAATTACTAGCAGTTGATTTATCTCCACCTCTTTCAGTATTCTTCACTAGAAGCGCTTAATCCTTCGCCTATGCTTCTGAATTGAAAAAAAAATTCTAACCAAAATTAACATAAGAATGTACATCTGAATAAATATAGTGCATAAAAGTAAGGATTGTTCTCTGGGTTACCAGAGGTCAGAAGTATTTTAATAGCTGTGTGACATTTCTGTCACGATCTCTTAAACAAATAATACTGAGACGTTCCTCAAACACAACGAGGTTTTGCCCTGAATTGCATAATAATATGTAGCAAAATGTTGAGCAAACATATTTTTGGAAAAATTGTGCCCTACTAAAATATAAGCGAGAAACGTTTCCCTTGATATTGGGAGGCCAACCAGTGAATTAATGAAATAAAAACAGAAACTGCTGGAAGTACTCAGCAGGTCAGGCAGCATCTGTGGAGAAAGAAGCAGAGTTACCGTTTCAGGTCTGTGACCTTGAAACTTTAACTCTACTTCTCCCTCCACAGATGCTGCCTGACCTGCTGAGTATTTTCAGCACTTTCTGTTTTTATTTCAGATTTTCAGCGTCTGCAGTATTTTGCTTTTATTTCAGAGAATTAATGAGCTTCGTAAAGCCTATGGGAAAGAGATGTCAATAATGTACTGTCAAGACCTTTGGGAACAGTGCGCTTCCTTCTTGAGGAACACAACAGATTTGATTGTAAATCCATTGAAGATATCGGCAATTTTCTTTTACAATAATTAATTTTTTTCATGAAAAGTAGTGGTGGATAGAAATAAGTAAGTTCTGTCAGTAGAGGCAGTTGGTGATGCAACATATTGAAACCCCAGGATATGTATTTGAGTTAGTATTCTTCCACATGGTGAATACTGATCATAACTGTGCAATCGTGCCGAGATGGCAAATGAAAGCCAAGCACCCCTTTACTCAGTGAGTTAAAGGCATGCACTTCCTTATGGCGTGAACTAGCTGCTGAGGTGTTGGAGCCTTATGTTGAGGTTTTAGATTGGTCAGTATTGAGATCAGAGGAATGCTTCATGCAGTCGCGCCGAAATGGTGAATGAAAGACATCCACTGTGGGAAGATCTAAGAATAGACAAGGGGGTGGAGTGGTGAGAGGAATGCCTCAAAATAGGGGTTCTCAGGCTCAGCTGCAACAAAAATGCGAAACTTAACAGGTCTGAGATCTCACGGTGTCAAATAATCCTTTTTAGTTACATAGTGCTCCAGCAATCATTTGAATGTTTGCTCCAAGTGCCTGGGATAAACATAACAAATATCCCAGTGCTGCCCAAGATTTGAAACCTTTCTTCCCATTGTGTATGTTTCACACTTGCGAAAGAACTCTGCTAAATCCTATTGATAGTCGCTCAAGTACACTGAGTCCCAAATCAAATCATGGTGTGAACTAGCTGTTGAAATTTTAGGCTTTACACTGGTGGATATTGGCATCAGAGGGATGGAGGCCGACTGATATAGCTCAAGAAAAAAAATCTTTTCTGATAATTTCAAAAATTGCATCTAATATCTTTCAAGAATATCACAAAATTGAGTTATATTAATTAATTTTAATCTGTCAGATTTGAGATCCTGACATCTAAACTGAATACTCAAATAGAATAATACTTGTCAAGCTTTGCACGCATTTTAAAGTAGTGGCTTGATGCACGTTAATGGCAAGATGTTAGGAATAACAGCATTTATGTATACCTGTAAAATATCTTTTGTCATAGGTTGTTAGTGATATCAAAAGGGGAGTGACACAGGAGAATGACATGCTCAAACTATATATCATTAACATCTAGCTGTTTTGTATAGCATGTTCGTGCTTCAGAAATATGTAGCTTCTTTCTGGGATATTTTTAAATAAAACTCACAGATTAGACCCACGTTTTTACACATAATTATAGTATAGCATTCTATGTCAGGTATGATTATTGCCACGTCCTGACTCTTGAACATCAGAAAATAAGTCAGGATGCAAAATAATGAGCAATAGATTATCTGCCCTACAAACTGGATTAGATATTGCCCTGGAGAGCTCACCGCATATTGAATAATGTGAAATGTATATTGTTCTTTCATTCTTGCTATATTTGGACCTAAAATTGAAAGTAGAGATCAGGATAATGTGATTGTGCATTTTGCATGACAACTCCTTGGTTGTGTGTTGTGACCCACAATTTCTGGAGGCCATGGATGCTGCCCCATGATGAGTGCAGGTTGTAAAATATGTTATGTGGGAAATTAGGAAACTGTCATTATTCAGAGGGATAAAAGCAAAAGACTGCAGATGCTTGAAATCTGAAATAAAAACAGAAAGTGCTAGAAATGCTCAGCAGGTCAGGCAGCATCTGTGGAGACAGAAGCAGAATTAACGTTTCAGGTCTGTGACCTTTCATCAGAACGTTCTGTTTTTAATTCAGTACTCAGAGGGATCTAGTCAAGTTAAGTAGATTGGGTATCTTCTTCTTCTTCTTTGGCCTCCTTGTCTCGAAAGACAATGGGTAAGCACCTGGAGGTGGTCAGTGGTTTGTGAAGCAGCGCCTGGAGTGGCTATAAAGGCCAATTCTAGAGTGACGGACTCTTCCCCAGGTGCTGCAGATAACATTAGTTGTCAAGGCTGTTACACAGTTGGCTCTCCCCTTGCGCTTCTGTCTTTTTTCCTGCCAACTGCTAAGTCTCTTCGACTCGCCACTCTTAAGTCCCGCCTTTATGGCTGTCCGCCAGCTCTGGCAATCACTGGCAACTGACTCCTGTGACTTGTGATCAATGTCACAGGACTTCATGCTGTGTTTTCAAACATCTTTAAAGCGGAGACGTGGATGGCCGGTGGGTTTGATACCAGTGACGAGCTCGCTGTACAATGTGTCCTTGGGGATCCTGCCATCTTCCATGCGGCTCACATGGCCAAGCCTTTTCAAGCGCCACTGACTCAGTAGGGTGTATATGCAGGGGATGTTGGCCGCCTCGAGGACTTCTGCATTGGAGACACGGTCCTGCCACCTGATGCCAAGGATTCTCCAGAGGCAGCGAAGATGGAATGAATTGAGACGTTGCTCTTGTCTGACATACGTTGTCCAGGCCTCGCTGCCACAGAGCAAGGTACTGAGGACACAGGCTTGATACACTTTGACTTTTGTGTTCCGTGCCAGTGCACCATTTTCCCACACTCTCTTGGCCAGTCTGGACATAGCAGCAGACGCCTTTCCCATGCACTTATTGATTTCTGCATCAAGAGACAGGTTACTGTGATAGTTGCGCCTAGGTAGGTGAACTCTTGAACCACTTCCAGAGCGTGGTCGCCAATATTGATGGATGGAGCATTTCTGACTTCCTGTCTCATGATGCTCGTTTTCTTGAGGCTGATGATTAGGTCAAATTTGTTGCAGGCAGCCGCAATCCTGTCGTATAAGGATAGGCAATTAACTTCAATGTGAATAACCATTTGAAGAGGAAACATGAAATTTGTGTATGAAACAACTGATCATCAAACCATATGGTAAATATAAGGCTAATGATATTCTGAGATTTACCTCATAGCAGTTGATACAAGTTGAAACAAATAATTTGCATCCTGTATGTGTAATTTACTGTCCATTCCTGTGACTCCAGCCTTTTGTGCATCCTTCCCTCCATTCAACCCAGTATTGACAACTTTGCCTTTTGACACCCAGAGAACATGCTCTTAAATTCCCTTCCTGTACACCAAGACCTCATCATATGCTTTTACTCTTTTCAAACCTACTCTAAGATCTTTAAAACCCATCTGTTTGACCAAGATTTTGGATACCCCTCCTGATTTCATCTCCTTTGGCTCAACGTTCATTCTTTCCTTACACGTTTGTCAAGTGTCTTGAGACATTTTTCTATTTTAAATGCGCAATGTAAATGCAGTCATTGTGATGATGGCAATGGTGAGTCGTTTTAGGCATCTACCTTTAAAAGGACATTTCTACATTGGGAAGAGTTTGGAGAAGGATAAGTCTGCGTCTTTTGGGAAGAAAAAGAGTGAAAGACTCATCAATCTGTATGTGTTTTCATTGAAGAAAAGGGGACACAAAAGTGACATAGTTTAACTTTGCTGGAGGAGATAATTAGGTCCTCCAGCTGTAAGCAGGTTATTTGTCTTAGGTACATCGCGTGGACCCCTAGCAAAAGCAGTTAATGTCAAGTAAGTTAAGTAAGTTTAAAAAGGATCTGGATAAACATCTGTTTAAGTACAAGATTGAAGTGTATAAAGACAGGGTTAGCTAGAAAGCAAGTGCTCAATGAAGCTTGACAGTGTGTGCAACAAGTGAAATCTAACTGCTCCAACTGAATTATCTGAATTGTTAGTTGGATTTAAAGTGTGGCGTTTTTGCTTAACTTATTTTGGGTGACATGCTCGAGTGTTGCTGATAGCAGTAAAACTATAACCCAGCACTAATTCATAGCATTCAGGAAATGAGGGGAAAAAATTGGAAACAAATAAGTTTAATTGGTGATGTCTTGATAGTCATGTGAATCAACTAGAACATTCCATCTGAAGCATTAAATTTGCAGTGATCATTACGACTTGTTAAAAATGGATTAAGCGCAAACACTGGCATTTGCCAAGTGTGGATGAACTTTGTCACCTCCCATAAGCCTGGATTGGATCCCCAGTCTGTGTGCTGGCTGATTTCATCTGGGGCAATTCTAGGGGTGTTATATTCGGTCTCCAGTCCTGGAGTGGCGAAGTGGGGGTGGAGGAATGGGTGAGGGTTTTTGCTTTGGATCTCTATTCAGTGACTTTTGCTGGAAGCAGGTGTGTATGCACATCTGATAAGAACAGAATCAGACTCAGTTACGATGTATTACTTCCCACGGTGGAGCAGCCTGACTGTCTAGGTTCACACATGACAAGTGGTCACCTTGGCAATGTAATCTAGGGTGACCAGTGGTCATGGAACTGTAGCCCAACAAAGAGAAGGGAGTACACTGCTAGAATAAGGAGGAAGCGGAAAATGTGAGACTGGTAAAGTACTGCGGGACTGTATATCTCTTAAAAATTTTGCTTTCTTGCCACAGTTTACATTTGTTGAAAACATCATGCAGTAATTGTAGTTCTTTGTAAATTAACCAGATGTAAATGTTCTCTTGAATTGCTGTTCTTATGTTCTGCATTGTTCGAGGTATTGTATTGGAATTAGTAAAAAGAATCACATATCAGATGAATGTCTGTATTGCAAAGCGTGTTCAGAAAATCAAAATGGAAATTCAAAGTCAGGTAGTGAATCATTCCCTGCTTAAGACTGTTGTTCTTTACCAGACCGGTTAGTTGCTGAACTTCTTTAAGTTGACCAGGAGCTCCTGTTGGATGAGCCTCTCCCTATGTTTTAAACCTGATATGTGTGTTTTGTGTAGTTTAGCTGGCAGGCTGCAAGAACATGTGTGCACATGTCTCCAGCAACTAAAAAGTACAGAGGGTGGAGCTGTATTGCTGCAACTATTCAAACCTACATGAGAACAGCACAGTAAAAAAAATTGTCAGCCTACTCAAAAAGTTCTGTCTCTGGCCATAACTAGAGCAAGGATAATCATTAGTGATATGGCAAGGAAATGAGAGAGGAGATAGTAATCAAGGTGACAGATAACACGCAGGATACAATAAGAGTACTCATTAGGGAGACAGAGCAAGCATATTCACCAATGAGATAAAATGATGAACTTTCCATAAAGATAGAGCAGTAAACTTGGCAATGAGCTGGGAAAAGAAAAAGAAACTTCCATTTATATAGCGCCTTTCACGATCTCAGGACATCTCAAAGTGCTTTACAGCTAACGAAGTACTTTTGAAATGTAGTTGCTGTTGCAATGTAGGAAACAGCACAGCCAATTTGCACACAAGGTCCTGCAATGAGGTAATGACTGAATCTATTTTACTGATGTGGGTTGAGGGATAAATATCAGCCAGGACCCAGCAGAGAGCTCAGCTGCTCTTTTTCAGATAGTATCATAGGATCTTTTATTTCCACTTGACAGGCAAAACAGCGCCTCGGTTTAAAGTCTAATCCACAAGATGGCATCTCTGACAGTGCAGCATTCCCTCACGACTGCACTGAAGTGTTAGCTTAGATTATGTGTTTAAGCCTTTGGATTTGGTCTTGAACCCACAACCTTCTGACTCAGATGAGAGTGCTACCACTGCACCAAGGCTGACAAATGGGGAAATAAAGATGTAGCGCCTTTCTCACTAAGAGATGGATTGCTGATACTTATCAACGTTGCCTCCGCGGAGAGTATACACAATGAATACCAGTGAAATATGTGGGGTAATCACACGGCAACAAATGGGATTAACCATTTAGGAATGAGAAAAATAAGAAATTGTACTCATTCTTAAGTGGGCTTGAATGGAGTCGTACTGTGCTGACTGATTTGACAGCTTTTGCACTGTTTTCACACAAAATTAGTGATGCTGGATTCCCCAAATAGCTAATGTGGAACTAGCTCTAGAGATTGAAAGGTTTCAGGTTCAAGTCCTGTTTTGTGCGAAGATAGATTATCTTGATAGAGGTAACAGTAGTAAGTTCTGCAATTGCCTCACAGGCCGGAATTTAACACCATCCAACCCTCCCCACTCCCCGCCAACATCGGGAGCAGGCTGGGAAGTGGGGTGGGGGGGGTGGAAATTGTGTGGGTAGAGGGGCGTGCCATGCCCGACGCCTACCTGCCCCCCCCCCCCACTGCTATTTTACCAGCGGTGGGGAAGGAGGCAAATGGACTGCCCACCACAGGCCAATTGAGGCCTTTAAGTTGCTGATTACCTGCCACTTGAGGACCTCCTCCTGCCGCTGCTGGTATTTTACAAGTGGCGGATGGGCATTTCAGCACCTGAGGAGGCTGCCCAGTAATACCTGGCAGCCTCCTTGAAGGTTGGGGAAGGGTGGGGTGGACCCTCCTGATCGCCTCCCTGTGCCTCACCGAGGGATCCCCCAGCAGCACGGGCCGCCCCTGCAAAAACTACCCCTCCCCATCTAAAACTCCAACCCATCCCCACCTCACTGGGACCTAGCTGATTATCCCTGGTGAGGCCTGACCTCACTTACCTGTTTTGAGGTCGACATCCATTGTCCTCTTCTTGCTGGGTGCAGTCCCAGCAGCGGCCACCACACCCAGTGGCTCAGCTGTGACTGGAGAGCTGCTGGCCAATCAGAGGACTCTTGGAAGCGGGACTTACTGCCTCAGAGGGGCAGAAGTGCCGGCCAAGGGCAATTAAGGGCCTGGGCCATGCAAAATAGCAGCGTGCCTTCCAGGCCAGGCGGAGGCGGGCTCTCCCCCAACTTTTCGGCTGGTGGGCGGGGCCACCACCTCAATTTCGACCACAGTTATTGTGCTAGGAATAGTGATGGGTTGAAGGGGGCATTGACCATGGTCCCCCTACCTGATTATCATCCAATGATTTCGGCTGGAAAATGGACATCCATGGAAATAGAGCAAGGCCCATATCAAACTAGGCTGTGGTGCCTTCACAGTGAAGCTGCCTAATACTCACCACAAGGACTACTTTAAGAACTGTAGCTTGAGGGAGATACCAGAGTGCAGTTTGCGCCAGTGGAAACCCTAGCTTGAGTTGACACCTTTATCACATCTGGGGAGGAAACTTTAGAAGGGCAGAGATTAATTCTGCTTGTTTGAAGCTCAGCGAAAGGGGAGAAAGAAAAATTCCAAACCTTTTGCTTACCCTGGCTGTTAACTAATTTACAGGAGATCTAATTAGTAGGTTAAAAGTACTGTACAATGTTTGTTTCCACAAATCGTACTGAGCAATGTGATCTGAACCATGCTCTTGTAAACATGAGCAGTTCTGCACAGGACATCAGTGGTGCAAAATAATTAGGTTTTAGTAGTTGTGGTTAAGATAGTGAGTCACCCAACTCAGGGGAGTGCCCACAACACCTAACTGTTTGATATCAATGCTCATGATTAACTATTCTTTTCTGCAGCAGCCATATAGGAATCGTTTAGTAGAACTCATAATTTCATCTTATCTCACTAATTCATATCTTATTGAGACTGGCCTGCCCAATTAAGAAGGTTAGGTTCACTATGAATACTTCTCTGAATCCCAGGCAGGGTGGGACTTGTTACTCCTTCTGCTTGGATTGGCAGAACAAAAAAGAAATTGCTGCGGCTTCTTGCTCTTGGTTGCCATTGACACTGACTACAAAGTAGATAACGGGTGAAGACAAGATGAGTCTTGTTGATGGGGTGGCCATTCCTCCGGTTTTATGCCAGACAGTCTGATTTTCAGGTGGTCTGTTCCTGTCCGCTACCCGATTTAAACTGGACTCCTTATTGTCCGGTAAAACTGATAAAGAAAGGAATAATAGAATATGAATGTAAGCTAGCAAAAAATATAATAACGGACTGTAAAAGCTTCTATAGGTACAGAAAAAGGAAACATTTGGCCAAGCCAAATGTGGGTCCATTACAGGAAGAGTCAGGAGAATTTATAACAGGGAATAGAGAAATGGCAGGAAGATACAAGCAATCTCCCAGAATTAGAGATCCAAGGGATCAGGGGGAATGAGGAATTGAAAGAAATTAGTATTGGAGAAATTAATGGGGCTAAAGGTTGATAAGTCCCCAGGACCTGATATTCTGATATAGGGCGGCAAAGTGGCGCAGTGCTTAGCACCGCAGCCTCACAGCTCCAGCGACCCGGGTTCAATTCTGGGTACTGCCTGTGTGGAGTTTGCAAGTTCTCCCTGTGTCTGCGTGGGTTTTCTCCGGATGCTCCGGTTTCCTCCCACAAGCCAAAAGACTTGCAGGTTGGTAGGTAAATTGGCCATTATAAATTGCCACTAGTATAGGTAGGTGGTAGGGAAATATAGGGACAGGTGGGGATGTGGTAGGAATATGGGATTAGTGTAGGATTAGTATAAATGGGTGGTTGATGGTCGGCACAGACTCGGTGGGCCGAAGGGCCTGTTTCAGTGCTGTATCTCTAAACTAAACATTCTACATCCCAGAGTTTTGAAATAGTGGATGAATTGGTGATCACCTTCCAAAATTCTATAGATTCTGGAGAGGTTCCTGCAGATTGGAAGGTCGCAAATGTCATCCTACTATTTAAGAAGCGAGGGAGAGAGAAAATAGGGAATTACAGACCTGTTAGCCTTATATCAGTCATTGGGAAAATGCGAGAATCTATTCTAAAGAATGTGATAAATGGGCACTTGGATAATAATGATCTGATTGGGCATAGTCAACATGGATTTATGAATGGGAAATCACGTTTGACGAACCTGTTGGAGTTTTTTGAGGATGTTACTAACAGAATTGATAAAGGGGAGTCGGTGGACGTGGTATATTTGGATTTTCAAAAGGCCTTTGATAAAGTCCCCCACAGGAGGTTGGTTAGCAAAATTAAAGCACATGGGATAGGTGGTAATATACTGGCATGGATTAAGGATTGATTAACAGGCAGAAAACAGAGAGTAGGATTAAACAGGTCATTCTTGCGTTGGCAGGCTGTGACTAGTGGGGTACGGCAGGGATCAGTGCTTGGGCCCAACTGTTCACAATATACATCAATGATTTGGATGTGGGGACCAACTGTAGTATTTCTAACTTCGCGGATGACACAAAACTAAGTGGGAATGTGTGTTGTGAGGCAGATGCAAAGCAGCTTCAAAGGGATTTGGACAGACTTACTGAGTGGTCAAGAATGTGGCAGATAGAGTATAATGTGGAAAAATGAAAGATTATCCATTTTGGTAGGAGGAATAGATGTGCAGAGTATTTCTTAAATGGTAAGAGATTAGAAAGTGTAGATGTACAAAGGGACCTGGGTGTTCTTGTCAATAAGTCACTGAAAGCTAACATGAAGGTGCAACAAGCAGTTAAGAAGGCTAATGGTATGTTAGCCTTTACCGCAAGGGGTTTTGAGTACAGGAGTAGTGAAGTCTTGCTTCAATTATATAGAACCTTGGTTAGATTGCACCCGGAGTACTGTGTGCAGTATTGGTCCCCTTACCTTAGGATGGATATTATTGATGGAGTGCAATGAAGGTTCACCAGACTTGTTTCCGGGATGGCGGGACTGTCTTATGAAGAAAGATTGGGGAAACTGGGCCTGTATTCTCTAGAGTTTCAAAGAATGTGAGGTGATCTAATTGAAACCTGCTAAATACTTAAAGGGATAGACAGAGTAGATGCAGCTAAGATATTTCCCCTGGTTAGGCAGTCTAGAACCAGGGAACATAATTTCAAAATAAGGGGGAAGCCACTTAGTACAGAGATGAGGAGAAATTTCTTTACTCAGAGGGTTGTGAATCTTTGGAATTCTCTACCCCAGAGGGGTGTGGAAGCTCAGTCATTGAGTATGTTTAAAGCAGAGACTGACAGATTTCTAAATACAAATGACATAAGGGGGTATGAGGATAGTGTGGGAAAAAGGCATTGAAGTGGCGGATTAGCCATGATCGTATTGAGTGGCGGAGCAGGCTCGATGGGCTGAATGGTTTACTCCTGCTCCTATGTTCCGATGTTCCTATTTTTATTTTGAAGTGCCCAGCCTCTAGGGCGGCATTTAAATTCGAAACGATTGGTCCTGGTTGTGCCTGTGAAAGCCCAGCCCAGGACCATCGCAGCGACTCTGCAAAGATCCTATTGGGCATGTACGTGTGTGCGTCCTTATGATGCCCTAACGCTACGTTGCTATGTCCCTTGCGCAATAATTAATGTAGACATAGAGCCATACTGAGCACACTGCTCTCGAGTAGCTGCGATGAGGAAAGACATAACAGCAGCCTGGTGAAAACTCTCCATGTCTGTCTGTGCCTTGCTCCTATTCTCAACCTGGATATTGCTGCCCATAAAATGGACACTGTTACTCGGCAGTCTCAACAAATATACGCACACTTCCTGATTAGAAGCATCATTCAATTCTTTTTAACCTGCTTTAGCTGCTCCAAGATTCATTATGAGCTGGAAATGTACAAGCTTCCTAAGTTTAGCTCACTCTAGGATATTGGATTCATTAGGTAAGGTATTCTCACTCATTTGAGCAAAAAAGCTTGAATCAATAGTTATTTTAAATTTATTTTCATAAAAAAATGCACAAATGCATGAGTGTGGGGGTTAGCAAGGGTATCTGGTAGTCTTGAGGTCTGCCAGTGGCCACCCTACTTGTTTGTGATCCCTCCTTTGAGAAAATATTCAATAGACACTCACTGTAAGAAACATAGTGGGGGGGGAAATTCAATTGCATCGGCCTGCTGGCAAAACTGGGCGCAGGGAAAGGTCCATATTGGACCTCGGCCTTCATTTCATTTAGATTTGTGAGGTACAGACACCTCCTGTGCATCACCAGGCAGCTTATTGGCAAAGCGGACATCAGTTTTGGGATGCTACGACACTGGTTACAGCCCTGGGAGATAGGGGAGGTGATCAGGAGGAGGGGGGGGGAATGAATCAAAGGCGGCAATGTTATCTGGGACTGCTTTGGAGCCTGGAGGAGCGGGAGTTCACCTCCTCATCCCATATTCAAAGAACGTGGGCCACTGCCAGCCACCTCTCCGTCCTCCACCACAGATTGCAACTGCTATTCCTCTTCTCACTAAGCCACAGTTAACTCCAGCCCTAATAGCCCTCACCACCCCTTTCTGACCTGACTGTTCTTTTAAACATTTACTTGAGACTTGCTGCTTCCTATCCATGCTGCCACGATCCATTTAGAGTGTCAGTACTCTCGGAAGAGCCCAGGTAGTTAATGTCTGCTGGCTATTCAAATGTGGGAGAAATTCAGACAGGCCCATTTCTATCTTCATCACACACACACACACACACACGAGGGGCTGGAACCCTTGTAGAACCCCTTGGGCTGTATGCAGCAAAAATGTTTTTGCGATGTAATGCAAATGTACATTGCATTAAAACAATTGCAAAAATTGCAAAAAACAAGAGTTGTGAGGCACCGCATGTTCTGTATCGAAGAAATCTGATCTCTATTGTACTTTCTGAAATGTCAAATTTGAACTGTTTTGTTCTGTATTTTTTTTACACATTTTTATGAATGAAGTATATTTTTGGAAAAGATCTTCATCACACACACATATGCACACATGTACATGTAGAAATCACTGGAAAGGAATCAACAGATGGACGAAAAGGCGAAAGGTAGTTCCTCCTACCCGAGCCACCCCTAACTTAGATAACTTAGATTATTATAATACTGTACTGATAAGGGACCAAATCCAATCCTCGTTTGCATGGTTCAAGGACATACTTGGATAATTAGCCATGATTATTGAAGGAAAGAGAAGTTTGGAAAACAAAAATTTTATCAGAAATGTCAACCTTCACAAAAATGCTATAACTTGAATTCCGAAGTGTTATCATCTTCACATGCATTTACTGAAATAGCTACAATGATTTCCAAGCAGTGTCTAAAAAATGATCAGAAAGAACAAGGTCTGAAACTTCCATGGCAGCACTCCCATTTACTGTTGTTTCCTAATAAAATTGAAAGGTTTCTTTGGATAATATTTCAAGCTCCCCAACATTTTTGTTGTAGGATCTTATGGAGAAATTCAGGAGCAGATATTAAAACCCAGCCCTATTAGGCCCAGTGGAGCTCTCATCTGCAAAGAGGTGACATGAGTTCCACTCAGTCCCAGAAAAGGCCTAAATATTCTGCAGACAGAGAGAGCTGATCCCAGAGGGGGATTGACCCTATTTTGAATAATGGCTTTTAGCAATTTTAAAATTTCAGATCTTTGGCTCTTTACCAGCCTTTGATCCACCATCGGTGCAGTACAGCGGCATTCCTATCTTCCTCATGGCCATTTGGATGACTTGCTGATGCACCCTTACAGGCATTGGCTGGGATGGAGCCTGCATTGAGATCCAACAGTGGATGGGAGTACCACTTTGCACAATTTTGCGAGCAAAATGGGACTTTTGTAATTTTGACTCCTGTATTTTTAAATCATGCTTTTCTCTAATTCAATCTAGTTTTCTCCTCCCTCCAGCCGAAGGCATTGATTCAAATTGAGATACAGTTTTGACTGAGTCAGCTTCCCAGTACCTTATCCAACTAGATATTCAAACAATATAAAGCTCACCCTCGTCAATTAGTCATATCAATTTCATCCCAGTAATTAGCATTCATAAAAAGAGTTGTGAACAGAGCTATCAAAAGGTACTGATTCTTCATTAACTTGCTCAACAATGCTCAGCTCAAGTTTTGCTAGTCCCACTTGGCTCTAAATTTCAAAACAAGAGCAAATTGACTGCTGTGTTTCCTACATTACAACAATGACTTTAAAAATATGTCACTGGCTCTAAAGTGCTTTGGGATGTCTGGTGGTCTTGAAAGGTGCTATATAAATACAAGTATTTTTTCTAAGCCCTTTTTTTTTCTTTTTTACCACTAAGATACATGTGCTCCCTTTGTCTTCCCTGCTGAGACTGTGCAATTGCAGAATCACCTTGGCAGGACAGCTAATGGATTCAAAGATGAGACCTCAAAACAGGGTTTTCATTTGGCTAAGTAATAGGAAACATACAGTAGTTAAAAGATGTCAAAGTTCCAACAGGGTAAAGTTCAACTTCAACAGGGGATGCAAAACGAGCAGTAGTGGGTTGACTGCCTGTTGTGCCACCCCGTCAAAATTTCCTTTCGAAATCAATGGAAAAGAAATGCTGGCAAGGTGTATAACGTGCGGCCTGTACACTATTGCCCCTTTTGTGTAACCGTGCCATTATTGAACTTTACCCTCGATAAGTCATAATCCTAGGATTGTTCAACTTTCATAACTTATTGTAAGCAAAATGTCTAAATTTGTGAGTAATGCAAAAAGGATTTAAAAGTGTGTTAGCTTTTATTAGTAGGGGGATCGAGTTTCGGAGCCACGAGGTCATGCTGCAGCTGTACAAAACTCTGGTGAGACCGCACCTGGAGTATTGCGTGCAGTTCTGGTCACCGCATTATAGGAAGGATGTGGAAGCTTTGGAAAGGGTGCAGAGGAGATTTACTAGGATGTTGCCTGGTATGGAAGGAAGGTCTTACGAGGAAAGGCTGAGGGACTTGAGGTTGTTTTCGTTGGAGAGAAGGAGGAGGAGAGGTGACTTAATAGAGACATATAAGATAATCAGAGGGTTAGATAGGGTGGATAGTGAGAGTCTTTTTCCTCGGATGGTGATGGCAAACACGAGGGGACATAGCTTTAAGTTGAGAGGTGATAGATATAGGACAGATGTCAGAGGTAGTTTCTTTACTCAGAGAGTAGTAGGGGCGTGGAACGCCCTGCCTGCAACAGTAGTAGACTCGCCAACTTTAAGGGCATTTAAGTGGTCATTGGATAGACATATGGATGAAAATGGAATAGTGTAGGTCAGATGGTTTCACAGGTCGGCGCAACATCGAGGGCCGAAGGGCCTGTACTGCGCTGTAATGTTCTAATTCTAACACACTGCACACTTAACACATTCATGAAAATCCTCTGTCCACTATTTTAACAAAAACCTGCTTAAAAGAACATGTTGTTACTAGTATCACCTAGCACAATTCCAGCCCTCAAGTTATGTGGGAAAGCTGGATTTCCACAGGCAATAGGTATTTTTGACAGTGGCCTAAAGGTGTTTATAAACTGGCAGATCAAAGGAAAATGTCACAGTAATCAGAAGTATAAATTAGGGATCTGTGCTAAAAGCAGCAACACAGATAATAGTGGGCTTTAAGCGAATGAGCTATGCTCAGAGACTGAAGGAGGCAAATCTACTCTCATTGAAAAGAGAAAACTAAAGTGAGTGATATTAATTATTTTTTAAGAGAAAAAGAGGGTGTGAAGCTTAGAAGACCTCAAATTAGTTGCAAATTAGTGAGTAACTGCTTCATTCTTAAGAAGAAAGACTTGCATTTATATAGTGATGTTCATGATCACCCAAACGACTTAGGCAATAAAGTACTTTTTTTGAAGTGCAGTCACTGTTGAAATATAGGAAACACAGCAGCCAATTAGCATACAGTCAGCTCCTACGAACAGTAATGTGACAATGACCAGATAACCTATTTTTAGTGATGCTGAATATTGGCTAGGCCACCAGGGCTAAGTCCCCTGCTTTTCTTCAAAGTAGTGCCATGGGATCTATTGCATTCAGCTGCAAGAGCAGACAGAGGCCGGACTTTTACGCCACCCCAGTGAGCCGAGTGGGGGTGGAATAAAATTGAGTGAGGGGCTCCGGGAGGCCTTCCTGACTCGCTTCTGCCTCCACCCCACTTTACGAAGGGCGGGGGAAAAACGAGCCACCCACCCCAGGCCAATCAACGCCATTAAGTGGCCACTTAAGGGCCTTCGCCCACCTCCACAGGGATTTTACCTGTGGCAAGCGGGCGTCCTGGAGCCGGGAAAAGCTGCCTGGTGAGAGTTGTCAGCCTATCCGCTTCCCCAACCACCCCCAGGACCTATGACGCCCCCCACTTCCCCCTAAACGGCCACCCTTGCCTTGCCGGGGCCCGACCGATTACCCCGGCGAGGCAACCCAAACTTACCTGCAGTCCTGGCTCCATGTCCTCGGCTGGGCTGCAGTTCCAGCAGTGGCCACCGCTCCTGGTGGCTCCCTCAAGTGGGTGGAAGTTCTGCTTTGCAACAATTAAAGCCCGGGGACCCGTAAAATGTGGGATGGATCCTCAGGCTAGGCAGAAGCAGGTTCGCCACCAACTTTTACGACGGCGGTCAGCTCCCGTCCGCCCGACGTAAAATCCAGCCCAGGTTCTCATTTTAGCATCTTAGAAAGTGTAGCACTGGAGTGTCAGGATAGATTGTTTGCTCAAGTCCTGGAATGGGACTTGAACTCAAAACCTTATAACTCACAGGCAAGTATGCTACCAACTGAACCACAGCTAATACACAAAGCTCACTTTACTGCCTTTAGATGTCCTGGTCAATATGAATCCCTCAACCAACATCAGTAAAGCAGATTACCTAGTCATTATCTTTTTGCTGTTTGTGGGGCCTTGCCATGTGTGTTTCCGATATTACAGCAGTGGCTGTATTTCAAAACTATTTCATGCTCGGGGACATCCTGTGGTCGTGAAAGTTGCTTTACAGACAAGCCTTTCTTTTTCTCTAATGCATTGCAGTATCTGATGCATTGAAACAAAGCAATTGGTAGTTTCCTGATTTAACAGGGAACAGCAGGGTATGAACTCGGTACAGAAGCGGAAAAGTGAAGGGCTGGTCCGAGCAAGTGCTGTTCGGGGCATTGGATGGCAAGGGGTGTGAGTAGCTTTTCCTCTTTCTTTATTTGGACATGATTCATGTGATAGCCAAGTACATAAACTTCTCACCAAGAGCAATAACATTGCTTTCAGGGAAATGTCATAGGAATTTCTACCCCATTCTGTTTGATCATGGTTACTAATATTGTGAGCTTCTATAGAGTATGTAATACACTGCTATTCTTTTGCCATTTAGCAGAAAGACAAAGGAGGGGAAACTAAACATTCGCTGGGGTATAAAATGGGTGGTAGAGGATCGGCTGCCCATTATACACTTTGCTCAATCTTCCGCTCAATTGACTTTTTTTTAAGTTATCTTCCCTTTATCCTTCCTCTCCTAAAGATTGATGTATGATTCCAAATGTGCACATAAGGTTCCAGTTCCTCAACCTGAATCTTGGACAGTCAATTTTGCATATTCCACCATAGCAGCTGATTTGAATTGACAGCAGAGCCAAGGCTCACCATGTTCTCACCTGACATCCACATGCATGCACTTTCACGCAGGGCAATACTGGGTAGCAATCAACAACAGCAACAACTTTCATTTGTGTGGCAGCTTTAATGTAATAAAACATCCCAAAATCAGTCAAAGGACAACAATCAGGAGCAGGAATTCCCACCTGATTTTATCCCTCTCTAGCCAAGTGCTGCTACACCCAAATCATCTCACTTGGCACAGGTCAGGAATTTAACCTAGGATCTACATGGCTTAATAGTTCCTTTTTCTACGTATATATGTGACATTGTACTCGTAGTGACTACTCTGCTACATCTTATCATCTGAAATAAAATCATGTAGAAAATTGTAACTTTTTGCCTACATGTCTGCTTATATATTTTACAGTAATTTTCCCCCTTTTGATAAAAAGTTAAGTAACAACTGTTTTCAAATTCCACCATAGCCTCACCCCTCCCTGACCCTGTAACCGCCTCCAGCCCTACAACCCACTGAGATCTCTGTGCTCCCTCAATTCTGGCTTCTTGTGCATTGCCAAGCTCTGAAATTCCCTCCCTAAGCTTTTCCACCTCTCTCTCTCTCTCTCTATCTCTCTGTCTCTGTCTTCTCTTTAAAACCTACCTCTCTGACTAAGCATTAAGTCACCTGTCCTGATATCTCCTTATGTGATTCAGTGTCAAATTTTGTTTGGTAATCGCTCCTGTAAAGTGCCTTGGGGCATTTTCCAATGTTAAAATGCAATTTGGTGTTGTTGTTAAAAAGTATCAATCACACTTATATCAATATGGATAACAGATAATGTGGAATTAGGACTCCCTTCTATATTGGAGCATTTGTATTCCGATTTCAGGAGAACTATTCTGTAGTAGCCTACCAGCTCCACACTCTCCCACTGACGATCCCAACCTAGCACTGTTCTCCATCAAACATCAGACATGCATTTGACAGCAAATCACGAGATCTATGGAGCTGAGTCGCTGTAGTCATCAAAATAAGATGTTTTTTTATGTTTCTTTTTGCAGCCAATGCCAAAGCTTTGTGTGTATCATTAGCAACAATTTTATAATGCAAAAATGTCTCTATTCAAATATTTATACAACAACAAAAGTGACCATGAAGCTGTCGGATTTTTGTTAAAAACCCCAACAGTCCACTAACATATTTTGGGGAAGGAAACCTGCCGTCCTTATCCAGTCAAGCCTATTCAAGAAATAAAAACAAGAAATTCTAGGAATACTCAGCAGGTCTGGCAGCATCTGTGGAGAGAAAAGCAGAGTTAACGTTTCAGGTCAGTGACCCTTCATCAGAACTGGCAGATATTAGAAATGTAAAAGGTTTTAAGCAAGTAAAGTGGGGGTGGGTTGGGGGGGGCAAGAGATAACAAAAGAGAAGGTGTTGATAGGACAAGGTCACAGAGAATAACTGACCAGAGGTCATAGAACAACGGCAAACGGTATGTTCATGGTGTGCTGAAAGACAAAGCGTTAGTACAGAGAGGGTGTGAATTGACTGTAAAGCACAAAGCACTCCAAGCACAAACATTAAAATTTGTTTTAAAAAAATCAGCAACAGTGGGTAGACACAGTGGAAACAAGCTAAACAAACTAAAAAAGTTAAAATAAAATAACCAAATAAAAAAAATGAAAAAAATAACTAAACATAAAAAGGGGGGCCCGTCGTACTCTGAAATTATTGAACTCAATATTCAGTCCATCAGGTTGTAGCGTGTAGTATTTCCAGCATTTCTTGTTTTTATTTCAGATTTCCAGCATCTGCAGTATTTTGCCTTTATTTAAGCCTATTCAAGACTCCAGTCCTACACTAACCTGGTTGGGTCTTAACTGCCCTCTGAAATGGCCTTGCAAGCCATTCAGTTGTGTCAGACCATTATATCAAGAAGGTCATCCACCACCTTTTCAGGGCAACAAGAGCTGGATAATAAATGCTGGCCTTGCCAGTGACACCCACATCGAATGAATTAAATAATTTTTTTAAATCAGCATAAGGCGAGTTTATACCTGCTCACTAATCCCTCAATTCCTTCTCAAATTATGTGCAACATTGATACCAATTCAAAGTTCTCGTTGCCTCTTTTGGATTTTCTTCCCCCATTTTCTGCTTTGTTTTGCAAATTTAATGACTGAAAATGGAGTTCAAATTGTGCCAATGACAAGCCCTTCAATAATTAGTCTATTTTAAGTCAATGTTTATCACCAGACATCAGGTACAGAAGCACCCATTAATATGAAGGCTGTGCATGAAAGTTAGAAGAGTCATCAGGAAGCATAGTCAATAGTTCACGTCAACCTCATATACATCAGGTCATTTGTTTCAGCCACCACCTTGAAGAGACTTTTCCCCTCTGCTATTCATACCAAAGGTCAATGCTGTTCCAATGGAAGTGCAATGAGTATACCTCAAATCAAAAAAATTAAAGTTCAATGTAGCAGCGATACAATGTGCAAATTTGATAACATAAAGAAAAAATGAAAGATTTGAATTTATATAGTGCCTGTCACAACCACAGAAACGCCAATAAAATACTTTCGAAATGTAGTCCGTGTAATGTAGGAAATGAGGCAGCCAATATGGAGGTAGTAAGCTCCCACAAGCAGCAATTAAATAAATGACCAGATACGCTGCTTTAGATAATAAAAACAAGAAATGCTGGAACCACTCAGCAGGTCTGGCAGCATCTGTGGAAAGAGAAGCAGAGTTAACGTTTCTCTTTCCACAGATGCTGCCAGACCTGTTGAGTGGTTCCAGCATTTCTTGTTTTTATTTCAGATTTCCAGCATCTGCAGTATTTTGCTTTTATAACCCTGCTTTAGATGTTGGTTGAGGGATAAATGTTAGCTGGGGCACTGGAAGAACTGCTCAACCTTCCCTCGAAAAGTGCGTGGGATATTTTACGTCCATCTAAGATGGCAGACAGGACCTCAGTTTAACGTCTCATCGGAATGACGGCACCTCCGACAGTGCAGTACTCCTTCAGTACTACACTGATGTCCAGCGTTATGCGCTCAAATCCCTGGAGTGGAATTTGAACCCACAACCTTCTCACTCAGTGGCAAGAGTGCTACTACTGAACCACCGTGATATTGCTGATTTAATATGGTAATATGGTGGTTGAAATATCAAAGGCTAATTTTCCAAGTGGACAAAGGTAGTGGGAAATCTTAACTATCAGCGCATATCCGAAAATCAAGTGTGTTGCTCCCCACAACTGGAAAATTAGAACCCGATCTCAACATGAGGTTGATAGGCACTGTCCATTAACAGTCCTGACTGTAATAAAAACAAAAAGTGCTGGAAATACTCAGCAATTCTGGCAGCATCTACGGAGAGATGAGCAGAGTTAACGTTTCAGGTCAGTGACCTTTCATCAGACCTCTCAACAGTCTTGACTGTCCTGTTTTAAGTTTTCTCCAACCTTTGGCTCAATATGTGTCTCTGTGCCTAATGTGATATGATCCCCAACAACTTCAAATGAATGTATCACAATTTGCACAGTATGGGCTGGATTTTGTTGTCTCATTACTGGGCGTGGCAGCCAGTGCAGAAAATGGCAGCCACCCCACATTGGACCCATGCTGTTGTGCCGCTGCGATTCTAGGGCGGGTGGCCACTTAGCATATTCACAGCGGCTGCCCCCCCGCAATCTCATGATGGGGGCAGCATTGGCGACACATTCACGGCATCACCTGATGCGGAAGCAGGTGTTGGTGCCTTTTCAAAAAGGCTGCCAGCCCTGCGAACAGTTCAGCAAAATGCAGAGTTGACCCCTTCCACTCCCTTCTCTACACAAACACTCCAGAGTAGACTCCTTCCCCCCTTCCCTATTCAAATACTACACAGTTGACCGCTTCCCCCTCTTCCCTATACAAATACTGCAGAGTTGACCCCTTCCCCATCGCGGTGGCGCCAACTTTCCCTGGATGTGAGTGCCGCACGTCGCGCTGAAGATCGGGAACTGAAGGTAAGATTGCTGTAGGTTACATTTAAATGAATGCAAACACCTAATTAGCCTATGGAAAGCAGGGTCCTATCGCAGAGTGGTGGAGGGGCCACCACGGAGCTTCCCCGCTGCCAGGAAGATTGGGCCAGCAATCCCGGCATCGGGTTCCATGGCGGGCCCCTGCTGCTCCGATTCTCCGCCATTCCCCCCCCCCCTCCCCCCACCCCCCACCCCCTGCCGTGGAACCTGACGTGGACTCGAATCAAAATCCAGTCCTATATGTCTACAAGTGTATCCAGACCACATTTCTGTAATCTGTAGTCTATATCCAAGAAATTCCATGATAGTTTATTAAATAACGACAATAGGTAACTAAGCTACACAGCTCAAAAGGTCACAAGTTTGATTCCCAGTATGCTTATCTCAGCTGGAGTGCAGCAATTGTGATGCTACAATTAGCCGTAGTGTCGCTGGACTAGGGAACTGGGAAGGGGACAATCAGCCTAGGTTCCTGCTCCTGTTCACTACCTAGTGAACATTGCTGAAAAGCCTACATATGGACATCAGCTGAGGACAGGATTGGTTTTGACTGATTTTCCACTTTCCAATCATATAACCTGTTGACATCAATATCTGGGTCCATATCTTTTTTAAATTTGTTGATAAGGTATGGGCAATGCTGGCAAGGCTACATTTGGTTCACATCCCTGGTTGCCCTGAGAAGGTGGTGGCGGGACTTTCCCTTGAACTGCTGAAGTCTTTGTTATGTTCCTATGATAGCATTAGGTAGCTATTAGGAATGATGATATATGTTCACATCAAGATGGTGCATGACATGGAGGCAATTACATTTCATGATTGGTATGTTGGCCTTCATTACAAGAGGACTTGAGTACAGGAGCAAGGATGTCTTACTGCAGTTATACAGGGCCTTGGTGAGACCACGTCTGGAGTATTGTGTGCAGTTTTGGCTTCTTTATCTGAGGAAGGATGTTCTTGCCATGGAGGGAGTGCAAAGAAGATTTACTAGGCTGATTCCTGGGATGGCAGTATTGACATATGAGGGGAGATTGAGTCGACTAGGCCTGTATTCACTAGAGTTTAGAAGAATGAGAGGGGATCTCAAAAAAACCTATAACATTCTAACAGGACTAGACAGGCTAGATGCAGGGAGGATGTTTCCAATGGCTAGGGAGTCCAGAACCAGGGGTCACAGTCTCAGGATATGGGGTATGCCATTTAGAAACGAGATGAGGAGAAATTTCTTCACTCAGAGGGTGGTAAACCTGTGGAATTCTCTACTGCAGAAGGCAATGGAGGCCAAGTCATTAAGTACATTCAAGAAGGAGATAGATATATTTCTTAATGCCAAAGGGATCAAGGGATATGGGGAGAAAGTGGGAACAGGGTACTGAATTAGACGATCAGCCATGATCTTTTTTGAATGGTGGAGCAGGCCCAAAGGGCCGAATGGCCTACTCCTGCTCCTATTTTCTTTGTTTCTATGTTATGTTTCTAATTTGCTGCTTCCCTCCTTCCTGTTTATAGAGGTGGTGGAGCTGGGAAATGCTATTGAAGCAAAGTTGGTGAGTTACTCCACTCACCCTGTAGATGATAAACAGCAGCCACATTACTTTAATGGTGAAGGGCATGAATATCAAGTCCAAATTAACTGCTTTGTTATGGATGGTGTCAAGCATCTTGAGCACCTGCACCTATGCAAGGATGCAAGGAAGAGTGTATCCATGGAGTAGTATGCTTCATTACTGGAGGAGTTGTGAATAGAGCTGATCAATTATAATTGTAAATGAACAGCCGCACTTTGACCTTGTGATGGCCATCAGTGGAGCAGCTGAAGATAGTTTGACCATGAACACTGACCTAAAGAACTCCTACACCAGTGTCCTCAGGATGCATCGACAGTGTTACGACCGACTGTTCAAGTCAAAGCCCCCAATCAAAATATACGATTCTGATTGTGGTGGGAGAAACACACTGTTGATTCAAAACCGTCCCTTCACAGATCGCCTAACATATCATTTTAACCTTTCCAAATTAAAGAAAGACCACAGCCAAATTCACCATCTATTAATCCCCAAATGAGGCAACCTAAGCCAGGTGATTTTAGATCAACAAACTAACTGTTTAATTAGAAAAACTAAATTCTTAAACACTACTAAGATATAAACAACATTTAAAATAGAAAAAAATAGTGTCCTTGCATATTTGCGCTGCCACTGAAGTGAAATCTTCCAATGTGGAATCGTCCAAGGTTGCTTGAAGTCCTCAGAGCTGTTCGATGGGGGTAAAAAAAGGTTTTACAACAGTATAACAGTCTGTAGTCTTACTCAACAATTGAAGGGATGCTTTCCTTCTCCAGTGATGAATTCAACAATTACAGTTCAGTAGTTAAAGGAATTTGGTTATTTTCTTTTAAGAAATTAATCTGGCTTGACATCATAATTCTAAGAGTATAATAAATAGGGTTTAAATAAACCAAGAGAGAGCTCTCATTTCTTTCAGTACATGCTGGCCCAGCTATCTGTCTGTTTCTCTGAGAGTTAGAACAGTCTGTTTCCACTATAAGCCAGTTCAAAATTAAATTGTAACATTGTATCTTGGTCTTTGGTCTCCAAATGGCTGTATCCTGGCAACGAGAATGCATTATTTGACTCCGTCTCTGGAGCTTGTTGCCTTAAATTACTGCTCCTTTTCCAGCCTTAACAGCACACCGCATTCTTCCTGGACAAAAACTACAGGATCATAACACCTCTTCCCCGGCGGAATGAAATGCCATTCCTGAAATGCATTTCATTACAATGTGCAAAAAATTACAAATTGAAAAAAATGCTAACACATTTTGTTTTCGTATTTACAGGCATACACTTTTCTAAAATGTTAAGACTACAGCAACAAGTTCCACCAGAACTTCTCAGCTTTAAATTTTCAAAAGGTTGTCCCAATTAACCCATTTCAAATTTCCAAGCATAGTCTTCCAATTGTTTCATGTTTTCCTTCCACATGTCCCTATTGTCCATCACCTCAGCCAGGTGAACGGAAAAGCTAGGAACACTGATCACTACAGAGTTCGCTATTCTCTGAGAAGTTTCTCGAGTAACCCTGAACCTATGTGGCATCACTTGACACTGGAAAATCCAGTCCGGTGTAACAGAAGCTGATTTTTTCTTACCCTGGGGTGTCAAAGGAATTTGACAATATCCCTTCAACACATCTGTCTCTTTAAGACACATTATGTTGCCCACTCTGTCCTTAGAGTCCTTTAAATGAGAATTTGGGTACGAGTCTGCCTTCCTTTGCACTGTGATCTTTCTATACTCTATCCCTGTTTGAGCCGTCCCACAAGGTTTAGATGCCACGACCGTCTGTGATTTCCAACTGTCCTGACTAGGTTCAACTAAGCTGCCCTTCAGCATGCATTGTACCTCTGTTTCCACTTGGGCCTGTCTGTCTGGACCTAAGTGACAAGGATGTTGTTTTAAAGGAATAGCTCCCCCTAAACCCACATCATGTGTGGCTAAGGTTGTACATCCTGGCTTATCCCTACAAACTTTTTGAAACAGTGTGAAAACCCTGGTTAGGACTTCACACTGTTTTGCCTCTATTGTTTAATTTTCTTAGCCATTCTGTGTTCGCTAATCGGATAGTTGGAGGTTCAATCTGAGAATTTCCTAGGCCTGCTTCTGCCTCATCCTCACTATCCTTTTCCTTCTCAACAGTCCCGATTACCTGACATACCTGTACTGGCTTATCCTCCTCCCTGCAGTAATATTGTTTGAGCATATTAATGTGGCACAACTGGGTTTTTTTCTGGCGATCAGGGGTGTCAATCAAGTAATCTACCTTACCCACTCTTTTGATCACTCTATATGGGCCACTGAACCATGCTTTTAATGGTTCTCCCTGTAATGGTAACAACACTAATACTTCATCCCTTGGTTTTATGGTAGATGTGGTTTTCCCACCATTTTACAGGTGTGACATGCCCTGCAGAATTGTCTCACATCCTTTGTAAGACCTGGCCAGTGAATGTTTGCTTATGTGTGATTTGGTCTTCTGAATTCCCCTATGTCCTGAAAAGGGAATGTCGTGTGCTAACCTTAATAATCCTTGTCGATATTTAGGTGGTACCACTATCTGTTCAACAACTGTCCAGTCTTCTTCGGCAGGTCAATGAGGCGGTCGCCATTTCCTCCTCAAAACCCCGTTTGCCATATAATAGCCTTCTGGAATTCCTTTCTCCTCAGCTTCTGACAGAGCCGTCTATGCTATTCGGTATATCTCTGGATCAGCTTGCTATGCTGCAATGATAGACGATCTGTTAAACGTCTCATTCGGATTATCTAAATCCCCAAATAAGGTTTCAGGTACTTGGCTATCTATTTGTGGTGCTCCTTTTACCTCCGACAATGGATCCTGTTTAGCCATTGCTCGGGTGACTACAAACGCAGGAAATATTCCCAGAACTTGTTCCTGTAATTGCTCCGTTTCCTTAATTTTACTTGGTTCCTCTGTAACTATAGGAGAAACTGATATTTTTGATCCAGCCAAATCATTTCCTAGGAGTAGATCAATTCCCTTTACTGGTAAACTGTGGACAATACCTACAGTTACTATCTCAGATATGAAGTCACACTCGAGGCGTACTTTAAAGGTATGAGTATACACTCCCCGCCAATTCCATTAACTAAAACTTTAGCGTTCAAGGCGCTCTCTGGTGGAAATTCAGATCTTTCCCCAGCACGAGTGTTTGGGTTGCTCCTGTATCCCTGAGTATAATGATAGGTTTTCCTCCCTCACTTACAGGATACAGAGTTACTCTCCCCTTTGACAAAATTCATTATAACTCAGGTAATTTATTCTTAACCTCTACACCCCTCTTAGTTTTACTATCTGGTTTCACATTCACAGCTGTCATTAAAGCTATAAACTGGTCTGCTATACTCTCAGAGTCTTTTCCTCTGCAGTAACCTTGCATGCCCCAACAAGTCCTATTGGTTTATCTCGCAATTTCCAGCATTCTGAATGAAGATGACCTGTTTTGTTGCAATGATAACACTTTGGCTTGCGAACCTCACTTCTATCCTCAGCACCTTCCTTTCTGACCTGAGGAGGTGATCCTGGGGTATTCCCAGCTGTTCCTTCTTGTCCCCAGCTACTTGCCTTCCTTTCACTCTCCCACTTTCTATCCTTCTCAGGTTTATGGGGGTGACAGACAAAATAGGTTGGCTTATTCACAAGCTCAAAATCATCAGCAATCTCTACTGCTTGCCTAGCTTTCAAAACTTTCAGGTTATCTATATGAGTTCTCACTCCTGAAGGAATGGAGTTTTTAAACTCTTCTAAGAAAATCAATTCTCGAAGGTTCTCATATGTGGGTTCTATCTTTAATGCCTGTATCCAACGGTCAAAAATAATTTGCTTCACACTCTCAAATTCTAAATATGTTTGCCTAGCCAATCTCCATAAGTTCCTAAACTTCTGACGATAAGCTTCAGGGACTAACTCATACGCAGCGAGAATAGCCTTTTTTGCCATTTCATAATCTGCAAAAGGCGCTTTAGAAAGTATGGCATAAACTTCATGAGCTCTGTTTACCAGCCTGCCCTACATGAGCAATGTCCAGCTTTCTTTTGGCCATTTCATCTGTTTGGCTATTTTTTCAAAGGATATGAAAAATGCCTCTACATCCCTTTCCTCGAATTTAGGAAGAGCCTGTATAAATTTAAACAACTTCTTGCTGGGTCCTGATCTAAATTTAGATTCTTCCTGACCTACATTTTCCCGAGATTCAAAACTACCCTTTTGTCTTAGTTCCATCTCTTTTCACTTAAATTCCCTCTCTTTCTCCCTGTCTTCCAATTCAAGTTTTCTTATTGCTATTGCCTTTTCTTTTTCCCTTTCCTCTTTTTCCAATTCAAGTTTCCTTAATTCTTTTTCTGCCTGAAGCTTTTTCATTTCTAACTGAATCCTAACCAATACCACTTCATCACACTCGGACCTACTACCTCCTTGTCTCCCGTATTCCCTTTTGCCAGTATCATCATCATCTTCTACTAATTCCAGATGTTCGGCTATTATGTCAATTATCTCTGCTTTTTTGGCACCTGATTTCAATTCCAACCCCAATTTTGTTGCCAATTCTTTGAATTTGTTCTTAGTTAAAATCATCAAGTCACTCAGGGAAGCTTTCCCAAAAACTCTGCTGCAACCATGAATGCCATAACAGTGGTATAGACTATACCTTATTATAGAAGAGACCTGGTTCTTTTATTTCTTTGTAATTAGCGTTAGATTTAGATCCTAACAATCGAGTTTCCAATTGATATGATCCCAGACTCGAGAGAAATTAAATATGATGCCAAACGCAAGACCCCAATTTAAATATTTTATCTCAGAAATGAGTAATTAATATGATTCCAAATGCGAGCCCTCCAAATTAGTCTGATTCTGATCCCAGACGTGAGCCACCGAACTAAACATGATTCAATCTCAAGTGAACCGCCAGTTAAGATATGATTCAAATCCTGGACGAGTAACCCAATTAATATGTTACGACCGACCACTCAAAGCCCCCAATCAAAATATACGATTCTGATTATGGTGGGAGAAATGCACTGTTGATTCAATCCTGTCCCTCCACAGATCACCTAACATATCATTTTAAACTTTCCAAATTAAAGCAAGACCACAGCCAAATTGACCATCTATTAACCCCCCCCCCCCCCTCCTTTTTCAGCCATAAAGGCACACCACATTTGTCCCGGAAAAAAAAAACTACAGGATTATAACAACAGGCATCCAGGACCATCTTGTCATGTGTCAGGTGTGACTCCAGCCACTGAAGGGGTTCCCATTTAACCCCATTTACATCAGTTTTTATAGGGCTCCTTTATGCCATATTCAGTTAAATGCTGCACTGGAGCGTCAGACTAGATTTTGTGCTCAATCTCTGGAGTGAACTTTGACCCCACAACCTTGTGGTTCAGAGGTTAGAGTGTTAACCAACAGAGCCACGACTGGCACACTTGCATTAATATAGTGCCTTTCACAACCTCAGGATGTCCCATAGCACTGTGCAGCCAATTCAGTACTTTTGAAGTATAGTCACAGTTGTAGTGTAGGAAATACGGCAGCCACTTTACACAAGATCTCACAAACAGCAATGTGATAATGACCAATCTATTTTAGTGATGTTGGTAGCGCACTGACCTCTGAATCAGAAAGTCATATATTCAAACTGCACTCCAGAAACTTGAGTACATAATTTAAGCTGAGGGAGTACTGCGCTGTCGAAGGTATTGTCTATCCAATGAGATGTTAAACCGTGGTCCCATCTGCTCTCTGAAGTGGATGCAAAAGATCCATGGACATGATTAAAAGAGCAGGGGAGTTCTCCCTGGTGTGCTGACCAATATTTGTCCTTCAACCAACGTCACTAGAACAGGTTATCTGATCATCATCTCATTGTTGATTGTGGCAGATTGCTGTGCGCAAATTGACTGTGTTTCCTCCATTACAACAGTGATTATGCTTCAAAAGTACTTAATTGATTGGAAAGCACATTGGGACATCTTGAGGTCATGAAATGCGCTACATAAATGCAAGTTTTTCTTTCTTTTCATGTTTGCTATTAGTGCTCTGGTACTACTGCTGAGTTTCATTAAATTTCTGCCACTAAGCTCCACAAATTCTGTCTTCATTTCTTTATGTATTCTCAAACTTAGCCAATCTATTTTTGGGCGCTAAAATTCTGCTGAGTGCTATTTTTAGCATAGCAGCTGATATACTTCTATAAAGTTTCTGCGTTCACTATTTTAACAAAATGGTTCATTCAGTTATTTATACAATAGCTGGTTATTGTACATTATTAAACCACACACAATACACTGAGTGCTTTCCATATTCTTTGCTACTGTATATTTTTTAGTGGAATAATAATCTTCCCTTTTATTTCTAACTTGGTGACAGTTTTAAGAAGTTTACTGAGTTTAGTCTCAGTCCTCAATTTGATGTTAAAGCCTGCAGTCTAGCTCCTGATCACTTAACAACTTACAAGTGCTCAACATTTAGTTGTTTCCCCTAGTTAGGTGAAAAGTCAGGTGAAGCAGCTAAGTGCTAAGTGGCAACTATTCAGTTTAATGAGCAATGAACAGAAGGAATTGTTAGCTGAATAGCTTTCAGATTCAGAATCTTTGGTATAATTATAATGGAGAAAGAGCAGTGATTAAAGAAAAACAGGAAAAACTAAAGCTGTCAAAAACACCACAGGGTAGATGTTACGAATTTGGGGACCCAGTGCAGAGCTTTGCCTACTGGGAATGCACATTGGGAATTCAGGCATGGAGATCAGACATGCTCCCTACCCATTATCTCTGCACCCCACCGCAGGCTTTTCAGTGTATGCAATTCAGATTAGCAAAGTTTGCTCTTATAGGTGTGATAGTTCTAATCTTGTACCCGCCGTGGGAGAATCTGCGGGTCACGGATAGGCCTGACTAGCCACCAGCGGGCCTGCAACCAATGAGTACAATCTTCCCAAAATCTTCATCTGTAAAGAAATGCCAAGAAAGTTCTAAAGAAGGAGGTAGGAGACACAATACATTGTACATTGATGCATTTCAACGGAAATTCATTGATGTCAAAGGATGCACACATCACGTGAGCAAGCTGGAAGTGAGGTTTGGCTTAAAGAAATAAAAAGTTACATTGGCATGTCACCTGGTATATGCTCAGAACATCCCAAAGTGCCTTCCAATGGATGAGTTACTTTTTGAAGTATGGTAACTGTCAATTTTTAGGCAAATATGGTGCACAATTTGCACACAGCGAAGCTGCACAAATAACGATGTGAGTAATGATCAGTTAATCTGTTCTCTGATTATGTTAGTTGAGGGATAAATATTGGCCAGGATTTCATGAAAATTCTATAACTTTTCTTTGAATTGTGCCATGGGATCTTTTACCTACATTTGAGTAGGCGTGGGGTTTAATGCCGCATCTGACATTGCAGTGCTGTCTCATTTATTTAAGTCCTGCAGTGGGGCTTGAACTAACAACCTTCTCATTCAGAGGGGAGATTGCTACTACTGAACTAATGGAAATATGAAAAGAAAATATTATTTTCTCCCAAAAAAATGAGGTGTGCCCACCTCTGAGACTCCACGATTACTAAATCCAACAAATTAAATCATAAAATTTCACCCATCTTAATCAGACAAGCTGAAACAAATTTGTGTACAAGTGCTCACATGGATTGGAAAAGCTCATTTTAAGAAAGAATTAAGGAGGCATTATCGTTAAGTGAACATACCTCCAAAAAAAGCAATACCGGTTACATGAGTAGAGTTTTCCACACACCAGAAGGAAGACATGGTAACATGTCTTCTGAGTCACTTCACTGTATTCCTAAACAACAACAGCTTGCATTTATATAGCACCTTTAACATAGTAAAACTTTCCAAGGCACCTCACAGGAGCATTGTCAGACAAAAATTGGCAAGGAGCCACATAGTGAGATGCTCGGACAGGTGACCAATAGTTTGCTAAAAAAGTAGGTTTTAGCAAGCATTTTAAATGAGAAGAGAGAGAGGTGGAGAGGTTTAGTGAGGGAATTCCAGAGCTTAGGGCCTAGATGGCTGAAGGCACATTCACCAATGGTGGGATGAAGCAACTTGGGGATCAACAGGGGGCCAGAGTTGGAGGATTGCAGTGATCCCAAAAAGTTGTAGCGATAGAGAAGTTTATAAAGATAGAGAGGATCAAGACCATGGACAGATTTGAACACAACGGGGAACACAGTGATGTGATCAGCATATCAGCAGCAGGTATGGTTTCTGTGTGACAAAATTGGCCCTTTGGCCAATCTGTTGTGCGTCATGCTGCAGTTTTCAGAGATGAGTGTTCCAGCTACTGCACAATAGAAGCTCGCCTTAAAAGACTCAAATATGACCCCGCCCTGTTAATTTTGTAGATGCGGTTTTGCTCTGGCAAAAAATATAATAATGTGAAATATTTGAAAGGTTAAAGGAGTTTTTCCAGTGAGGTTTTTTTTTACTCCTGATGGTCCTGAGTTGAGTTCAGTGAACATTTAGTGGACTTCCATCTTTCTGATGGTGCACTTTATTTAATAGTGTTGGCAGTAATTTTCATTGCTTGTTGGTAAACTGGTGGAGTGGATCCCTCTTCCCCACTTCCCACCACTTCCCATTATAGCATCTGCCTGATTTTTATTTCCATGCTAATGAACAGCAGGCCGGTTCTCTAAGTCAGGCGATCAACTCAGCCAGTTTACTGCCCCATCAATGGAGGTGAAAATTTCCTCTGTTGTCATCACTGTGTCATCAGATTTGCAATTTCCAAACTCAACCTCTATTTGTTTATATTTTTAAATTAATATCTGTCATTCACCAGTCAAAATGCTTCATATCATTTTTATAATATAATTTAAAAAATATCACCTTTAATAATAATTTATCAAATCCAGAAGCCAGTAAGAGTTTTACATATAGCTAGCACCTACTGTAAGTAGAACATGTACTTCCTGTAACATTTTGCTTTCACACTTTTCCAATATACCAGGAGCAACACTATGGAAAATCTGCTAGTTATAACAGTTAAAAAAAGAATCTTGCACTGTGAAGCCCAAGTTTCTCCAGTCTTACCTCCTAACATAGTTCTACACATATGTGAGGAACAAGAGGATGGCCAGAGTGAGGGTAGGGCCGATCAGGGATAGTGGAGGGAACTTGTGCCTGGAGTCGGAGGAGGTAGGGGAGGTCCTAAATGAATACTTTGCTTCAGTATTCACTAGTGAGAGGGACCTGGTCGTTTGTGAGGACAGCGTGAAACAGGCTGATATGCTCGAACAGGTTGAGGTTAAGAGGGAGGATGTGCTGGAAATTTTGAATGATATGAGGACAGATAAGTCTCCGGGGCCAGACAGGATATACCCAAGGATATTACGAGAAGCGAGGGAAGAGATTGCTGCGCCTTTGGCGATGTTCTTTGCGTCTTCACTGTCCACTGGAGTAGTGCCGGATGATTGGAGGGTGGCAAATGTTGTTCCCTTGTTCAAGAAAGGGAATAGGGATAACCCTGGGAATTATAGACCAGTCAGTCTTACGTCGGTGGTGGGCAAATTATTGGAGAGGATTCTGAGAGACAGGATTTATGATTATTTGGAAAAGCATGGTTTGATTAGAGACAGTCAGCATGGCTTTGTAAGGGGCAGGTCATGCCTCACAAGCCTTATTGAATTCTTTGAAGATGTGACAAAACACATTGATGAAGGAAGAGCAGTGGATGTGGTGTATGTGGATTTTAGCAAGGCGTTTGATAAGGTTCCCCATGGTAGGCTCATTCAGAAAGTAAGGAGACATGGGATTCAGGGAAAGTTGGCTGTCTGGATACAAAATTGGCTGGCCCATAGAAGTCAGAGGGTGGTAGTAGATGGAAAGTATTCAGCATGGAGCTTGGTGACCAGTGGTGTTCCACAAGGATCTGTTCTGGGACCTCTGCTCTTTGTGATTTTTATAAATGACTTGGATGAGGAAGTGGAAGGCTGGGTTAGCAAGTTTGCCGATGACACGAAAATTGCTGGAGTTGTGGATAATGTGGAAGGCTGTTGTAGGTTGCAACGGGACATTGACAGGATGCAGAGCTGGGCTGAGAAGTGGCAGATGGAGTTCAACCTGGAAAAGTGTGAAGTGATTCATTTTGGAAGGTCGAATTTGAATGCGGAATGCAGGCTTGAAGACAGGATTCTTGGTAGTGTGGAGGAACAGAGGGATCTTGGGGTCCATGTCCATAGATCCCTCAAAGTTGCCACCCAAGTTGATAGGGTTGTTAAGAAGGCGTATGGTGTGTTGGCTTTCATTAACAGGGGGATAGAGTTTAAGAGCTGCAAGGTTATGCTGCAGCTCTATAAGGCCCTGGTTCGACCACACTTGGAATATTGTGTTCAGTTCTGGTCGTCTCATTATAGGAAGGATGTGGAAGCTTTAGAGAGGGTGCAGAGGAGATTTACCAGGATGCTGCCTGGACTGGAGGGCATGTCCTGCGAAGAAAGATTGAGGGAGCTAGGGCTTTTCTCATTGGAGCGAAGAAGGATGAGAGGTGACTTGATAGAGGTGTACAAGATGATGAGAGGCATAGATAGAGTGGATAGCCAGAGACTTTTTCCCAGGGTGGAAAGAGCTATCACCAGGGGGCATAATTTTAAGGTGATTGGAGGAAGGTTTCGGGGAGATGTCAGAGGTAGGTTCTTTACACAGAGTGGTGGGTGCGTGGAATGCGCTGCCAGTGGTGGTAGTAGAAGCAGATACATTAGGGGCATTTAAGCGACTCTTGGATAGGTGCATGGATGATAGTAGAATGAAGGGTATGTAGGTAGTTTGATCTTAGAGTAGGTTAAAGGTTCGGCACAACATCGTGGGCCGAAGGGCTTGTACTGTGCTGTACTGTTCTATGTTCTATAGTGATCTGACTTTAGGGATCAGCTATGTTACTCTGCTGTGAACCACCAGGACTTGAATGCTTCATTAATGCCTCTGTGATCAGCACAGGATGTAGTGCTCCAGGTGGGATTTGTCCTCTGCTATTTTGGCTGTATAGTTCAGCAGTTTAAAAAAAAAAATTTCATTCTCGCGATGTGGGCATTGTTGACAAGGCCAACATTTATTGTCCATTCCTCGTTGCCCTTGTGAGGGTGTTGGTGAGCCTCTGCCTTGAACCACTGCAGTCCATGTGATAAAGGTACTCCCACAGTGCTGTTAGGTAGGGAGTTTCAGGATTTGTAACCCAGTGACAATGAAGAAATGGCACTGAAATATTGGAAAGACTGAAGCAATTGTTTTCGGTCCCTGCTCCAAACTCTGTTCCCTTGCTACTGACACCATCCCTCTCCCTGCCAACATTCTAAGATTAAGCCAGTCTGTTTGCCCCCTTGGTGTTACATTAGACATCAAGATTCTGACCTTATATGCGTGCCAACACTAAGATCACCTATTTCTACCTCTGTAACGTCGCCCCTGTCTCAGCTCATCTGCTGCTGAAACCCTCATTCATGCCTTCGTTAACTCTAGACTTGATTATCCCAATGCACTCCTGGCTCGCCTCCCACTTTCTACCCTCCATAAACTTGAGATCATCTAAACTTTGCTGCCCACGTCTTGACTCGCACCAAGTCCTGTTCTCCAATCACCCCTGTGCTCGCTGACCTGCATTAGCGCCTAGTCAAGCAACGTCTTGATTTCAAATTCCTCCATGGCCTTACCCCTCTCTATCTCTGTCATCTTTTCCAGCTCCACAACCCTCAGAGATATCTGTGCTCCTCTAATTCTTGCCTATTGTGCATCCCTGATTTTAATCGCTCCACTATTGGTGGGTAGGCCTTCCATTGCCTAGGCCCCAAGCTCTGGAATACCCTCCGTACACCTCTCTGCCTCTCTACTGCACTTTCCTCCTTTAAGACACTCCTTAAAGTCTACCACTTTGACCAATCTTTTTGTTATCTGACCTAATATCTCTTTATGTGGTTCAGTTTCATATTTTGTTTAATAATGCTCCTGTGAATCGCCTTGGGATATTTTATTACATTAAAAGCGCTATATGAATATAAGTTGTTCTTGCTGTTGTTGTATACATCTAAACCGGAATGGTACGTGATTTGGAGGAAAACTTGGATGTAATGCTGTTCCCATTAGCCTGCTGTCCTTATCCTTCTATGTGGTGGATGGCAAGGGCTTGGAGGTGCTGATAAAGTATCATGGAATCACATAGCACAAGTTATCTACATTGGAAGGAAAAACAGAAAAGCAGAACATTTTTTAAATGGTGAGGGACTGGGAAATGTTGGTGTTCAGAGGTATCTGGGTGTCCTCATACATGAATCACAGAAAGATTGGAGTATAAGAGGAAGACGTCTTACTGCAGTTCTTTAGGGTTTTGATGAAATCTCACCTGGAGTACTATGTTCAACTTTGGCCTCCTTACCTAAGGAAGGATATACTTGCTTTGGAGGAAGTGCAACAAAGGTTTGCCAGACGGATTCTCGGATGAGGGGATTCTCCGCTGTGGACAGATTGAGTATATTCGGCCTATATTCCCTGGAATCTAGAAGAATGAGAGGTGATTTTATTGAAGCAGATAAAATTCTTGAGGGGCTTGACAGGGTAGTTGCTGGGAGAATGTTATGCTGGCTGGGGAGTCGAGAATTATTTTATTTTTATTTAGAGATACAGCACTGAAACAGGCCCTTCGGGCCACCGAGTCTGTGCCGACCAACAACCACCCATTTATACTAACCCTACAGTAACCCCATATTCCCTACCTACACTAGGGGCAATTTACAATGGCCAATTTACCTATCACCTGCAAGTCTTTGGCTGTGGGAGGAAACCGGAGCACCCAGCGAAAACCCACGCGGTCACAGGGAGAACTTGCAAACTCCTCACAGGCAGTACCCAGAACTGAACCCAGGTCCCGGGAGCTGTGCGGCTGCGGTGCTAACCACTGCGCCACTGTGCCGCCCCAACCACTAGTGAGTAAAAGTTTCAGAATAAACTCTCAACCATTTAGGTCTGTGATAGGAGAGATTTCTTCACTCAATGGGTTGTCAATATTTGGAATTCTCTATCCCAGAGTGCTATGGATGCTCAGTTGTTGAGTATATTCGAGACAGAGATCGTTAGACCTTTGGGTACGAAGGGTTATGTGGATAATGCGGGAAGGTGGAATTGAAGTCGAAGATCAGCTGTGATTGTATTGAATGGTGGAGCAGGCGCGAGGAGCTAATGACCTACCCCGACTTCTGATGTTCTTATGCTCACAAAAGTAGGTCATTTGGCCCATCTTGCGGATTCTGGCTGTTTGAAAGAGCTATCCAAGTAGTCTCACTCCCCTACTCTTTCCCATTAGAGCTGAAAATTTTTGCTTTGGTGAGCTGCTGTGCGCTGGTTTTGGAGGAAGTGGATATTTAAGGTGGTGGATGGGGAGCTGATCAAACAGAAAGCTTTGGCCTGGATGGTGTCGAGCTTCTTGAGTGTTGTCGCTGCACCTATCCAGGCAAGTGAACGGTATTCCATCACACTCATGACTTTGCTTTGTTGATTGCTGCTCTTTAGTGATTTGTCATGTTCAGAACCCTAGACATCTTTGAACTTCATCTTTTGACACTATTCACAGAATATTTATATCACCAGAACTATTTGTCCTCCACTCAGGTGAAATAAGAGAAACCCTATTGGAAGTGTAAAATAAGAGCAAAAAGTATCTGATGCTCTGATGAATGGGTTCCACCAGAAAATGTAATCTGTCTTTCAATTTCAGATAGTGTATTTTCAGCATTTGCAGTTTGTATTTAAGATAGAAAGACTATTGTTACATAATATGTTTATTAAACTATTCCATTAGTCTCCTGGGCAGCCTTCATTCATCCACCCTCCATATATTTGAGCTCATTCAAAACTCCGCTGCCCCTATTTTGATGCATACTCAGTCCTATCTGTCCCTGACTTCATCAGCTCTGGTACGGCAACACCTCAATATTAAAATTCACAAATCCCTCCACGGACTTGCCCCTCCCGATCTCTGCAACCTCCTATAGCCTCACAACACTCTCAAGAACTCTGCATTCCTCCAACTCTGGACTCTTCTGCATCCCTCACTCCTTTTGCCCCAGTATTGGCAACCATGCCTTCAGCCAACCAGGTCCTAAACTTTGCAGTTCCTGCCCTAAACCTATCTGTTTTTCCAACTCGCTCCTTTAAGGAACTCATCAAAGCCTACCTCGTTTACCAAGATTTTAATCATCTGTCCTAATATTCTTTGACTTGGTGACAATTTTAGTCTTATTATGCTCCTATAAAACACCTTGAGACAGTTTTCCATATTAAAGCTGCTATACAAATGCAAGTTACTATTGTGCAAGGTCCCTGAATTCATTCCATCTATATTACAAGGAGCAGAAGTACCTGCATGTACATAAGAACACGTTTGTGCAGCTGCTAAGAAGTTGCAATTGTGCAATCCTGTTTGATTGCAAGTCACAGTCGTCAATTCACGTTTTTGGCTGTTAACCTCCCCCGATGTTAATGTAAGGTCTATGCAAGCCAGCAAAGCAATAAACCATTTTGCAGGTTATTGTGGGTGGGCTGCTTCACATGCAAAAAGAAATGATGGCCCACGGCATTCAATGCTATTGTCGGCATTTCTTTAGATTTATGAGAAACAACAGCTGCTTTAATTTATACAGTGGTTTTAAGGTAGAACATCATTTCGACATGCGGCATTAGGGATAATGGATGCGGAACCAAAGAAGGATACTCCCTACCTTACAGCACTGCGGGAGCACCTTCACCACACAGACTGCAGTGGTTCAAGAACGAGGCAAATCAGCACCTTCTCAAGGGCAATTAGGGATGGACAATAAATGCTGGCCTTGCCAGTGATGCCCACATCCTACGAATGAATAGAAAATATGATCAGGAGGGTTGACCAAATGTTTGGCCATGGAAGTATATTTTGCGAAGTGTCTTCGAGGTGAGGAATGAATAGAGGGATTTAGGGTGGGGCCAAGGTGACTGAAAGGAGGATGCCAGTAGTACGATGAGGTGATGCGCAAGAAGCCAGAATCAGAGGACCAGATGCTCTGGGTGGAACGGAGGTGGTGTTGTTAGGCGGAAGTAGGTTAGGGAGGGGCAAGGCTGTGGACTGATTTAAAAGATTTCACATTTGAAGAGTGAGGGACTTGGAGCATGGGTAGGCCTGGTGTACGTACAGGGCTAGGTGACAGCTAGCAGAATATTACATGAGCCGAAGATTCTAAGAGGACAGCCACTGGGCCACAAACACACCTTTGTTCATATTATAGTACTGCTGCCAAAATAAGCAAAGGTGTTATTTTCCTGGACAATGAGGTTCAGCTTGATTTCATAAAACAACGTGCTGAGGCAGACACCTTTCAGTGAACAGCTTGTTTGCATTCCCTCATACTCCATCATTTCTTACCTTTTTATATGCTAACAGATGTGATAAATAGCTCATTAGTTAACACTCTGCATAGCCTGGCCAAAGCTTTATTTATTTCAAGATTGCACCTCTTTTTCTACTCTTAAATCCACTGTTCATTAAATTTAGTCAATTGACTGATAGCCATTTTGCTGCAGATGTAGTTCTGAGCTGAGGCACAGGAGGTTATCTTTCAAGCAAAACAAAATGACCTTTTGGGATAGTTTTTGACTTGTGCAGTTGGGAGAGATGTAAAAGGAGCTACTGACTCGTTATCACCCATTCTACATTATTGCACTGACAAGATTTAGCCCATTTATATAGCCGATCTCTCTCCATTGTGGGTAAGAACCTGGTCATCAGGTGCGAGGCGCTCACGTTGTTGCTCTACGTGGCGCAGGTCTGGCCCATACCCCACTCCTGCGCTGTGGCAGTCACCCGAGCCATTTTCCGCTTCATTTGGAGATCCAAAATGGACCGGGTCCGGAGGGACACGATGTTTAAACCTCTGGATAAGGGCGGGAAAAATGTACCCAACGTGGCCCTCATCCTGATGATTACCTTCATGTGCGGCTGCATCAAGCTGTGTGTAGACCTCCAGTACGCAAACTCCAGGTATCACTACGTGCTGAGGTTCTATCTGCCCCCAGTGTTGCGAAGGATGGGCCTGGTCACATTGCCGCTGAACGCTCCATCCAGTTGGACTGTGCCGTACCACCTATCCTTCGTGGAGCCATTTCTGCAGAAAGACAACTTTGACCACTGATCCAACAGGCAGTGGTCTGCATGGAATGTCCTCAAGGCCCTACGGGAAATGGAGATGGTGGATGCTGTCGGATGGTTCCCCGAGCAGACCGCCAAAGTCATTTGGCGGAATGCCTCATCACCAGAACTTTCAAACAAGCACCAAGATGTAGCTTGGCTGGTGGTGAGAAGGACCCTCCCCGTCAGATCCTTCCTGCACGCCCGAAGTCTCACCCCCTCCACGCAATGCCCTCGCGGTGGCTGTGGTGGGGAAGAGACGGTTGCCCACCTCCTTCTGGAATGTGTCTTTGCAAAGCAGGTGTGGAAAGAGATGCAGTGGTTTTTGTCGAGGTTCATCGCAAGCAGCTCTGTAACACAGGAGTCTGTGCTCTACGGGCTGTTCCCAGGGACGCACACCGAGATAAACATCAACTGCTGCTGGAGGACTGTCAGTTTGGTGAAAGATGCCCTTTGGTCTGCCCGAAACTTGCTGGTCTTCCAGCGCAAAGAGTTGTCCCCCACCGAATGTTGCAGACTGGCACATTCCAAGGTCCAGGACTATGTGCTGAGGGACGCACTGAAGCTTGGGGCAGCCACAGCAAAGGCTCAATGGGGAAAGACCACTGTGAAAGGTCCCCCCACCAAGCTGAACGGAGGGGCTGGATCTTTGGAAAACCCCTCGAACTGTATCGGGAAAATTTTTGTTTGCTGTAAAATGTATATGGCATGAGAAATGAAATGGAAGGGTTGTGAGGCAACTCATGATTGTATTGAAGGAAACTGACCTCCTTTGCACTGTTTGTAATTTTTGACTTGGTGCTGTTTGGAACTGTTTTGTCTTGTATTTTTACAGATTTTTATGAATAAAGTATATTTTGTAAATTAAAAAAAAATTATCGCACCTTTAACATAGAAAAACATCCCAAGATGCTTCACAGGAGTGTTATCAAATAGAATTTGACATATACCATATAAAGTGACAAGTGACTAAAAGCTTAGTCAAAGACCTAGGTTTTAAGGACCTACTTAAAGGAAGAGAGAGAGGTACAGAGGCAAAGAGGTTTAGGAAGGGAATTACAGAGCTTCAGGCTTAGGCTGCTGAAGGCATGTCCACCAATGGCAGATCAAAGGAAACCTGAGATCTGAAGAGGCCAGAACTGAAGGAGTGTAGCGATCTCGGAGGGTTGTAGGACTGGAAGAAGTAACAGAGGTAGGGAGGGGAAGAGACTCTGGAGGGCTTTGAACATCAGGATGAGAATTTTAAAGCTGGTCCATGACAAGGAAGGCCTAAAATATCATTATGTGGCCCCACAGAAAAGTAAAACAAAAATCTTTTTGGGCCTCATCAGTCCCACGTCCTCTTCCCCATTGTGTCCACCTGGCAGGAAATTCACCGTGGCTTCCTGCTCAGTAAAGGTTGCAGTCGGGTCCCAATAACACCACCTGGACTCAACATACATACGTAAAGAAGGACTTCGGTGGTCCTGAGCAGGTGCTTAGCTGAACTGGTTAAAATTGGGAACCGTCAACTTAAGCAGCTCCAGGATGAGTCAATAACCTGGTTGATTTTAACTGCTCACCCATTCAGTTTCCACCAGGCAGATAAGGTTAAAATCAAGCCCCATCAGAAACATGACAATCTATACTTGCCTAAATGGCAGCTGCTTCTGTCAGATGTGGCAGGTTTGAGCAGGCTACCTGTTACAGTTGTAAAATGGAGAATGCTGTATCTCCTCTAGGCAAAGTGCTATCCTCCACCTTCAAAGTCCTGACCATTTATCTCATTGTTGTTTGTGGGATATTTTTGTGTACAAATTAGCTGCTGTGCTTGCCTATATTACACACGGGACTACACTTCAAATGTACTTCATTGGCCCCGATGAGGCGAAATGCAAATTCTTTCTATCATATTTCACTCATTCCCCTCAACAAGGCATTGATTTATGGTGGGTCAGAGTTTCATAGGTGCCACCCTTCCCCCTATAGTGTTAGCAGGCTATTGTACCCTGAGAGGCATCACAGAGATCCTGTCCATATCCATTGTTCACACTTGCACACTTTCTGTTATGGGTCACTGGATTGCAATCTGAAGTAGGGCTCCTGACTTATTTCTCCCCACTGCCCCCTACCTTACCCACCAACCCTAATCCCCACCATAGCCCAGGGGCTCTGAGAGTGTTGTAGCTTTCTACTGCTTTCCCAGCTGAGATCAACTATCTCCCCAAAGACGAAGCATCAAACTTAAGGACTTTGCAGGGGCCTGTATGGCTCAGCACTACATTGAAGCATCAAATTCCTTATATTCTAAAGAAAAAGCTGAAATAAAGGAAGGAAAAAAAATCATAAAAATCGTTACAGCACAGAAGGAGGCCATTTGGCCTGTCGAATCCCCAATAGCTGGCTGCAAGAGCAATTCAGCTGGTCCCACTCCCCTGCTCTTTCCCTGTAACCCTGCATTTTTTTTTAATCTCCAGGTGCTTATCTGATTCCCTTTTGAAAGCTGAATTTACGTAGAATCATAGTATCATAGAAAGTTTACGGAACAGAAAGAAGCCGCTTGACCCATCGTGTCCACTCTAGCCTAAAAAAAAGAGAGCCACCCAGCCTAATCCCACTTTTCAGCATTTGGTCCGTAGCCCTGCAGGTTACAGCACTTCAGGTGCACACCCAGGCACCTTTTAAATGCGTCTATCGCCCTTTCAAGCAGTGAGTTCCAGACCCCCACCATACTCTGGGTGAAAAAAAATGTTACTTATCTCCCCTCTAATTATTCTACCAATCACTTTAAATCTATGCTCCCTAGTCACTGACCTCTCTGCTAAGGTAAATAGGCCCTTCCCATCCACTCTATACAGGTCCCTCACAATTTTGTACATCTCAATCAAATTTCCCCTCAGTCGCCTCTGTTCTAAGGAGAACAACCCCAGCCTATCTAATCTTTCCTGATAGCTGCAATTTTCCAGTCCTGGTAACATCCTTGTAACTCTTCTCCCCCAGTGCAATTACATCCTTTCTGTAATGAGGTGATCAGAACTGCACACAATAATAAAGTTGAGGCCCAACTAATGCAGTTCCAACATAACCTCTCTACTTTTATATTCTATGCCTTGGCTCATAAAGGAAAGGATAGCACCTTCACAACCTCAAGACATCTTAAAGCCAATTAAGCATTTTGAAGTACAGTCCCTGTGAAATGTAGCAGCCAATTTGTGCACACCAAGCTCCCATAACAACAATGTAATAATGACCAGATCATCAATTGTAGGGATAAACATTAACCAGGACATCAGACAATTTCCCCTGCTTTTCTTCAAATAGTGTCATGAGATATTTTGTAGCTATCTGAGAAGGCAGATGGGGGCCTTTGTTTAACATCTCAAGAAATAGCACTGCCTCTAAACTGCACTGCAGTCTCCGGAGTAAAGCCACAGCCTTCTGACTTAGAGGTAAGAGTGCTACCACTGACCCAAGGCTGTGTGTGATATTTTGCGACAAAGTTAAAATTTATATATTAGGGAGTATTTATTTCGAGAGATCTATCGATGTCAGTCTTGAAAGTCTTAGTTGACTCCTTTTGGGGGAAAGAGTTCCAAATTTCTAACACCCTTTGGGTGAACAAGTGCCTCCCAATTTCACTCTAAAATGGCCTAACTCTAATTCTGCTGGACTCCCCCACGAGAGGAAATAGATTTTGTATCTACCTTATTGAATCCTTTTAACATTTTAAACATCTCAATTAGATCAGCCATCAATCTGCTATGCTCAAGGGAGTATAAGTCAAGTTTATGCAGCCTGTCCTCATAATTTAGTTCTTCAAGCACCTGGTAAGCCTTCGCCGTGCGCTGTGCAAGGCCAACATATCCAATTTCCTGAGGAGTTGTGTCCAGAAATGACTGCAGTTCTCCTTATGTTTGCACAATAACACAAAATAGCATCATCACGCAATCAATGCTGATTCTAAGAGCAAAGAGCAAAGTAGGAAAGTCCTCATCGGGGAACTCCTCTTTGCTGACGATGCTGCATCAACATCTCACACTGAAGAGTGTCAGCAGAGACTTTTCGACAGGATTGCGGCTGCCTGCAACGAATTTGGCCTCACCATCAGTCTCAAGAAAACGAATATCATGGGACAGGACGTCAGAAATGCTCCATCCATCGATATCGGTGACCACGCTCTGGAAGTGGTTCAAGAGTTCACCTACCTAGGCTCAACTATCACCAGTAACCTGTCTCTCGATGCAGAAATCAATAAGCGCATGGGAAAGGCTTCCACTGCTATGTCCAGACTGGCCAAGAGAGTGTGGGAAAATGGCGTACTGACACGGAACACAAAAGTCCGAGTGTATCAAGCCTGTGTCCTCAGTACCTTGCTCTACGGCAGCGAGGCCTGGACAACGTATGTCAGCCAAGAGCGACGTCTCAATTCATTCCATCTTCGCTGCCTCCGGAGAATCCTTGGCATCAGGTGGCAGGACCGTATCTCCAACACAGAAGTCCTCGAGTCAGACAACATCCTCAGCATATACACCCTACTGAGCCAGCGGCGCTTGAGATGGGTTGGTCATGTGAGCCGCATGGAAAGTGGCAGGATCCCCATGGACACATTGTAGAGCGAGCTCGTCATTGGTATCAGACCCACCGGCCGTCCATGTCTCCGCTTTAAAGACGTCTGCAAACGAGACATGAAGTCCTGTGACATTGATCACAAGTCGTGGGAGTCAGTTGCCAGTGATCGCCAGAGCTGGCGGGCAGCCATAAAGGCGGGGCTAAAGTGTGGCGAGTCGAAGAGACTTAACAGTTGGCAGGAAAAAAGACAGAAGCGCAAGGGGAGAGCCAACTGTGTAACAGCCCCGACAACCAATTTTATTTGCAGCACCTGTGGAAGAGTCTGTCACTCTAGAATTGGCCTTTATAGCCACTCCAGGCGCTGCTTCACAAACCACTGGCCACCTCTAGGTGCTTACCCATTGTCTCTCGAGACAAGGAGGTCAAAGAAGAAGAAGCCTTCGCTGTGCGCTGTGCAAGGCCAACATATCCAACTTCCTGAGGAGTTGTGTCCAGAACTGACTGCAGTTCTCCTTATGTTTGCACAATAACACAAAATAGCATCATCACGCAATCTATGCTGATGCATTGCGCTGTCTCAGTTTCAAAGTCCCTGGCCTGAGCATTGTATTTGCACCATGACATGATGTTCTCAGGCTCATTCACTGAACTGGTCTAGTTTACACAGAGGTAGTATAAACTGTTCGAGAGCAGAGCATGCAGATCACTCTCAAAAAAAGCAAAACAAAACAAAAGATTATCATTCAGACACCTTCTTTGGATAAATTCGAGCCATCCAAGGAGCAATTTGACCAATTAGTATGATGGGCTGGAGCCTTTGTTAATCAGATTGCTAACAGGAAGCTGCTATTTAAGTGGAGACTTTTTTTTAAAGTGAGACATTCCTTCCAGAGACAATTGAGTCTAGAGGGGCCTGGGATTAGTGAGTACCTGCATACATATGAGATGAACTGGGAAGCAAGTCAGGAAGTGGAGGAGCTACAGCAGCAGTCAACTACGCAGAGGGTAGGTGGGTGTTCTGAGTAATTACCAAAGTATATTCCATCATGGAGTAAAACAAGCAATGTTGCTGGTACTGTGCTTACACTGGAGTATATTTTAACAATATATGCGATTCAATTCCAGTAGGGAATTCAGAAGAAACTTTTTATCCAGAGAGCTGTTAGAATGTGGAAATCGCTACCACAAGGAGTAGTTGAGGTAAATAGCATTTTGGGGGAGCTAGATAAACTCATGAGGGACAAAGGAATAGAGTAGATGCTGATAGGGTGAGATGAAGAGGGGTGTGGAGCATAAACACTGGCGTGGATCAATTGGGCTGAATGGGCTGTTTCTGTACTGTACAGTCAATGTAATTCTATGCAACTTACTGGTTGTTAGAAACAAGTACATAGAGGAATTTAATGTAAGTGTCAGTTGGAATATTAGCTGCTGATTTTTTTTACTCTAATTGTCTGTTTTGGAGTTTTTTTAGTATGTTTTCGACAGGCAGCTCTCCAACACTATGTGCAAGTGACTATTCTTTGAGCACAGGCAGTGAGGTTCAACAGGCTATATATCTGCAACTGAATCATAGTTAATCAGGATCCTGTTCTTGTTTGATAGCTGTGCATAGTAGAAGTTGCGGCAGAGTGCTCAGGAGCAGGAATGCTAGTGATTTTTTTTTTGCTGGTGGGGGGGCGGGGATGTTGGGTGGGCTATAGCCAATTGTAATTGCCTCAGTGCTGTCTTGGGCTGAGATCTGCAAACTCAGCAAAAATCAGGATTTGAACCTGGGATGTTTCTGGCCTGTATCGCTCAGCAACACACCAACTGCCCATTTGTCCTAAGCTATTAAGTGAAGCTTTTCGATTACGTATTTGGTTAACAAAAAAATGTAGTGGGTCTTATGTAGTGTTAGTGGACCAACATCTGGGTGGAGTGGACTTCAATGGAGGGGCTCAATTTACACCAGATTTGTGATGTTGGAGAAATTCAGTTCAGTGGTTGACAAATCACTTTTCTTATGCTGAGACAATTTACAAAATGGATTAGATTTATGCTGATTAAGGTGTTACATAATCATAGAGTGATACAGAACAGAAGGAGGCTATTCAACCCATCGTGTCTTGCCAATTCTTAGACACACATCTCTAACATATAGCTACACTCGGCTATCTTGCCAGTATAAGTAATAAATATTTTTAAATTACCTTTGTGAGTACCAAAATAAAACCCACACTGAATTGGATCTAAGTCAGTTCTGGAGCATATGAACTGGAACTGGATTATCTATTTGCTCACAGTTTAGGCAATTTATCATCAGCAGTAATTATTATTTTAAAAATTCTCATCTTTTACTGCCAATTTTTTTCCACTTCCCTCCTCTTCTAAATGATGTGCGCACTTTCACAGAGGAATGAATGGATTTATTTTTTAAAAACACTTTCCAAAAAATTCTAATTGAAGACAGTTGCCAAAAATTATTGACACTCATCCCCACAAATGATGGGAGTTAAGTAAAATCCATGGTCATTAATTTCTGGAGATGGTATTTACAGAAAATTTTGAATTGTCGAAGAATTCTCAATAAATTAAAATTTGGGGGTAGAAATTGGACCTCAAATGGGTGTAAAATGGGCACATCAAGGTCCTGTGTCCTGAAAGGCATCTGACCTGAAATTAGGTAGGCTTATTTGTCAGGTTGACTTGACCACCTAAAAAGGCATTAGGACACTTAAATATGTAAATTAGGGCCCTAACGCATCTTTTCGGTCCGTCACAGAAATGTTATTACAATGAGCTGGGCAGGCATTAGACCCAGCCAACTCAGCATTATTAAGGTGCTGAGAATTGAAAAAAACCGCAACCTACTTGTGGAACTAAGCAGCCCACTCTGCCAATCACTCTCTCAGCACCCTCCAACCACCCTACCGATTGTTTGCTCCAACACACTATACGAGAGAGAAACAGGGTTAATGTTTCAGGTCAATAACCTTACATCAGAACCTGTTCCTGGTGTTGGTTGAGGGAGGAAGGATGGCCAGGAAAGCTTCCATTCTTCCTCAAGTAGTGGAGTAGGATAATTTACTTAAGCAGTCAGACAGGGTCTCAGTGTAACATTTTGTCTGGCGATGTGGCACTCCTTCATGTGTCAGCCTGGAAAATGTGCTCAAGTCCTGAAGTGGGCTTGAAACCACAACCTGCTGACTCTGCAATGAGTTTGTGCACTGAGCATCCAAACTTCTCTCCATCCAACTGCTGAAGTTTCACATTATGTAACCGATGTCCCCCAGTAACAAACCACCATTAAGCATGAGATGGCTAATGAACAATTAAAACAGCAACTGCTTCTGGAATGGCTGGGTGGGTAACTGTAGTGTCTGGTCTGGCACTGCACGATAAAGTCTAGGAATGTCACTGTGTGCATGGTTAGTAGATTTCAGCTGTGATGGCAGTAGGAGTGCTATAATTAGCCTGTTTGTTATTACTCAGGGTTCCTCTTTAAGCTTTTTTAATGCAGTGGATCTTGCTGAAGAATAGATGTATATAGACATGAGAGAAGGTTGGGACCAAGTTTGGCTGTGATGGCCATCCCATGCCTAAATCAGATAACAGCACAGCAGAGAGAAAAGTGAACGAAATTGCATGAGGTGTGTGTTTGTGGGACTTGGTGGTGGGGGGGTGGGGGGGGGGGGGGGGGGTTGGCGGTGTGGGTGGCAGTGCGCAGGATTGCATAAGAATTACAAAATTAATATTTTTGGCTGTTATGAGTAGAGGTCAATGGAGAGGTTATATCAACTGGATGAATTTGGAATCAGAACCTGATATCAAAATGCATTTATGTATTCACCTACATAAATAAAGACTTGCATTTCTGTAGCACCTTTTACAACCTCAGGTCATTCCAAAGTGCTTTACAGCCAATGGACTTTTGGAGTGTAGTCACTATTGTAATAGTAACATACACTTTCACCAGGAGTCACTGGAGAGCAACCAAGGAAGGGAACTCTGGCAGGTTTCCCTCCCTAACCCAGCCATGTTGAGACCAATTGCAGTGCACCTAACTCAGAATTGATGAGGGGTCAAATCTGGAATCTTCCAATCACTGGATACTTCCACTGAGCCATCAAGGGAACCTTTGAGCCATAATCCTATGAAACAATTTGTTGATTAGTTCTAATTTAATAAGGTTTTTCATCAATTGGGATGGGGTTGCCATCGATGGGGTTTTCTTTTTGTGCTGGTAAGAAAAGCAGAGAAACAAAGCGGATTTTCAGCTAGGCAGGCCATCACTAGAGGGACAGAAAAACATAGGTCTACCAAGGGTCTTAAACGATGAGGAGGTGAGCCTCAAATAGCACTCAGGCTCCGTGAGGAGCATCACTGAATAGACGATTGATCTGTAATCTGCATGAATCAAAGGAAGTTTCAGAAACAAGATGTACTGTACTGCTGTATAATTATCAGGAAATAAGGAACATCCTATTACATCCTGGATGATAGGCTAACGTTGTTTCAGGTGTCCTGAGCTTTTTTAAAGAGCACATACAATAGGATCTATTGTATTCCATTCTTACTGGTACATGTTTGGATTATTTGGACATGAGGGCAAAGCTTCTATAAACAGCTGCTATCTGCACACTTGACCTCTGAGGTTGAACACTAGAGCAAAAAGCAGGGTGCTATTAAATTTCTGGCATGTAGCAGCAATGCTGGATCACAGGAACCTGCTAAAGTATTTACTTCTAAAAATGAACCTGTGTTCGGCAGTAATGTTGTACCTGGTATAAATAGTTTGAATACCTGTGGCCCTTATCATTGTTATTTGACGGATTCTCAAATCAACACTTTCTTAAATGCTTTAATTGTCATCATTTTGTATTCATGTGTCAAATAGTTAAAAAGAAGTCAATACTTAGCATGGTTTAGGTACAATGAGGTAAAAACTTGCCTTGCGTGGTAGCGCAAAACGGGCATGATCTCACATCAGCTGCCTGTTACAGGCCTCACCTGATAATCCGTTCCGTTGGTGCCAATGAAGCTGACTATCTGACAAGAGCGTATAACAGACAACAAAAGCAATAGCATCCATCCCACACCACCACCCAAGACGTATCTCTAGCCCAATGTCCACGTTTGTTTCACTGGCACCTTGCAACCCTCAGAAGCTTCAGTGTTGATGTAATTTTGTCCTGATATATGGGGGTGGGGGCTTGACTTTTGTACTGATACTGGCCCCACGTGTGCTTAAAAGAAGGGGCGGTAGCAGGACCAGAATTAAGTGGTGTATACTTACACCAACTTACTACTGCATCAATGTCTGTCTGTTGCGATTTTCGGGTGAACCTGCACCTGGTGGCCAGATCCCCCATTGAAAACAACCGGAAGCCTCATACAGATTTGCAAATCAGGGTCAAACATTGCAGTTAAGACTCCAAGTTGATTAAGGGAATTCTCAGCGGCTATCGGGGAATGTTGGCAGGAAGTGGGAGACCATTGGGAGGTTGCCTACTGGTTTTGTGCCTTAAAGGCCTTGAAATGTACTTGCTGCTGTAAGTTGCTCAAGCATGATACTTGACGCTTACAATACTCTGCATCTTTGTATTCGTGATGCCAAGTACACCTTCCCTTTAAGGTGCTGCCACAGGCCCTTTCACAAATGACCAACATAGTGAGCTGCCTATTAGGGAGTGCATATCATGTTGGCAGCTGATTGCGTTATAAAGTGGGTCCAGGACTGAAATCCATCGGACCCCACACCAACTCCTCCAGGCGGCCCCTGCTTGCATCATGACCACTGCCCGTCCACTTAACACAAATCTTCTATATATTTCACTATCTGGAGATTTAACCTTCATATTTTTCCTCTTGTAAGCTTTTTTTTTAATGTAGAATTGTCTTTATCCCCTTATCTGATCAGAAACACATCTCTAATCGGTTTCCTATTCTGGCACTTGTAACAATAGAGAGTTCAGAATGCTTCTGAGAGGCAAGGGGCATCCCAGATTATCCTACACTCTAAAGTCAGTATATTGCCATTGCTGGGAACAGACTGGTTTCAGACCACAGGGAAAGCTGGAGCAACCCCAGTTCTCACATGCATTGCTTAAATATCTTGCTGTTTGGAATGTGACCGGAAGTAAGACGCTGTACAGATAATATGCCAATGCGTAGGAGACAATTTAAGCAAGAAGGGAATTCAAAAGTGCATGGAGAGCAGAAGCAGGCAAGAGGAATAGATTGAAAGACTTAGTATGTATGGAGTGAAGAAGATGGAATTAAAGAAAGAAGCAAAGGGGAGGAGAGAATCAGAAACCATGGAGCAGAGTGAATGATAATGTAAGAATGACCTAGTAACATTAAATTATTATTTTTCCTAATGGATTAACTTCCAGGATTCAAACTCTGCCCTTTGCAACTGTGCTTCTTGGGCATACCTGTGTCAATATACCACTCTGTGGAAGGAGGCTCCTAGTTCTTATATGTTGGAAGCAAAAATGGGCACTGCTAATTCTTTACTTTTTATGTGTGCTGGTAAGAAACTTTTACACTGAGCTTAAGAGGACATTACCACCATGATTCCCTGCAGTCATAGCTGATGGCAATCCAGTATAAACTTGTCGGATTTTCTAGGGCTGGACAGCAGGAAGCCTCGATGATACTGGCACACCAGGATATTCAGTTTCAAACTAAGGTTAAAGACGAGCCTTGAACTTTAAAATGGGACTTCTGACTGTACATTTGCTGGTTTTGTAATGTTAGAAGCTTGTGGTTCTAAGGAGCTAATCACTTTCTATTGCCATCCTACAGATTTTGAGAAGAGGACCCATGCGATGAACAATGGCAGCAAAAAGCTTACGACTTGTAGCACTTTTGGTGATGGTTGGCATTTCTGAAGTGAATCTAGAGAAACTGCACACCTCGCCTTTCCAATTCACCCACCATGTTTACAATGCTACTATCTATGAAAATTCCTCCCCCAAGACCTACGTAGAAAGCAGTGTAAAAATGGGCATTCAGATCACAGAGGTTATCGAGAACATTAAATACAAAATTGTTTCTGGAGACAATACAAATGTGTTCAAAGCAGAGGAATACTTGGTAGGCGACTTCTGCTTTTTACGCATAAGGACCAGAAGTTCCAACATGGCTGTTTTAAACAGAGAAGTAAAGGATCATTATCTGCTGACAGTCCAGGCATCTGACAGAACATTCCAACATGAAGTATGGACCAAGGTGATGATCCAAATCCTCGATAAAAATGACTTGCGCCCCCTTTTCTCACCGCTGTCATATGCTGTCTCCATAGCAGAGGATACCCCATTGAGATCCAGTGTTGGCAGAGTCACCGCAACAGATGCAGACATCGGAAGCAATGCGGCGTTTTATTATGCTTTCAAAGACAGGACCAATATGTTTGCCATTGATCCCAGTCGCGGTGTTGTCACATTGGCAGGAAGCCTTAATTACACAAATCTAAAGAAGTATAGCCTAGAAATCTTGGCAGTGGACCGCATGGTGAAGCTATTTGGAGGCAGTGGGATTGGCAGTGTGGCAAAGCTGACTGTCAGAATAGAGCAGGCTGGTATGAGAGTGCCAGGAATTCTGTCTGTACATCTCACCCCTCCTGGAACTAACCACAATTCTACACATGCAATTATCACAGCAGAGGAAGGGGTAGATGCAGTGGACATTGTGGATGGAGACTCATCGCACCATTTCAGAGTGATACCATTCTACCAAGGCAGTAGGGAGTTCAAGCTAATATATATCAGAGAGGCAAACTGGTTAAGCAATTCCCTTGGCTATAACTTGTCTCTGCAAGCCAGAGATAAAAGCAACCCGACTAACTATTCACCTATAAAAGTCATTCACATACCAGCAAAGTGGCCAGAAGCCTTAAAGTTTGAGAAAGACCTTTATACGGTTAGATTGTGTGAGTTTGCACCGCCAAATAGTCCTGTTGTAATGGTTAAAGCTAAACCAAAACTTCCAAATCAGGCATATTATCTGGAGCATAATCATGACAGCACAAAATTTAGGATAAATCCTCGAACTGGTCTCATTACCACTGCTGCTGTAATGAATTTCTTGGACCAATCTCATTTTGAATTGAAAGTAAAGACGAGTATTGGTCAGATCTCAACCAATATTAATATTGATCTAATAGACACTAATAATAATCCTCCAGAGTTCAGAGCATCTTCATACCAAGGAAATATTGATGAAAATGCCCAAATTGGAACAAGTATCTTAACAGTCAATGCAACCGACAAAGACCAAGGTGAAAATGGCTATGTGACATACAGCATTGCCAATGTAGCTCCTGTCCCTTTCAGCATTCATCCTTTTACAGGAACCATTGTGACATCTGAGGACCTGGACTATGAACTCATGCAGCGAGTGTACCATCTACGAGTTTGGGCCTCTGACTGGGGATCACCATATGACTATGAAGTGGAAGTCCCTGTGACGATTTACTTGAAGAATCTGAATGACAACGAACCACTATTTGAGAAGAACAATTGCCATGGTAATGTTTCAAGAAATCTCACTGTTGGATACCTCATCACCACTGTCTCAGCAGTAGATGCAGATGAATTGCAAGGGATCAGATACAAGCTTTTGTCTGGTAATGAACTAGATTTCTTTGATCTCAATCCAATTTCTGGTGCACTAATATTGAAGCACCCTTTCTCTTACCGCCCTGACAATAAGATCTTGTTTTTTAATCTTAAAATCACAGCCACAGATGGAGAGAACTATGCTTCCATTATAGATGTTAACCTCACTATTACAGATAGCCTGAAAATGGTCAGCATGCATTGCAGAGACACTGGAGCACTTAAAAAGTTAGCAGAGACACTGCTGCTTTCAGTTAAACCACATTATGAACCTCATGAAGATTCATTCTCTTATATCCACATTGTCAATACTCACACTCCACAATTTGATATTAATTTCCCAAGCTCCATTGACATAAGAGAGAACATTCCAGTGAACTCAACCATCTTGAATATTCATGCTACTGATCCTGACTCTGGTTTCAATGGCAAGCTGGTCTATGTGATCTCAGATGGGAATAAAGACAGCTGCTTCATTGCAGTGATGGAGACCGGAGAGCTAAAAGTTGTGTTGCCCTTAGATCATGAAACAACAAATCTTTATACTTTAAACCTTACAATTTATGATCTTGGAAGACCTCAGAAATCCTCTTGGAGGCTGTTAACAGTACATGTGCTGGATGCAAATGATAATAAACCAATATTCTTGCAAGATAGCTATTCAGTAAGAGTACCTGAAAATGCGGAACTTGGAAGGTCTATAGCCCAGGTAAAGGCTAAAGATAATGATCGAGGAGAAAATGCAGAAATAAAATACTCACTTCTGACTGGCACAAAAACATTTTCCATTGACAAAACTTCAGGTATAGTGCTTGTCACTGGCCAATTAGATCGAGAAATTCATCCAGTATATGTTTTGAGAATTGAAGCCAGAGATCAGCCTCAACAAGAGCCCCAACTTTTCTCAATCATTGATCTAACAGTAGTCTTAGAAGATGTCAATGATAATCCACCTCAGTTTGTCCCATTCCACTACAGGGTGAGAGTTCCTGAAGATATTCCAGTAGGGACTGTCATAATGTGGCTTGAAGCCTATGATCCAGATTTAGGACCAGGAGGTGAAGTGAGTTATAGCCTGATAGCAACTAGAGAAAATACATTCAGAATCGACAAACTAGTAGGAGCTATCCGTACCAATACGCAATTAGACTTTGAAAGAAAGAATTTTTATAATCTAACAGCTCGTGCAGTTGACAGTGGAAAACCCTATTCTTTGAGTTCCACCTGTTATGTGGAAATCGAAGTGATTGATGTCAATGAAAACCTGCATCGACCACACTTCTCCTCCTTTGTGTTCAAAAGCTCTGTCAGTGAAGGGATGCCTGTGGGAACCTCAGTAATAACACTCACTGCTCAGGATGAAGACAAAGGAAAGGATGGTGAGATCCAATATTCGATCAAAGGTGGAACAGGTCATGCAGTCTTCACCATTAATGAAAAAACAGGTAAGAACATGAGTAGAACTTTGGTTGAAAGTTATATTGATCTGATTTCACAATAGTCTCTTAAAAATAATATGAATAGCATTACTGAATGTTTGAGGATTGAGCCTTTTTAAAGACTTACAAGTCATCTAAAATGTATTGTCATTTTACAAAATAAAGTCAAAATTCATTCCAAATTGGAGGATTAAAAGAAAGTCATTCCCATCAGGGATTAATGAGTTCATTTTCTTCTCCCAACTGCAGTGGAGCTTCATGTAAAGTTAGAACAAAAAAAATGTATTAAAGCAGTATTAATCCTGTTTGATCTAGAAACACCTACATAGAACCATGCCACATAAAACAGAATTCCTGAATGGCCTGAGAGAGCTGTTACTGAGTTGGAATATGTGTTTATCTTATTGAGTTGTCTTGGGAAATATCAGCATGCTGAAGTCAATAGCTTGGAAATCTTTGAAAACTGGGAGTGATGTGCAACGAGCAAATGAATCAATATTGCTTGTTTGACACTATTGTCCAAAGCCAAAATTACCTACAGAGGAAGAATTACCCTCAAATTACAGGAAGAACAGAAATTACAATAAGATCACAAAATGTTTCTATTTATTAAACACGGTTTAAGGGGATCTGTGCCTCTACCTAGGAATGTAAGAAAACTGTTTGGCTGCTAATTTCTACATATTAATACATTTGAAAATCTGTCAGTTGGATTTGTGGTTTGAAAATAGTATTGAAGATAAGGAGCTGCATCAGTTCTGTATGGAAACAACCCAGAGACTTGTAAATTACATTTTGCACAAAGGCTCGCTGCACAGCATGAACATTTTTGGAACTGAAAGTATATTGTAAATTAAAATCTGTTGTGGCACCAGAAAGGAACATGATAAATGGACTGAACATTTGGACGTTCGTTCTGGTAGGTAAATCTTAAGACCACAGTTTTAGGGGTTTTTCCCAGCAAGCCTCACCTTGTTTGCTGAAGATGATGAAGCCTGCTTATAACAGTAGCCCTCTTGTACATAGGAAAATAGAAATAGAATATGCTATTCAGCCTCTCAATCCTGTTCCGCCATGGCTGATCCAACTGCTTTGACTCTATATCCCTTAATGTCCTTAGCTAACAAAATTCTATTGATCTCAGATTGAAAATTATTAATTGAGCTTGTATCTATTGCTTTTTGTGGAAGAGAGTTCTATATTGCTACCACACTTTGCATGAAGAACTTATTCTTAACATTGCTTCTGAGAGCCCTTACTCTGTTTTTAAGGTTTTGTACCGAGTCTTAGACTCTCCCACCAGTGGAAAAGTAACTTTCTATCAACCCTAAATATTAAAAACCTCCATCAAATTACTCCTTAACTTTCGCTATTACAGAGGCCAGAAACCTAATTTATCTAATCTCTCCTCATAATCTGATCCTTGGGGCCCTGGTAATGTTCTGGTACACATCTTCCAAAGCCAATATGTCTTTTCTTAGGTGGGATTCCCAGAACTGGACACAGTACTCTAGATAACTGGCAGCAGAGGATGTGGACGTGGTTCTTAATGAATACTTTGCATCTGCTTTCGCAGAAGAGAATATGATATAGGCATTGCAATCAGGGAAGAGGAATGTGAAATATTCGATGAAATCAACATAGTGAGAGAGGAAGTATTAAGGGATTTAACATCTTTCAAAGTGGATAAATCCCCAGGCTCAAGCGAAATGTATCCTAGGCTGTTAAGGGAAGCAAGAGAAGAAATAACAGAGGCTCTGAAGGTCATTTTCCAACACTCTTTAGGTATGGTGCCAGAGGACTGGAAGACAGCTAACGTACCATTGTTTAAAAGGGGAGAAAGGGATAGACTGAGCAATTACAGGCCAGTCAGCCTAAACTCAGTGGTGGGAAAATTATTGGAAAAAATTCTGAGGGACAGGATAAGTCTTTACTTAAAAAGACACAGATTAATCAAAGACAGTCAGCACGGATTTGTTAAGGGAAAGTCATGTCTGACTAACATGATTGAATTTTTTTGAGGAGGTAACAAGAAGGGTTGATGAGGGTACTGCATTTGATGTAGTCTATGTGGATTTTAGAAAGGCTTTTGATAAATTCTCACATGGCAGACTAATTGCAAAAGCAAAAACCCATGGGATCCAAGGCAAATTGGCAAGTTGAATCCAAAATTGGCTCAGAGGCAAAGGGCAATGATCAATGGGTGTTTATGTGACTGGAAGCTGTTTCTAGTGGGTATCCACAGGGCTCAGTACTAGGTCCCTTGCTTTTTCTGGTATATATCAATGAGTTAGACTTGAATATAGGTGGTATGTTAAGAAGTTTGCAAACAATGCAACAATTGGCTGTGTACTTGATAATGAAGAAGTAAGGTGTAGACTGCAGGAAGATATCAATGGACTAGCCAGGTGGGTGGAACAGTGGCAAATGGAGTTCAATCCAGAGAAGTGTGAGGTAATGTATTTGGAAAGGCTAACAAGGCAAAGGAATACACAATAAATGGTAGCACACTCAGAAGTAGAGGAACAGAGAGACCTTGGAGTGCATGTCTACAGATCCCTGAAGGAGGCAGAACAGGTAGATAAGGTGACATACAGGATACCTGCCTTTATTAGCTGAAGCATAGAATATAAGAGCTGGGAGGTTATCCTGGAACTGTGTATAAAACACTAGTTATGCCACAGCTGGAGTACTCTGTGCAGTTCTGGTCACCGCACTATAAGAAAGATTGCACTAGAGAGGGCTGTGTTCTCGCACCCACACTTTTTGGGATTTTCTTCTCCCTGCTGCTTTCACATGCGTTCAAGTCCTCTGAAGAAGGAAGTTTCCTCCACACAAGATCAGGGAGCAGGTTGTTCAACCTTGCCCGTCTAAGAGCGAAGTCCAAAGTACGGAAAGTCCTCATCAGGGAACTCCTCTTTGCTGACGATGCTGCTTTCACATCTCACACTGAAGAGTGCCTGCAGAGTCTCATCGACAGGTTTGCGGCTGCCTGCAATGAATTTGGCCTAACCATCAACCTCAAGAAAACGAACATCATGGGACAGGACGTCAGAAATGCTCCATCCATCAATATTGGCGACCACGCTCTGGAAGTGGTTCAAGAGTTCACCTACCTAGGCTCAACTATGACCAGTAACATGTCTCTAGATGCAGAAATCAACATGCACATGGAAAAGGCTTCCACTGCTATGTCCAGACTGGCCAAGAGAGTGTGGGAAAATGGCGCACTGACACGGAACACAAAAGTCCGAGTGTATCAGGCCTGTGTCCCCAGTACCTTGCTCTACGGCAGCGAGGCCTGGACAACGTATGTCAGCCAAGAGCGACGTCTCAATTCATTCCATCTTCGCTGCCTCCGGAGAATGCTTGGCATCAGGTGGCAGGACCGTATCTCCAACACAGAAGTCCTCGAGGCAGCCAACATCCCCAGCTTATACACACTACTGAGTTGGCGGCGCTTGAGATGGCTTGGCCATGTGAGCCGCATGCAAGATGACAGGATCCTCGAAGACACATTGTACAGCGAGCTCGCCACTGGTATCAGACCCACCGGCCGTCCATGTCTCCGCTTTAAAGAAGTCTGCAAACGCGACATGAAATCCTGTGACATTGATCACAAGTCGTGGGAGTCAGTTGCCAGCGTTCGCCAGAGCTGGCGGGCAGCCATAAAGACGGGGCTAAAGTGTGGCGAGTCGAAGAGACTTAGTAGTTGGCAGGAAAACAGACAGAGGCGCAAGGGGAGAGCCAACTGTGCAACAGCCCCGACAAACAAATTTCTCTGCAGCACATGTGGAAGAGCCTGTCACTCTAGAATTGGCCTTTATAGCCACTCCAGGCGTTGCTTCACAAACCACTGACCACCTCCAGGCGCTTATCCATTGTCTCTCGAGATAAGGAGGCCAAAGAAGAAGACTAGAGAGGGTACAGAGATTTATAAGGCTGTTGCTTGGACTGGAGAATTTTAGTTCTGAGGAAAGGTTGGATATTCTAGGTTTGTTTTCTTTGGAGCAGAGGAGGCTGAGAGGAGACCAAATTGAAGTGTATAAACTTGTGAGGGGTTTAGATAGATTGGATAGGAAGCTCTAGTCCCCTTGGTTGAGGGGTCTATTACCAGGGGGCATAGATTTAGTGGAAGAAGTAGGGGCTTTAGAAGGGATTTGAGGGGAAATGTTTTCATTCAGTGGGTGGTGGGGTCCTAGAGCTCACTGCCTGAAAGGGTGCGAGAGGCAGTAACCCTTATAAAATTGAAAAAGTACTTGGATAGGCACTTGTAGTGCTGTAACCTACAAGGCTACAAACCAAAAGCTGGAAAGTGGGATTAAGCTGTATGGCCACTTGTCAGCTGGTGAGGACATGTTGGGCTGAAAGGCTTCCTTCCGTGTTGTAAATTTCTATGATTCTATGATATGTGGTCTAACCAGGGATTTTTGTTTTTCAGTACCAAAGCTACCTCCCCTTTATATTCCAGCCCTCTAGTTATAAAGGCTAACATAACCTTTTTGATTATGTTTTGTACTTGACAACTACAGTTTAGTGATATGTGTGCATTAACCCCTAAATCTCTTGGACCTCCGCTGTTCCATGCTTTTCACCACTTAAAAAAAGTACTGGGATCTATTCCTCTTTCAGTCCAAAATTGATGACCTCAATCTTACCTGCATTGAAATCCATCTGCTATAGTTTTGCCCACTCAATCGATCAATGTCTCTTTGCAATTTTATGCTTCCGTTTACTCCACTATGCCACCAATCTTTGTCATCAGCAAATTTGGATATATAGCTCTCTATTGTGTTATCTAAGTTATTAATAAATGTAGTGAATAGCTGCAGCTCCAGCACACATCTAGGGGGACACCATTAGTCATTACCTTGCAATTTGAGTGCATACCCATTATCCCTATTCTGTCTTCTACTGCCACCTAATCTCCTAACCCAGGCCTATAATTTGCCTCAATTCAGTAAAATGCTTTGAAAAGATGACACAAATCTAATTCTGACACAATTCTGATAGTATCATTACTGAAACCCTTTCTATGACGTGTGTGGACATACCTACATCTCCTTCTCCACCTCCACTGTGAGAACTGAAACCAGTTAATTGTGGGAATTTACAGAGTAGATTGCACACTTATTACACTCGGTAACTGGGGGAAACCATTGTCAGTGCTCTTGCATATTTGCTACTATATCCATTGCCTGATTCTATATATAACTAGTTGAGTGAATTTCATGGGAATGCTGATGGTTTGTTCTTTGCCTTATGGCAAGGTACTAGGTGCTGACAATATAGTCCCTGGAGCATTATTTAAGAGGGTAGTTTTAATATAACCTACCCGCTGGAAAACTGAGGGGATCAGTGAACCAATATTGTACCTGAATCCCATGAACTTCCTGCCCAATGAATTAGGTTAAAATTACCCCATAATTGTCATTTACATTACGTAAAATCTCAGTTGCTTGCTTGTTCTTCAGGATAAAGGAAACTTGTATAGATAGTAAGTCACATGATAAAGAAAAATCAGTCATTAAAGATAATTTATTTTGATTGCAGGAATAATACAGACTGCAGAGATCCTTGATCGTGAAAGATGCCCCCATTACTGGCTGACAGTTCTTGCAACGGATTTAGGTGCCACCCCTTGGGTCACTTCAACCGAAGTCTTCATCAAAATTAAAGATATTAATGATAATCCTCCTCAGACCTCGGCGCCTGTTTACTATGCCTCAATCATTGAAAACTCCCCGAAAGATAAGTCTGTTCTTCGCATTGATGCTGAGGATCCAGATTCCAGTTCACAGGACCAGCTGACCTACAGGATCACTAGTGAAAACCCAAGAGGATTCTTTGCTATTGATCCAAAGACTGGTACGTTAATATGTAACTATTACTTCTTAAATGTTCAGTATTTCCTCATGTTTTGTTTGCTTATGCAGCTACTGTCGCCTCTCTATAGTGTTATTCGAAATATATGTCTTCTTCATGAGTTTCTCATTACATTTACCCACAGGGGGTGGGGGTTTCAAATTTGTTAAAGTTTCCATGAACAACAGAATTATAGACAATATATAATTATACTGAATGATTGATTATTAATAGGCTTTTCTGACACAGTGTATTATGATTCATTAATTTGTACATAGATGAACTCTGATTAAGCCTCTATCTGTCCAAGTCAGGATGGTGCATAAATCTCTTTACAGGGGAATTCTGAATACGGCAGCACAGTGGCGCAGTGGTTAGCACCGTAGCCTCACAGCGCCAGGGACCTGGGTTCGATTCTGGGTACTGCAAGTGTGGAGTTTGCAAGTTCTCCCTATGACTGTGTGGGTTTTCGCCGGGTGCTCCGGTTTCCTCCCACAGCCAAAGACTTGTGGGTGATAGGTAAATTGGCTGTTGTAAAAAATTGCCCCTGGTGCAGGTAGATGGTAGGGAATATGGGATTACTGTAGGGTTAGTATAAATGTGTGGTTGTTGGTCGGCACAGACTCGGTGGGCTGAAGGGCCTGTTTCAGTGCTGTATCTCTAAATTTAAAAATATATATAGGTTGCTGCCTATCTACAATAGTTCTGGTCATTCCAATACTGACTATGTCTGTCAGCAGCACAGAGTGTTTTTTGTTTGTACGTGGATAGTGCTGATTTTGTGGAGTTTGTTGCCTGATTCCTGGTCATTTTTTGGATTAAATTGTAGTCATCTTGTCCAAGATGTCATTAATAGAAAGCTGCAGAATATTGTTCCTTATGCAAAAGCAAGACAATTGGTTCAAAATACAGGTTAACAGCATCTAGGAGGTATAAATTTATGTTTGTTAAAAGAAGGAAATTTTGAATAATTTTGAACTTGTCATTACATGATTATTGACCATGACAGCACTACTTGAAATAATTGACAGCTAGAATTGCAAATTTAAAAACACCTTTTAATTAGACTTTGGACAATTGATGATCAGATTTAGCTGAGACTGAAAAAGTTTTAATCCTTGAAGATTAGTAGTGCAAGTGCATGGATGTTTGATGTCGTTCCCTGCTTGTTTAGGTAAATGCTTTTGTTAGTTATGTAGTTGCTCTGCTTACTGCAAAGACACGCAGGGCTGGATTTTATGCAGGAGACGTGGGTCCCGGCGCTGGGCCAAAAAGGTTGGAGAGGAACCCACCACTGCACTTTTTCAGGCCCCCGGAGCGATCCTTAGTTTTTGGCCATCAAAGTTGAAGGAGGCGGGATCCCCGTCCCTTTAAACACTTGATAGGGATGAGGATTCCGCCCCCAAGAGCTGCTGGCCAATCACAGGGCCAGCAGCTCAACAGAATTGACAGCGCCACCAGGAACGGTGGCCACTGCCGGTACTGCAAAGGCCTCGGACCCAGGCCCTTCGTTGGCACCCTGGACCCGAGGTAGGTGAGACGGGGTCACCGGGGCCAGTCTGGAAGGCCCCGGTGAGCGGCATGGGTATTCGGTCCAGGGGGAGGGGAGTCCTGTCGGGGACAGTGGTTCCCGGGTGGGGGGGGGGGGGGGGGGGGTTGTCCTCCGTGGGCCATGACTGGCCTATGAAGGAGGGACACCCCCAAGCCCGCAGGGAGGGCACCTTGTTTTCCAAGGTGTCCTTCCTGCGTGGCAGAGACCCGCCCCCACTGCTGGTAAGATCCCAGCGGCAGCGGGTAGAGGCCCTTAATTGGCCGTCAATAGGCCACTTAAGGGCCTCAATTGGCCTCTGGGCTGGAAGGCCGACGTTGGCCTATCCCACCCCTGGGGAGTTCGGCCCCGGCAATCCTGGCGTCAAGTTCCATTGCGGCCACTGCTGCTTCGTAGCTTCTGTAAGTTCTGGTTGTAACAGTCAGCTGCCACTGATACCTGAAAAATACATCAACTCACAGCATCCTTTGTCATTCATAGTAGGCGCATATAATCTGTTCTTTGACATAATGGTGTTCTTTGATTATGTATGTCAGGACACTTATAATGCAGTTTTGGATTATTCAGAAAAAATAATTAAGCAAAATGAAGTCTCAGCTATGGATAGCCTACTTTTACAATCCTAAATTCCACTGTCAGTATCTATAATGGAACGTGCCTATGTAAACGCGCCACATTGTAATTGCACACTCATCAGTGAAAGTGCAGGAACATACTTTCATCGGCTTAAGAATTTATAATAGAAATCTGAAAATAAGAATCAAATGGATGACTTTAAAATGGGGAGTGAATTATGTATGTATTAGATTTGGCCCTCTAATCCTGCTTCACCTGAAATTATACATGGACTTGATTCCCCATGTGTGAAACCATTGGAGAATTCTTGCATCGCACATCAAAAATATAGAAAGCAAGCCAGTCATTTGCTGCTATTCTTCTGTCTTTGTGTATCCTAGTCTCTTCCTGAGGATGTGAATCAAATGATTTACAAGCAGTTCTACAAAATCATCTTTCAACAAGTGACCTTCATGTGTTTATTTAGAGCAGTTGGCTTAAGCAGATAGGTTAAATAAAACTCCATCTTAGCAGCTAAACATTGGAGATGGGGTAAATGTTGACCTTGTGCAATATTATAAAACAAGTGCGAACTAATTGGCAGCCTGTTTTACATCTCTTCCATTTTTTATTTCTATTGAGTATGTACGTGGGCAGAGCAATGGCAAACAAAAATTAATGCAGTCAAATGTGAAGTGTTACACAGGAAGGAAAGAAAATAGATGAATGGTGTTGAAATAGCTATGGATAAGCTGAAAGACAGCCAGAAGACTTAGGAGCAAAGCTAAACATGCCTAACTGCTGCAGAACAGCAATCAGGAAAGCCAATAAAACGTTGCATAACACAGCCAAAGCAATGGAATGTAAGTTTTGGGGAGTGATGATCAAACATATTCATGCTCCGAGCAAATCAGACCATAAATGCCGCCTCCAGACTACTAGCCAAGAAGCAAGAGAAATCATCAAATGCTGGAGGCACTGTGGAGAAGATCCACCAGACCAGTTCCTACTGTCAAGGGTCTGAATTTTGAGGAAAGACATCTGAAAGGTGATCTTATTGAGGTACAATCCTCACCACTTTTCGAGTACCTCAACAGTGCGGGAACGTTCATGGGGCATTCCGTTCTGGTCACTGGTCACCAGATTTCTACAGCAATTGAGAAAAGATGCAAGCATAGATTCGTTCACCCAGAGTGGCTTCTCCTGTTACCTGTTGGCCAAATTCACTGGATATTGTGCAAGGGTCAGACCTCTAATCTATCCCACGCTGGAAACACCAGGAGCAAGTCAAGAGGACGAGGATGACTCCATTACAGTTCACTGTTCTCAGAGCCGCCCACTGTTTCAGAGAAAGGGCTGGTTACAGTCTGCAGAGGCGGCAAGTTTAGTTTATTGTGTGGCTTGCCTTGCAGTGTATCGGGAATCTCTGCTGAGCCTGTGCTGCAGGGGTTTCTCAGATCGCTATCAGTTCCCCTGGGCCCAGTAACTGTCAGTTAGCAGGTCCCCTCTGATTCCCAGAATCATCCCTTCATACAGACTCTGCCAGAACTTTGGGTGAGGGACTGAAAGGTATCAGCTGCTCTCAATTTTATTTAACCTGCAGTCAGTTTCTGCCCCAAAATAAACAGACCTCTTATGATGCTATAACCGTCAACTTTGACATCAGTGCAAATAGATAATGGTTATGTCTGCCCATTTTTAATGTGGGTGTTTAGAGTGGTGTAGACTATATGTATGATTGTTAAAGGTATAAAAAAGTTAACCCTGAATGTTATTTTAAATTAAACTGCAGGAGTGAAATAAAAGGACATAGGTTCAAACTGGAGAAGGGTACTTTCAGAATAGATATCAGGAAATGTTTCTTCACAAAATGAGTGATTAACATGTGAAATAAAATTCCAGGTGGAGTAATGGAGGCAAACATCCTGGAATTATTTAAGGAATAATTGGATGCTGTAAAGTGGGGGCGGGGGGGGAGCGGGGGGGGGGGGGGGAGTGTGGCGGGGTGTGGGTGTGAATATTAGGATCTCTCTGAGTGGGTTAATCAAGATGGGCTGAATGACCTTCCACATCCATAATTATATTTTGATCTTGTTATGATGCAAGACTATAATGGTGAAAAGAATGAATGATATAATGAACAACTTATGTGTGCTTGTGGGTGTAAAGGGACATTAACACAAAACTGACAAGTCTTAAAAGAGAACTAGAGATAGAAGAATGGCTTTCCCTTGAGGCAAATTATTGGCTTCCAATTGTCGTCCTGGTTCCAGAGAAAGAGAATCGAACCTGGATCTTCTGATCTGTGTGACCTACATGATAGGGAAGCTGGCAGGGGGCTGCACGCAGCTCTCAGATCAGAAAAGCCATTCTTCAGCAAGACCTATTTTGGGAACACTTTTGTGGATTTTTCGAAAGTAGTCTTCCTGTAAATATTATGGTCATGGCAGCATTGCTTCTGTGCACCTTGAACATCAAACCATTTTAAACTGGACCTCAGCAGGAGTTGTCCTAATCCTCGTCCTATGATTCTTTGACCTAGTAGAACAGCAAGGAGGCTGTCCTCATTCACCTTTTATCATAAACTTACAGTAAATATCAGAGTTTATATGTCTGTGGGGAAATGGGGTGGGGTGTGGGTAAGAAGCATCTAGTCACGATGGTGCTGCCATCATGAGTGTGGGGCAGGCTTGATGGAACAACTATTTTTTGTTTGCCTGTCATTTTTATATGCAGGTATCTCTCTGCCCAGAGCAACATTACCTTGCACAACCAGCTAAATCAAGTCAAACAACCTCTTAATACTTCTTTCATTCAAGCCAGCAGTTTACTCGCACTGTTCACCTACATGGCACCAGTTGCTGTATTTCAAACATAGTTAATTATGTGAAACGCTTTGAATCTTTTTGGCATCCCAAAGTGCTATATAGATGGTGAAATCATAGTATAGGATCTTTAGATATTGGAATGTTTTACTGTTTTTTGAGATTGGTTATAATTATTGTTTTGTTTAATATAGTCTAATTTGGAATTTGAGATTGGAACAATTTGCATCAATTAATAAAGCTAATTGTGACATTAACCTGTTCATATAAAACAATTCTTGCCAATTTTCATGTCAACTTAATGACTCTAGATATCAGATTTATGAATAACAATAATTTACAAAATTACTGAACATCTCTGTGCAGGAGTCAACAAAACTATCAACAAGGCAATTGCCTGCCGCAAGAAAATTGGTTAATTAGTGAAACCATGAAAACAGAAGCAGACTTTCTTTCTCCCGACAGAACATTTTAAGGTTTAATTTATTTAATAGGTGGAGTATTTTCTAAGAACTCAGTAAATGAATCATATTACTCGCTGATCATATCACAAATGTTGAGAGATTTATCAACTTGCGAAACTCACAGAATTCCACTGAATTGCTCAAATCTGAATATATCAGGTTCCACATCTTCCCTTTCCAAGGCCGGAATTTTACGGCCCCCCACAGAAGTGGGCTGGCGGCAGGGGGGCGGGGACCGTAGAATTACGTGGGAGGTGGGGGATCCCGTCCCCGACGTCTTCCCACCTCCACTGCAATTTTACCAGGGGTGGAGGCGGTGAGAAATGGCCCGCCCACCCCAGGCCAATCAAGGTTCTTAAGTGGCCGATTAAGTGAAACTTAAGGGCCTCCACCCACCATCGCTGGTATTTTACCAGCAGCCAGCAGGTGCCTCAGGCCCCCATAAGGCCACCAGGTGTAGGTTGGAGCGGGGCCCTCCTGATCGGGCACCCTGTGCCCCCGGAGGATACCCCTGAAGCCCCAACCACCCCCACTGAAATAAAATCCTCCCCCCTCCCAACTGATCCCACTTGCCTCGCTGGGACCCGGCTGATTGTCCGCGACGAGGCCCCACAAATGTACCTTTCTTCTGTGGCTGGTGTCCCTCTTGCTGCCGATGCTGGGTGGCCACCGCTCCCGGTGGAGATGCTGGGACTGAGAGCTGCTGGCCCAGTGATTGGCCGGCTGCTCTTGGAGGCAGGACATCCTGCCTTAGAGAGGTGGAAGGTCTGCCCAAGTCCAATTAAGGGCCTGGGTCATGTAAAATTGTAGCGTGGCTCCCTGGCCTGGCAGAGGTGGGCTCGCCCCGACCTTTTGGCCAGCCTACCGCCCACCGTAAAATTCCGGCCTATTTTTCTCTACCTTCTCTATCCAGTTATTCCCCTTCCCTTTGTCATCCCCAAATCATTGCTTCCTCCCCTTCCTTCAGTTATATCTCATTTTCCATTAGATGGTTCATGATTTCCTGAGGTCTCTGGTTTATTGGTCTTGTATTTGGTCGGACAGTCCTCATTAATGACCACACTCAGAGATTTTCCCGTTATTGTCAGAATTTCCATTTTTATATTAAATGCTTGACTAAGAAATTTGGTTTCTCCAAGTGGTGCTTGGATGCACCTATGATACTTCATAGCACATCTCTAGTAAATTGTCAGACTTTCTTTGGCTTAAATCTGCACTGTAGCAATGTGACGGAAATAGATTTATGTGATGACATTGCAGCTTCAATCAAGCTTTTTCTAAGTTCAGAAATTATAGAGTTATTTACAGCATAGAAGGAGGGCATTCAGCCCATCGAGTCCATGCTGGCTCTCCATGGAGCAATCCAGTCAGTCCCACTCCCCTGCTTGATCCCTGCAGCCCTGCAAGTTTATTTCCTTCAAGCGCCCATCCAATTTCATTTTGAAATCATGTTAGTTGAAACAAGGACATTTGTCATTTTTGAGATATTTTATTAAGCTAAATCCATCTAGGACATTACTCAGATTAGGACAATGTTTGGAATTAATGAAACAAAAACAAGAAATGCTGGAATCACTCAGCAGGTCTGGCAGCATCTGTGGAAAGAGAAGCAGAGTTAACGTTTCGGGTCAGTGACCCTTCTTCGGAACTTCAGTTCAACTCTTGGTGGTGCATCATTTCATTGGCACCAACAACCCGCCACTTCTTCAGCCAAGTTGACATTCTTCTTGTGTGAGACTCGTCAGTGAGTCTTGGCAAGTTACTTAACCATGGAAGGTATCAGTGCAGAACCAGATCTTGTCTTCACTCTGATAGCCACACAAATGGGCCTGGAGTTTCCACCAGTATTCTGCCCCAACCTGAGCAGAAAGTGTGGGAAAATAAGCCCGACCACCTCAGCCCTGCCTGACTTCAGTTTTCCTCTCCAAACCCCTGCCAAGTGCTCTTCACCACCTGCCACGACTAATTGCCAGCAAGGATGCTGATAATCCTTCTTAACACAGCTGCTTTTGCTGATGTCAGGAGAATGCTGGCAATGCCAAGTCCTCAGGCCATTGGTTAATGGAAGGGCCTACTGGTGGCCTTCGCTTCCTCCCTAGGTATTTAACCTGCTAATGGACTCAAGCAGTCTGAGGCCTTCAGTTCAAAGCAAAGAGTTTACAAAATGTTCAAGTGTCTTCTGCCCCCTTGAAGATCTTCTCTCCCTCTTCTGGGGTTGCATTGGGTGTTCTGCTGCAGCACCATTGCTATTCCCACCTCTGCAGCAATGGGCTTGCTTTTGATGATTGTAATCCTGCCAAATTCCCACTCTGCATACAGAACTTGACCCGAGGAGGAAACTAAACAGGCTTTGGAGTGGGATTTGGATGGTAAATGATCCAGCTGCAACCATCTTTAGGCAGGCTTAGGAAAATCCAGGCCTTTTACTTTCCAGCAAGATTTACTGGATAACAATTCGGATTAACCATCACCAACTGTTACCCACATTGAAATCTGCCACGTCGGGACAAGTTGAGGATTGAGTCTGGGAACGTTCTGATCTGTATGGTATAGTGACACACTAGGAAGTGTCTTTGACCATAATGCCATCAATGATACTTGGGCTGAAGGGGTAAATTATGAAGACATAGATTAAGCTTGTATTCCATTAAGTATAGAAGATTAAGGGGTCATCTAATTGAAGTGCTTAAGATGATGGGCCGGATTTTATTCCAGCACTGGAGCCACAGTAACGGGCCAGAAGGTGGTTACGTGACTCTGCCTTGGCCCTCCATCGGACCCCCAGTACGATTTCATGGTGGGAAGCTGATTAACAACCCGCCACCCCTTTAAGGGATGAGCTTCCACCTCTTGAGCTGCCAGCAAATCAAAAGGCCAATAGCTCTGCAGGACCGGCACCACCACCCAGAGTGGTGGCCACATCTGGTTACTGCAAGAGGCCCTGCAGAGTAGATGATTGATGAAGACCCAGGAGAGGTAAGTGAGGTTGGGGTCACTGGGGCTATTCAGCGATGGGGTGGCGAGAGGAATGTTATTGAGGATGGGGGTCTTCCTGAGGGTGGCAGGAGGAGCGGTGCGGCCATCACTGACAGGGAGGGAGGGACGGGGGGTGGGTGGGCCCTCCAAGGGTCCTGGATTGCTCCCAAAGGAGGGACCTCCCTCAACCATGCTAGGAGGGTGCCAGGTTTTACCTGGTGGTATCTCGCTGTGGCAGCGGGCCCCTCCTCCTTCAACAAAATTGAGGTGGAGGTGGGAAGAGGCCCTTAAGTGGCCATTAATTGGTCTGGGGTGGGAAGGCTGTCCTCAAACTGGACTAAATTTGAAGACATCGGGAAGGTGATGGGCACTCCACCCCTGCCATTCCATGCAGTTTTATGGGTGCCCCTGCCTCCATTCCCGTCCCTAGGGGGCCCATAACATTCAGCGTGCTTAAAGGAATTAAAAGGGTAGCTAGAGAGAAACTATTTCCGCTGATGGGGGACTCCAGAACAAGGGACAGGTCCTTAAAATTAAAGCTAGGCTGTTGAAATGATGTAGTGGAAATCTGGAATTCTCTCCCACAAAAATTTATTGAGGCGAGGTCAATTGAAAATTTCATAACAGCTTGATAGATTTGTGTTAGGCAAGGGTATGAAGTGGTTTGGAACCAAGGTGGGCAGATGAAGTTATGATACAGATCAGCCATGATCTAGCATGGACTCTTGAATGGCAGAACAGACTCTCGGATCTGTTCTCATGTTCCAATGTTCTATCACAAGAATATGATTACAATTCTTTCAGAGCTGATGTGTCCAGTTAAAGCTGCGTCTTGCAATAACACAGCTAAATGTACCAATATGAAATACTTCCTTTCCTTAGTGTTTTGTTGGTCTTTAAATAGATCATTTGATCAACTTTATGATATACTTAGAGATTTGCGGTAAGCTAAGCAGCTTTCATGTTCGAAAAAAAATACAACTCCAAACTGCCACAGCATATTATTGCCCTTTAAACAAATTCCATGTCAATTTGATATTGCAGTTACTTATTTCTCTTTCCCTTTTGATTTGTGTAGGTGTTGTTAACATTGCCTGGAGCTAGTAAGCAAGGGCAGATTAATTCATGGGAAAAAGAAACCAGCAATTTGATTTCCATCTCCCTGTTTAAACACGACTGGGAATGGCATCAAGTAGCAATAACAACAAACACATCTGCGCACTTTATTGTGTGTAACCTGTTTTTAGTGGGTGTTTAGCTGTGATGTGCAGCATGCATCGGCTATATAATGTTGAACATAGCTCAATTGGTAGCACTCTTACGTCTGACTCAGAATATTGTGGTTTCAAAGTCCCACTCCAGAGATTTGAGCACAGAACCCAGGCTGAGGTTTCAACAAGATGTTGAACTGGGGTCCCATCTGCCATCTTAGGTGGAAATAAAATTCCATGGCACTATTTTGATGAAAAGTAGGGGAGTTTTCCCAAGTCTCCCAACCAACATCACTAAAACAAATAATCTGTCATTATCACATGGCTGTTTGTGGGATCTTGTTGCATGCAAATTAGCGCTACATTTCCTACATTACAACAATGACTGCATTTTAAAAAGTACTTAATTGGCTGTAAAGCACTTTGGGATATCCTGATGTCATGAAAGATGTTATATGAATGTATGTGTTTCTTTCTAATAGGCTTCACGCAGTAACATGAGTTAGTTTGGTTCAGTTGGGAGGGTCTGGTCTGAGTCAGAAAGTTGTGAGTTTAGCCCCGTTCCAGGAACTGAGTATGCAATCTGGGTGGATATTTTAGTGCAATGTTGAAGTAATACTGCTTTGCTGGAGCTGCTGTCTTCAAATGAGACCGTAAACTGAGGCTCTGTCTGACTCATTCAGGTGGATGTTGCGGTATTTGAAGAAGAGGAGGGAGTTCTCTAAAGTCCTCCTCAATCTTTCCTCAAATAACTCATTGCTCGTTGTGGCACCATTTTCTGTGAAAAATGGCAACAGCATTCTTTTCTTTGATTTCACAAGTTGTAAGACGTTTGTCCAGTTGCCAGAGTAAATAGAGTGTTCCGATTGCATTAGACATTGAGTGTGCCATTTTGTTTTCTGTCTTTTTATCAAGATGCTCATTGATGGAATGTGTTTCACCTCTGACTGTCTGCCAATGCTTGTTTTCTAAAGTGATTTGATACAAGTTATTTCAATAAAGGATTGAGATACTGATCATACCACCTCTACTTCTTAAGCCAAAAATTGCATGATCGAGGGGCAGTGCAACTGGGATGTGATTATGGTGGAAAGTGGGGCTAATTGAAAGCTGCTTACTAGGAAATTGCATTCCAGGAGGGGAAGCGATGGGTATTTCTAACGCATGGCTATATACAATTCACGGGAGAAACCTGATTGTGGGTGCAAAGGGATTCTGCACAAGGTTTGGCCAAGTTCAAAACACTGGGAACAACAAATCTTTTGAGAAAGGTAGTGACATGGAATAATCCCATTGGGTCCTTTATATTTGGAAATGAGACAAAAATCTATACTTTTGCTGGAGAGACATATCCAATAGGATCGGAGCTATGTTTGATCTGGTCGCCACACTACCAGAAGGACGTGGAGGCTTTGGAGAGGGTACAGAAGAGGTTTACCAGGATGTTGCCTGGTCTGGAGGGCATTAGCTATGAGGAGAGGTTGGATAAACTCAGATTGTTTTCACTTGAACGACGGAGGTGGAGGGGTGACATGATAGAGGTTTACAAAGTTATGAACGGCATGGACAGAGTGGATAGTCAGAAGCTTTTTCCCAGGGTGGAAGAGTCAGTTACTAGGGGACATAGGTTTAAGGTGAGAGGGGCAAAGTTTGGAGGGGATGTGCGAGGCAAGTTCTTTACACAGAGGGTGGTGAGTGCCTGGAACTTGCTGCCGGGGGAGGTGGTGGAAGCAGGTACGATAATGACATTTAAGAGGCATCTTGACAAATACATGAATAGGATGGGAATAGAGGGATACGGTCCCCGGAAGTGCAGAAGGTTTTAGTTTAGGCAGGCATCAAGATCGGCGCAGGCTTGGGGGGCCGAATGGCCTGTTCCTGTGCTGTACTGTTCTTTGTTCTTTGATTTTAATTTAGTAGGAACATTTCTTACACCTAGCTGAAGATATAGCATACATATTTTGCTAGTGTAAGCCAAATTTATCATGCAAATTTCTTGACAACTTCAGTCACGATGAAAAGCACACAGGGCATGTTGTCAGACAAGTGGTTTAACATCAATCCTTCATTGAGACTATGGAATAGGAACATAAGTTCAGGAGTAGGCCATTTAGCTCCTCGAGCCCATTCTGTCATTCAGTGAGATCTGCCACCTAACCCCATGTACCACTTTTGCCCCATATCCCTTTGGATAACAAAAATCTATCAGTCTCATATTTAAAATTAACAATTGATCGAGTATCAACTGCCATTTGTGGAAGAGAGTTCCAAGTGCCTCGCACCCTCTGCATGTAGAAGTGTTTCCTAATTTCATGCCTGGAAGGTCTTGCTCTAAGTTTTAGACTATGACCCCTAGTCCTGGACTTCCCAACCAGCAGTAATAGTTTCTGTCTACCCCATCTGTTCCCTTAATATATTGAAAACTTTGATTAAATCACCCCTTAACCTTCTAAATCCCAGGGCATACAACCCGAGTTTGTGTAGTCTCTCCTTGTAATTTAACTGTTGGAGTCTAGGTATCATTCTGGAAAATCTATGCTGTACTTCCTCTTCTTTCTTTCTTTCTTTTCTTTCTTTTGGGCCTCCTTATCTCGAGAGACAATGGATATGTGCCTGGAGGTGGTCAGTGGTTTGTGAAGCAGCGCCTGGAGTGGCTATAAAGGCCAATTCTAGAGTGACAGACTCTTCCACAGGTGCTGCAGAGAAATTTGTTTGTCGGGGCTGTTGCACAGTTGGCTCTCCCCTTGCGCCTCTGTCTTTTTTCCTGACAACTACTAATCTCTTCGACTCGCCACATTTTAGCCCCGTCTTTATGGCTGCCCGCCAGCTCTGGTGAACGCTGGCAACTGACTCCCTCTAAGGTCAGTATATCCATCCTAAGTTGTGGTGCCCAGAACTGCTCACAGTACTCCAGGTGTGGTCTAACCAAGACTTTGTATAATTGAAGCATGACTTCTACCCCCTTGTATTCTAGTTATCTAGATATAAAGGCCAGCATTCCATTAGCCTTTATGATTATTTTTTGTACTTGTTCATGACATTTCAATAGATTTAATAGCATTTGAATAGGTAAGAAAACAATATTGGAGATGCTAGAGGGTGGACTTAGTTTAACTCAACTAAATGGGCTTCATCTCATTGCATTTCCTGTAAATTTTCACCCTTGACTGAAATGATTTCTGCTTTTGTCTTTAGAATATATCTTATAGAAGAGTTGTTTCCTTCTTTTTGATTCCAGGTCTCATCACCACCACAGTGCGTAAGCTGGACCGTGAAAAGAGAAATGAACACAACCTAGAGGTGAGTAGAACAAAGCCAACAGGTTAGCTGTCAATATGCTGAGGCATCATATCAGTCAGAGGCAAGACAGTGGTCACGCTGAAAAACTCGCGCACAAAGAAGCTTTGTTGTATTTTTGGATTTGATATTAGTATCTAAAAAAAATTACTTTTATGAAGAAAATATAGAAAATTGTGTTAGTAACCATCAACGCAAAGACTAGATGCAGATTATTCACAATCTTTGTGCTTAGGCTTTCAACAACCCCCTACCACTGCTCCCCTCCTTCGCCACCGATTGACGTGCATCACTGTTGGAGCAAGGCTTTTATCAGCCCCGATGGTGCTTCCCATTACCCTGCTCTTATCCATATGGGAGACAGAGTCCCCCTCAGCCTATGCCATCCTGTTGTGCAGTCTGGAGAGAGCCGGGGACAGGTGGAGGCTTACTATGGCAGGCCTTGGAAGAAGAGATGAGCTAGCTGTTCCAATTTTTCTTACTCTGTCAATATTTCTAACAGGACTTGTGCTTGGCAGCACTCTGACAACACCTACATCTCCTCAATTTCTGCACTCGGGCCCATTCTGGGAAATGGTGGCGTAGTGGTAATGCCACTGAACTAGTTATCCAGAGGTCCAAGCTAATTCCCTGGGGCCATGGGTTCAAATCCCACCACAGCTGGTGGAATTTAAATTCAATTAATTAATAAAAAAAATCTGGTATTGAAAGCTAGTCTCAAAAATCCCATTTGGTTCATTAATGTCCTTTAGGGAAGGAAATCTACTGTCCTTGCGTGATCCGGCCTATATGTGAGTCCAGACCCACAACAATGTGGTTGCCTCTGAAATGGCCTCGCAGGCCATTCAATTCAAGGGCAATTAGGGAAGGACAATAAATGCTGGCCTTGCCAGTGACGCCCACATCCCATGAAAAATTTTTTAAAAAGTTGTTTCTGGTGGGAGCCCTCCATGGGTCGCAAATTGCCCATGGAGAAGAGACATTCCCCCTCCCACCAAGCCTGCAGTGAGGGTGCCTCGCATTACAAGGCATCCTCTCACGTGGCAGAGGTCCTTAATTGGTTGTTAATAGGCCACTTATTGCCCTCTGGGCGGGAAGGCTGTCATTGGCTTATTTGCCCCCAGGAAGATTGCTGGGTGACGGGGAGGCAAATGGGCCCACTGCCCCCCCGCGATTCATCGCAATACTCCGTGCCCTAAAGGCTGGCTACCCGACCCGAACCTGCCGGGACCTGACGACGTGTGTCGGGTTCAGGTCGGGTCGCACTTCCAGATCTGGCATTCGGGCTCAGGTCGGGTCGAGCCGGGTTGGACACGTTCTATCACAACCTCAGGTAAGTGGTTCCAATGTTAGTGTACTTTTTGGACTAGAAAGGTGGTTTTGTTACGGTTATTTTAAGCTTGTGCAGATAAGCAACAAAATGAAAAACGGAAGGTGAGTTAACTGACTGTCGGGTTGGGTCAGGTTGGGCGCGGGAAAAAATGGAAGGACTTGGGCTGGGTCGGGCTCGGGGTCGGATGTGGTTCTGTCGGGCTTGGGTCAGGTTTCATTTGCAGACCCGAGCCGGCCTTTACCGTGCCCCTCCCCACCTCAGTGGGGCCACACAAAATTACGGCCATGATGGAATCACCCCATACGAGACTCACTGAAAACTTGAAAGCAGTTATTTTTATTTCATGACCAAAACTGCTCCCATACCAACACTTAATGCATTTGTACCAAATCCACCTATGTGCCTTTTTAAGGGGTGAGAGACGAATGTGAGAGGAATTGAACTTAAAAGGTATGTTACCATTCATTTTCCCTGTTTATTCACCTGACTGAGAAGCTCGTAAAGTAGTACTGGTTCTGGACAGTGCTTCGAGGTGGATACTTGTGTTTCAACAATGTCAGGAGTACTGGGGGAAAATATGTTCTCTCTGCTTCTTCGCAGGTGACTGTTAGTGACAATGGTGTTCCCCCAATGCAGTCCACAGCAAAGGTGGTGGTGGAAATTGTGGATGAAAATGACAATGCTCCAAAGTTCCCAGAAGTCCTGTATAATGTTAGACTGTTGGAACGCAACAGCTCTACAGAACCTGTGCCCATCTACAAGGTGATCGCTTCTGACCAAGATATAGGTCCAAATGCAGATGTCACCTACAGCCTTGAGGACGGACCCGAGGAAGGGAAATTCAACATTAATCCAAAATCTGGGATGGTTTCATCTATGTGGACATTCATAGCAGGGGACTATGACATCCTAACAGTAAGTAGGAATGGGTCTTGTTTCCTACTTAAACCTCTTCATTAAAAGGAATGGTTTATGTCTTCTATGTGGATAGAGTTGAAGCTTCTAAAAAAAGTAAAATGCTGGGGAGTGGTATAGCAGTGGAGTAGACAAGATTTTGTAGTGGGGGAGTGTGTTTCAATATGAGTTTGCAGGTGGATGAGGTGCCTTGCTAAATCTATGCAAGTCGAGGTCCTATTATGTCAGCATGATGCCACTGCAATTTTAGATTTCTCACTAGGCAGAGGCAAGTCTGAGAAAGAAATGGTCCTTCTAGGTAAGTCTGAAACTTCTTGTTGTGGGGCCAGGAGGAGCCAACACCCCTGCTTCTTCCTGCAACACCTTCCTGAGAAACTTCCTCTCATCCACTTACCTGGAAAAAAGGAGGCGACCAAAGTTCATCCGATTATCTCCTGCTGTGTACCCTCTTTGTGTCTGTTTCAGGCAGCAAGAGGGTGGCGGCATTTAAATGAAGGTTGTGAGTTAAAATGAGGCCTCTGCTGAGCAGGAAATCAGCTCGTTGGAGCAGTTTCTAATTGGAAACCTGCTCTTAGTTAAAAGTCGTCCCAGAATCATTCATCTTTTACTTATCACTTGCATTTCACTTTCATCACAGAAAGAACTCTAACAAATATCTCTACTGAGTATCACTGCATTATTTTGGGGATAAGCCAAAGCTGTCAGCAATGAACAGAGCCTAGGTATAAGCCTCTTCAATGCAAGCTGTACGCCTTAGGTGTCACCTCCTGCCAAAAACATAAACATAGTTCAAAGTGGCAGGCTGCTTACATCACAAGGTTTGCAAGGAATGTCTTTTTCCCTCTCTCTTCCTTGCATTTCAGATCTTTTTACTCTTTTACTCCTATCAGGCGGTGTGACTTTCAGATGTTATTCCTCGTATTCTCTTGCTGGAGGTAGAGCAATACCAGCACTGATAGCAGCAGTTGAGTATCTTTTACTAAGACCATAGGGTTTGCACTTCAAAGAGGCTGTTTCACTAGAGCTATGAATACTGCAATAACACCATGTCCATATAGCCTCTTTTTTTCTCCCTGTCCAAATGCAGGAGACTTGATAGGCCTGCTAGTGTAATAAATTGCTTTCTTTGCTATCTTGGCCTGATCATGCTCCTGCAAAGTGGATGTTTTCCTACGTTAAAGACTTATATAAATCGTTTATGTGTTACCTCTGGAATCCCCCAAGGATATATCCTTGGCTCCCTCCTGCTTCTCATCTATACGCTGCCACTGGACAACATCCGAAAACACATCATAACTCTGTAATCTCCTCTAGCCCTACATCCTCTGAGAACTCTGCATACCCCCTATTCTGGTCTTATTTGCCCCTCCATTGGTGACCATGCCTTCAGCTGTCCAGACCCTAAACTCTGGAATTCCCTCCCTAAAACTTTCTGCCTCTCGACCTCTTTTCCTTTAAGATGCACTTTAAAGCATATCTGTTTAACCAAGATTTTGGTCACCTGCCCTAATATCTCCTTATGTGGCTCAGTGTCAGATTTTACCTGATAACGTTCCTGTGAAACACCTTGGTATGTTTAAGGCTATATAAATGCAAATTTTTGTTGTTCCCTAGCTACTGATCTATCCCTCTCCCTGGTAACTGTTTGTGGCTGAACCAGACTATTTGCAACTTTGATGTCATATTTGATGCTACAGTGATCTTCCAATCACATATTACTAAGACCGTCTATTTTTGCCTCCGTAGCATCTCTGACTCTGCCCCGCTTCAGTTCATCTGCTGCTGACACTCTCATGCATTCCGTTGTTGCCTTGAGACTTGACTATTCCAACACATTTTTGGTGGTCTCCCACTTTCTACTCTGTGTAAACTGGAGGTCATCCAAAATTCTGCTGCTCATGTCCTAACTTGCGTCAACTCCCATTCACACATCATCCCTGTGCTCAGTGATCTACATTGGCTCCCCGTTAAGCCTTGATTTTGAAATCCTCGTCCTTGTTTTCAAATCTCCCCTTGGCCTCGCTCTTCCCTATCTCTGTAATCTCCTCCAGCCCCACAACTGTCAAAGATATCTGCACTCCTGGAATTTTATCTCTTGAGCATTCCCGATTTTAATCGCTCCATCTGTGGTTGATGTGCCTTCAGCTGCTTAGGCCCTAAGCTTTGGAATTCCCTCTGTTAACCTCCTCACCTCTTTACCGCACTCTCCTCCTTTAAAACGTCCATTAAAACATACCCGTTTCACCCAGCTTTTAGTCAACTGCTCAAATATCTCTGAATATGGCTCAGTGTTAAATTTTGTTTTATGAAGCTCCTGTGAAGCACCTTGGGGCATTTTATTGCATTAAAGTACTATATAAATCCAAGTTGTTGTTGTTATTGTTGTTCTTATTGAGGCATAATTCTCCATTCCCTTACAGTTAGACTTGATTTTCTGTTCTACTACCCTGGACAGGTCTGATTTTCTACCCACATTTTTAAAATTCTTTCATGGGATGTGGGCATTGCTGGCTAGGCTAGCATTTATTGCCCATCCCTAATTGCCCTTGAGAATATGGTGGTGAGCTTCCTTCTTGAACTGCTGCAGTCCTTGGGGTGTGGGTAGATCCACAGTGCTCAGTGCTGTTAGAAAGGGAGTTCCAGGATTTTGACCCGGCGACAGTGAAGGAACAGCGATATAGTTCCAAGTCAGGATGTTGTGTGAGAAAGAGGGGAACTTGCAGGTGGTGGTGTTCCCATACATCTGCTGCCCTTGTCCTTCTAGGTGGTAGAGGTCGCAAGTTTGGAAGGTGCTGTGGAAGGAGCCTTGGCGAGTTGCTGCAGTGCATCTTGTAGATGGTACACACTGCTGCCATTATGCATCTGTGGTGGAGGGAGTGAATGTTGAAGGTGATGGATGGGGTGCCAGTCAGGCGAGCTGCTTTGTCCTAGGTGGTGTCGAACCTCTTGAGTGTTTTGGAGCTGCACCAATCCAGGCAAGTGGAGAGTATTCCATCATACTCCTGACTTGTGCCTTGTAGATGGTGGACAGGATTTGTGGAGTCAGGAGGTGAGTTACTCACCACAGAATTCCCAGCCTCTGACCTGCTCTTTTAGCCACAGTACTTAAATGGTTGGTCCAGTTCAGTTTCTAGTCAATGGTAACCCCTAGGATGTTGGTAGTGGGGGAGTCATTAATGTCAATTGAATGTCAAGGGGAAATGGTTGGATTCTCTCTTGTTGGAGATGGTTATGGCCTGGCACTTGTGTGGCGTGAATGTTACTTGCCACTTATCAGCCCAAGCCTGAATGTTGTCCAGGTCTTACTACATCTGGACTTGGGCTGCTTCAGTATATGAGGAGTCACGAATTGTGCGGAACATTGCGCAATCATCAGCGAACATCCCCACTTCTGACCTTATGCTGGAGGGAGGGTCATTGATGAAGCACCTGAAGATGGTTGGGCCCAGGACTCTGCCTTGTGGAACTCCTGCAGTGATGTCCTGGGACTGAAATGATTAACCTCCAACAACCACAACCATCTTCCTTTGTGCTAGGTATGACTCCAACTTACTATCTGGCTTTATCCCCTTGTCCTAGAGACTGATTCTTTATTCTCTGATTGTTATGCCTTGTTCAACATTACGTAACTCCAGAGATTGGACTGGTTCTAAGTTTTGTCACCCTGGAGATAGACACAATTCTCGGTTCCTAAGTAACCTGATTTGATATTCTCCTGTCATGCAGGAGTGTGGGTGTGGTTGCAGATCAGAGTTTGTGGCAGTGACAGTGACCAAAGACAATGGCTTTGGTCTTCCCGATATTTAGTTGGAGGAAATTTCTGCCTATCCAGTACGGGCGTTGGACAAGCAGTATGACAAATCAGAGGCAGTGGAAGGGTCAAGAGAGGTGGAGGTGAGGTAGAGCTGAGTGTCATGACATGTGGAATCTGATGTATTGTCACCGAGGAGCAGCATGTAGATGAAAATCATAGAATTGTCGAAACTTATAGCACAGAAGCAGGTCAGTCAGCCTGTTGTCCCTGTACTGGCTCTTTTTAAAGAGTAGTCTTGCTTTGTCCTCCACCTGTCTTTTTGTCCATGACACTGTAGGTTCTGTATTCTCAAGTACCCAACCAACCTCCTTTTAAAAATAAATAGTGGGGAGCCAAGGATAGTTTAAGGGGAAGTCCAGAGCTATTGGTGCAGGAGTGAAAAGAGAAGCCAGGGCGGGAGGAATCACTGTCAGAGTAGATTGGAAAAAGATATTGGAGCAGGCAGCTTAGTTTCCTCTGAATTACAGCACAGAAACAGGCCATTTGGCCCAACTGGACTATACCAGTGTTTATGCTCCACACAAACCTCCTCCCACCCTACTTCACCTAACCCTATCAGCTTATCTGTCTATTCCCGTCTACCTCACTTACTTGCATTTAAATGCATCTGTGCTATTCGCCTTACTCCATGTGATAATGAGCTCCACATTCCATCCACCCTGTGGGTGAAGAAGTTCCTCCTGACTTCCTTATTGGATTTAATAGTAACTATTTTTTATACATACGAACTTACAAATTAGGAGCAAGAGTAGGCCACTTGGCCCTTCAAGCCTCCTCGCTATTCAATAAGTTCATAGCTGAACTAATTACTCCATATTTCCACCTACCCCTGATAACCTTCCACCCCCTTGCTTATCAAGAATCTATCTACCTCTGCCTTAAAAATATTCAAAGACTCTGCTTCCACTGCCTTTTGAGGAAGAGAATTCCAAAGACTCACAACCCTCTGCGAGAAAAAATTTCTCCTCATCTCTGTCTTAAATGGGCGACCCCTTTTTTTAATCAGTGACTCCTAGTTCTAGATTCTCCCACAAGGGGAAACATTCTTTCCACATCTACCCTGTCAAAACCCCTCAGGATCTTACATGTTTCAATCAAGTCGCCTCTTACTCTTCTAAACTCCAGTGGATACAAGCCTAGCCTGACCAATCGTTCCTCGTAAGACAGCCCGCCCATTCCAGATATTAGTCTAGTAAACCTTCTCTGTACTGCCTCCAATGCATTTACATCCTTCCATAAATAAGGAGACCAGTACTGTACACAGTACTCCAGATGTGGTCTCACCAATGCCCTGTATAGCTGAAGCATAGCCTCCCCACTTTTGTATTAAATTCGCCTCGCGATAAGCGATAACATTCTATTAGCTTTCCTAATTACATGCTGTATCTGCATACTAACCTTTTGCGATTCATGCCCTAGGACACCCAGATCCCTCTGCATCTCAGAGCTCTGCAATCTCTCACCATTAGATAATATGCTTCTCTTAAATTCTTCCTGCCAAAATGGACAATTTCCCACTTTCCCACATTATACACCATTTGCCAGGTCTTTGCCCACTCACTTAACCTTTCTATATACCTTTGTAGCCCCCTGATGTCCTCTTCACAACTTACTTTCCAACCTATCTTTGTGTCATCAGCAAATTTAGTAACCATACCTTTGGTCCATTCATCTAAGTCATTTATATTATTATGACCAGGTAAGAAAGGTACCTAGGGGTCTTTTACAGTCTTCACCTGGTCTTATTCTAATGGGGTTTAATTTTAAACACGCCGTATTTTGAGCTGTCCCTTTGGTGAATCCTTGTTCACCACTTCCCAATTATAAGGCAAAGAAATGAGCATAAACAGGTTTTCTTAGGTTTAAGGAAGAAAAGTGAAATTTATTAAACCTTAAATTTAAACTCTAATATGGTTAACACCTACGATATATGCCACGCCCCATGCTAGAATGCCTATGCAATATGTATATGCAAATCGAGACAGAAAAGAGAAAAAAAAAAATGGAGAGGTTTGAGGCAATATCAGAAGAGTTGCTTGTTTACTGTGCTTTGAGCTCACTGTAGTCCTGTTGTAAGTCGTCTTGCTTTTCATTGGGACCCAGTATTCTTCTTAAACCTTGTTCACTGTAGGAGACTTTTCTCTCTTGGGGTTCATGTGTCTTCAATGGTTTCCGAAGTTGGTGAGAGCAGGATGAGAGCAAACAGGAGAGAGGCCTTCTCAGTCCAGGAGAAAACAACTTCCTGAGTTCAAAATCCCTGTTGGAAGTTCAAGTTCAAAAAAGTTCCAACAGTCAGCTAGTCATATGACCAAACTGGTCCAACCAGTGTATTTGGCCATCTTAACAGTAAACCTGGAATGCTTCAACGTCTAGTAATCAAAAGTCCATTGTGGATTAAATTGGAGCAGGGAAAAGCTCCTTTTGTCCTTCGAAGTACTGTCTGTTGATATGCTAATGTCTCTCTCCAGCCAAACTTCACCAACAACTGTTTAAAATCAATGTTCATGTGGCGAAATTAATTTTCCTCATTCTTGGCAGATGGGGGCTTGCCTGACAATAGAATTGTAAGATGTTGAGGCCCCAGCACAGGTCCCTGTGGCACACCACTCATTACATCTTGCCAACCAGGAAATGACCCATTTGTGCCTACTCTCTCTTTCCTGTTAGCTAGCCAATCTTCTGTCCATGCCAATATGTTACCCCCCTACACATGGGCTTTTATTTTCTGCAATAACCTTTGATGTGGCACCTTATCAGATGTCTCTGGAAATCTAAGTACAATACATCCGCCGGTTCCCCTTTATGCACAGTACATGTAACTCCCTCAAAGAACTCCAATAAATTGGTTAAATATGATATCCCTTTCACAAAACTATGTTGACTCTGCCTGATTACCTTGAATTTTTCTAAATGCCCTGCTATAACATCTTTAATCAAAGTTTCTAACATTTTCCCTTAGACAGATGTTAAGCTAACTGGCCTGTAGTTTCCTGCTTTCTGTCTCCTTCCCTTTATGAATAAAAGAGTTACATTTGCTATTTTCCAATCTAATGGAACTTTCCCCGAATCTAGGGAATTTTGGAAAATTAAAACTAATACATCGACTATTTCACTAGCCACTTCTTTTAACACCCTCGGATGAAATCCATCAGAACCCGAGGACTTGTCAGCTCGCAGCTCCAACAATTTGCTCAGTACCACTTCCCTGGTGATTGTTATTTTCTTGAGTTCCTCCCTCCTTTCCGTTTCCTGACTTACAGCTAATGCTGGGATGTTACTTGTATCCTCAATAGTGAAGACTGATGCAAAATATCTGTTCAATTCATTTGCCATCTCCTTATTATCCATTATTAATTCCCCAGATTCACTTTCTATAGGACCAATGCTCTCTTTGTTGACTCTTTTCCTTTTTAAATATCTATAGAAACTCTTACTGTCTGTCTTTATATTTCTAGCTATTTTTCTCTTGTACTCTAATTTTACCTTTCTTATCAATCTTTTAGTCATTCTTTGCTGTTTTTTATATTCTGTCCAATCTTCTGACCTGCCTCCCATCTTTGCACAATTATAGGATTTTTCTTTAAGTTTGGTACTATCTTTAACTGTTTTAGTTAACCACGGATGGCAAGTTCCAACCTTGAAATTTTTCTTTCTCGTTGAAATGTATCTATTCTGTGTATTCTGAAATATCCCCTTAAATGTCTGAATCTCTGTTGACCTGTCCCTTAAACTGATTTGCCAATTCACTTTAGCTAGCTCTGCTTTCATGATCTCATAATTGCCCTTATTTAAGTTTAAAATACTAGTCGGACCCACTCTTCTCTCCCTCAAACTGAATGTAAAATTCAATCATATTATGATTGCTGCTACCTAGGGGCGCCTTAACTATGAGGTCATTAATTAATCCTATCTCCTTGCACAATATAGCCTTCTCTCTGGTTGGCTGTGGAACGTATTGGTCCAAGAAATCATCCCGAAAACATTCTATGTACTCCTCATCTAGGCTACCTCTGCCCATCTGAATTTTCCAGTCTCCATATAGGTTAAAATCTCCCATAATTATCGCTGTACCTTTCTACAGGCTACCATTATTTCTTCCTTTATACCCCGTCCTACAGAGTGGTTTAGTTAGGTGGCCTGTACACCACATGCACAAGTGACTTCTTGCCTTTATGATTTCTCATCGCTACCCAAACTGTTTCGACATCCTGGTCTCCTGAACTTAGATCATTCCTCTCTATTGTGCTAATACCATCATTAATTAACAGAGCTACCCCTCCACCTTTTCCTAACTTGCTGTCCTTCCTAAATGCCATGTACCCTTCAATATTCAGGCCCCAATCTATGTCGTCCTGCAGCCATGACTCTGTAATGGCTATCAGATCATACTAATTTATTTGTATTTGCTCTCTCAGTTCATCGGTTTTGTTTCAAATGCTGCGTGCTTTCAGATACAGTTTTGTCCTTTTATTATTTTTGTAACCTCTAGCCTTATCTGTTAATTTTATCTGTTGATATTTAAGACCTCTGGCTTTTAACTCCCCACAAGTAAAAACAACTGTGTGCCTACTCTATTGAAACTCTTCATAATTTTAAAGATCTCAATCAAGTCATCCTTCAGCCTTCTCTTTTCTGAAGAAACGAGAGTTCTTTGAAGAAAACTTGGAAATTGTTGCTGGATAAGCAGTTGTAAAGTTAATCTACTGAATTTTTTTGAGGAAAGCATATTTTGAATGTAAGTTTAAACTGTCATTAAAAGAGCATTGTCTTCATGGGGAAAAAAAAGACAATCTTAATTTGTGCAAGGAGAATTGCCAGAAGGACATTTTAGTCATAATTACATGTGCAGTTGATGCCATGATGCACTGTGTTGTCTATTTGCAAGCAAACAGAAAATGGTTTGCCAAATGTTTTTGTGAAACTGGCTAATATTCTAAATAACATTTAAGAAAAGGCACAAACAATGTAATGTTTAATTGCAGCTTCTGAGGACACAGAATCCATTAAATAGAGATAAAACCTGATTACAGAGAAACAAGAAAGGCGTGCTGTGATTATTGTTTAGACATGTTGATGTGTGGAAGGCAAATCTATTCTTGGCTTTTAATTAAGAACAATAGAACCTTTAATGACATTGCTGAGCCCTCGGGAACCTCAAAGAATCTTTGCCAAAAGTAGTTTTTCTCGAGGGTAGATGATAGCTCAGCTTCTTCTGGGAGTCCTTTACCTGAAGCAGTTAGATAAAATTTCTAGTACGGAAACAGGTCATTCAAGAAATTGACCAACTGTGTTCATGTTCCACCGGAGTCTCCTCCCACCCTTCTTCATCTAAGCATTCCTTTTTCCCTCATGTATTCATCCAGTTTCCCCTTAAATGCTTCTATGTTGTTTGCCTCAACCACCCCATGTGGTAGCAAGTTCCACATTCAAACCACCAGTAAAGACATTTTTTCCTGAATTCCTAATTGGATTTATTAGTGACTCTCTAGTTTGGGATTTCCCCACAAGCGAAAACATTTTCCCTATGTCTACACTATTAAACACCTTCATAATTTTAAAGATCTCTGTTCGGTCATCCCTCAGTCTTCTCTTTCCTAGGGAAAAGTGCCCTAGCCTGTTCAATCTTTATATAATCTCTCAGCTCTGGTAAGTATTCTTTGCACCTTGTGCAATGCCTTTTTGTATTATGGAAACTGGAACTATGCACAGTATTAGGTCCATCAGTCCTGGATGTGATTGCAGCTGGTACTAAGTGCAAACACTCACTGGCACCCATGGTGCTTCAGAGTATTTAATCACCTATTCCTGTACCTAACCCTAGAACCTATATTTCCAATCTGAATCAACCATAAGTCCAGCATGATTTCAAAGCAATTAAAACAAATCGGTACTTTGGCTGGGAATTTAGTCATTGTATCTCCAACTAGTTATGAAAATATTCTTCCGATCCCTAATCTTGTTTGAAGCTGCAATCTACATTATAATCATGTTCCGCATGTCCTTGAGCTTTTGAAGAACATACACCACGAACATGCTCAACCTTCTTTTCTCTGAAAATAGGAAGTTTGATTTTCAATCTATTTTCATAGCATCTATTAGCATTTTGAGCCCCAGCAAAGTATTCTTAGTGTGTAATCAGTGATACGCACAATGTAGTGTGTACATTTTAATATTTGGTGGGTTATCATCTTTCTTCATCTTTAAGAAACCCAGGTTAAGGTCAAGGCCCATTGTTCAGGGTAAGGTGACGATGCAAAAGGAAGGACAGATGTGTAGGATGGTGTATTTGAAGGTTAGGAGGAACAAGAGAGGAAAGGTCAGAGGAGCAATAATCATGATACCGTCATAAAATAGAAAAAGAAAAGTGGATTATGATGCAGACAGTTATGAGTAGAGAATTGGAAGCTAGAGAGTAAGTAGGAAGTGAACAATACTAGGTATGCAGTGAGTATTTTCAGAGAGTCATAGTCATTTACAGCACAGAAGGTGGCCTTTCGGCAAATTGAGTCCATGTCGACTCTTCTTGGAGCAATCCAGTCAGTCCCATTCCCCTACGTGATCCCTGTAGCCCTGCAAGTTTATTTCCTTCAAGTGTCCATCAATTTTCTTTCAAAATAATTCATTGTCTCTGCCTCCAGCACCCTTGTCGGCAGCAAGTTTCAGGTCATTACCAGTCTCTGCGTAAAAAAGTTCTTCCTCACATTCCCTCTACATCGCTTGCCTAAAACCTTAAGACTGTGCCAAATAAAAAGAGAAAGTGCTGGAAATATTCAACAGGTCTGGCAGCATCTGTGTAGAGAGAAACAGAGGGGAGAATTTTATGCTGGCGGTATGGGTCTCGACGTCGAGGGAAACTGCCGCCGAGATCCCCGCGTCACCTCTTGTATGGGAGGCCCACCGAATTTAGTGCCAATCAGGCACTTAACTGGACAGCAGCATGACTTCCGTAGGTTTTAGGACTTTGTTGCCGGAAGTCCCAGCCTTGTAGAGCTGCCAGTCAATCAGAGGCTGGCAGCTGCAGTGCTACCAAGGAGGCAGTGGCTGCTGCTGGAGCTGCAGTGACCAGAAAGCGAGGAGTGGCGCTGGAACCAGGCTGAAGGCAGATTAGGACGGGAGGGATCTCGTGGGTGGGGGCCACGGGGTGGGGATGGGGTTCGGCAGCAAGGGCAGGGGTTGGCCCTTAATGGACACCCCTCTTTCACAATGCTGGGCCCCTCGTTCAGGCACTATATTATCCTTTTTGTCCCTAATAGGCCCCACTCCACCTATTACTACCTGCTTCCTATTTACATGCCGGTAGAAGATTTTTGGGTTCCTTTTATGTTGACTGCCATTCTATTTTCATATTTTCTCTTAGCCAGTCTTATTTTCCTCTTCACTTCCCCTCTCAACTTATTGTATTTGGCCAGGCTTTTGCTTGAAGAATTCGCCTATCTTTTTATGTTTCATCATATTCTTTATGTTCCTCGTCATCCAAGAAACCCTGGCTTTGGTTGCCTTACCTTTCCATCTTGTTGAAGTGTATCTGAAACATCTGCTCCTTAAAGATCACCCATTGTTCCAGAACAGTTTTTCCTGTCATTTTACCCTGGCTAGATCTCCTCTCATCCCATTTAAGTTAGCCCTCTTCCAGTTTAGACATTCTACTTTAGATTGTTCCTGGCTTTTCTCCATTACTAGTCTAAACCTAAGTGTTCTCCCACAGTCACTCGGTCCACTTGGCCCACTTCATTCCCCAGCCTTAGATCCAGTAATGCCTCCTTCCTAGTTGGAAGGAGAACATACTCGTCAAGGAAATTCACCTGAATATATTTCAGAAATTCCTTCCCCTTCTTATCCTTTACTCTAATACTATCCCAATTGATGTTTGGGTAATTAAAGTACTCCAATGCTACCACTCTCTAGTTCTTGTATATCTCTGTGATTTCCCTGCAGATTTGCTCCTCTATCTTCCTCTCACTATTTGGAGGCCTAGAGAATACCCCTAGTAGCGCGATCATCACCTTTTTATTTCTCACCTCTTACCAAGTGGATTCTGTCTTTTCCTCCTGAAGGACATCTGCTCTTTCCAACACTGCAATGTCTTCCCTGATCAGCGCTGCCACCCCACCTTCCCTTTTTCCTTCCGTATATTTTCTGAACACTTTTTATCCTTGAATATTAAGTTCCCAGTCCTCACCATTGTTAAACCATGTTTCCATTCTTGCCACTACATCATATTCCCACATGGCTATTTGTGATTCACCAAACTTTGTGCATTAACATACATGCATTGTAAACTGGTCTTTATATTCCTAGAAGTCCTTCTTAGTCTGCTCCTATCTAATATGATATGACTCTCTTCTCTAACACTGTCCAAATCTCTAACTTTTTGCACCTTATCCCTTTTTTCTACTTCTATATGCTGGTGCCCATCCCCCTTCCAATTTAGTTTAAACCCTCCCCAGCTACATTTGTGAACCTTTCCGTGAGGACATTGATAGCAATCCTGTTGAGGAGCGACCTCCTGCCCCAGAACTGATCTCAAGCCCCAAGAATCTGAAGCCTTCTCTCCTGCACCATGCCTCAAGCTACGCACTGATTCTCCCTATCTTCCTATCTCAACTCTCGCCAGCACGAGGCACTGGGAATAATCCAACGATTACTACCTTCATGGTCCTACTTTTCATCTTCCTCCCTAGCTACTGAAAATCTGATTATAGGTCCTCAATACCTGCAGTCTCAATGTCATTGGTACCGGCGTGTACCACAACTTCCATCTCACTCTCTTGCCTGTGCAGAATATTCTGCACCCTCTCCCAGATGTCCTTTACCCTAGCACCAGGGAGGCAACAAACCAAGTGGGACTCACGACTACAGTTACAGAAATGTCTGTCTGTCCCCCTAACTATGGATTCTCCAATAATGACTGCATTTCTCCTCTTTGCTGTTCCATCCTGTGTAGTCCCTTGCCCATTGGTGCCATGGTCTGAACTGCACTCCATCAAGGTGTTGTCACTCCCAGCTGAGTACTAGTTTGAGAGTGGCACACGCCCCAAAGACTCCTGTACCTCCTGCCTCTTTCTATTCTTCCGAATGGCCACCATCTGCTATCCTGCACTCTCACTACCTGTGGGGTGACCACCTCCTGGAGCATACGATTCAGGAAACTTTCCTGCTCCCTGATGCTTCGCAGCAACTGCAGCTAGAATCATAGAAAGTTTAAGGCACAGAAAGAGGCCACTTGGCCCATCGTGTCTGTGACGGCTGAAAAACGATCCACCTATTCTAATCCCACCTTCCAGCATTTGGTCCATAGCCCTGCAGATTACGGCACTTGAGGTGCATATCCGGACTCCTTTTGAATGAGTTGAGGGTTTCTGCCTCAACTACCCTTTCAGGCCGGGAGTTCCAGACCCCCAAAACCCTCTGGGTGAAAAATAATTTCCTCAACTCCCCTCTAATTTTTCTACCAATCACTTTAAATCTATGCCCCCTCGTCACTGACCACTCTGTCCATGCCCCTCAAAATTCTGTACATTTCAATCAGATCTCCCCTCAGCCTTCTCTGTTCCAAGGCGAACAACCCCAGCCTATCCGATCTTTCCTCATAGCTGCATTTTTCCGGTCCTGGCAACATCCTCATAAATCTCCTTTGTACCCTCTCTAGTGCAATTACATCCTTTCTGTAATGAGGTGACCAGAACTGCACACAGTACTCAAGTTGTGGCCTAACCAATGAGTTATACAGTTCCAGCATAACCTCCCTGCTCTTATATTCTATACCTCGGCTAATAAAGGAAAGGATTCTATATGCCAAGCTTGAATGAAACAGCTGGAGACACTTCCTACACACGTGGTCCTTCTGTATGAGAGTTCCAGGTACCTGAACAGGCAATACTTAAATACTTATTGTGTACATTTTAATTATACAGCTGACTGAAAACAGATCTACTGGCACTGAGCCAATATGGTTGTGTAGTTGTATTTGCAGCTGTAAAATCTGGTGGATAATAGGCAATTATATTTTCAGATTAAGTACAATGATTGCTTTAAGAAAGACTTTTTAAAAATAACTCTGAGCTATTTAGCTTACAAAATTGCCACAGACTTGGTGGAGTGGCACAGGTGCTGAAGCACTAAGACACTGTGCCGCAGAATGGTGCATTGTAGGTTATGTAGTGACAATAACCGCCGAGACAGGTTCTGATCTCAGCCAGACAATCAAGGTGGTGTTGCCCCATGAAAAGCAGGGTTAATTGAACCATGGAATCACAGAAGTATGGATTTGCTTAAACTAGGGCGTCAATACAGGCTTGTTTGTGCTGGTATGTTAATATGGCTTTCTTCTTTCAATGTGTGTCTGTTGATGCCAAAGTAGGGCAGTGTGGGCTTCTTTGTGCTGGGATGGGTCAGTTTGAGTTCCATCGTTCTAAAGTATACCAATCCATTTGTAAAGTGGTTCTAGTGCAAATGGCTTAATTGCTGGTGATGGGAATCTTGTCGCATGTTTTTTATTTGCACCATTGTATTGAATTTTCTGCCTTGCATTATTGACCTATAAACTTGCACTAAGTGACTACCGGATAGAGAAGGTTCTTCTGAAATATTTAGTTTGAGTTTTGGTCATCTTATTTAATATTTATGTACTTAGTAGCAGTTCAGAGAAGGTTCACTCGGCTGATTCCTGAGATGAGGGGCTTATCTTATGAGGAAAGATTGAGCAGGTTGGGCCTATACGCATTAGTGTTTAGAAGATTGAGAGGTGATCTTATTGAAATGTATAAAATTCTGAGGGCGCTTGACAGGATAGATGCTGAGAGGATGTTTCCCTTCTTGGGGGAATCTAGAACTAGGGGGCACAGTTACAAATTAAGGAGAAACCCATTTAAGATGGAGATGAGGAGGAATTTCTTCTCTCAGAAGGTTGTTAGTATTCAGAATTCTCTACCCCAGAAAACAGTGGAGGCTGGTCATTGAATATATTCAAGGTTGAGTTGGACAGATTTTTGATTAACAAGGGAGTCAAGGGTTATGGGGGAGGCAGACAGCAAAGTGGAGTTAAGGCCACAAACAGATCAGCCATGATCTTATTGAATGGTAGAGCAGGCTTGAGGGGTTGAATGGCCTACTCCTGCTCCTATTTCTTATGTTCTTGTGGTGAGGATGAAAGAAGTGCAGACTTGCAGGTTGATAGGTAAATTGGCCATTATAAATTGTCACTAGTGTAGGTAGGTGGTAGGGAAATATAGGGACAGGTGGGGATGTTTGGTAGGAATATGGGATTAGTGTAGGATTAGTATAAATGGGTAGTTGATGTTCGGCACAGACTCGGTGGGCTGAAGGGCCTGTTTCAGTGCTGTATCTCTAATCTAATCTAATCTAAAGTGAACTTTATCCATTTTTCCAGTAGTTAATGGTGAGTGTTCCCTCACTATAAAACAGCTTGCAGAATCTCAGTTTTTCATACACACCTTCAGGCTCAGCTTATACTTATTAGGTACAGAGATCAATCAGCAACAACATCAAAGTTATTAAGGAATCTGTTGGGTTTGGAGAGCTGATGAATAGCAACAACCAATGGTAAAAAAGTCTCATTGAAAGTGAAGTAGGGTTAAATGTCAGCTATAGATTGGTGACAGCCCAGTTTAATTAAAGAAGGTCCACTGTCTCATGTATGACTTGCACCATTGCCCATTTAAGATTCTTTTTACACAATAGGAGCATATTTTTAAATAAATCATTTAATATATATTAATTTACAAACATGTTTATGTCATTTTAATGTAGATTGTTACAAAATAGAAGCTACTTAAATGCTGCCTGTTATGTTGAAAGTCATTGCTCAATTCGGGCGGCACAGTGGCGCAGTGGTTAGCACCGCAGCCTCACAGCTCCAGCGACCCCGGTTCAATTCTGGGTACTGCCTGTGTGGAGTTTGCAAGTTCTCCCTGTGTCTGCGTGGGTTTCTTCCGGGTGCTCCGGTTTCCTCCCACATGCCAAAAGACTTGCAGGTTGATAGGTTAATTGGTCATTATAAATTGCCCCTAGTATAGGTAGGTGGTAGGGAAATATAGGGACAGGTGGGGATGTGGTAAGAATATGGAATTAGAGTAGGATTAGTATAACTGGGTGGTTGATGGTCGGCACAGACTTGGTGGGCCGAAGGGCCTGTTTCAGTGCTGTATCACTAAACTAAAACTAAACAATTTGAAAATCCACTCAGAGAATGCATCGATATATTATTTTTCTAATAATTGTGTATTTAAACACTTCCTGTCAACATTTCTGTTGGCACAATTTTTGGTCTTGCTTTTATGTTAATGTTTGGGTTTCTCCAGGAGCCCTCAGCTCCAGACCTCATTACAGCTTGATCCAAACCTGCACAAAAGAGCTGAGGTGAGAGTGATTGCCTTCGACATCAAGGCAACATTTGACCGAGTGTGGCATCAAGGAGCCCCAGCAAAATTGAAGTAAATGGGATTCAGGGGGGAAAATTCCCACTGGATGGAGTCATATCTAGCACAAAAGCAATTGTTATGCTTGTTGGAGGCCAAACGTCTAATCTCCAGGACATTGCTGCAGGGGTTCCTCAGGGTAGTGCCCTAGGCCCAACTATCTTCAGTTGCTTCATCAATGGCCTTCCCTCCATCATAAGGTCAGAAGTGGAGATGTTCGCTGACAATTGCACAGTGTTCAGTAACATTTCAGACTCCTCAGCTACTGAAGCAGTCCATACCTGCTTACAGCAAGACCAGGCTTGGGCTGATAAGTGGCAAGTAACATTCAAGCCACACAAGTGCCAGGCAATGATCATCTCCGACAAGAGAGAATCTAAGCATCTCCCCTTGATGTTCAGTGGCATTACCATCACTGAATCCTACACCACCAACATCCTGGGGTTTCCCATTGACCAGAAACTTAACTGGACTAGCCATATATATACTGTGGCTACAACAGCAGATGAGAGACTGGGAATTTTGTGGCAAGTAACTCACCTCCTGACTCCCCAAAGTCTGTCCATCATCTACAAAGCACAAGTCAGGAGTGTCTCCACTTGTCTGAATGGGTGCAGCTCCAACACACTCAAGAAGCTAGACACCATCCTGGACTAAGCAGCCTGCTTGATTGGTACCCCATCCACCAACTTAAACATTCACTCTCTCCACCAACAGTGCACAGTGGCAGCAGTGCTTACCATCTACAAGATGCATTGCAGCAACCTCCAGCGACAGCACCTTCCAAACCCATGACCTCTACCACTTAGAACAAGGACGGTAGACGCATGGGAACACCACCACCTGCAAGTTCCCCTCCAAGCCACACACCAACCTAACTTGGAACTTTATCATCGTTCCTTCATTGTCGCTGGGTCAAAAACCTGGAACTCCCTTACCTACACCACGTGGACTGCAGCCATTCAAGGAGATGGCTCAACTCCACCTTCTCAAGGCCAATTAAGGATGGGCAACAAATGCTGGTCTTGCCAGTGACACTCGCGTCCCATGAACAAGTAAAAAAAATTGAAATAAAAAAAAATGAAACTACCCAAGTAAATATTTAGAATGGAAATGCTGTATGTAAACAGTTGCCTATAACAATGTCATTGCAGACTCTGACCAGTAGGTAGCACTGTGAAGTAAGTTTCTGAAATCTCTCTTCCCAACTCAATCACCATATTCTGTCTTCAAAGATATATATTCATCAACTAACCATGGGCAATGCCAGGGGCGATTTATTAGTAATAATAAAACAAAACTGGCCATTTGATCCAATGCTGCCTCTCTCACGAATGGCTCAGGGAACTAGTGTGGATTTGAGACATTTTTGCACCATGTTTCCTTGTATTCTGAAGACACCCAACGGTAAAATGTTATCCTTCTCATCTGGTGGTTGAATCTGGAGAGAATGTGCAGCTGTCAGTAAGCATGGTGTTGCGGTGCTGTAAAATGCTGTACTGTTGCTATATAGCAGATACGTATCAGGATTAAGGCAAGGACAACTAGACTCACATCATGGTGTGAGACTGTGCTGAAATTCATTGCATAGACTGACACGACCATGGCTGGAATTATTTTTGGAATCCAAGCTATTAAACTGTGTAATCTGTACTTTCAGATCCGTGCCTCTGACAATGGGAGTCCCCAAAAATCAGCGACTGTTCGTCTACACATTGAATGGATTCAGAAACCTTCACCATCCACTGAGCCTCTGGCTTTTGATGAGCCTCACTTTAACTTTGCCGTCATGGAGACAGACCCAGTGAATCATATGGTTGGGGTGACCAGTACAGAACTCACTAAGAGCTGGTTATGGTTTGATATTATTGGTAAGTCAATAATAAACTTGCAGAAGTGTAAATGTTCTTTAGGTTGTTTAGAATTCTTTGTTGCCTCATATTGCTTGTATTTGAAATTGTTCATAGTTGAACCTACTCATCTTTCTGTTAAATGCTGGCATAGGACAACAGGGGAGACAGTGATGTAGTGGTAATGTTACTGAGCTAGTAATCCAGATTTCCAGCATCCGCAGTATTTTGCTTTTATTTTAGTAATCCAGAGGCCCACTCTAATGTCCTGGAGAAACGGGTTCAAATCCCACCATGGCAGCTGGTGGAATTTAAATTCAATTAATTAATAGAAATCTGGAATTGAAAGCTAGTTGCAATAATTGTGCCATGAAACTGGCATCAGTTGTCTTCTTGTTTAAAAACCCATCTTCACTAATGTCCTTCAGGGAATGAAATCTGCCATCCTTACCTGGTCTGGCCTACATGTGACTTCAAGCCCATAGCATTGTGGATAACTCTTAACTGCCCTCTGAAATGGCCTAATAAGCCACTCAGTTGTCAAGGGCAAGTAGGGATGGGCAACAAATGCTGGCCTTGCCAGCAATGCCCGTATCCCGTGAAAGAATAAAGCAAAATTAATTATGTAGTTTCACTCGAAGCGGCTACAATTAGATTTAGTTTATATTACACAGAGCTGCTTCAAAAAGAAAGAAATTGCATTTATATGACACTTTTATGACCTCAGGAAGTCTCAAAATGCTTTGCAGCCAATAAGGTATTTTGAAGTGTTGTCACTGTTTAAAATGCAGGAAACACAGCAGCCAATTTGTGCACAGCAAGATCCCATGAAAAGCAAAGAGATAATGATTGATGATGTTGGTTGAGGGATAAACGTTGGCCAGAATACTGGTATGGTGTAACCCCTGGCTTAGTTGGTAGCACTCTTGCCTCTGAGTCAGAAGGTGTGGGCTTAAATCCCACACCAGGATTTGAGCACAAAAAGCTGTGGAACTGCTACACTGTTGGAGGTACCTTTTTTTCGCATGAGTTGCCAAACCGAGGCCCCACTTCCCTCTCGGGTGAAGATAAAAGATCCCCTGGCATTTTTTTCAAAGAAGAGCAGGGGAGTTATCTTTGGTGTCCTGGCTAATCAACATCACAAAAATAGATTAGCTGGTCATTACCACATTGCTCTTTGTGGGAGCTTGCTGTGCTCAAATTGACTGCTGAGTTTCCTACATTACAACAGTGACTACACTTCAAAAGTACTTCATTGGCTATAAAGCACTTTAGGACATCCTGTGTCTATGAAGTGCCCAATATAAATACAAGTCTTTCTAAGTATTATCCAAGACACCAAGGAGAACTCATCTGCTCTTCATCAAAATAGTACTATTGCATCAATAATGTCCACCTGAGAGGACAATCAGGGCCTTGGTTCAACAATTCATCAGAAAGATAACAGCACTAACTGTACAGTACTCCTTCAGCACTGCATTGAAGTGGCAGCTTAGATTATGTGCTCAAGTCTTTGGCGTGAAACCTGTACCATCTGCCCAAGACAAGAGTGAATCATAGAATAGTGTAGCACAGAATGAGATCATTTGGACCACTGTGCCTCTGCCAGTTCTTTGAAAGAGCTAACCAACTAGCCCCTAGAGGACTTCAGCTCCAGGGCATCACCGCAGGAGTTCCTCAGGGTAGTGTCCTAGACCCAACCATCATCAGCCGCTTCATCATTGACCTTCCTTCAATCATAAGGTCAGAAGTGGGGATGTTCGCTGATGATTGCACAATGTTCAGCACCATTTGCGACTCCTCAGATACTGAAGTAGTCCATGTAGAAATGCAACAAGACCTAGACAATATCCAGGCTTGGGCTGATAAGTGGCAAGTAACATTCGCACCACACAAGTGCCAGGCAATGACCATCTCCAACAAGAGAGAATCTAACCATCTCCCCTTAACATTCTTTGGCATTACCATCGCTGAATCCCTCACTATCAACATCCAGGGGGTTACCATTAATCAGAAACTGAACTGGACTAGCCATGTAAATACCGTGGCTACAAGAGCAAGTCAGAGGCTAGGAATCCTGTGGTGAATAACTCACCTCCTGACTCCCCAAAACCTGTCCGCCAGCTACAAGGCACGAGTCAGGAGTGTGATGGAATACTCTTCACTTGCCTGGATGGGTGCAGCTCCAACAACACTCAAGAAGCTTGACATCATCCGGGACAAAGCAGCCCGCTTGATTGTCAACCCATCCACAAAACATCCACTCGCTCCACCACCGATGCACAGTGGCAGCAGTGTGTACCATCTACAAGATGCACTGCAGCAACTCATCAAGGCTCCTTAGAGCTTTAGACCTTCCAAACCTGCAACCTCTACCACCTCGAAGGACAAGGGCAGCAGATGCATGGGAGCACCATCAACTGCATGTTCCCCTCCTAGCCACACACCATCCTGACTTGGAACTATATCGCTGTTTCTTCACTGTCGCTGGGTCAAAATTCTGGAACTCCCTTCCTAACAGCACTGTGGGTGTACCTACCTCACATGGACTGCAGCGATTCAAAAAGGCAGCTCACCACCACCTTGTCAAGGGCAATTAGGGATGGGCAATAAATGCTGGCCTAGTCAATGACACCCACATCACATGAATGAAAAATAATTCCCCTCCTATTTCTCCACAGTCCTGAAATTTTTCCCCTTCAAGTCTATATCTAATTCCCTTTTTAAGGTTACGACAAAATCTGCTTCCATCACCCTTTCAGGCAGTGCATTCTGGATCATAACAACTTCTTGGGTAAATTAATGTCTCCTTATCTGGCTCTTTTGTCCGTTCCTTAAATCTGTGTCATCTGGTTACCGACCCTCCTGCCAGCAGGAACAGTTTCCCCTTATTTGCTCAATCAAAACCCTTTCATTATTTTGAACACACAGTGCTACTACTAACTGAATAGGGACCGGCAATATATGTTGGCCTTGCCAGCGACATCCACATCCGATGAACGAATAAAAATAGTTCTCCAGTTTGATCTGTAAATTTTGATATTGGGTTACTTATTCCTAAATCCAGATCAATAATGTAAATTATGAATAACAGTGATCCCAACACTCATCCTTGTGGAGGTATTTGCACTGCTTTCCTCTAATCTGAATAACTATGCTTTACCCGTACTCAGTTTTCTATGTAAAAGCCAATTTGCCAAGCATTCAGCTATTTGTAGAATCATAGAAAGTTGTCCCCTGACTCCACAAGGCATAATCTTTGTTATAAACCTACCATGTGGTACCTTATTGAAAGGTCTTTTGAAAGTAGGAACATGAAAGTTGCTTCTTTCAGATATCTTGCACCTGCAGATAAACATCCTCCACTTTACAATCGATTGAAACCCACCTGTTGTGTTCAGGCAACCGTTTGTGCTGTTTGTTTGTGGTTGTTGTGAAGTTCTTCAGTCATGTTTCTTTTCTGAATTGAATAAAATTTAATTACAGTTGTGCTGAGATTTAAATGTTTCTTATGCAACTCATTTATTTATAGCATGCCAGCTATGAACATCCAGTCCAGGTGATGACAGATTATGAATGCTGAAGGTAGATTAGATCTGTGTGAGTGCTCTCTGAGCATGGCCTCAGAGACTATTTGCACCTCAGTTAATTCTGAATGGCAGAGGGTCGGGTAATACCCACGGTGCGATGTGTCCTCTGATTGTCATGGTTACAGACCACGCTGCTCATCTCTACACCATAAGTTGCGCTGCTTTGCACCAATGGGAAAACACTTGTATCTTTTGATGGTCTGGAGAGGTATTTGCACAAGCGTTTCCTGGGGTTATCACAAAGGGGCTGAAATACCAAAAGAGTGGCAATTATGTTGCGTTATATAAAGCTCTGGTTCGACCCCATTTAGAGTACTGTTCAATCCTGGGCACCGCACTTCAGGAATATATTGGCCCTGGAGGAGGTGCAGTGCAGATTCACCAGAATGATAGCAGGGCTAAAAGAGTTAAATTATGAGGCTAGGTTGCCAAGTCTGGGCTTGTATTCACCTTGAGTATGGAAGATTGAAATCATTTAAGTGAGATGTTTAAGTTGATTAAAGGATTTGATAGGGTAAATAGAAACTATTTCTTCTGGTGGGGGAGTCAGGTACAAGGGGTGTAACCTTAAATATAGAGCTAGGCCATTTATGGGTGATTTCAGGAAGCACTTCATCACACAAACAATTGTGGAAGTTTGAAACTTTCTCAAAAATCTGTTGAGGCTAGGAGTCAATTGAAAATTTCAAGACAGAGATCGATAGATTTTGTTAGGCAAGGGTACCAAGACAGGTCGATGGAGTTAAGAACAAAGAACAAAGAACAGTACAGCTCAGGAACAGGCCATTCGGCCCTCCAAGCCTGCGCCGATCTTGATGCCTGCCTAAACTAAAACCTTCTTAAGATACGGGTCAGCCATGATCTAAGTGAATGGCGGAACAGGCATGTGTCGCTTAAGTTCCTAAGTTTCTGGGTCAGCTCATTTACATATATATTGGAGGAGATTTGGTGAAAATTCAGTTAAAAGGACAGTTGCAGTTGGACAGTCGAGCATACTGGGGCAATCATGTAGGGGCAACGAGGGCTGATTTGTTGTCATATTGAAGGATGAGTGGCAGAATAAGGGAATATCCCTTTATTTGAAAGTGGGAGAGAGGTAGATAAGGTTCTGGTGTCAAAAGTGAAGACTTGAATGATGAAATGTGCTTTGAGGCCCCTGGGAGCAACCACGAAGGATTCTTCCTGAGTTAAGGTGATCATGATGCTCTCAGAGTGCAACAGATTCAGACCATCTTGCTAGTATTGTCAAACTACAGCCTTTTTTATATGGTGAAGTTGTAAAGGGCACAGCAGGCTACAAATATGAGTGACATGATCTGGTGCATATTGGAGCTCCCCTTCCAATATGTCAAGGCAGCGAAAGTGTTTAAGACCCAGGTGTTCCTCTTGCTGACCATTCTGGTAGTGCTCTTCTTTTTCAAATCCTTCCCTGCACTGCCCTAGCAATGCTGTATGCCAAGATATGCAGCTTGGCACCTAGCTTTGCCAAGGGCATAAATTAGTAAAAATGTTGTATAAAGCATTTTGCTCATTCATGTGTTGTAAAAAGCGTACCAATTTGCGGGCAGGCATATTAAGGACCCACCCCTGAGAGTTGCAGGGATTTCCGCAGGATTCGCAAAGGGAGAGCCTCCTGATCATCCATTGCCGGTTTCAAATTCCAGCCCTTTCCTGCTGCCAGTGTGCCCAAAAACTGTGGCCATTCCACCAGAGATTTCAGGGCCTTGGTGAACAAAGTGACTTCCTCACTTTTCTCGGTCCAGTCTTCTCCTGTCATCCCTTGGAAGCAAGTTAAGATGATTGACAAAAAATCCAGGGCGGAAATTCTTTTATGCAGCAAGTTGTTACAATCTGGAATGCCTTGCCAGAAAGAGTGGTAGAAGCAGATTTAGTAGAAGCTTTCACAAGGGAATTGGATATGTACTTGAAAAGGAATGATTTGCAAGACTATGGCGAAAGAGGAGGGGACTGGGGCCAATTGGATAGCTCTTTCAAAGAGCTGACACAGACACGATAGGCCAAATGCCATCCTTCTGTGCTGTATGATTCCATGATTCTCAACACTGATTTACGATGGCATGCAGCTGTCATTCTCCACATGACAGCCTACGAAATTGGGCATTGGCTATCAGCGTCAACATTGTAAGAGAGTGCATCAAAGGCAGGTCTGATCTTGTCCTCACTAAACAACCGCTAATGCACACTTTCCAGCAGAGGTTACAGAATATCAATCAGGAGCGGGAGCCCTGGCTGACATTTGCTGTTTCCTAATCCGGCATGCTGAAGCCAAGTTGCAGCATCTCCGCATGAACAGGAGAGTGAACCTGGAGCCTTCCTACTTTGTACAATCCGGTTCCAACTGAGCAACACATTTAGCAAATTAGTCAGCAGAGGCACAACAGGCTCTTTCTATCTACTCAGTGTCTAATGAATGTGGCTCTGTGTTGGTGAAGATGCTTCAGGCATTGAAGAGACAGAGGCATGAATTGTGTACAAGATGAAAAACGAGCAGTGATGTATCCGTTCAGTGTACAGAAATGAAAATGTATGATAGAAGAGTATTTGCTGTGAGCCTAGAGTACATCATTATTTCCTCTCAATGTCATTCAATTCATGGTGTTGCCATCTGGGATCTGTCAGAAGCTCCATTCCCACTGGGTAATCCATCTGCTTATCACACCGTGCATTCCTTCACTTGGCCATTAATGTAATAAGTCCCTGTTGCTTGGAGATTCCATTAGCTTTCATTGTATTATGTCATTAACTAAACACACAACAGCCTTTTCTTTGGTGTCTGTTGGAAAAAAATGTTATTTTTCACAGTTGTTACGACCAGGTGAGAAAGGAGTCTGGGGTCTTTTACTGTCTTCACCTGGTCTTATTGTAACAGGGTTTGATTTTCAAACACACTATTTTTAGCTCCCCCTTGGTGAATCCTTGTTCACCACTTTCCAATTATAAGGCAAAGGAATGAGCATAAACAGGCTTTCTTAGGTTCAAAGAAGAAAAGTGAAATTTATGAAACCTTAAACTTAAATTCTGATTCAGTTAACGCCTATGGATACACGCCGCGCCCCACACTAACACGCATACACAATACGCACATGCAAATAGAGACAGAAAAGTGCAGGAGAAAAATAAAGTAGAGAGGTTTGAGGCAATATCAGAAGAGTTTCTTGTTTACTGTGCTTCGAGCTAACTGTACCCCTTTTATAAGTAGTCTTGCTTTTCATTATGGCCCAGTATTCTTCTTAAACCTTGTTTGCTGTAGGAAACGTTTCTGTCTTGGGGTTTATGTGTCTTCAATGGGTCTTCAGTTCCATGAGAAAGAGACGGGAGCAGATAGGAGAGAGGTGTTCTCAGTCCAGGAGAAAAGAGCTTTCTGAGATCCAAAGCTCTGTAACAAGTTCAAATTCAAAAAACTCTAACAGTCCATTAGTCATGTGACTAAACTGACCACATCTGTTTGTACATTCGGCCATCTTAGCAATTAACCTGGAATACTAGCCTCTCCACCTTCAACGTCTAGTAATCAGAAGTCCATTGTGGATTAAATTGGAGCAGTGAGTGACCCCTTTGTCTGTTCCAAGTACTGTCTGTTACTATGCAAATGTCTTTCCAGTCAGGGGCTTGGCAACCCCCTTGTAATAGACCTTCTTTTCTTCCCAGCAGCAATTTTAAGTTTTAATGTTCATGTGGCAAAATAATGTGTGCCTCATTTTTGGCAGGTGGGGACCTGCATGACACAGTGTTCCAAATGAGAATAATATTTTTATGAAAGTGTTTAACACAATGTTACTGGCTGTGTTATTTTAGAGGGAGCGTACACAGTATATAGCCATTTCTATGGTACTGCTGTTAAGATCAAACAACAATCTAAATAACACTGATTTGTGGATAAATAATGTAGGAAGGATAAATTCCTGTCATTTCTGTTAAATACAGGGCATTTCAACTGAGAATTCTATTTGCATTTCAGAGGAACTGACTAGATTCAGTGAAATAATAATGCAAGTTTGCGAGACACTTTCGTTAGATAATCTATGCTTTGATGTATTTAAACAAACAAGAACATTTGTAGGAATCAAAACACTGAACTTTGAGGAACCATTCTGCATTAACAAGGTCCTACAAGCGCAACAAGATGAATGACTGGTCATCTGTTTTCTGCATATGAAGAATGAAAGACTTGCATTTATGTAGTGCTTTTCACGGCCACAGGATGTCTCAAAGTGCTTTATAGCCAAGGAATTTGGCTATAAATACATAAATAGGATGGGAATAGAGGGATACGGTCCCCGGAAGTGCAGAAGGTTTTAGTTTAGGCAGGCATCAAGATCGGCGCAGGCTTGGAGGGCCGATGGCCTGTTCCTGTGCTGTACTGTTCTTTGTTCTTTGAAGTACTTTTGCCACTGTAGTAATGTAGGAAACATGGCAGCCAATTTACGCTTAGAAAATATCCACAAACAGCAATATGATAATGACCAGATAATTTTTTGAGATGTTGAATTGAGGGATAAATATTGGCCAGGACGTCAGGGATAACTCCCCTGCTCTTCTTCAAATAGTGCCATGGGATCTTTTATATCCACCCAAGCACGCAGAAGGGCCTTGATTTAACACCTTATCCAAAAGACAGTTCTCCAGCTGTGCAGCAGTGCACTGGAGTGTCAGCCTTGATTTTTGTGCTCAAGGCCTGGAGTGGAACTTGAATCCAGAGGCAAGAGTACTACCCACTGAGCCACCATTGACACATCATAAAGCCTCCTTTAACTCCCACCAGAACATGCTGATGTACCTTGGCTTAACATTTCATGTGGTTAGAAAAAGCCCACTACAGTACAAATGGTACTTAGTCCATTGGAAAGCACACGCCCAATATACAAAATGGCGTTTACTTGTTCTGCACTTTATGCTCTGAAAATGCAATATATTGTTGAGAGGTTTCCTTGTTTGACATTGGATCTGGGGTAAATATCTTTCAGGCTGATATTCTCATCTCTTCTTACTCTCTATCAGGTGGGAATGACAATGAGGAGTTTGAAATTGAGAAGAACAGTGGCACCATCACCATTGCCAAACGGTTAAATGCCAGTCGAACATCAAATTACAACTTGACAGTGCAAATGACGAATGGAACAAATGCTGTCACAACTCAGGTATAAGAGTTAAATAAATATCAATGCCAGCGTTGTGCACTATTTATTTCATAGTTGAGTCCTAATGAGCTTCGTGTGCCAGTAACGCATAGACTAATGCCAGCCCCTCCTGGAGCCATTCCATGGCTCTTTGTTGGAGATTGTTGCAGTGCTAATTTATTGGGGTCAGGAACACAGCTGCACGGGTTCCCTGCTTGGAAGGAGTTGCATTTAACTTGGCCTCACCCTGCTGTGGCAAGGTAGTTTAAATAAGCCCATCCTGAGGTGAATTAGCAGCTCATTATTGAGAGAGGTTTCTGTAGATTGGGAGCTGCTTATAAATGGCTGTTAATTTTAGGGAGAGGTCGGGTTACACAAGGTCAGAAAACCAACAGCAAGTGGCTGGCGTTATTACTTAACACTTTAAACTTTGATATCTGTAGTTTAAGTGTGAGGAAGGCACTATACATAACACTTTTTTAAATAGATAAGTAGATAAAATAAATTTGCTAAACATAAGTGAAAAATGCGTCACAGAGATGGCACCATAAAACACTGCACAAATGATTTAGTGATACGAATTCCCATCAGGTTCTTCACTCAAATTATAGCAGGTACAATAAAGGCAGAAAGTACAGAAATTTGCATTTCTATGTTAATTGCCATTTGTGATGCTACATTCATTATCAAATGTTCCAATCTGAGTCTGGGGAAGCCACATTATGAAAGTGTGCAAGATCATTTTCTTGTGCAGCCCTGAACAAACCTGTTTTATTATATATTCTAAACTGTTTCCTTTGCATCTGGCTTGAGTGTGAATTTGGACTTTGCTCATCTGTATGATTCAGTACCATACCGGGCATTGCAGTCATCCATTGATGACCTTAGTCCTAATCTTTTTTTGATCAGTTCTGTTAAGATCATCGTGTCACTTGAAAACTGGGTAATGGACCCCCATAATGGGTAGATGCACTCATGTGCTGTGGTCCTGGAACATGCAGACCAGGAGGATCCCATATTTAATGCTTCCTCTGTGCCTGAGAAGGATGGGGTTGTAGGTGGGAGGGGGTTTGGAGCTACAATTATTCCCAGGTAAATAAGGGGGTGGGGGGGTGCTGCAGAAATGAGACAGGTATTCCTCCTGGTTACAATTCAGTGATCTCTGCTGTAAGGTACACATTTGTGACATCAGTAAAGGATAAGATAGGCAATGAATGGCCCTCCCGCACCAGTTGATTCTCACTGTCTATGTTGAAAGATGGAGAATGAAACTTGAGCAGTGTATCGAAAGCCTGGTGGCACCTGAGTGGCTATACTTCAGCATGAGTCCCTGGTTCAGAATAGGAGGGGAGAAAATGTAACAGTAACGTAGAATATACCGCAGAGAAACTTGCCATTTAGCCCAACCAGTCCATGCTGGCATTTATGCTCCACTCGAACCTCCTCCTATCCTTCCTCATAAAACCCTATCAGTATAACCCTCTATTTCCTTCTCCCTCATATGCTCATGTGGTTCCCCTTAAATTGATTGGTATCATCTTTACTGCCCTAGTTATCTGAAACAGTGGGGAAGGGTTCATGTGAGGGAAATATAGAAAGTTAACTAGAAAGGACAAGGCAATAGTGCAGGGTAGCGGTTATGGGTAATGATAACTAGAGTGTGACAGGCAGGGACAGAGCATACAAACGTAACAGTACACCAGAAAATAGGGTCAGACTAGGAGAAAATGGTAAAAGTGGTAAAAGGACAGAATTAAAGGCTCTTTATCTGAATGCACGCAGCATTCGTAACTAGACGGTTGAATTGATAGCACCAATAGAAATAAATGGGTATGATATGATAGCCATAACAGAGACGTGGTTGCTGAGTGACCAAGGCTGAGAACTGAATATTCAAGGGTATTTGACATTTCAGAAAGATCGGAAGAAAGGAAAGGAGGTGGGGATCTCTGTTTATAAAGGATGAGATCAGTACAGTAGTGAGAAATGATCTTGGCTCAGAAGATCAAGATGTAGCATCAGTTTGGGTGGAGATAAGAAATAGTATGGGAAAGAAGTCGCTGATGGAAGTAGTTTTTAGGCCACCTAATAGTAGCCACTCTGTTGGACGGAATATAAATCAAGAAATGGGGCCTTGTAAGAAAGGTACTACAATAATCGTGGGCAATTTTAATCTGCATACCAATCGGACTAATCAAATTGGCAAAGGTAGCCTTGAGGATGAGTTCATAGAATGTATTAGGGACAGTTTCTTTGAATAATATATTCTGGAACCAATGAGGGAACAGGCTATTTTAGCCCTGGTAATGTGTAATGAGACAGGATTAGTGAATGATCTCATAGTAAAGGATCCTCTAGGCAAGACTGCTCATAACATGATGGAATTTCACATTCAGTTTGAGGGTGAGAAACCTGAGTCTGAAACTAGTCTTAAAACTTAAATAAAGGCAATTAGAAAGGTATGAAGAGAATTTGCTACAGTGGACTGGGAAAATAGATTAAAAGATAAGACAATAAGGTGTACAAAATTATGAGGGGCATTGATAGGTTAGATAGGAAGAAACTTTTTCCCTTAGCGGAGGGGTCAAGAACCAAGGGGCATAGATTTAGGGTAAGGGGCAGGAGGTTTAGGGGGGATTTGTGGAAAAAACTTTTCACCCAGAGGGTGGTTGGAATCTGGAACGCACTGCCTGAAGAGGTGGTGGAGGCAGGGATCCTCACAACATTTAAGAAGTATTTAGATGAGCACATGAAACGCCATTGCATACAAGGCTACGGGCCAAGTGCAGGAATATGGGATTAGAATAATTGGGTGCTGGATGGCCGGCACAGACACGATGGGCCAAAGGGCCTGTTTCTGTGCTGTATAACTCTATGACTCCAAATGTATCTATATTATTTGCCACGACTACTCCCTGAGGTGGTGAGTTCCACATTCTCACCACTTTTTGAATTCCTTATTTAATTTCTTGGTGACTATCTTATATTGATGACAGACTCAGGAGAAGTGCAACAGGAAATGTAGAAGTCCCACCCCAATGACTATGCCATGGGATTCCACTAGAGAGAAAAATCTCACCCAGTGAATTTGCCTGTGTAAAGGAAAGTGGACCAACTCATTGGAATGGATGATATAAAAGAAAAACTGCCTTGATGCATGCAACTGAACCCCTTTGAGTTTTAAATACCTTCCTCCCCGCCGTTGCAGCCTTGTAAGATAGGCATTCCTAGCACCCTGAATTCCTGGGGCATAAATGGCAGGAAATATAACATAGTAACAGTTAAATGGTAGCATTTTCCAGCAAGAGTTCTTCAGCCCATCCGATCTATGTACAGTGTTCCCTTGGTGTACTTCTAAATAGTAACAGTTGCCACTTATTCCTGTAATGTGTGTTAATGTGAGTGTGTCCGCCTGTATTAGGGTTATTTTATATTGCTCATCCCCAGCAGTAGAACATTTTGGAAATGTTGGTGGGGGAGGGGCACTGGAAGTCAGAGAGCGGCTCCATGTCTGGTTTCCCATCCTAATTCATTCAAGTTATACCATGGAGACAGCCTAACTTCAGGGGAAAATCCTGCCCACTGTTTCTGTAATATCCAGTAATAACACTTAATAACTTTCAGTGCAGCACTTTCTCATCTGTTTTGTTTTTATATATTAGGCATACATCAGAGTGATTGATATCAATGAACATCGGCCACAATTTTTAGAGACTAAGTATGAGGTATGGATTCCTGAAGACACTCCTCGCCTGACAAAAATCCTGCAGATCAGTGCCCGAGACACAGATGGGAGAAGCAAACTGATTTATACCATCCAGAGCAGCGTTGATGTTAACAGCCTACAACTGTTTCATCTGGACCCTACCAGGGGAGTGCTAATGACTACCGATGAGCTGGATTATGAATCGATGCACCTGCACACACTCACCATTATGGTAGGTTAACCACATACCATGAAATACTAGGCAGTCTAATGTTTTAAAAGGATTGTTTAAAAAGTCTTCTTATCCAATTAGTGCTTCTTTGGAATGGATTTCACCAATGCTGTCACTTTCCCCTGGCCTTTCTTCACTCTACTGACAGAAGTTTATCGGAATCACGCCATTTCTGCCAAAGTTATGGAGGTGGAGAAGATGGGAGGAAATTCCTGGCTCTATTGTTAGCATCAAGCACTCCCATGTCAAATGTAGCATGGTTAGACATAGTGTGAAGCTCACTCTATCTACCATCTCCCAACAATATGCCTCAGTCCTCAATTCAGAAAAACAAACCCCTACTACACCAGTAGGACATTTTTCTGTTCTCCACAGCCAGTCCACCAGTGGCCTAGCTAAATGAGATTGGCAGCTTAATTTCAATTTTTCCAGGTCTATGCTATATACCCAATCCCACTGGGATCTGAATTGACATTGCCGAAACTCACTCTATGTCGGACCCAATTAGACATTTGAGGCAGGATCAGGCCGTGTTATAACACGTTGGACAAAGAGTTGGAGTGGGATTCATACATTGGCACTTTTTGGACAGTACACTAGGAGACCCAGGACTGCCCTAAGAAAGTGTTTTTCATTGTACTGAAAATATTTCTATGTCGTAAACTAAGATTGAAGCATGTAAGGTCCATTTCCATTTCAAGTGAAATTAATTTGACTAGTTCTCTTGGTTCCATAAAACTGGCATTGTTAGCATCACAGTCTGCTTCTGTGGAGGCTGGGAATGAGATTGCTATTGAGCAGGAAATAATTTCCATTTTCTTGGAATCATATGGGAAAAGTCTTAACTGTGCCAAACCTGTGCCATCCACCATATGGTTGCTGTCAATGTGCAAAATGATAAATTATACTCATTTCCACAGCGCTGATAACCTTGCTTTGATATTCAAGGTCATGAAAGTAATATTTCTATAGTTTGCTTTGCCAAGCTTCCTGGTTGTATCGCCTTCTGGTTGCACTGTGCCCAGCCTTCAAGATGACATATTCTCACACTGAGCACAGTGAGGACTATGACACAATGTGCTGGCATGTCTAACTATCCTTTTAAACTAAGATGTAGACATGACTGCAAGGGAGTGATGAAATGATATTTCCTCTGTGACAGCTGTTAAGATACATAAGTTAGAAATCTGTTAAAATTGGGGCTGATATTTCCATTCCTGGCTCAAGTATCTTGATATTTGTCACCATCTGGATTTTATTTTGAAAAGGACGTCTTATCTTGTTTTTGCATTAAGTATCTCTCTTTTGTTCATTGTAACTTAGGAGGTAAGTGAGAGATATATATTTTAACTTCCATAAAACATTTAATAAGATTAGGGAACAGTAGAAGCGGAAAGCATTCAAGATGGAGTTGAAAGTGAATTGTTAGTTGGTTAGATAATAGTAAGCAGGGAGTAAATGCCGCTTGCAACAATTCTAATTAAGCAACAATATCCAGAGACCCAGTCACTCAGCAGCTGGGTATGGAAATGGCAAAATATGTTTCTTAAAATTGTAAATGAATTCATATCAGTGTAAAATAGGGCAGCCAATATGATTGTATATAGATATAGAGATAATTAAGATGTCACAGGAAAGATTTGGCTAGTTACCCACATTACAATCCCATGGCGCTTTACAGTTCATGAGTTACTTTTGAAGTGTAGTCACTGTTGTAATCTAGGAAATGTGGCAGCCAAATTGCATACAGCAAGCTGCTATAAACAGCAATGTGCTAATGACCAGATAATCAGTTTATGTGATGGTTGAAGGTTAACTGTTGGCCAGGTCACCGGGGCAAACCTCCCTGCTCTTTTTCAGATCGTGTTATGGTATCTTTTACATCCACTTGGAAGAGCAAACAAGGTCTCAGTTTAATGTCTCATCCAAAAGACAACCATGAACCTTCTCTTAGATTAGTATGAGTTGATTTTACCTGCTCTGCTGGTGGTTAGTGCCCATCCCGCTGAACAAACAGAGTGATGAGGCTGATGCAATGTCATGGTGACTGCTTTTCTTATTCAGGTAACCTCTATGCATTCTATGTGGGTCAGTGGCTAAGGCCAAGGTTTAATCAGACAAGAAACTGTCATGACCCCTGCTTCTCTCTTGTTGAATATGATTGGTCATTCAGTCACTTTCTCTTCAACGAAGTAATACAGGCATAGTCTTAAAAAAAGTCAAATCACCCCTAAAATATTGGCCCAATTCTGTTCACTGTACTTATGATTAATAGAGTAATGAAATGATCCAAATTGGGGTAACTAGAATGGCTCTGGATCTATACAGTTATATAGTAAATAAACCCCACTCTACTGCATCAGGATCAATAACATGGTTGCACTATAAAGTGCTTTAAGGGTTAATATCACTGGTTTATTTTGTTTGTTTATCCCTACCAGTTAAAATAATTCTGGTCGTAAATAATGACTCTGGGCAGGCTTCCAACAGACCTGAATGGTATTTTGTCAACATCATAAAATTGGCTGCATTTCATTTTTAGAAGAATTTGATTTGTAAATCAGACTTAATAATGACTGTATCTTTGAGTAACTTATTGCATTCTGTGAGATCAGGATATTTAACAGATGCTATTTCCCCAGCTAAAAAGGAATGTGGAGAATAATTAGGTGTTACTGCATATTGCTGTTTTACATGTGATGCTGGATTGAACCCAAGCGAAAAGTAGGGCAGGATAATTTCTACAAAGGCAAAATACTGTAGATGCTTGTTACGACTAGGTGAGAAAGAGGTCTAGGGTTCCCTTTCAGCCTTCACCTTGTCTTACTGTAACAGGGTTTAATTTTAAATACACTGTTTTTAGTTCCCCCTTGGTGAATCCTTGTTCACCGCTTTCCAATTATAAGGCAAAGAAACCAGCACAAACAGGCTTTCTTAGGTTCAAAGAAGAAAAGTTGAAATTTTTTTAAACTTAAACTCTAATTCACTTAACGCCTACGGATGCATGACGCACCCACGCTAGCATGCATACGCGATACACACACGCAAATAGGGACGGAAAAGAGCAGAAGAAAAATAAAAGTAGAAAAGTTTGAGGCAATATCCGAAGAGTTTTTGTTATGGTTCTTCGAGCTCACTGTAGAGTCCTTGCTTGTAGGTAGATCTTGCTTTTCATTGGGGCCCAGTATTCTTCTTAAACCTTGTTCGCTGTAGGAGACTTTTCACTCTTGGGGTTCATGTGTCTTCAGTGTATTCAGAGGCTTGTGAGAAAGAGATGGGAGCAGGCTGACAGAAGAGGCTGTGGTGAGCCAGCCAGGAGAGATCTTCTCAGTCCAGGAGCATTCTGCTTTCTGCCCAAACTGTTTGTACAAATTCAAAAAACTCAGGTTGCCCACCAGGTTAGTCATGTGACTGTCTGGTTTGACCATGTCCATTTGTGTATTCGGCCATCTTAGCAGTCAATCTGGACTGCGTGCTCCCCCACCTTCACTGTCCAGTGATCAACAGAGATTGTGGGTTGAATGTGTCAGGGAATGGCTGCTTTGTCCTTCCAAATACTGTCTGTTAATATGCAAATATCTTTTCTAGCCACGGCCAATCTGTTTAACAAGTCCTTTCTTCACTCCAGTAACAGTTTAAAATCAATGTTCATGGCAAAATTAATGTGCCTCATTCTCGGCCGGTGGGGGCCTAGCATGACAATGCTGGAAACCTAAAATAAAAACAAAATGCTGAAAAAAACTCAGCAGGTCAGGCAGCATCTGTGGAGAGAAAAACAGAGTTAATGTTTCAAGTCAATGACCTTTCATAACTCTGTTTCTCTCTGCACAGATGCTGCCTGACTGACAATGATTTCTGATGGGTTTTGGTGTCTTTTGGTGTCATTGATAGAGGTTTGGAGCATACATGGTATGTATTTAGGTCCAAGGGCAGGATTTTTGCCGTGGACTTCGGAACCCCGACATCGGGACCAAATGGGGGTCCAAGCCTGCACTTGCCGGCAACGAGACCAGCACAGTGATATCCCCGGAGGCATCCTCCTAATTGGCTGCCCTATTAAAAGCAGTTCAATCAGAGGACAATCAGCTCTGAAGTCTCAGCAGCCCCATTGAGAGAAATGGGTGCTGCTGAGGCAGGTAGGAAACCTCAAGTGTGCCCTAAAATGGAGATGCCCTCAGAAGGGTAAAATTAAAAATATTAATCAGTGAGGAAGCCAGTAGGCCCCTCGGATCAGAGGGGAAACCCCTCCGCACGGCTCTTGGGGCCGCAAGTCTGGCCTTTCCTGCCAGCGGCCCTCTCTTTGGGGCATGAAGGTGCTGACTCTGATGGTTCCCCCAGTTTGCCAGAAGGAGACCACCTCCATTAAGCTGGTGGCTATCGCACGTGGCAGGGAGGGGGTGGTGGGCAAAATACCAGCAGCTGGTAAAATCGCCCCTAATTGGGACCTTTATTATGTAAATTGGCTACCTATGTACGTGGTGTGGGCAGCCAGTCCACTTTGCTGCCTGCCCCTGGGAAATACCCCCAGTGGCAGGCATGTGTCAGGGAGCCGTCCCGACATGGTTCGCTGCTATTTTTCTGCCCACCCCCACCCCGCCTCCAAGCCTGCCACCCTGGGCTGGGAAGATTCAGCCCCAAGAGTCGTACAGCAGAAGAATAAACTAATCTGTTTCTTTTTGCCCAGTTTTCACTTTTTTAAAATAAAAATGAAAATGAAATGAAAATCTTTCTGCATGTAGAATTCTGATGGAGTTATGATCTGATTTTTTTTGTAAAAGGTGCGGGATCAGGAAGTTCCCATTAAGCGGAACTTTGTCCGGGCCATTATTAACGTGGAGGATTCAAATGACCATCCGCCCAGATTTACCAGTCCCACTTACAAAGGCAGTGTGAAAGAAACTGCACCGCTTGGATCTGAAGTTCTGCAAATATCTGCTTTAGACAAGGACACAGGAATTAATGCAGAAATCATATACACCATTCAATCAGGTAACAAGAACATCAAATACAGAATATTTTATAGATAATAAAGAGGCTAATTTTGTGCAGTTGTTCAACATAGATACGATCACAACATAGAAAAGGGTGAGAATAGCCACTTGAGCTATCTTAACTCATTCACCCAGAAAACCATACAGTTCCCCTTCATTACAACATTAAAACAGTTTGTTAACTGGTTTCAGGATGTTTGCCTCCACTACCTTCCCAGCATGTCCATTACATAGGTTAATTCTATGTAAAAAAATGTGCCTGACATTAATCCTAAATTTGCCTTTCACTAGCTTGAATCTGTGCAGCCATGTCTTACTCCACAATTTAATTTGAATATTACTGATCCAAATTTATTTTTTCTTTACCATTTATTGTCTTATGTACCTCTTTAAGATCACGTCTCTGTCACTTGCTTTCAAGGTTGAAAAGCCTAAGATTCTTTCCTCAGTTCTCTAACACCAGGGGTCATTCTCGTGACTTTTCTCTGCACTGCCTTTCAGGGTTCGACTGGTTCCTTATTTGTTTTTATTTGTCCAGGACTTAAATACAAAGGTTAAGGCTGGCACTACAGTGCAGTACTGACAAAGTGCTGCACTGTTGGAGGTGCCATCTTTCAGATAAGCCATTAAATTGAGGCCCTGTCCACTCGCTCAGGTGGATGTAAAAGATCCCATGGCAGTATTTTGAAGAGCAGAGGAGTTATCCCTAATGTCCCAGCCAATATTTATCCCTCAATCAACATCACAAAAACATGTCGTCTTGTCATTATCACATTGCTGTTTGTGGGAGCTTGCTGTGTGAAAATTGGGTGCAGTTTTTCCTACATTAAAACAGTGACTACTTTTCATCGGCTGCAAAGTTTTGGGATGTCCTGTGGTTGTGAAAGGCGCTATATAAATTCAAGTTTTTCTATATCTAGAATTGAACACAGCACTCAACAAGGAGTCTAACCAAAGTGACATAGAGTATTATATAAGGCCATGCAGCATATTACACTATAGTACCGTTTAACAATGTATAGCATCTTATTGCACATTCATTTTTATCCTTTTTAATTAAAACTGAGACAGTTGTTGAAGATATGTCAAGTCAGCTGCTGTTTATGGCCATTAAAATAAAGCTATGGACCCCTGTCCCCCTTTCCTTATCAATTCATTGCATAACATCCCAATTAATATATATAAAAGCTAGTCAAAAAGTGACACTTAATATAAAGCTTTATATGTGTGCAGCAATGAACCGTTGAGCAAATTCAGAAATAGGCAGCCCAATAATGTCATAACTGTGAATCTTTATTTCATTGATAATTGTATATAAGATCTCACACCCTGAGCCAAGTGCCAATCACATTTACAGTACGTGTAAAAGAATAACTTTCCTCCCATGTGTTTTTCAGGCAACAGTGGCAATATGTTCACTATTGACCCTGTTTCAGGCAAGATAATCGTGGCTAAGAAGCTAGACCAAGCTGCTAAAGGATGCTACAACTTAACAGTGAAAGCTCAAGATCAAGGTTACCCTCAGCTCAGTACACTTGTCAGTGTTGATATCATTGTTATGGTCTCTGATAATTCTCCCCCCAAGTTTCTGATGAAGGAATATTACAAAGAAATCAGTGAATCGACCAACATTGGATCTTCAGTTGTCATGATAACTGCAATCAGCCAATCAGCAGTGACTTATGAAATTAAAGATGGAAACATAGATGACGCATTTCATATCAATTCATATTCCGGTGTGATATCTGTTCATAAGGTGCTGGATTTTGAGAAAAACTCATCTTACAAATTGAAGATTCAAGGTACCAACATGGCTGGTCTATACAGCAGTCGAATGGTGTTTATAGACATTATAGATGAAAATGACAACCCACCTGTCTTTATTCAATCTCAGTATATTGGCAGAATCAATGAGAATTCTCCTATCAACAGCATTGTGCTGGATGACAGAAACGCACCCCTTGTAATTCAAGCAACTGATCGAGACAAAGATGCCAATGGTATGTTGGTGTATCAGATCATGGAATCTGATATATTGAAATACTTTGCGATTGATTCCAATATGGGAACACTCAGCACAGCTGCTGTAATTGACCATGAAACCATCTCCATCTTTCATCTTACCGTGCAGGTGCATGATCGTGGGGAGCCAGGTCTGTTTGCAGCAGAGGTAGCAAGTGTCACTATAATGGTGACGGACATTAATGACTGTCCTCCAAGGTTTGAGAAAGACTTGTATGAATCGACATTGCTGATACCTGCTCACAAAGGAACTGAAGTTCTCACAGTTAAAGCAGCAGATGCAGACTCTGATAGTTTCTCAAAAATTATGTACAGTATAATAGAAGGAAATAATAAGGAGACATTCACTATTGACTCTTCTACTGGATTAATTTCTGTCAAGGACACAGCCAATCTCAAAGATCATTTTGAACTGACAGTTAGAGCATCTGATGGGATGTACAAAAGTACTGCAGTGGTAAAAATAAAAGTGTTCAGTTTAAAGGAAAGTGGCCTAACATTTGCCCAGAGCTTACAATCGTTTTCATTGTTAGAAAACACTACACTGGCTGAAACCTTAGGTATTGTGAAAGCATCTGGAAATCTGCTGAACGAACCCGTCTTTTACTCTATTTTAAATCCAGATGAAAAGTTTAGAATAAGTTACACATCTGGTGCTTTTCAAACAACTGGAGTGGCATGTGACCGCGAAGAGCAGGAAGAATATGTATTTGTTGTTGAGGCCCATGATATGCGTAACCCTCCCAGAGTTGCCCATACATTAGTTAAAGTCTTTGTGGAGGACGTTAATGACAATGCACCAGATTTTGTCCGTTTACCATATCTAGCTACAGTCCAAGATGATGCAGAACCAGGTGATGTCATATATCAAGTTACTGCTGATGATAAGGACAGTGGAGACAATGCAGTCATCCATTACAGCCTTGTCGATCACTATAGATACTTCTGGATTGATCCCTATCTCGGAGACATTTCACTTCGTGAACACCTTGATTCTGATGCATCAGATAAATATATATTAACTGTCATAGCTCAGGATCAAGGGGATCCTCCACTTTATGCACAGACTAAAGTAGTTATCATTGTAAGAGATAAAACCACCCCTAGGTTTGAGAAAGCATATTATAGGGTCAGTGTACCTGAAAACATTTCTCCTTACACCCCAATTCTTCATGTACATGCCAACAACCCTTCAGGATTCCGTGTGATCTACAACATTGCCACAGAGCGAGCACTGCATTTATTTTCTATTGAGTTCAAGGCTGGAGTTCTGAATGTGATTGACTCCCTGGATTATGAAAGTCAGACAAAGCATGTTCTGACTGTGAGGGCCACAGATTCAGTGACTGGATCTTATGCAGAAACGATTGTTGAGATTGAAGTTGAAGATATCAATGACAACCCTCCTGTGTTTACAGAAAAGGTCTATGATGCAGCATTATCTGAGGCCTCAGCTATCGGCACCTCTGTGGTGCAGGTCAGTGCCACTGATGCCGATTCTGGAAGGAATAAAGTTATTAGCTATCAGTTTGCAGCTGTTACTAATAGTTCAGAATACTTCCATATTGACACTACTAATGGCCTTGTGACAACAGCACGTATACTGGACCATGAAAAGACCCAACATTACAGCCTTACAGTTAGGGCTATGGATAATGGTATTCCACCATTAAGTAGTGATGTCCTTCTGAATGTGAACATTTCAGATTTCAATGATAACCCACCTACATTTCGCCAAAACCAGTATGAGACTACTATAAGTGACGTGGCTACTTGTGGTCATTTTGTTATACGGGTGCAAGCAAGAGATCCAGATAGCATGGACATTAATAATCTGGAGTATGTCATCATGGAAGGAAATGAACAGAGACACTTTACCATTGGAACAAAATCTGGAATCATTTCCGTGTCTAATTCTTGCAAGAAAACATTAGAAGCAAATTACCACTTGAGAGTGGCCGTTTCTGACCGGGTTTTCAGGCGATCTATACCAGTTCAGATTAGAACTTCCAAGACAAATAAATCCAAGCCCATATTTGATCAAAACATGTATGAGGTTGAACTTGCCGAAAATGCTGCGGTGGGGACACATGTGATTGAACTCTCAGCTATAGATCCAGACTCCGGCCCATATGGCAACATTGACTATACAATCATAAATAAATTAGCCAGAGAGAAATTTAGCATAGATGACCATGGTCGTATTTTAACATCACAGAAATTGGATCGTGAAAATTCAACAGAAAAGGTCATTGCCATTAAAGTGATGGCAAAAGATGGGGGCGGTAAGGTAGATTTTTGTACTGTGAATATTATATTGACTGATGAGAATGACAACGCACCTCAATTCCAAGCTGCAGAATACAAAATCCATATTCCTGCCAGCACACTTAAGGGTGCTCCCGTAATCCAGATCGTGGCTGTTGATGCAGATGAAGGAATGAATGCAGATGTTACTTACTCTGTTGCCTCCGGTGAAGACAAAGTTGAGGAAATATTGGAGATAAATCCTCTTACTGGATTTATCACAATCAAGGAGAGCCTGATTGGGCTGGAGAACAACTCATTTACTTACTATGTGAAAGCACAAGATGGGGGCTCTCCGCAACAAGATTCCTGTGTTCCCGTTCTCGTTAAAGTTATCCCACCAGAACTATCAATCCCACGATTCTCTGAACCACTGTACTCCTTCTCAGCCTCAGAGGATCTCCCAGCTGGGTCAGAAATTGGTGTCATCACGGCAGAGGCTGACCAACCAGTTATTTACAGTCTGGTGAAGGGGAACACAGATGAAAGCAACAAGGGCGGAGTATTTACCCTTGATAAAAACACTGGAATGTTGAAAATTGGAAAGAACATAGACCATGAAAGAACAAAATGGTACCAAATTGATGTAATTGCTCAATGTTTCCATGAGGATCTTGAGGTTGCTTCTTCAGTGTCGATCAACATACAGGTAAAGGACGTCAATGATAACCAACCCATTTTTGAGGCAAATCCTTACAAAGCCTACATTCCAGAGAACATGCCAGCAGGAACCACAGTCATACAGGTGACTGCCAACGACCAGGATACAGGAACCAACGGACATGTGACCTATAGTCTGTCCAATGAATTTGATGATGTTACAGAAGTTTTTGCCATTGATGGAGAAAGTGGGTGGCTCACAACATTGAAGGAACTGGACTGTGAAACAAAGGCCACTTACAAGTTTGCCGTAGTGGCATTTGATCATGGTGGAAGAGTGCAATTGTCCTCAACTGCCATCATAGAAGTTGATGTCACTGATGAAAATGACAATTCCCCACAATTCACAAGGGATATCTACAAGGCAACAGTCAGTGAAGATAGCAAACCTGGGGAAGTGGTTGTTGTTCTCAGTATGGTGGATGCTGATATCGCAGAATCCAATAGACATGCCACCTGCTATATTACAGGTAGGTCTTTGGTATACATACATTCATTTAGACATTGTTGGCATTTAGGCATACAAATAGGTATACCAGACATTAAAATAACTTTCACTTTCACTGCCTGCGCATAGTAAAACATCCACCCATTGTCGACCCCACTGGATATTCATCCCATTGGTTGGATATAGGTGGGTAAAGCATTCTGCCGTTACTGTCCAGGCAGTGAAAGAAATTCCTTGGTGAGATTGTTGGTCAATTTTATTATTTATGAACTGAATTTATCCTAACCTTTTCCAAATGGTTTTCCTTTTATATCACCTCTTACTCCTATTCATCACTCCCTTGACTAAAAGACAGGATGATGAACTGTTCCTTGATCACTACTGTCATTGAACCAGATACCTGATGATTAACATTGGAAGCAAATTTAAGGGAACATAGCAAAAACATTATAAAAGCATTACTTCCTAGCTTGGTATGTTGGTTGTATTCTCCAGTCGTGGTTCATTGATACTCTTATTTCTGCCATGTGCCCTGTGGAGTGCCTTTGGGTTTCCACTCTTTATTAGATCAGTATGGGATTGTTCTAACCCCATGGCAGCACGTAGCTGAAATACAAGCATGTGCTGCAGACATACTGAACTGGTCGTACAATCATGTGCAGTGTGCATCTGAACTTCTGATATGTGCTCGGAACATAGGAGCAGGAGTAGGCCATTCAAACCATCTAGCCTGCTCCACCATTCAACCAGATCATGGCTGATCATCTACCTCAACGCCACTTTCTGGCATTATCCCCATTTCCCTTGATGTCATTAGTATCAAGATATCTATGTGCTAAGGGCAGCAAAGCTTCCCACTGGAAGCTCAAAGTAAGAAAGTTACCCCTTGGAACTTAGAGGAAAGATTACCCTGCTCCTGCTGCAGGAGGAGTCAGGGCAGTACTTCAGCCTACCATTCTGACCCAGCCAGCGTTGGTGGGGCAGTCATAAGTCATGCAAGGGGTGGGGGGGTTCCTGGTGAGAACTCTGTCACTAGCCCACTACTGGCAGGAATGAAGATAGAGCCCCAGAAGGAAAGAAGTGGCCACTAAGTGGAGGCAGAAGGGCCCCAAAATCCAAGGTTTGATTATTTTTCTTCTAGGCCTCCACTAGGCTGAGTCCTAAAAAAAGATACACTACCCCAAGGTCTACCAGAACCCTTCTCCTGGTAATCTGTGACATTGATAGCAGTAGCCAAAGAATTGCAGGGAAATCATGCAAACTGTCAGACCAGTGTCCCCGCCTCCCCACCGCTATATGTTATTTATATGTGGTGCACCAGTGAAAGGGGTTGCCTTGCCTGCTGTGATTGAGTGGGGTGGCATTTTTCTGTCAGGCAGGAATGTTGAAGCAGCACTCCCAGCCAACTTTCCTCTGCTATTCCACTCAATTGGAAGAAAATTCAGTCCAATATGTCTTTTGCTGTGTTAAACTGCCAATGTAACCAGGATGTCCATTCCTGACTCCACATTTTCTTTCCACACTCTTACTCAATGAAGTGCCTTGGGATGTATTTTTATATTAAAACATTTATAAATGGATTTGTTGTCAGATAGCGTTACAATCTAAATTAATAATCAGATTTTATAACTATATTGTGCCAAATATGTCACAATTTAATTAATGAGCTATATTAAAAGCTATGAATTACCAATTTGTTCCATTAGGTGGCGATCTTCTGGGCCAGTTTGCTATTGAAAACTTCCAAAACCAATGGCGAGTTTATGTAAAGGAAAGTCTGGACCGAGAGGAGAGAGAGAAATACATTCTAAATATCACGGCCACTGATGGCAAGTATCTGGCTGAATCTGCAGTTGAGGTCCTTGTAGATGACATCAATGACAACAGCCCACACTGCCAACAGGTAATTATCTTAGAAAGGGTGTGTGCAACCTGCAGCGCTGGAGTGCGTGCAGCTCTTTAACATCGCATTTGTGGCTCCCAACCTTTTCCATTTGGATCACATTAACATGAAAAAAGTCTAACAATATTATGTAAGAGTTGTAAAAAGGGTTGCAGACTCCTGTCCTACAACAAAAAGAATATTTAAGGGTCCAACCAAACTTACCACAGTGTTATGATTAGATTAGATTAGATTAGAGATACAGCACTGAAACAGGCCCTTCGGCCCACCGAGTCTGTGCCGAACATCAACCACCCATTTATACTAATCCTACACTAATCCCATATTCCTACCAAACATCCCCACCTGTCCCTATATTTCCCTACCACCTACCTATACTAGTGACAATTTATAATGGCCAATTTACCTATCAACCTGCAAGTCTTTTGGCTTGTGGGAGGAAACCGGAGCACCCGGAGAAAACCCACGCAGACACAGGGAGAACTTGCAAACTCCACACAGGCAGTACCCGGAATCGAACCCGGGTCCCTGGAGCTGTGAGGCTGCGGTGCTAACCACTGCGCCACTGTGCCGCCCATGGTGGCAGAATAGGTGAAACAAAGTGACTCCTGGCAATGCAGATGGCCATGAACATCATCAGACTGCACCAAGCTGCGCACATGCGTGCGCGGCATTCCACATTGCCAGGACTGGTTGACACATGCGCAGATGACGTCATCACGTAACGCGGAGAGAGCGGGGTAGGGGGGAAGCGGAGAGAGAGCGGGGTGGGGGAGAAGTGGGGAGAGAGCAGGGTGGGGGAGAAATGGGGGGAGAGTGGGGTGGGGGAGAGAGTGGGGTGGGGGGGAGAGCACCCCCTGGCCACTGACTGCATGCCGCTCGCACCGTGCTTCCCCCACCTCGCCCGCTCTCTTCGGCCACTCACTCCCCGCTTCCCTCAACCCCGCCCGCTCTCTCCGGCTGCTCGCTCCGCACTTCCCTCACCCCGCCCGCTCTCTCCAGCCACTCGCTCCCCGCTTCCCCCACCCCGCCCGCTCTCTCCAGCCGCTCGCTCCCCGCTTCCCCCACCCCACTCGCTCTCTCCAGCCACTCGCTCCCCGCTTCCCTCCACCCCGCCCACTCTCTCCGGCCACTCGCTCTGCACATCCCCCACCCCACCCGCTATCTCCGGCCGCTTGCTCCCCGCTCTCTCCCCGTTTCCCCCGCCTGCTCTCTCTGGCCATTGTTTGCTGCCATGGGTTTACGTTACCGTGCTGTGATTATTTGAGCAGTGCCATCTTTAGTCCTGGCAGCTGCCTGAACGTCGCAGACTGTGATTTTTTAGTGGAACAGGTTACATTTGTGCATGTGCCAGTACAGCGCCACCTAGTGGTTGTGTTATCAACAAACGCAGCCTCGGTGAAATACCGTGGCAATTCCTGGCCATTATCACCCTTGTACCCAGAGAACACACCAAAAGATTCAAGATTCACAAAATCATTTTGAGCTACTTTCAGGCAGTCAGTAATCTATTTAAAGTAAGAGTGAAGTGCACAAGGTACTTGACATCAGTGTCACACTGGATCTCCAGACAACATACTAGGACTTACCATTGCTCTCCTGGAGAATATGGTGAGTGTCACCATTCCCCGAAGTACAATGTGATGTATGTCTCTCCTTTAGCCTTTACACACATCGGGGGAATTTTATGCTCTGCCCCACATGGAGATTGGAGGCAGGGAGAGCACATAATCGGGTGGGATGGTGGCAGGGAAGGACCTTCCTGCCCTGCTGCCAAGTGAGCAATTAATGCCCAATTAAGGGCCACATCCCACCACCGCTATCATTAGCCCAGCAGCGGGCAGGCATATCACCATATTGGGAGCACACCAAGAAAACCTGTGCGGGTTGCTTGCCAGCTCCAGGAGGTGTGGGGTTCCCTTGTTAAAAGGCACTTAGTGCCTTAACAAGGGACCTAGCATTAGGAAAGTGGGGGCCTGCTGAGAGCCACCCTCCTGCCCTTGCTGCTGACCCCTTTGCAACTCCCTTCCCGTGACCCCCACCCTGTGAAACCCCTCCCACTGTGACTTACCCGTGGCCTGGTTCCAGGGCCTTGGGTGAACACAGGAGCACAAGAACACAAGAAATAGGAGCAGGAGTAGACCATATGGCCCATTGAGCCTGCTCCGCTATTCAATATGATCATGGCTGATCTGGGGCTTCAATTCCACTTTCCTGCCTGCCCCTAATATCCCTTGATTCCCTGCAAGATCTATCTATCCTAGCCTTAAATATATTCAACCATGGAGCATCCATAATCCTCTGGAGTAGAGAATTCCAAAGATTCACAACCCTTTGAGTGTAGTAATTTCTCCTCATCTCAGTCATGAATGATCGGCCCCTTATCTTGAGTGAGTCCAGTACTGACAGCAGTCACCGCTGGGGTACTTAATCCCAGGGAAGGCCCTCTACTGTCCAATTAAGTGCTTAATGGCGCTTGATTTGGCAGGCATTCCCCAGAGGAGTTGACGCAGGGCTCTCGCCAGTGCTTTTGCCGGTGGTTGAGGCCCCTGTCGCCAAGACCAAATCCCAGCCATCATGTGCTGAAAGAGGGAAACATTGGAGGAAACATGCAATTGGCACACTGCTTGTGAATGTTGAGTAGAGACAGTTGCCGGAATTTTACGCCACCCCAATGTGCCAGATGGTGGCGGGGCTGCGGCATAAAATGGAGCAGGAGGCTCCGGGAGGCCCTCCCGACCCGCTCCCTCCTCTGCCCCACTTTACGTAGGGCGGGAATAAATGGCCACTTAAGGGCCTTCACCTGCCTCCATGCAGATTTTATGCATGGCAAGTGGGTGTCCTGGAGCAGGGAAAGGATGCCAGGTAAAAGTTGGCAGCCTCTCAGCACCCTGGGGGTGGTACATGAAAATCGGGCACAGGGTGCCCGATTGAGGGCTGACCCTGCTTCCCCAAACACCCCCAGGACCCAACACGCCCCCCCCCCCTTCCTCCCAAACGACAACCCTTGCCTCGCCAGGGCCTGACTGATTACCTCCAGCGAGGCAACCAGAACTCACCAGAAATCCCGGCTCCATGTCTTCATCTGCCATCGGCTAGGCTGCAGTCCCAGCAGTGGCCACCACTCCCAGTGGCACCGCTGGGACTAAGAGCTGCTGCTGATTGGCCAGCAGCTCAGTGAGGCGGGACTTCCTCCCTCAAGCAGGTGGAAGTCCCACCTTGGAACAATTAAAGCCCGGGGACCCATACAATGCGGGACGGATCCCCAGGCTAGGTGGAAGTGTGTTCGCCACTGACTTTTACATTGGTGGCCAGCTCCCCTCCGCCCAACATAAAATCCAGCCCAATATAACACTTTGGTATGTCATTTATGTCACTGGTTACTTATGTTTGTTTGCTTTTGACGTTGGTCTTTCTTTTCACAGCTGATGTACACTGAAGTAATTTCAGAAGGTGCACCTTGGGGTCAGTTCATTTTGAAGGTTTCTGCAAAAGACCCTGATGTTGGCATCAATGCTCAGATTACTTACACTCTGCTTGGGCCAGGCGCAAACAAGTTTCGGCTCGACCCACAGACAGGTAAAAAATAAACAGTTGGGTTTGAAGTTTATGTGTAAATAGCACAATGGTATTTAGCCATAACAAATGAAAAAGTGATATGTAGCCTGGAGCTTGTAGAGGTGCTCAAGTAGCTAACAGATATTGAACAGAGTTTACAACAACATTTGCTGGAGCACAACAGTGAAGTCAAGGGACAGGAACATAGCAATTGATTGAGGTAAAAGTCCAACTAGATTGCCTTCTACTGTTCTGATAGTCATGTGATACAATGCCAATGAAGTTGTTGATTGCTTCTCTTCTGCTTTCTTATGCGCTATTCAACTCTGTTCTATTCTAATTGTGTCTTTTGTTCAACCGAAATGGCAGCTGGTCCAGGCCAAACTTCAGTGTTGCTGGATGCCTCAGATATGGAATTAAAGACAAGTGGTTTGCAGGCTCCTTAAGTAATGCAGAAACTTGCCATGTGGTCCTCTGAGTTGAATTAATGCCTTAAGTAGTAACTTTAATTGACATTTTTCTAATACAGGGTACCTTGCCAATTTGTACACAAAACTAGATTACAAATTTTTAATACTCGTTCCAAGTGTATAAGCATGGAACTTTCCAGGTGTGGTTTCTATGATAGGGAAAAGTTTCCAACAAGTACAAAATCATTCACAATTCTTCAAATGCATGAATGATCCTGACTAATGAGGTATTCTGCTTTGCTTTCCTAGGAAGACACTTTATAACTTTATCAATAGTTTTACAAGAAAACGTAAGGTCAGTCCGGAGATTTAAATTTCCTCCTCATTCTGTTGGGAAGGGTGTAAACTAGCTTGGCAGGCGTTTGGGAACCTGAGAGTAGATTCAGAAAGGAGAGAAGAAAAATTGGAAATGGAAGGTAGAAAATTAGTAAACGTGTTTGGAAGGCAAATGAAACAAAGGCTAGAAAATAGACAGCAAGGGAGTTTGGCAGTGCTAAATGGTATATACTTCCATGAAAGAAGTCGAGGGAATAAGGCAGATGAGCGGAGAGCAGAGGGAAGATGGTGATGTAGTAGTAATGTCACTGAACTAGGGATCTAGAGGCCCAGGCTAATGCCTGGGGACATGGATTCAAATCCCAGCACGGCAGCTGCTAGAATTTAAATTCAATTAATAGTTAAGAATAGTTATGGTAAAGGACAAAAATAGACCAGGAATAAAAGTTTGCATTGAGGGAAAAACTAATTTTACTAAGCTGAGATGTGACTAGCTAAAGTGGACTGGAAACAGCTACTTGAATGTAAATCAGTGCCAGGTCAGTGGGAGGCATTCAAGGAAGAGATAATGAGGATTCAGAGCAAGTAAGTTAAAAACAAAATACTGAGGAAATCTGGAATAAAAACAGGAAGTACTGGAAATACAAAGTAGGTTTGGCAACATCTGTGGAGAGAGAAACAGAGTTAATGTTTCAGGTCTGTGACCTTTCATTAGGATGACAGCAGGTGCTGTTCAGAGCAAGTATGTTCCCTTAAAGGAAAAGGGTGGGACTAACAAATCCAAAGGCCTCTGGATGTCAAGCGGCTTAAAGGAGAGTATAAAGAAAAAAAGGGAAGCTTATGACAGATACTGAAGACTCAATACTGCAGTAAACCTATAAGAGCATAAAAAGTGTAGGGGTGAAATTAAAAAGGAAATTATGAAAAAATATTTGTAAGGAAAACCCAAAGATTTTTTATAGATACATAAAGAGCAAGAGGATAACTGAAGAAAGAGTTCGGCTTATTAGGGACCATAATGGTAACCAGTGTGTGGAGGCAGAGGACATTGCTATGGTTCTTAATGAATACTTTGTGCTTTGTGTCAGTTTTCACAAAAGAGAGGGATGATACAGACATTGCAATCAGGGAGAAGGAGAGTGAAATATTAGATGGAATTAACATAGTGAGAGAAAGTATTAAGGAGTTCAACATCCTTGAAAGTGGATAAATTCCCAGGCCCAGATGAAATATATCCTCGGCTGTTAAGGGAAGCAGAGGCTCTGACGATCATTTTCCAATCCTCCTTGGCTACAGGCATGGCTAACGTTGTGACATTGTTTAGAAAGGGAGAAAGGGATAGAGTGAGTAATTACAGGCCAGTCGGCCTAAACTCAGTGGTGGGAAAATTATTGGAAAAGATTCTGAGGGACAGAATAATTCTTCAGTTAGAAAGACATGGACTAATAAAAGACAGTCAGCACGGATTTGTTAAGGGAAAGTTGTGTCTGACTAATATGATTGAACTTTTTGAGGAGGTAACAAGGAGGGACAATGAGGGTGGTGCATTTGATGCAGTCTATTTGGATTTTAGCAAGGCTTTTGATAAGGTCCCACATGGCAGACTGGTTGCAAAAGTAAAATCCCATAGGATCCAAGGCAAAGTGGCAAGTTGGATCCAAAATTGGCTCAGAGGCAGAAAGCAAAATGCAATGGTTGATGGGTGTTTTTGTGACTGAAAGGCTGTTTCCAGGATTCTGCAGGGCTCAGTATTAGGTCCCTTGCTTTTTGTGGTTTATATAAATGAGTTGGACTTGAATGTAGAGGGAATGATTAAGAAGTTTGCAGATGATACAAAAATTGACCGTGTGGTTGATAATGAAGAAGAAAGCTCTAGACCGCAAGAAGATTTCAACCGCTTGTCAGGTGGGCAGAACAGTGTCAAATGAAGTTCAATCCGGGCAAGTGTGAGCTAATGCATTTGGGGAAGGCTAACAAGGCAAGGAAATACACTATAAATTGTAGGATACTGAGAAGTATAGAGGAATGGAGGGAACTTGGAGTGCATGTCAACAGATCCCTGAAGGTGGCTGGACAGGTAGGTAAGGCATATGGGATGTTTGCCTTTATTAGCTGAGGCATAGAATATAAGAGCAGGAGGTTATGCTGGAACTGAATAAAACACTGGTTAGGCCACAGCTGGAGTGCTGCATGCAGTTCTGGTCACCGCACAAGAGGAAAGATGTGATTGCAATAGAGAGGGAACAGAAGAGATTTACGAGGATATTGCCTGGACTGGAGAATTTTAACTATGAAGAAAGATTGGATAGGCTTGGGTTGTTTTCTTTAGAACAGAGGAGGTTGAGGGGAGACCTAAATGAAGTGTCTAAAATTATGAGGGGTCTGGATAGATTGGATAGGAAGGCCCTATTCCCCTTGGTTGAGGGGTCTATAATGTGGGAGGCATAGATTTAGGGTAAGAGGTTGGAGGTTTAAAGGGGATTCGAGGGGAAATGTTTTCAGCCAGAGGGTGGTAGGGATCTGGAACTCATTACCTGAAAGGGTGGTAAAGGCAGAATCACTAATAACATTTAAAAATGTAACCTACAAGGCTACGGACTAAGAGCTGGCAGATGGGATTAGGCTGGATGGCCCCTTTACTTCTGGCGCGCACACTGTGGGCCAAATGGCCTCCTTCATGCTGTAAATTTCTATGACTGTATGATTCTATGTGTGTTGTGGTCATGATTTTTGTTTGCTTTCTGTGTTCTGTTTATTAAGGTGGCATTTTTCAAAAATTGTAGCTTAATCTTGATTGTACATCTTAATTTCCAATGTTAGAGCATTTTTCCATCAGCAAAATATTTGTATCACGGGTATCGGTGAGAATACAGCTGAAATATTTTTTCTCAGAACTGTTATATGTCTACACATAGTGGTCACATTGTGAAAGCATGAAAAGGGTATTAATTCTCATTCCACATCTGTGTGAATGCATTGAACTGGAGCTGCATGGCTCTGTCCAGATTTGTGTGTGTCAATATACATTTGTCCAGTTGTGCCACTTATGTCTCTGAAATTTGGATAAATGTGAGTACAATTTTCAATAATATGATTAAATTGAAATAGAGGAAGATTCTCAACAGAGTCAGGGCAAAGTGAAGTAAATTCATGCAGTTAAGCCTTAGGCAAAAAACTGTTTAATAAGAAAGATGTGGCTAGGCACGAAGGAATGGTAGTTAGATTAGTTAGAGAGTTTTTGTCTTCTAGCTTATCATCAATTTTCTCCACCATTTTTTTCCTCTGTTCTTATCAATATAGCCAAAAGCATCATTCCACAGGCATTGGTGATCTTTAGGTATCTCACCAAAGTGCCCATTATTCATGTGTGAGCCTAGACTTTAGCCTATGTGGGCTTTTTAAGCACAGTGGCATCACAACTGAGCCCAATCCTGTTCTTATCTGTCAACGATGGATGCACACTTCCAGCAGGGATAGCTGGATAGCAATTGTGAGTGAGAATCCTTACTAACCCATGAGCCCTGAGGCCAATTGCAGCACTCCAAATACCACCCCAGCTGTTGTTAGTTTAACTCAGCTCAGACTGGGGATTTAACCTTGGACTTTACTGTTCGGCATGTCTAAGCTATTCAGTGGATAAACTCACTTTCCTAATCAGGAATCAGTTAAAAGATTTGAATGGCAGGTTATACTTAGTAACGTTTGTTTCTATTCCTTGCCTCAGGGGAACTGATGACAGTTGGGATTTTGGACCGTGAGAGTCAAGCTCTGTATAATCTGGTTGCAAGAGCATCTGATGGGAGCAGCCTGTTTTGTGAGGCAGATATCAGCATTATATTACAGGATGTGAATGATAACCCTCCCAAATTCTCCGCATCTCAGTATGCAGTATCTGTCTTTGACAACACCACTGTTAAGACCCCTGTAGCGGTTGTCCATGCCAGGGATCCCGATGTTGGTAAGTATTTTGCAAACAGCCATGGTGTGTAGTGGTTTTCGTGTATATCTGGGTATATCTGATGCTTCGGTTGTATTGAGGTTGGATTAAGGGTCCCAGATATCCACTCATCACAAGTCACGTTTTGAAGAAAGTGACCGACTTATCAAAGAAGTGACTGGTTTGGTTGGCTTTAGGTTATGTAAGTTCGCATGGCTTTCAACACTTATAGTATTTGAAGTGAGTGTTTAGCTATGCTGGGCACACAACTTGCATTCAGCTGGAAGAAGCAAAGTACTGTAGATGTTGGAAATCTGAAACGACACAGAAAGTGCTAGAAACACTCAGCATTTGCAGAGAGAACAGACAAGCCAAGGTATGTGCCATTCTTCAGAGCTGAAAAATAAGAGATGGGCAGGCATATTAAACAGTTAGATCATCAGTTACATTGTTTCATTTACGATTCCGCATTTATATTTTACATTTAATTTTTCCCATCCATTTTCTGATTTCATTAATATGCCTGTCCACTTCTTATTTTTCTGTCTTGAAGAAGAATCTGCACCTGAACTGAATGGCACTGACTGATCTGCTATGTGTCTCCAGCATTTCTTTTTGTTATTGTTTTACATTCAGCTGCATTACCATTATCACATTTGGGTTGCACGGTATCCCAAACTTGTGTTCAGCTATGTCAAATCCCAGATTTTGCATTCTGTCATGTTGGTTTCCAGGTTGACTATGCAGAATCTACACTTGTGCTTAGCCAAACTACAGTCTAAGCCTACATTCCATTGCACTGGACACCAAGCTCAGTTTGACACCACTAGTTCTTGTTAGTATCTTTATGACCTCTGGGTTTGCTGGAGCATGTTGTTGTTTCCCAGAAAGATCCTACTGCATACTTACAGTGGATGGTCTACCAGATGTGAAATTTTGCAGCTTGTGGGAAGATTCACATTTACAACTTGTGGGACAGGAATATGTGAGTCAACTATTTATTGTGCAGGGTAGGGTTCACTGTCGCTTTCCTCAAGGGATTTGTCGACAACAGGGAATTAATTTTCTTCTATCACATTATGTAGATGTGCAGGAGACTTTTCTTCTGGGGTGAGTGTATGGGGAGGGGTTTGCTCTTCCCTGGAGTATGTTGATGTATATGATATGTTCATTACCTAAATGGAGACATGAAATGGATTTGCTGAATTAGAGCTGCTGGCTGCATTGAATGATGGTGTAGGCATGACACAAGTCTTTAGGTGGACTCACTCCCCCTGCAGTAGAGAGCTGTATAGAAGTAGTTTGCTATCAAGGAGGTTACAGTACAAAATGGAGTTCACAACACAGGAGAGATTCCCCTGCTCTCCACTATGCTGCCGGGCTTAAACTTTGTGGTAGGAAAGCTTCACTTGTTCTTTTCTAATCTTGTTTTCTCCATCAACAGGTCTCAATGCAGAGGTCACATATTCCTTAGTGGACTCAGCAAATGAATATTTCTCCATCGATGAGCTCTCAGGTGTCATATATCTGGCAAAGTCATTATACAAGGAGCAGCAGAAAGCTTTTAACCTCTTGGTTCAGGCCACAGATCATGGCCTTCCACAGAGATTCTCTTCATTTGTCACTGTGGTGGTTTCAGTCATAGGTATCAATGAGTTCATCCCCGTCTTCATACAAAGGGAGTATGTTGCCACCATCCCAGAGGATGTGAGCAATGGGCTGCAGATACTGAGTGTGTCAGCACTGACACGAGATGCTACTAACAATGCACAGATCCTTTACACCATCACGAATGGTAATGACCACGGCAAGTTTCGCATTGATTCCAAAACAGGTAACAATTATATGTTTTAACATCTGTTTCCTTATGAAAGCAACTGTTTAAATACTGCAAGGTTTGCTGGGCATATACCAAGTGGTTGCTGTTAGTTTGCTACTTTCTCTTGTTAACGTCCAAAGGCATCAACAAATGAAGGGCGCACAGATATGTGGTTATTCAGTGGAAGCGCGAGATTGCCTATTTCATGGGGAATTCAGTATATAGAAGGAGTTCACTCTATTATGATGTATGCAGGTACACTAGAGAGCATTGTGTCATGCAAGAAATGGGCTGGCATATAGCAAAAGGAGGGTCAGTTAGCTCAGTTGGCTAGATGGCTAGTATGTGGTATAGAAAGATGTCAACAGCACAGGCTCAATCCCCATACCAGCTGTGGTAGTTCACAGAGGCCTGCCTTCTTACCTTGCCCCATGCTTGAGGAGTGGTGACCCTCATGCTATACATCACCAACTGTCTCTGTCTAATGGGGAGAGCTGCCTATGGCCTTTGTGACTATGGCTAGAACAGCAATGTGGCAAAAGGGGGTATCACTGTACCACAGCCTATTTAAGCATACTGAAGCAGTTCAGTATCTCCCAAGGACTATCTTAGGTTAGTTCACATTCAGTATCAGAAGGAAATGCCAACACTAGAAACATAGGAGCAGAAGTAGGCAATTCAGCCCATCAAGCCTGCTGTGCCATTCAATATGATCATGGTTGATCATCCACTTCAATGCCTTTTTCCCACACTATCCCCATATCCCCTTATGTCATTGGTATTTACAAATCTGTCAATCTCTGCTTTAAACATATTCAATCACTAAGCTTCCACAGCCCTCTGCAGTAGAGAATTCCAAAGATTTTCAACACTCTTGAGTAAAGAACTTTCTCCTCATCTCTGTCCTAAGTGGCTTCCCCCTTATTTTGAAATCGTGTCCCCTGGCTCTACACTCCCCAACCAGGGGATTTACCCTGTCTATCCCTTTAAGTATTTTGTAGGTTTCAGTGAGATCACTCTCATTCTTCAAAATGATAGAGAATACAGGCCCAGTTTCCCCAATCTCTCTTTATAGGAGGGATGCTCGTCTTCCATTCAAGCCGGAACATGCTTTGAAGCCTGGAGCTGGGGTAGCATTTAAACTGGCTCTAATAACATTTGCACCAACTAAAAGTGTTTTTCTTTGCCTTATTGAGATGCAGCATGTCCAACACATGATTAAAATGCACTGGTCCTTACTGCATCAGTGCTAGGATGGCTGATTTTAAACGTGACCAGTGAGTAACCTCCATAGCTAGTAAATTTCAACAGTAAAACTGTCATGGGCTGGCGGGGGTAGCTTACCATTGTGCAAAACTTAATAAGGGCTTGGGCACAGCAGACATCTCATGAAGTAAAGAGAGATTGGTGCATTATCAGAACTGCTCTTTCAAATAAAGTTTTAAACTGATGCCCTGTCAATCTGTTCAGATATTAACAATGATCCTATAGCACTATTTGAAGAAAAACATTGAGTACTCCTGGTAACGTTCTTCCCCCCACACGTTCTCCAAAGGTAGATGAGTAGATTCTTCTTGTTGTTTGTGAGAGATTGTTGTATGTAGAACGGATGCTGCATTCACTTACATAGTTTAGTATTTGCACTTCAATATAATTCATTGCATCTGAAATGCTTTAGGAAGTCCTGGGAGATATGAAATGGTTCTCTATACGTTCAAATTCTTTCTTTGTTTATCATGGAAATGCAGTGGAGAAAGGGTTTGAAAAGGATTTTAAGTTTTTCAATAAAGAAATCCATTGAAGTTAATCCATTTGTAAAAACCATGTCCAATCCTGTGTTTAGGAGCCATGTATGTGAATGGGAGCCTAGACTATGAATCCTGCCAGGAATATTACCTGTCAGTTGATGGCAATAGAAAAGGAACACTGTTGTTCGGTGACAGTACGACGGTGGTCATCAATGTCACGGATGTTAACGATAACGCGCCCAAATTCAGCCACAACGTGTACCTTGCTGAAATCAGTGAGGATGCTCCACTCGGGGAATTGGTCCTTAAAGTAAGTTAAAAAAATATTATTGTTACATTATCATTCAAATAGAAATCAGATTTCAAAGTAAAAAAGAAACTGCTGTTGAAAAGATCAGTGATAAATTATAGGTGCACAATTCATCCTGGTGATGAAACAGTTAGACACCATCTCCTCCCCATCTGCCTTAAGCTTATAAGCAGCGTGGATATGTAAAATCTGACCAGGAACCCATAAAACTATGCTCTATGTCTACACACTACACAGAGGTCAAGTATCAATGTTTTGCGCTGATGGCGATATTGTCAAGATCTGTTAAAGTTACCTCTCTGCTTTGAAATGAAAATAGTCTTTGTGGTCCTCATCCCAAATAATAATTTTATAATTTAATGTCGGGCTGGCCTGAGTTAGAATTAGAATCCCAAATGGAATCTGCTATTAGGACTGTAGGCCTGAATACTCTGCAGTTATCGTTTATTAATTCCATAAGACGAGACCTATCTTGTTCTCTCTCTTGTGTTTCCATCAGGTGACAGCTGCTGACAGAGATGGTCCCCTAAACAACCTGATCCAGTATTCAATAATGAATGGCGATTCTAACCAGCATTTCAGAATAAACTCAAAGAATGGGGAGCTTTTGTTATCACAACACCTTGACAGGGAAGAGGTAAATAGAAAGTCTTTAACAGAAGGACTGAAAGGTACAGTTGATAAACCATTGTCCTTCCAGGAAGACAGATGGCACAGTCGTGTCAGGGGTGATTGAGTGGCATATTGAATATTGCCTTTGTGGGGCACTGGGTGGTTCAATGGATAAGTATATTCACCTTCCTGATGAGGCAGCACAACAGGTGAGAAAACTCCTCTACCTCTAAAACTTGGCTTCAAATTATAACCAGACAGATATGATAGAGGTTCCTTTTTGGCAAACTGGGTCAGTAACAGTGATAGGAAGTTCCTGGATTTCTACTGCACAGCACACATGGGGTACCATTTCTTCATTTCAAAGGTTCACAATGGTTCAGCAAAATCACAGCCGAGTATCATTTCCAGAATTCCACCAGTTATGAGTAGCCTTCATCCTGACAACTGCTACAAAATACTATTGGCAAAAATTGGGATCAGTTAAAGCTGCCTAAGAATATGTGGGTCAACTGTCCCAACAGTAGCTTTAGAATAGATTTATTCGAAGCACAGCCCAGGCTTCAGGACATTTTGTTCAAGTCCTTGCTGGAGGCATCCTGCATTTGTTACTGTCATGGGCAGTAAATGTGGTCTTACATTTGTAGCTTCTGCAGTCACAAAGAAGCAGATGGTTACCTATTTTAGGAAGAAATATATATAGGCCATTCATGAGGAGAACTCACCGATATTTAGTTCAAAGGGCTCTTATGTTGGGGTTTTGTTTCTGGCATGTCTCCAGCACTCTGACACATGCTTCACCTCCTAGGAAGTGAGTGCTGACAGGTTTTTTGACTGCCGGGAATATCAAAGATTAGCTCAGTTTGCTTCTGACCTGTGTCCATAATTGAACACTTTCTAGCAATAGTCAACAGAAACGGATCAGGACTGGGAATGCTTGCTGATTTTTTTTTTTCCCCCTCCCTAGCCCAGGGTTGCTGAGGCCAATTCTATCAACGGTCCTCTCCTGCACTGTAATCTCATCTAACTCAGCACAGACTAAGATAAAACATGGGATCTTCCTATGTCTGTATGATACATTACCACATCACAGAATGCATTTGCCCAGTGAAACCCAAAGATTTTATTTTATCTGCTGTAATGTGCAGAATGGTAGTAAAGTTATATAAGTATTTTAGGATTACATTTTTATAATTGTATTAAGACCCATGACCCATGCTGTGTCTCTTCTCCAGATACGCAGTTATTCCTTCGTAATCCGGGCTACAGACAATGGTGAGCCTGCACTATTCAGTGACACTGCTGTAAGCATCCAGGTGTTAGATGTGAATGACAATCCACCTATGTTCTTTCAATTCAACTACAGTGTGGTTATTCAGGTAAGTGTGAATGGATCAGAGCCGTGACCTTACAGAAGGGTGTATACAAGCGTTTTATTGCAAGCAAGATTCTAACAGGAATCTGCAGTTAAATAGCATCTTTAATGCAGTAAAGCATCCCAAGGAGCTTCACAGAACTTGACAGCGAGCTGCATATTAGGAAAGGTGATTAAAATCTGAAAGGAGGAGAGAGAGCTAGAGAGGCAGAAGGGTTAGGAAGAGATTTCCAGAGTTTAGGCCTTAGGCAGCTGAAGGCATGGTTGTCAGTGCTGGAGTGATTAGGATGCACAAGAGGCCAGAGTTGGAGGAATGCAGAGTTCTCAAGAGTTATAGGAGGTTACCGAGACAAGGAGGGGCGAGGCCATAGAGAAATTTGGCAACGAGGATGAGAATTTTTAAAATTGAAGTATCGCTAAAACAGGAGCCAGTGTAAGTTGTTAAATTGTATTATTTGACCCAGCTGATGTTAGGTACCAGATAGCTTTCCACCGACATTTTAAAGGTAGGCTAGTGTAGGAATCTGCATTTCCTTGCTGTCACATAGATTGCCATGAAGCAAAGGTGATGAATTCAGTTAGGGAGAATGACACCACCCTTTACCTATGGAATGTCAAGTAGGTTCAATTTAAGTGCTGTAGGGCAGAGTCTAACTTATCTTCTCACAGACAGCTGGAAAAAGGTCAGAGATGCATTTTTTTCCAAGCTGTCATGGACATTTTGATTTAATTTAGTTTCAATGCTGATCTTCAGTTTGAACTTCTCACACAATGGGTGTGTGCCTGTCAATATGGAACCTGGGCGGCTAATTTAACAGCCACAGATTCACACCTAGTTTATGTAAAGGAAAGACAATAGAATTGAAGTATCACTCTTACTGGAAGATTAAAAGGGAAAGGAATTGGTAAGATGGTTGTGGAGAACTGAACTGGACGATCAGACTTGCTCAATGGAAGCAAAGGTCAGAGAATCAGGTGCAAAGGACAGCACACATCTGATTGATTGCATTCCCAAATTTGAAGTTTTTGAGACTAAAAGCTGTTTCTCCTTTCTCAGGAAAATGAGGCAATCGGCTCGAGCGTATTGCAACTGGTGGTAATAGACCGGGACTCCGCCTCCAATGGGCCACCATTCCTTTTCTCGATTGCAGTTGGCAACGAGGGGAACAACTTTCACATCGACCAACAGGGACTGCTGAAAACGCACACTCGCCTCCAACAGAAAGTGAGGGATCAATACATTCTGCAGGTCCAGGTAAATTTTCTAAAACATCTTGCACTTTTCTTAATCCTCTCCTACGGCACTGACTGTCAGCTTAAAGAAGGAACTTTAGGTACATGAGATTGGGTGTCAATTAATCATATAAGCATTAAGAATGGTTGACTTGTATGTGGTACCCTCATAGTCTGACACGGTTGGTGATGAATAAACATTGGTCAACATCAACATATCTCCATTTCTGACAGTACTACTCACCTGCACCATCAGATCCTCCAAGATACAATTGAAAATTATCTCTGCTGCACTGAGCAGCATACCTCCTAGTTGCTCAGGCAAACCCTAACCTGGCACTGTTACAACTTTAGCAAACAATGACACCATTCATGTTCCTTCCTACTTAATAACTGCCCTAATTATGTGCATATAGAATGATCTCATTAGAGCACACATTATTCAATTCACTGCAGATATGAAACTTTTCCAAGCATTTTGTTTCAGTAACAAGTATAATAAGATTGTGGTTGATACTTCTAATAATCCATTTAACTACACTTATACAGGCTGAGGCACTGTGAATGAGTGAGGATTAAATGCTGGGGTACGATATTAGATACGTCTGCTGGTTTAGCAAATGAAAGCCTCAAAGGCTCAGACACTGTCTCATGTTGGCACACATCCAGGACCGTTAATCCAGTTTGTTTTCTCACTAAATCCTCTCTGCAATAATCACAGCAAAGAATAGGTAGCATGAAGTGAAGCAATGTCATTCATTTTTAAACCTTTGCTTTCTTCAGGTCACAGATAGTGGTCGACCGCCTTTGTCATCTTCATCTTTTATAAACATTCGAGTGATCAAGGAAAGCCGGTACCCACCATCTGTGCTTCCGCTGCAAGTTTTCATTGTTACCTCCAGAAGCAAGTTCCCTGGAGGATTCATTGGAAAAATCCATGCGACAGACCTTGACCTTCACGATACTCTCATGTACAGCACGGTCCCGGGGTTTCCGACGGATGGTATGTTTTCCATTGGTGGCGCAGATGGCAAAGTATTGGCACAGCGAGCCTTAGAGGCGGGGCACTACTTGTTCAATGTCAGCGTTACCGACCGAAAATTCGTCACCACAGTTGATGCACAAGTACACGTGACGAGTGTGACACCAGGCATGCTCGACCATGCCATTCTGGTGGAACTGGTGCAGGTCACACCAGAGAAATTCATCAGTCAACACTGGCGGAACTTTCAGAGATCCCTGGCAAATCTGCTGCAGGTTAACAAGAAAGGCATTGAACTCATCAGCATGCAGCCAGCGCAAGGCTCTCTGAACTTAGACGTGCTCCTAGTCATAAAGAAATCAGACAACTCCTTTTATAAACCTGACGTTCTGCAGCAGAAGCTCATCTCCTCTGCTGTGGACGTGGAGAAGTGGGATGAAATTCGGATAGAGAGGGTGGCTCACCGCTGTTCAGATCACAACTGTCCCCAACAACACTGCGAAGGGAAATTTCAACTGGACATGGAAAATGTATTAACATACACTACCGCTGTTCTCAGCTTCATTGTTCCACGGTACCTTCACTATAAGGCCTGCTCATGTAATGGTAAGATTTCATTGTATGATCATTAAATCAAAATGTTTATCTAGTTTTTGCTCTATCCTCTTCTGGAGGTGTCTGCCTTGGCTCAGCAGTAGCACTCTCGCTGCTGAGTCAGTAGGTCTTGGGCTCAGCCACTCCATAGGATTGAACACACAATCTAAGCCCATACTTCAGTGCAATACACAGTGAGTGCATGCAGTGTCCTGGCTGACATTTATCCCTTGGTCAACATCACCAAAATAGATTAGCTGGCCATTAGCTGGCTGTTTGTGGATTCTTGTGCAAATAGGCTTCCATGCATGCCTACATTAGTGACCACAATTCAAGTACTCAAAATTGACTGTGAACTACCCTGGGATGTCAATTTATACAATACTTGTAAAAGGAATTGTAACAAATGCAAGATTGTTCATTCATTCTTCCATTTGGTGGAGACTTGTGCTAAAGTACTGTTGGCCCTCCGATGCCCTGCCTAAGTGTGATTCTTCATGAATGAGTGCAGATGGTGAAAAGCAGGAGGATATTTCCCGTGGAAGACATCGTGATTGAGCATCATCCTGTCCTGATATTCACATACATATGTACCTTGTAGCTAGGGTTCTTGTGTGGTGATTAGGAGTAGAACAGTATATTGATTTTTTTCCTTCCATATTCCAGAAATTGTGAGGTCAATTATAGGACCTCCAGGACTATCACAGCTAACTCAGCATCTCCCTGGATCTGAACCTGTGATTTCTGTATCACTTTGTATTTATCCACTGAGCGTGATGAGAGTCAAAAAGTATAAAATAAGCATATTAAAATATGATTTATATAGACATCAGAATGAATTTTAGGATCAGTTGAGGTGCACAGAAAATTGTTCTTTGAAAATAGTTTTTATCAGTAACGTATGCTTAATTTACCAGCAGTTTAATGTACTGCCTTTACACGCTGTGCAGTGCAATTCAATCTATCACAATTCCATCTGTGCTATATAGCATATCTAAACAAGCGATATGCACATCTCCAAAAACAACAGCTGCATCCCACCTCTTTCCCTCGACTCAGAGAAGCAATTCAGATTCTTGTCTTCATCTTTAAATCCCTCCATGGCCTTGTCTCTCCCAACTGCCTTGATCTTCTCCAGCTCTGTGTTTTTGATCACACCCTCCCATCCTTAAACAATTGCTTATTTCTTGACTCTTGCTCCCTCCACTCCACCATTAGTTGCCACTGCTTCAGCCACATTACCCCTGTCCATTGGAAATCCCTCCATCCATCTTGCCATCTCCCTCCCAGACTTTATATATTCCCTCGAGATATGCCTTTCAACAGTGGTTTTATTTGCACCAACCCTCTACCCCACTCTCTCCTTTCTGCATCTTTATCAATTCGCTCAATAGGGGGAGGCGGTAGCATAGTGGTATTATCACTGGACTAATAACCCAGAGATCCCAGCTATTGATCTGGAGACATGGATTCTAATCCCACCACAGCAGAAGGTGGAATTTGAATTTAATTAATAAAATCTGGAATAAAAAAAAACGCTAGTCTAATGATGGCCATGAAACCATTGTCGATTGTTGTAAAAACCCATCTGGTTCACTAATGCCCTTTAGGGAAGGAAATCTGCCGTCCTTACCTGGTCTGGCCTACATGTGACTCCAGACCCACAGCAATGTGGTTAACTCTTACATGCCCTCTGAAATGGCCACTCAGTTGTACCTAACTGCTACGAAATCAATGAAAAGGAATGAAACCGGATGGACCACCCGGCATCGACCTAGGCACCGGAAACGACAACGGGAAACTCAGCCCTGTCGACCCTGCAAAGTCCTCCTTACTAACATCTGGGGGCTTGTGTCAAAGTTGGAAGAGCTGTCCCACAGACGAGTCAAGCAACAGCTTGACATAGTCATACTCACGGAATCATATCTTACAGACAATGTCCCAGACACTGCAATCACCATCCCTGTGTATGTCCTGGCCCACTGGCAGGACAGACCCAGCAGAGGTGGCGGGACAGTCATCTACAGTAGGGAGGGAGGTTGCCTTGGGAGTCCTCAACATCGACCACGGACCCCATGAAGTCTCATGGCATCAGGTCAAACATGGGCAAGGTAACCTCCTACTGATTACCACCTACCGCCCTCCCTCAGCTGATGACTCAGTACTCCTCCATGTTGAACACCACTTGGAGGAAGCACTGAGAGTGGCAAGGGCACAGAATGTACTCTGGGTGGGGGACTTCAATGTCTATCACCAAGAGTGGCACGGTAGCACCACTACTGACCGAGCTGGCTGAGTACTCAAGGACATAGCTGCTATATTGGGTCTGCGGCAAGTGGTGGGGGAACCAACACGAGGGAAAAACATGCTTGACCTTGTCCTCACCAATCTGCCTGCCATAGATGCTTCTGTCCATGACTGTATTGGTAGGAGTGACCACTGCACAGTCCTTGTGGAGACGAAGTCCCGCCTTCACATTGAGGATACCATCCATCGTGTTGTGTGGCACTATCACCATGCTAAATGGGATAGATTTCGAACAAATCTAGCAATGCAAAACTGGGCATCCATGAGGCGCTGTGGGCCATCAGCAGCAGCAGAATTGTACTCAACCACAATCTGCAACCTCATGGCCCGGCATATCCCCCACTCTACCATTACCATCAAGCCAGGAGACCAACCCTGGTTCAATGAAGAGTGCAGCACCAGGCATACCTCAAAATGAGGTGTCAACCTGGTGAAGCTACAACACAGGACTACTTGCATGCCAAACTGCATGAGCAGCATGCAATAGACAGAGCTAAGTGATCCCATAACCAACGGATCAGACCTAAGCTCTGCAGTCCTGCCACATCCAGTCGTGAATGGTGGTGGACAATTAAACAACTAACTGGAGGAGGTGGCTCCACAAATATCCCCATCCTCAATGATGGGGGAGCCCAGCATATCAGTGTGAAAGATAAGGCAGAAGCATTTGCAACAATCTTCAGCCAGAAGTGCTGAGTTGATGATCCATCTCGGCCTCCTCCTGAAGTCCCCAGCATTACAGATGCCAGACTTCAGCCAATTCAATTCACTCCCCGTGATATCAAGAAACGACTGAAGGCACTGGATACTGCAAAGGCTATGGGCCCTGATAATATTCCGGCAATAGTACTGAAGACCTGTGGTCTAGAACTTGCCGCGCCCCGAGCCAAGCTGTTCCAGTATAGCTACAACACTGGCATCTACCCGGCAATGTGGAAAATTGCCCAGGTATGTCCTGTACACAAAAGGCAGGACAAGTCCAACCCGGCCAATTACCGCCCCATCAGTCTACTCTCAATCATCAGTAAAGTGATGGAAGGTGTCATCAACAGCACCATCAGGCAGCACTTGCTTAGCAATAACCTGCTCAGTGACGCTCAGTTTGGGTTCCGCCAGAGCCACTCAGCTCCTGACCTCATTACAGCCTTGGTTCAAACATAGACAGAAGAGCTGAACTCAAGAGGTGACACGAGAGTGACTGCCCTTGACATCAAGGCAGCATTTGACTGAGTCTGGCATCAAGGAGCCCTAGCAAAACTGGAGTCAATGGGAATCAGGGGGAAAACTCTCTGCTGGTTGGAGTCATACCTATCGTAAAGGAAGATGGTTGTGGTTGTTGGAGGTCAATCATCTGAGCTCCAGGACATCACTGCAGGAGTTCCTCAGGGTAGTGTCCTAGGCCCAGCCATCTTCAGCTGCTTCATCAATGACCTTCAATCATAAGGTCAGAAGTGGGGATGTTCACTGATGATTGCACAATGTTCAGCACCATTCGCAACTCCTCAAATACTGAAGCAGTCCGTGTAGAAATGCAGCAAGACCTGGACAATATCCAGGCGTGGGCTGATAAGTGGCAAGTAACAGTCGTGCCACATAAGTGCCAGGCAATGATCATCTCCAAGAAGAGAGAATCTAACCATCTCCCCTTGACATTCAGTGGCATTACCGTCGCTGATTTCCCCACTATCAACATCCTAGGGGCTAGCATTGACCAGAAACTGAACTGGAGTAGCCATGTAAATACCGTGGCTACAAGAGCAGGTCAGAGGCTGGGAATCCTGCGGCGGGTACTCGCCTTTTGACTCCCCAAAGCCTGTCCACCATCTACAAGGCACAAGTCAGGAGTGTGATGGAATACTTTCCACTTGCCTGGATGGGTGCAGCTCCAACAACACTTAAGAAGCTCGACACCATCCAGGACAAAGCAGCCCACTTGATTGGCACCTCATTCTCAAACATTCACTGCCTCCACCACCGACGCACAGGGACAGCAGTGTGTACCATCTACAAGATGCACTGCAGCAACGCACCAAGGCTCCTTAGACAGCACCTTCCAAACCTGCGACCTCTACCACCTCGAGCAGCAGATGCATGGGAACACCACCACCTGCAAATTCCCGTCCAAGTCACACACCATCCTGACTTGGAACTATATCGCCGTTGCTTCACTGTAACTGGGTCAAAATCCTGGAACTCCCTTCCTAACAGCACTGTGGGTGTACCTGCCCCAAATGTACTGCAGCGGTTCAAGAAAGCAGCTCACCACCACCTTGTCAAGGGCAGTTAGGGATGGGCAATAAATGCTGGCCTGGCCAGCGACGCCCACATCCCATGAATGAATTTTTTTTTAAAGTTGCGATCTACCGCCCTGTAATGCTCTCTCTCTTTGTTTCTCCACCCCCTCCCTCTCTCTGGCAGTTGTACTGAGCAGGAGCACTCAACAAAGCAGCTTTGTGGTCAGTCACTTTGTTTAAAAACATCACGCAGAGTTTCACAGATGACAGCTGCTGAAGCAGGAATGCACTTCCCAACATCAGACAGATTCGGGGGTTTTCCGGCGGACTTTTTAAAAAAAGTCAGAAAACCCCAAACCTGTGAAAGTTGGGACGTGCATTTCCTGCTTCAGCAGCTGAGCTGTGAAACTGACAGCGCGATGTTTGATAAAGGCCGCTCTGCAAAGCTTGAACATCACTCACCATGTGAGGACACCAAAACTGAACATAGTATTCCAAGTGAGGGCTGACCAAAGTCTTGTACAAGGACAAAATAGTATGTTTATAATCAGTTCTCCTACTAATGCACCCCAGCACACTATTTGCTCTGGCTATTGCTTCACGGCATTGCTCATGTACCTTTAGAGAGGTAGGCATGGAAATGCCCAGATCTCTTTCTTTCTCCAACTTCTTTAATGAAGGGTATATCTATGTTGAGCATTTGCCCTGCTAGCGGGCAGAGCACTGCACTTTTCCAAATTAAATTTATTGGAGTAGATATTAGATTAATAGTTGTCATGCTGTTCTATAATTATAGTTGGATATGAAGTTACTTTACCTGCTGAAAACGGTGTTAGCAGAAAATCCATCAAGACGTTTTAATATTTCAGATTCTTCTCTGAGATTCACTGGTGACAGCTACATGAAGTATCGTTATCTGGGTGAAGAAGATCCAGTGAAAACAGCCATCAATTTCCGAATACAGACTGTCCAATCAGATGCAGTAGTGATGTACACCAATGGAACGGATTCCAGTCTTCTTGAGGTAAAAGCGCAACCTATTCAATCTCCGTAGGTTTCAATAGCAGGTCAGAGACTGGGAATTCTGCAGCGAATAACCCACCTCCTGACTCCCTAAAGCCTGTCCATCATCTACAAGTCAGGATTATGATGGAATAAGTGTGGCTTCAGCAACACTCAAGAAGCTCGACTCAATCCAGGACAAAGTAGCCCAGTTGATCGGCACCTTAAGCATTCACTCCCTCCACCGCCAACACACAGTGGCAGCAGTGTGTACCATATACAAGATGCATTGCAGCAACTTATCATGCCTCCTTCAACAGCACCTTCCAAACCCGCGACCTCTACCACCTAGAAGGACAAGGGCAGCAGGCATGTGGGAACACCACCACCTGCAAGTTCCCTGCAAGTCAAACACCATCCTGACTTGGAACTATATCGCTGTTCCTTCATTGTCACTGGATCAAAATCCTGGAACACCCTCCCTAACAGCACTGTGGGTCTACCTGCACCAGATGGAATGCAGTGGTTCAAGAAGGCAGCTCACCACCACTTTGTCAAGGGCAATTGGCACAGTGGGCGGCACAGTGGCGCAGTGGTTAGCACCGCAGCCTCACAGCTCCAGGGACCCAGGTTCGATTCTGGGTACTGCCTGTGTGGAGTTTGCAAGTTCTCCCTGTGTCTGCGTGGGTTTTCACCGGGTGCTCCGGTTTCCTCCCACATCCAAAGACTTGCAGGTGATAGGTAAATTGGCTGTTGTAAATTGCCCCTAGTATAGGGAATATGGGATTATTGTCGGGTTAGTATAAATGGGTGGTTGTTGGTCGGCACAGACTCGGTGAGCCGAAGGGCCTGTTTCAGTGCTGTATCTCTAAATAAAAATAAAAAATAAAAAATTGGGGACGGGCAACAAATTCTGGCCTAGCCACATCCCATGAAACAAATTTTAAAAAAAAATTTAAACATTAGGCCAGACAAACAACAATGTTGAAATGTAGATTTTTTGTGACTAAATGGGGAGTTTTGGTCAGTTGAGTTCCAGATACATACAGAACCCATTCAAATGCCCTACTTACCTAATTCCAACTAACCTAGGTGCTTGAACTATCCCGATGAAAGGTCACAAACCTGAAATAGTAACTCCGTTTCTCTCTACACAGATACTGCCTGACCTGCTGAGTATTTCCAGCACTTTCTGAAGCGGGGAGTGAGCGCCCGTAGAGCGGGATGGGGCGGTGCGGGGGAGGGGGGGTTGGGTGCGGTGGCAGTGAGCAGCCGGAGAGTGGGATGGCACTGAAACCTCACAGAATTATGAAGGGTGTGCAGGTGCTGTCCTTCTGCTGAGACTTTAAACAGCACAATGTTCTCCGTGTATCAAACATGTCCATTGTGTTCTGCCATGGGTTGAAGTTGTTTTTCTGTGATAAATTGAGCAGCGCCATCTTTAATCCTGGCAGCGGCCTGAACATCGCAGACAGTGACATTTCAGTGAAACAGGCCGCATTTGCGCATGTGCTAGTGCAGCACCACCTAGTGGTTGCGTTGTCAGCAAACACAGCCTTTCCAGAAAGCCAGCAGGTTTAATTGTGGCAGGAACATTTTTTTAAATCACTCTTTTGATTATGTTTTACAGATTACCAATGGAGATCTGATGTTCACTTATGTCTGTGATGAAAAGAGTAGGGTCTTGTCAGTGAACAACATGCCAGTCAACAATGGGCTGTGGCATTCAGTTGCAGTTGAGGTAACAGAGATATCTGTAAAGCTGGTGCTGGACATAGAACACATAACTTCTGTGGCACTTTCAGAGACATGTCGCAGAAGTGGTTTTGTGTTTTTCGGTGGTAAAGTTCAAGCGAACATCTTGGGACCTGATAATCATGAACAAGTCATCAGGGCATTCAAAGGCTGCCTTCGTTCCATTAGATTCCAGAAGGATGACATCACAAAAAATGAAGAAACAAGTGAACCATTTGTGGTGGTTGAAACGTCTGTAGGAATTGAAGCCTGTTGTCCCCCTATTGAAGTATGTTCAAAAGCACCATGTCAAAATGGAGGAACATGCACTGAAGTTCCATCCGGAGGTGAGTAATGAGCACATTGGCAAAACCTTTGGATGGACATTTTACCCAGGCTGCAGTAGAATCAAAGGATAACTCTTCCACCTGGTAGTTCAGCGAGTTCATCCAGTAATACACCCCTGTCCCCGTTGAATCAACTGTTGACATTCATTGCTTGGGTTCATCCACTAAGAATGGCTGCTGGGGTGATGCCTTTGGATCGAAATCCTAGTGGAAGTCAAAACTTTTGAGGGGAAGGATGGGATAAAATTGGCAGAAAAAGAACGGGACAAAGCTACTATGGTGCAGTTTATTGTATAGCTATTGTACATAAATATTCATTTATGTCTTAAATCCAGGATATGTTTGCAAGTGTCCGAAGAATATCCTTGGTGTGCATTGTGAACTAATTGATCATCCCTGCCTCTCACAACCCTGCTTATATGGTGGGTCCTGCATTCCACAAAAGAGTGGCTATACCTGCAACTGCACAAAGGAGTATTCAGGACCAAGGTAAAGAACAGTACCTTATCACACTTCACTACAACCACTTCCTCCAGCTCCTTATTAACATTGTGAAAGACTGACTATAAACTGTAGTTGACCCTTTGTTGGGAATCAATTAAAATCAATTAACGACTCTCCACACCATCTGATAGAGGTTAACAGTGTACCATTTATTTTTACTTGCAAGGAAGAAGTCTCTGCACACTCCTCATTCCAGAGTGCTGCAGGACTTCTCATTGAGTCTCATAGATATCAGTGCTGATATAGGTCGAAACCACAACGTGCTGACAGTCACGTACACAGTACCCATAATACTGCTGTGTCCACCGTACACAGCACCCACAATGCTGATGTGTCCACCGTACACAGTGCTCACAATACTGCTGTGTCTGCCGTACACAGCACCCACAATGCTGATGTGTCCACCGTACACAGTGCTCACAATACTGCTGTGTCCGCCATACTCAGTACCCACAATGCTGCCGAGTATACTGAGTGCATTTCCACTCTTTCAGGCCCAAGTTCAAATTATGCATCAGCTGTCTTCAAGCTGGATTTCTGTCTATGGTGACGTGTTATTACTTGAAACATAGCACCAAATTTCATAATACACAGTTCACATTATATATCCCACAAGTGATGATTTTACTAAATGCTTGCCTAACTCCCACTTAGAATTACTGGTTCTATCAACTTCACTCATTCCAAACATTCACTATTCTCTGTGTGAAATAGTTATATCTGATCTGTACATCCCCAAAATTCATGTGTCATATCCTGTAGATTAATATCATTTAGTTTATAGTTCAATGTTTACTCTCTTAGGGTAGTCTTGTCACTTTGCACTATTTTACATCAAATTTAATTTGCCATTTCTCAGCCCAACTTCAAATACTGTTTAGATTCCTCTGCACCTGATTAGCCAGCTAGAACTACAGCACAAGGGCAAGAACTTTGGGCCAACAGGTCTATGCTAGTATTTATGCTCCACATGAGCCTCTTCCCACTTTACTTCATCTCATCCTATCAACACATCCTTCTATTTCTTTCTCTCTCATGTACTTATCTAGCTTCCCCTTAAATGCATCTATTGTTATTCATGTCAACCACTCCATTTGGCAGCGAGCTCTACGTTCTTGCCACTTTTATGTAAAGAAATTCATCTTAAATTCTTTATTCAGTCTGTTGCTGACTATCTTACATTCATGCCTCCTTGTTCTGACTCATCTTCAAATAGAAACATACGAACTAGGAGCAAGAGTAGGCTATTCTGCCCCACGAGCCTGCTTCACCATTCTAAAAGATCATGACTTATTTGTTTGTGGACTCAACTCCACTTTCCTGCCTATCCCCAATACCCTTTGACTCCCTTGTTTGTCAAGAATCTTGTCTGCCTCTGTCTTAAAAAAATTGCATGATTCTGCCTCCACCACTCTCTGGAGAAAAGAATTCCATAGACTCATGACCCTCCGAGAGAAAACATTCATCTCTGTCTTAAATGGGAGACCCCATAATTTTAAACGGTGCCCCCTAGTTCAAGTCTCTCCCAAAAGGGAAAACATCCTTTCAACATCCACCCTGTCAAGTCCCCTCAGGATCTTATATGTTACAGACCCAACCTGTCCAACCTTTCCTCATAAGACAACCCTCTCATCCCAGAAATCAATCAAATGAACCTTCTCTGAACTGCTTCCAATGCAATTATATCCTTTCTTAAGTAAGGACACCAAAACTGTATACAGTCCGAAGAAGGGTCACTGACCCGAAACGTTAACTTTGCTTCTCTTTTCACAGATGCTGCCAGACCTGCTGAGTGGTTCCAGCATTTCTTGTTTTTATTTCAGATTTCCAGCATCCGCAGTATTTTGTTTTTATTACAATACTCTAGATGTGGTCTCACCAATGCCCTGTACAACTGTCGCAAAACATCTCTACTTTTATTATCCATTCCCCTTGCAATATACAACAACATTGCATTGGCCTTCTTAATCACTTGCTGTACCTGCATATTAACTTTTTGTGTTTCATGTACTAGGACACCCAGATCCCTCTGCATCTCAGAGTTATGCAATCTCTCTCCATTTAAATAATATGATGCTTTTCTATATTTCCAACCAAAGTGAACAAGTTCACACATTCCACATTATACTCCATCTGCCAAATCTTTGCCCACTCACTTAACCTATCTATATCCATTTGCAGACACCTTATGTCCTCTTCACAACTTACTCTCGCACCAATCTTTGTGTCATCAGCAAATTTAGAAACCATACATTCTGTCCCTTCATCCAAGTCATTGATACAGATTGTAAATAGTTGAGACACCAGCACTGATCCATGTGGCACCCCACTAGTTACAGCCTGCCAACCTAAAAACGATTCATTTATGCCAACTTTCTGTTTCCTTTTAGCTAACCAATCCTCTATCCATGTTAATATATTATTCCCTATACCATGGGCTCTTATTTTATTTAGTAACCTTTGATGTGGCACCTTATCAAATGCCTATTGGAAATTCAAGTACACCACATCCATAGGCTTCCCTTTATCCACGTTGCTTGTTACTTCCTAAAAGAACGCCAATAAATTAGTCAAACATGATTTCCCTTTCACGAAACCATGGTAATTCTTCCTGATTGCATTGAGATTTGCTAAATGACCTGCTACAGCATTCTTAATAATAGATTCCAGCATTTTCCCTATGACAGATGTTAAGCTAACTGGCCTGTAGTTTCCTGCTTTCTTTTTCTTCCCTTTCTTGAATGGCCGAGTTACATTTGCTATTTTCCAATCTGAAGGGACTGTTTCCAGAATCTAGGAAATTTTTTAAAATTAAAACCAATGCATCCACTATCTCACTAAATTCTGTTACAACCCTAGGATGAAGTCCATCAGGACCTGGGGACTTGTCATCTTTTAGTTCTAATAATTTTCTCAGTACCCTTTCCCTGATGATGATAATTGTTTTAAGTTCCTCCCTCCCTTTCAACTCTTGATTCACAATTATTTCTGGGATGTTATTTGTATCCTCTACAGTGAAGACAGATAAAATCTGTTCAATTCCTCCACCATTTCCTTATTTTCCATTACTAACTCCCCAGACTCACTTTCTAAAGGACCAACACTCATTTTACTTACTCTTTTCTGTTTTAAATACCTGTAGAAACTCTTACTACCTGTTTTTATATTTCTAGCTAGCTTTCTCTCATACTCTAATTTCTGTCTCATTATTGTTTTAGCCATTCTTTGAGATATTTTTATATTCTGTCCAATCTTCTGATCTGCCACTACTCTTTGCTGAATTGTATGCTTTTTCTTTCAATTTGATACTATCTTTAACTTCCTTAGTTAGCCACGGATGGTGCGTCCTTCCCTTAGAGTCTTTCTTTCTCACTGCTATGTATCTTTGCTAAGTATTATGAAATATCTCCTTAAATGTCTGCCACTGCATCTCTACTAATCTATATTTAACCTAATTTCCCAGTTTATTTTAGCCAGCTCTGTCTTTACTTACCCTTATTTAAGTTTAAAACACTAGTCTTAGAACCACTCTTCTCACCCTCAAACTAATGTGAAATTCAATCCTGTGATCACTGCGACCTACCTGCCTTTATTATGAGGTCATTAATTAGTCCTGTAAACAGTTTCTCCATGTCCGTCCTATTGAACCACTTCATAATGTTAAAGCACTCTATCAGGTCTTCTCTTAGTCTTCACTTTTCCTGAGCCTGTACAGTTTTTCCTGATAGTTGCAGCCTTTCAATTCTGGTTAAACTTGAAGTACTTTTTCATTTGAAGAAAATAATTTTTAAAAGGAAAAGTAAAGATTAGGTTTGCCATCTTCTGGTTTGCCACCTTCTGTTGAAACTAGGCCATATGAAAATATCCATAATACATTAAGATGTAATATCTGCACATAATTCCTGTCTACAAAATCTTGCTTCCCATTGTTCACACTTCTAATGAAAATTGCCTATTTAATGTTATCTTGTTGAAATTATAGTCTATAGTACCTTAGAGTGAAGTATGATTTCTATCCACATGTCTTATAAATAGGGATTATTTGGAAACCCCATCTTCTGAATGGCAGGCTTTGATCTACCACAGCGAGAATAGTCCTTGCTAAACAGGTTCAAGACAAGCCAGGGCCCCTGCGCAGCCAACCACTACCGCTGGGGCCTCAGTACAAACCCCTTATGCATTTGTGTAGAGACACAAACAATGTTGCACATTACTGAGGAGTGTCCCCTCTACAGGCTAAGTGGTGGACTAATCACCTTAAACTCAGCAAATGAGGAGGCTATCACTTGGCTCCAGGGATTTGCATTTGTTAAATAAATAAGTTTGGAAATGGCCCCATTCTGAAGTGTCTTTGGTGCTGTTCTTTGTTGGGTTTTGATTTTAATGAACTGTTGAAGAATCTCTTAGCTAAGATCATCCTGACCTCACACCCCACCAGTGGAGATCATTACATAACAACCAGTGGCACAAACAGTGAACCATTTTCCCTTCCCTAACCTAGGGGAGTTTCTGCCAATCATGATGTCCTATCTCCATCGTGGCTTAGGTCAGCTTCGACTAGGGGTGATTCTTTGTCTATATGCCTCAGAGACAGTGATTTTAACTCTGAACCATTGGGTGGGCTCCCCCCTTTCATCCCCCAATCACTTTTTCTGACAACTGTTTGCTTTGAATTCCCAGGTGCAAAGAGGATTTCAATGAATGCCTGAAGCATCCTTGCGTGAACAATGGGAGCTGTGAGAATTTCCATGGTTCCTTTAACTGCAGCTGTGCGCCTGGATACATTGGCAGATTGTGTGAGACATGGGCAGAGGGGCACTTGCAGTCCTCTCCGATAGTCATTAGCCACTATGAAATTATCGAAATAGCAGTAGCAGTGCTGGTGGCCTGCATTTTAGTTGCATTGTTTGTCGTCTTCCGTAAGATCAAGAACAAAAAGAAGAACCAATCCTCCCTGAGTGTTCTGGGCAGCAACGAGCTGTCGAAGAGTGAAATGACAAAGAACAGTTGCTGTGATTCACATTCAGCTGCGCTCATCCCACTCAACATTATCAAAGGTTCCACTTACGACTTGGACAGAGATTCTTACCATGGATCACAGGGGCATCCAGACCTCAACACGTTCAACCCAGTGCACAGCAAGTCCAGGCCAGCTGTCGTATGCAGTGTGGCACCAAACCTTCCTCCTCCTCCCTCATCTAACTCAGATAACGAATCTATACCAAAAACGACCTGGGAGTGCGAGTATGAGGGTGAGAACATTTAATGTTTTCTATCTTTGATCATTTTATTTAATTGAGGCTTAAACAAGTTACAAGCATAATAATTTTAGAAGTCTTCATTCCAGTATATCCTAACAGCTCAGTGCATTGATCCATGCAGGTAATTTCCAGGTTCTGTGCCAGGTGTATGCTGAATTTCTTGATCTCACCCAGGTCTGCAGTGGAGCACTGAAATTGGCCTTAGTGTCCCAATGGGCATATAATGGGCATGTATGGCCATCCCTTCATTATCACTGGGTCAACATCCTGGAATTCCCTACCTGATGCCATTGTCGGAGCACCAATACTACAAGGACAGCAGTGGTTCAAGAAAGAGACACAGCATTGATTTCACAGGATAAACTAGGCATGGGTAATAAATGTAGCCTTGCCAGCACTGCCTACATCCCAAAAACAAATATTAAAAAAAGAAACATCAGGAGGACACAACCTCGTGAAAAACCTTTCTTCAGTTGTTTGCCAGATAAAGTGCATCAATCTATATACAGGTCAGGATCAAAATGGTGCACCACTCTTTTTTGGTTCTGCTCAAATGAAAAAAACATTTTTGCCAAATAATTTTCTCATGAAGCCAGTTCCCCTTTAAATTCTGAATTCTGTATTGTGTCTTAGAATTACATTCCTGGGAGGCCTCTAATGCTTGCTTTACCTGAGACCCTTGAACCTGCCCTAACCTGCAGCAGGGATTCCTGATTCCTGACTTCAATCAGTCAGTTTCCATGTCTTCGATCTCTGCATTTAGATATCAGTCAAAGAGTATCTATTAGAAAATCATAGCAATGCCTTTTGAAACCAATAACAAACTAAACAATTACAGGAGGTAATTTTCGACCTCACCAGCTGAGAGGTAACACAGCCCTGCAGATCGCTTGCCCGCTGCCAAACCTGCCCGGTTTTCTGCAATGGGTGGACAATCCAGTCCACCAGGTTGCCGCCTAGGCGACAATTTTGAAAATGACTCCATGGAGTCATGGGTGGCGCGTTGGTTAGCACCGCAGCCTCATAGCTCCAGCAACCCAGGTTTAGTTCTGGGTACTGCCTGTGTGGAGTTTGCAAGTTCTCCCTGTGACTGCGTGGGTTTACACTGCGTGCTCTGGTTTCCTCCCACAGCCAAAGACTTGCAGGTTGATAGGTAAATTGCCCCGAGTGTAGGTAGGAGAATGGTGGGGATGTGGTAGGGAATATGGCATTAATGTAGGATTAGTATAAATGGGTGGTTGTTGGTCAGCACAGACTCAGTGGGCCGAAGGGCCTGTTTCAGTGCTCTATGACTCTAATTCTGTTGGTGTGCACCTATTATATCGTGTGATACAATTTGGGGAAATTTTATTAGGTAAGAAATGAATATGGCTCAGGAGGCCGATGTTCAAGCTGTGTTGTGTTTCTTTTCTTTTAATCTTTGCCTCTTGTGTCTTTAAATATTTTGTGGATCACTGCTGGGTAATTGTGAAGCTGTACTTTTAACCAAATATTGGGATTTAACAAAAAACAACTATGTGCATGTACAAAAACGGGGCCTGTCGATATGTGTACCTCAGTGTTTTAGGAGTTTTCTCTCATTGCCCTACACACCCCTCTGTGGTGTAACACTGCCACAATTTTACCAGTGCCAGTCAGCCTCCAGTGGCACACAAAAGCCATTATTCGTGTGTGAACCTTGACAATCAATGTTAGTCGGCTGTTTGGCTGAACAAAAAAGAGAATTACATTAAGCCTAATCTTACCCTTAACCAGGGATCATGTTAATACAAATGGTAGCAGGTTCCCTGGCCATTTTTTCTTAACTTAAACTGGTGATAATGACCCTAATTATCACAACCCAATTGAGTTCATAGGGCAGATGGAGAGAAACCATATCATCTAGTGTGGGAGTCCAGAACAAGGAGGCATAACATCAAAATTAGAGCCAGGCTGTTCAAGGGTGATAAAAGCAAAATACTGCGGATGCTGGAAATCTGAAATAAAAACAGGAAGTACTGAAAATACTCAGCAGGTGTGGCAGCATCTGCGGAGTGAGAAGCTCTGCTGTTTTTATTTGTTCAAGCGTGATGTTTGGATGCATTCCTTCACACAAAGAGTAATTTGTGTGGTGGAAATCTGGAACCCTCTCCCCCAAAAAGTTGTTACGGCTGGGGGTCAATTGAAAATTTCAAAACTGAGATTGATAGATTTTTGTTAGGTAAAGGTATTCAGGATTCGAGAACCAAGGTGTGTTGATGGAGTTATGATACACATCAGCTATGGTCTAATTGAATGATGAAACAGGCTTGAGGAGCTAAATTGCCTCCTCCTGTTCCCATGTTCCAGCCAAACTGATATCATCTCAAGTTTAGACAGACCAGGAGTCTAACCTGGGGCCTCCCTGATCTGAATGACACAGCTACTTAAAAAAACTCATTGAATCATGGGGCACTAGCAACAGCCTGCATTTTTTGACAGTTCTTTAGTTGTTTCTCCATCGTTATTACACTCCCTTTATCTCCACAGGGCTTGGTGTTAGCTTTCTAGCAGGTTGGGTCCTGTTGATGAACTGGAGCCTCCTTTATGGATTGTTTGAATGGAAAAACATTGGTATTAAAAAAGGGAGAAAATAAAGGAAGTGGAAAAATCAGTTGAAAGAATGAAGCAAATAGGGAATATTAAACAAAAGATACTAAGCAGAAAATAAATCAGACTGATAGGCAAGTCACAAAAATAAAAAGCAAATATAAAAATGAAATTGAAAGAAATCCTAAAAATTGCAAAAAGGTAACTAGAGAAAGAAATAATAACTTAATGAGATCCTTCAGAGGAATTTACAACATGAATAAGATAGCATGGATCTGAAGGTTGTAGCTATTATCGGCAGCATGGGCCTGTTCGCATTACGGTGGGTAGTTTGAGCTTGTTGGATGGCACCCTGTAGAAAGCACTACCTTGAAAACATCTCAAATTTCATTGCAACATTTAGACCAGATTATCAACTGCTGAGGGCAGTATGGTGCTATCAGTTAACAATGTCCTGCGATTCTCTGAGTGAAGGATAGAAACGCATACACAAGAAAAGAAAAAGAATAAGCTGTGAAGTGATTAAGTGGAGAACTGGAGATGGCTAACTTGCAGAAGTGATAATTCTTTTGGGCCTCCTTATCTCGAGAGACAATGGGTACGCGCCTGGAGGTGGTCAGTGGTTTGTGAAGCAGCGCCTGGAGTGGCTATAAAGGCCAATTCTAGAGTGACAGGCTCTTCCACAGGTGCTGCAGAGAAATTTGTTTGTTGGGGCTGTTGTACAGTTGGCTCTCCCCTTGCGCCTCTGTCTTTTTTCCTGCCAACTACTAAGTCTCTTCGACTCGCCACATTTTAGCCCTGTCTTTATGGCTGCCCGCCAGCTCTGGCGAACGCTGGCAACTGACTCCCACGACTTGTGATCAATGTCACAGGATTTCATGTCGCGTTTGCAGACGTCTTTAAAGCGGAGACGTGGACAGCCGGTGGGTCTGATACCAGTGGCGAGCTCGCTGTACAATGTGTCTTTGGGGATCCTGCCATCTTCCATGCGGCTCACATGGCCAAGCCATCTCAAGCGCCGCTGACTCAGTAGTGTGTACAAGCTGGGGATGTTGGCCGCCTCGAGGACTTCTGTGTTGGAGATACGGTCCTGCCACCTGATGGCAAGTATTCTCCGGAGGCAGCGAAGATTGAATGAATTGATAATAGCCCAAGACAAAAGGAGACATGATGAGAGAAATTAGACATCTGCCAGACCCAGAGAATGTATGAATAGTTAAAGCGGGTTAGATATATTGGAGAGGGGGAGCATGAAAACCTGGCATGGTGGAGCCAGCTGCAGTGGCCCAGGAGTCTGGTGGAAGGAAAAGACAAGTTAGCGTTTGGGGTCCGGCCCTCCCCACTGGCAATGTACATCCCAAGCACCAACCTCAGGGGTGGATGAAGGCCAGGGGTGGGTTGGTGGCAGGGGTGGGTGGGGAGTGTGGGGCGTGATGGGGGTGGTTGGTTGCTGGATCGAGACTGATTGGAAAGGAGAAAATATATAGCTAATGAAAAAACACTGCATGCCCTGCCCATTCCTTTTGAAGATGCCTGTTGATTATTTATATGTAGTTTGAATCGTTTACTTCAAAATTCTTTTAACTTTTCTTTTAAATTTCAGTTTATCATGGTGATCCTCCTATCTGGCCTCCCCAGTCTCAGTCCCAGTCATCAAGAATACAGGAATATCCACGATATGAAGTAATGGAAGATAATCACCCACCTCCGATGGGCAACGAACACTTTGACAGATACGATGGCTTCCCGTTCCCACTGGACCATTATTCCACACGGAGCAAGCGGGCACCCCTGGCTCCACAGTACAACGATAATGCTCTGGAAGACTTTCCCGACGGGGATCCGGCAGCTTTACTGCCGTCTCGTTGCCAGAATGAATACACTGCCATCAGCTACTACCCGGCAGAGCTGCTGAAAGCCCAAGTCCCAGGCATTCCCATGCAGTCCGGCTACCAGAAGGTTCACGTTCGTCTGAGTGTAGCCCAGCCATCCTACGCAGAATGTGGGCCTGTGCACTCGCAAGCTGTGGTACCCCCTATAGTCATGCCTACTTGCTACGAGGACTCTGATCTGATGGAGAGTGACTATGGAAGCTGTGAAGAGGTGATGTTTTAATGAGAAGACTTTTCATATCTCTATCATGCACTTTGACAGTTCAAGGCCGATGGCACCCACTTGGTGCCCACTCTAAGACTGCTGTAATAACTTCATTGTGGGTACAAATGGAATGGTCGATTTGGTATCCTCTGGATAACAGGGCTGATTAACAATGTCCCAGGCTGACAGCCTTGCCACTGTATGAGTGCTGTAGCAGCGGATTGGCATAGCAATAGTAAGGCCATGGCACTGAGGTTACATTAGGTGGCTGTTGATGAATTCAGAAGAACTGCCACTGTAAAGACTGGCAAGACATTGGAAGAACAAATACAACATTGTAACTTTTATGATTGTGATGTTAGTGAGATTGTGAAAATCTAGACTTTTTAGTAATACAAATATAATCTCTTCCCAGCCATAAAAGTATTGAATTAATGAGAGACTTTGGACATTATTTTGTATGTTCTCTCTTTGCTAATGGTTATTTGCAACAAGTATGCTGTTAATGGTTATGCACGTCTGAAAATACCTTGAAAACCAATTTGATACTTGTTATGTTTCACTGACAGCAGTTTGAATTTAGCATGTTGTGGGGTGGGGGGGTTTATAACTTTGCAGCTGTTTATAGACTCATTTGTTATTTTACATGGGAACTGACACCACCTTCCACGCCAGAGTCAATGAGCTTTAGTCTGCATCTACCTGGCCAGGGAATGAATCTTGCTCATCTTTGTTGCCTGAAAGAGAAAATATTCCATCCACCAACATTCTTTACATCTTTTTATACATACATTCACAAAAAGATATGCTAATTATTCAATGAATGGCAAATACTGGCAAGTCCTAAATATGCCTTTGGTGACATGCTATCCAATTAAAAACAATAAGAGATTTGATGAAGCAAACCAATTTGTGCCTGAAATTCATTTCCATAAAATGGTTCCTGAGTGTCTAATGCAAATGTGAACATTGCGAAGAACATTTGCTAACATCTGGCAGATTTCCTCATTAAAGCAAAAAATTATAATCACATGACGAATTCAAATCAGAGCAGCAGTTTGGGGTAATACAGGCTTATTTCTGTCTGTTGGAGCTAGTGAGAATTGATGCTAGTGTGAGGCCCTGACTCTAATATCCGTTCAGGGAAAAGTCAAGAGCAGGAATGCCACAGCAAATGCACCTACCATGGGGCATGCTGTACTAAAATCAGCTCTCCTATACAAGGGAAATGGTAGTTCATCATCAAACATCTAATCAGAATTTTACTAAAATCACATTACAATACAGAAACAAAAAAAAATGCACTGCTTTCTATGGTGCCTGACTGCCATCTGGCATTGTGCTAGGAGAAGGAGCTGCCTTTGCACATCCCTTGTTATGAGCTGACTGAGCCATCTTCTCAGCCTTAGTACTGAATCAATATCTTTATGGTACTTTGGAGGGCTATGGGCCAAGGACTAACCTCTTTGTTGAGCTACTTGGTCTGTCTTGAACAGTATATTACTGGAGAAAAGAGCAATATCTCATTACCTAAATACTGGAAGAATTATTGATGAGAGAGAATTTCATTGATATGTAGAATCCAGAAATGTTTATTTAATATTGCCTATGGTTTCCTGTTAAAATGACTAACATCTTCAATTTTAGTACACATTGAACCAAGACTTGTTTATCTTGTCCCTCCACAATCAAACAGACAATACAAATGAAGTACGAGTGGTACAGTCTTTATCAAGCACTCAGAACTGTGCAATACACTGGTGTGGAACCATTCACTTTAATTGTCCTCCATTCCAAACTATTGGGCCAACATGGGGTCAAATAGCATTGAGTATAAAGTGCTCCCTGCTCCAAGAGTAACGTAAAAACTTAGCTTTGGACTTAATGGCCACAGTTAAACAAATTGGTGACTGTGTCTTTTGGGGTCATACCTATTTTAATGAAGTGGAGACTTCAAATGAAATTCTGTGTTAGTGAGGGTTCAGATACACAATGTGCTACATCAAAGAGAGCCGAATCTAGGGTCATGCTACATAACAATCAGCTTTCCAGAAAGTGGCAGGCTGCTGATCTGTGTGAACACTGCAATGATACAATGACACTGTAAAGTGATTTTGACATTGGAGACTGAAGTTATAGCGTATCCATAGTCCCCCCCTGTTATATTTCTGCAGACCTGTTCTGCTTGTACCCCATTTGAGTAAAGTGTGATGACTGTATTTTGTTTGTGTGGTCAGTGTTTAATATACTGTTCTACTGTATGAGTTTGTACAGAAAGTGTTCTTCTTTTAATTTTGTATTAAATTCAATAAAATGTGGTTTTATTTTGATTACAGATCTTCAATATCTTGTGTTTATTCCATTTATTTTTGATAGGTTGGGTTAAAAAATGAATAACTCTAAAGCAGTACTTCACAGAAAGTGTGAAGGTTAATGAGGAGACAAAGGGGTGGTCCTCATATTAATAAGATGGTAGTCAGCAGGACGTGAGAGAGGATGGGGGGATGATGAAGAGCCGTAGAGGGTGTGGGGAGAGAAGTGAAGCAAGGGAATAGGGAAGAGAAAATGGGACATTAGGAAACAGATCATTGGCAAGATGAGATGGGTGAAAGGACGGGTGCAAAGGAGAGGTGGGGTGGGAGAGTTGACAGGGCACCAGGATAATAAGTGAGAGAAAGAGGACAAGCAGAGGAACGTAGAATCATAGAATCCTACAGCATGGAGGAGGCATTTGATCCATTGTGCTTGTGACAGCTCTTCGAAAGAGCCATCCAATTAGCTCCACTCCCCAGTTTTTCCCTATAGCCCTACCAATTAATCTTCTTCAGGTATATGTCCAATTCCTCTTTAAAAGTTATTATGGAATCTACTTCCACTAAACTTTCTCTTCTTCCCTCTCCTTTACTGCAATATTAACTTCACCCTCTTTTGTGAAGACAGATACAAAGTACCCATTCAGTTCCTTAGTCATGGTCTTTGCTTCCCCAAGAAGATCTCCTTTATGATCCTAATGGGCTCTGCCATTCCTTTTACTATCCTTTTAATTTTCAATATGTATATAAAGATTTTTGGGTTCCCTTTCATGTTACCCACTAATCTTTGCCCCATAATCTGCCCTCTCTCATATCCTTTTTTCAATTTTCCCCCTGCATGCTGTGGTATAGTGGGATTGCAAGAGACAGGAGAGGGTAATGGTCATAATAAAGTAAGGCAGTAGCTGAGCAGAAGGCACAATAAAGAGTTTTGTGTTACTTATTATCATTGCTATCAGGAGCATTTTATATTTACTTTTGAGGAACAGCTCTCAGATAAAATGATAACTGGCATGTGGAATTTCAATGAAGACAGCCTTATCTCATAATTTAGCTCTAAGGTTAAGAATTAGATTGATCTGAAATCATGTTTGTGCTTCAATATATTTAAAATCTGGCCAGATAAAGATTTCGATTCTGTAATGTCAACAGATACATAGAATCATAGAATGGTTACGACATAGAAGGAGGCCATTTGACCCATTGTATCATTGCCGGCTCTCTGCAACAGCAACTTACCTAGTTCCACTCCCTTGACTTTTCCCCATAGCCCTGCACATGTTTCCTCTTCAGATAATTATCCTGTTCTCTTTTGAAGGCCTCAATTGAATCTGTCTCCACATCCATGTTTATGCTCCACACAAGCCTCCTCCCATAATCAGGAAATCGAAAAATTATTGTTTATGGTGGCAGCGTAGTGTTCCCACTGTGCTGCAGCTGGACACTGAGCAGAAGTTAGACTAGTATCAGCTCAGTGACATACTAATATGATGTTAATGAATGGCGGAGCAGGATCAACATTTGCTTTAATTTCTTATGTTCTTATGTGATAGCTTGTGTTGCTTCAAATCCTTATGAGTTCCTGCCAAGTTCCATTTATGGCCAACATTTTGGCCTTTCTGAGATGTCCTGATGGTCAGGAATACAGCGTGTTCAGTGGTTTTCATCGATATTGAAGTCAGTTTAAATTCCCAAGAGAATCAGCATTGACAGAGCCCAACTGATTTGACTATGGTTTGCATGGCTGGAGGTTGCTGTTATATTGCCAGCAGACATAATTTCATTCACCACCGAACAAAACATAACAGAACCGAGTTATAGTGTTCTAAATTCAAGAACTGTAAATCTTGCGCAAGCAGCAAATGTACATCAGACATCTTCCATTTGAGGAGGGGGCAGCCCCCACCAGGACACTTTTACATGCTTCCAGGGTCGGTTATGGTCTAGGAGTAGGCCTTCTAACCTGCCGTCAGTGGCATAAAACCTACATGATACAAGAAACCAGTGCAGTAAGTAGATAGAAAGACAATGATGTGGCATATCTCTTTCAAAATACTATCTAATAAACAACTTTTAATGTGGAAATGACTCTTCATGATTTAACAAAGGAATGGATTAAATTTACTAAAAAAAAAAAGTTAACTCCAGCTACTGAGACTTATTGCACTTAGGAGAATATCATGAGAATTCTACCAAGCATCTGCAGATGAGGAGTTACCCCACAGAATTACAAGCATTCTTACTTAAAAACCCAATATCAGTCAATATTGAAAAGTTGATCTCCGTTTCTATTTTATTCCATGACTTATATTAATAATTATGGTTGCTAACACTAAAGTCAATAAGCTGGGTGATGTTTCAGTTGAAGTCTATCTTCAAGATTTCCTTTAGATCTCGAAGTTAACTTCTATCTAATTATTAGGAAAAGTTCCCTCCAGGTAGAAGCTGAGAGACTGTTGCCCCTGGCTGCAGAGTCTAGAAATAGGGGTCATAGTATCAGGATCCACCTCTCTAACTCTCTTTCCTCTTTTAAGACACTTCTTGAAACCGACTGCTTTGACTAAGCTTTTGATTACCTGACCTAATATCTACTTACGTGGCTCGGTATCAAATTTTGCTTTAAAATGCTCCTGTGATGGTCTTGGATGTTGTATCACATTTCTTTCTTTGGCCTCCTTATCTCGAGAGACAATGGGTAAGCGCCTGGAGGTGGTCAGTGATGTGTGGAGCAGCGCCTGGAGTGGCTATAAAGGTCAATTCTCGAGTGACAGGCTCTTCCACAGGTGCTGCAGAAAAATTTGTTTGTCGGGGCTGTTAGACAGTTGGCTCTCCCCTTGCGCCTCTGTCTTTTTTCCTGCCAACTGCTAAGTCTCTTCGACTCGTCACATTAAAGGCGCAACATCAATACAAGTTGCTGTTTTTGCTGATAAGGGGTCCGTCATTTAGGACTGAGATAAGCAGAAATCTCTTCACTCAGTGGGTTGCGAACCTTTAGAATTCTCTATCCCATAGAGCTGCGCCTGCTCAATCATTAAGTATATTCAAGATGGAGATTGATAGATTTTTGGACACTAAGGGAATCAATGGATATGGGGATGGAGTAGACAAGTGGAGTTGAGGTTCAGCTATGATCTTATTTAATGACGGAGCAGGCACAAGGAGTTGTACAACCTACTTTTGTTGCTATTTCTTATTTGCTTATGAGTTAGATTGTGTTGCTTCAAATTCTTACAAGTTCCTGACAAGCTCCACTTGTGGCCAACATCTTGCCTTGCTGAGATATCCTGATGTTCAATAATACTGCGTGTTCGGTGGTTTTCATCAGTCTTGAAGTCAGTGTAAATTCCCAAGAGAATCAGCGTTAACAGAGCGCAACTTATTTTACTACGGTTTTGCCTGGCTGAAGATTGCTGTTATATTGCCAGCAGTGAGGTAATTTCATTCACTCGATAATTGAAGTGAAATGGGGTCTGAATTATCGTGTTCTAAATATGTTGAAAAGCAATGGGCAGTGCCCTCTTTCCTGTGAGATTTCTTGTATTTCTGTGAAATAGTTCAAATCAGCTCCAGATAGCTATGGGCAACATCAAGTCTCTATGAAATGATTCAGTCAGCATGCAAGTGGAAGTGGAATAAATTCACAAATGTTATTTTATCTCATACTGGCTGCAGGTGACATTGGGCTAGTCACTGCACTGCTCCAATAACTCACGTTGACTGCAGGTGGCTGTGCAGGAGTGCATGTACCTATTCAGTAAGCTGCAGATTGTACTATGGCAGTGCATGTATCTATCCAATAACTTGGGTAAGCTGCAAATGATATGGTGGCAGCTTTATGTCTCTGCAATAGTCATATAAGCTGCAGATTATTTGCACATCCTTCTATCAGCGCTCAGACAAGCTGTGGAAGGTACAGAGAGCTACTTTGTAGCCTATTGAATGGTTCAGTATGCTCAGAAATGTTATTGGATGCTGTTCCGTGCCAAAAGGTCACAAGATAGTTTCAGATGAAGAAGGCTATTCAGCCTACCTTAGGCCACGTAGAAAGAACCTACAATTCCCCCATTACACAATCTAAGGTTTTTCTTAACTGATCCCTGTGTTTTTCTTCTACTATCTTCTTGCTTAAAAATCTATTCCACATTGATCACTTTTGGAAGAGCTTCCTGACATCAGTCCTAACTTTACCTTTTACTAGTCACAACCATTGGACATTGTCCTTGTCATGATTTAGTTTGAAGTAGCATTCCAGGTTAAGCTTTCTTAATCTTTAGAGTAATTTAGAGTCAGTCAGTTACAGCACAGAAGGAGACCATTTGGCCCATCGGGGTTGGGCTCTCCACAGAGCTATACTGTCAGTCCCTCTCCCCGGCTCAATCCCCATAGCCCTGCAAGTCTATTTCTCTCAGCTGGCCTTCCAATTTCCTCTTCAAGTCATTGATCGTCTCCGCTTCCACCACCCTGGTGGCAGCGAGTTCCAGGTCATTACCATCCACTGTGTAAAAAGTGCTTCTTCGTGTTCCCAATGCATCTTTTTCCCAAAACTTTCAATCTGTGTCTCCTAGTCCTTGTACCATTAGTTAATACGAACAGGTTTTCCTTGTATAACTTATCTAAGCCTGTCATAATCTTGTACACTTCTATTAAATCTCCCCTCAATCACCATTGTTCTAAGGAGAACAAACCCAGCTTTTCCAACCTAACCTTGTAACTAACATCCTCCATCGCTGGAACCTTTGCCATCAACCTTTACTACCTTTTGAGATGATGATGATGATCAGCCAAGGCACCTTAGAGAGATAGAAATGGGAAAAGATGCCAAATTTCTCCAGTCTTCCCTCAGAACTCAGCCCACCATCATTTGCATCATCTCCAGGGCTTCAATGTGTCCATTAGTGACAAGTACTGGACAGGGCAATCAACATCTAATCAGAGAAGTTATAAACAGGGCTTCTTCTAACTTGTTTTCATTACTTGGTTCATTATGACTGGTTCTAGTTTTGTCTGAGACAGGAATAAGTTTCCTAATTTAATAGGACCGTGGATAAGAAAATATGAACAAATATGCAACTATTATTACTACAAAGAGAGAAGTCTTGTATCTGACAGCACCCAGCTCACTGGCTTTGAGAACTGATGGCCTGGGGCTCAGCTATCTTTAAATAATAACTGCTTTTCTAGCATATCTGTCAGTACATCTTAAGCACAAATATGCATGTGGTGATATTTCTTCAACAATGCATGTACAGCAAGCTGAATTTTCCCAACGTAGTTTACTTTCAGCCATCAAGGCAAGATGCACATTGTTAACCCGTACATTCGACTGGTGGGAGTTCCAGTCCAATCTTCCGGCAGGCTGCCAATTAACAAGCCACCTCCGGGCTCGACGTTGTTACGACCACGGCGGGAGCAACGTGCTGTCAATTCAGTCCCATCACGCCACAGGTCGCAGCATATTATTAAGCTTTTACACACAATCAGAAAACAGCCAAATTAAGCACTCTAGTAACCGCCAGAATAAAACAGGCCAAACCAGGTATCTTTATTCAACAACGAATTAACTATTTATTAAAAAACTAAGTCTTAAACACGATTAAGATAAACCTATGTCTAAAGACCTTATAACTTCTTATTTTAATCTAACTCCCCTACTCACAACATACATTAAAAATCACAGTCGTTAACCGGTTTTTAAAAAGTGGTGTTTTTTAAAAATTAGTTGTCTCTTAAGAATAAATAAAATAAGTAAGTCCTTGTGGATTACGCTCCTGGTGAATGAGGTATTCTAATGTGGAAATAGTCAAAGGCCACTCGAAGTCTTCTCGTGGATTTGATGCATTAGTCGATTCTTAATTGGCATTCAACTCTTCAGCTGCAGTAAGCATTAAACAGTTCTTTGAACGATGAGCACAGCAATATGTCAACTTGAATTTTAAAACTGACAGTAACTCAGCTGAACTTTGCTTCGAATTCCAGCAAATTCAATCAGTCCAGAGAGATTCAATCTTGAAGCAAATACTTTCTGGCTTGGATGTAAAGAACAGGAGTTCAGCAATGCAAACTTAAAGGGAAAGGCTTTTTCTTTCCTTAGGGGATTAGCTAGGCCTGTAACTCCTTGTAGAATATCTGCTGAGAGAGAATAAAAAAGCTCCTTTTTCTTCAGTACGCTTCGCTGGTGAGTCTGGTTCAAACCAGTTTTTGCCAGTTCCACACACACAATAAAGTGGAAACATTGTACCATATAATGCCTCATCACCAGAACTTTCAAACAAGCACCAAGACGTAGCTTGGCTGGTGGTGAGAAGGGCCCTCCCCGTCAGATCCTTCATGCACACCCGAAGTCTCGCCCCCTCCGCACAGTGCCCCCGCGTTGGCTGTGGTGGGGAAGGGACGGTCGCCCACCTCCTCCTGGAATGTGTCTTTGCAAAGCAGGTGTGGAAAGAGATGCAGTGGTTTTTGTCGAGGTTCATCCCAAGCAGCTCTGTAACACAGGAGTCTGTGCTCTACGGGCTGTTCCCAGGGACGCACACCGAGACAAACATCAACTGCTGCTGGAGGACTATCAATTCGGTGAAAGACGCCCTTTGGTCTGCCCGAAACTTGCTGGTCTTCCAGCGCAAAGAGTTGTCCACCACCGAATGTTGCAGACTGGCACATTCCAAGGTCCAGGACTACGTGCTGAGGGACGCACTAAAGCTTGGTGCAGCTGCAGCAAAGGCTCAATGGGGAAAGACCACAGTGTAAGGTCCCCCCACCAAGCTGAACTGAGGAGCTGGATCCATGGGAAACCCCTCGAACTGTATCGTTGATATTTTCATTTGCTGTAAATGTGAAACTGTAATTGGCATGACAATAGTGAAATGGAAGGGTTGTGAAGAAACTCATGATAGTATAGAAGGAAACTGATCTCCCTTGCAATGTTTGTATTTTTTGGTGCTGTTTGAAACTGTTTGGCAATGTAATTTTTGCAGATTTTTATGAATAAAGTATATTTTGGAAATTAAAAAAAAATAGCTTGCTGCAGCTGCTGCTCCTCTTCCTCTGGCAGCTGATATGGCTCATGCTCAAGCTGCTCCTCAGTGGACCATTGTCATGCCCAGTAAAGACATATTATATTCCTAACTTTTAAGATACGGACTTTATTCAATGTGGACTCTTTAAAACTACTTTTCTTTTTAAAAAATGGACAATGTGCTGCAAATATGGATGCTGAAGGTCAGATGACCTGGGCTATGCATCCAAAAATTGCTCACTGTCTCAAAAGAATACATTCCAGACTATGAGGTATAAACTACACCCACCCTAAAACCAACAAGAGACTTTGTTACATTGAATGGCTTCTTCTGAAACAAAGAAGGTGTGAAGTAGCCACATCATAGCAGAATAGTACCCATCCAGACGTCAATAGAAAGCCATGGATTCCACTTCCTGGTCCATTGTCTGATTACACCAGGGGAGAAGGCCATGTGACAACTAACAGAAACTCCAATTTGATGGATTTTGACCTTGAAAGGTAACCCTTTGGAGCAAGAGGGAGAGTTCACAACAACATCACAGAAAGCAGTTTAACAAGAGGCTATGGAAAGAGATCGAGCCAAAACAAGGAAGAAGCCCTGCTACTAATTCTACACTTCAACTTACTGTAGCAGAGAACTGAAAGTGACCACCACTTCCAGTCTGAAGTCTTAACCACCAGAAATCTACACCTCAACAAATTCAAGACAACAAATACCCAGGCCTGCACCTTTAAAAGAGACTGTCCTCCTGAGAAGATTCAACGGGTTTACTGTAAACCACGAACACCTACCTCACTTTAAACCACTTTCCCATATCGCTCTCCATCTATCTATTCTTGTGTATGCATGTATGAGTGAATCTGTGTGTGAGTGATGTTGTGACCATTTTGGGAATTGTGTAAAGATGGTTATCTTTTGTTTAACCTATGTGAAAACCTGTAATTTATCTGTTTATTTGACCCTAAAAAATACTCAGGGGCTAACTCATCATTTTAAACAAAATGTGATTGCGGTTAGTTTGGGGTGAAGAATGGAAACCACCCACACCCCTTTCCACCCAGCGCAACAACCATCTCAGGTCAGAGAAACTGCCACCCATGACACTGTGGAGTCTCAAGGGCGCAGGTGACTAATCCCCTGTTGAGTTGGAAGAATGTTCTGTAGGGGGCTTTAACAATTTATCTCTCCAATACAATTTTATTAGCAGCAGTTTCAGTGAGCTGCCCCTTTAATGACAACCCTCATCCTACAGCTTTATAGCACTGAATGCATGTCAGTTTCAGGCCTCAATGACCTCCCGCTGTGCTCTTGTCTCCACTGAGCTGATGAGGTGTAGACACAGAGTGGAGCCCCTGCGCCGCTGGAAAAATTGCACTGTGGTGGGAAAATTTATCTAATTTTTCCTTAAACTGCCTTAATTGGCTTCCCACTGCTGACGTGCGGGTTGCCTATATCGGACTCAGTCCATCCCTGGGAAAAACAGCCGGAGGTGGGAACACATCAGCAAACCAGCCCAGCGCTTTGTTCTCAGATTTTGCTTGCCCACACCACCCACCCACCCACATCCCACCCCCTCCAAAGCCTGCCTCCAAGGGCTTGGTAAAATTACCCCCAATGTGCCTGCTGCTGGTAATATTGTACATGTGGCTGTATGTCTGTGGTGGCTGTGCACTTACTCTCAGGAAGTTCTGATGACAGTTGCACCCTTCTTGCACTGAAATGTACCAGGACCTGAATCCGGCTGGTGCTCTACCCATTCAAATTAAATTCACAACATGCATTTAGCTTTGATCTCACTCCATTTCATATTCGTTAACCTTGTAGTGGAGTTCCCCAGGTGTCAGTGTTGGGACCCTTGCTCTTCCTGATATATATTAATGACCAAGACCTTTGTGTACAGGGCACAATATCAACATTTGCGGATGATACAAAACTTGGAACAATTGTGAACTGTGAGGAGGATAGTGTAGAACTTCAAAAGGACATCGACAATTTGGTGGTATGGGCGGACAGGTGACTGATGAAGTTCAATGCGAAGAAATGTGAAGTAATTCATTTTGGTAGAAATAATTTGGACAGACAATATAACATAAAGGTACAACTCGAAAGGGGGTGCAGCAGCAGAGGGAGCTGGGTGTGCATAAGTCATTGAAGGCGGCAGGACGGATTGAGAGAGTGGTTAATACAGCTTAAGTATCCTAGGCTTTATTAATAGGAGCATAGAGTGTTTGAGCAAGGAGGTTATGTTGAACTTTTATAAGACACTAGTCTGGCCTCAGCTGGAGTATTGCGTCCAGTTCTGTGCGCTGCACTTGAGGAAGGATGTGAAGACATTGTAGCGAGTGCAGGAAAGATTCACGAGAATGGTTCCAGGGATGAGGAACTTCTGTTATGAAGATAGATTGGAGAAGTTGGGACAGTTTTCCTTGGAGAAGAGAAGGCTGAGAGGAGATTTGATGAAGGTATTCAAAATAATGAGGGGGCTGGACAGAGTCATTAGGGAAAAACTGTTCCCACTCAAGAAAGGATGGAAAACGAGAGGGCACAGATTTAAAGTAATTGGCAAAAGAAGCAAAAGCGACATAAGGAAAAACATTTTCATGCAGCAAGTGGTTAAGGTCTGGAATGCGCTGCGTAAGAATGTAGTGGAGGCAGGTTCAATCGAGGCATTCTAAAGGGAAGTACACTGTTGTCTGTGAAGGAAGAATGTGCAGGGTTACGGGGAGAAGGTGGGGGAATGGCATCAGATGAATTACTCATTTGGAGAGCCGGTGCAGACACGATGGGCCAAATGGCCTCCGTCTGCACTGTAACAATTCTGTGAATCTGAACTAAATAAATCTTTTCTTTACCGGAGCAGCTTGAAAAATCTGGCTGCATATTCCATACATGTTTAGTCTCTTTGCAGGACATAATTTTTAGAAAGTAATCGAAAACTTCCAGCATTTGAAGAATGGCTAAAGCTAATCAAATAATTGTCACAGATCACAAATCAGATGAGCACTCCACAGCATTTTAGATGTTCAACTATTCATACACAGAAAGTATGCTGCTAGTTATTTCATCAAATCTATTCCTGGATCTAGGGCTCCAAATGAAAACTATCAGTTAAACAGACGGAAAGCCCAGCTGCTGACAGATGACACTGGTGTGCAATAAAAAAGAGTGTTCCTCTTCTGTAATGTTTTCAGCAACAGCAAAGGAGGTAGACAGCTTGCAAACAATTACCCGTTTTGCACTGAAGTATGCTAGGAACTGAATCCCTTGCACAGAACACCTCACTGATGCTGTACATTACCCATTCAAATGAATTATTTCAGCGAAATAAACACTCTTCGCAAGATCAACTAAAAAGCCTCACTACAAACTATAGATACCATTCCCTTCACAATTCATTACATGTTATTGTAAATGTAAAAAGAGAACAGCTACATGCTCCTAAAGTATGGCTCTGAAATATGCTTGACTCGCAGAGAAAATTGAGGCTCAAGCAATAACCTAAATCATCAATCGCAAGGAAAGTCTTTGAAATGATTTTGAGGAAGCTACAAGACAAATACTTAGAAAAGCACCATTTGTTAAAGGACAGTCAGCAAGAAGTAATGAAAGAGAGTATGTGCTTCACTTGCTTGCAAGAGTTTTTCAGAAATACCTTCACCTTGATGGACAAGGGAGATGCAATTGATGTTACATGTCTGGATATTTGGAAGGCTTTTGATAAAGTTTCACAGGATGCTTCATGATAAAGAAAATCACAAAATATGGGTAATATGGATAAAGCATGGTATTGGAGAGATAACTACTTTAAGGAAACAATCAGAGGGGGAAAGTTTCCTTTGGTGAAGCTAAATTCTAATTTGATTCTTTGAAAATGCATTTCCAATCTGAAAGGAGGGTATAATTAGTATAACCCAGAGGAGATCAAGAAGTTATTGTAGATCAGTGAAACCCTGAGCCCAGTGTTTAGATGCAATTTAAAACTGCATGCAGAGGGATAGAGAGATTAAAGAAAATAAATTATGTTGCTGCTGTATAATGCATTGGTCAGAGTCAATGTGGAATATTGAAAGCAATTGCTCATGTAATCATATTGCTGTGGTTGAGATGATACAGAAGTCAGCAGACAACACCTTGCATTTATATAGCAACTTTCACATAGTAAAATGTCTCAGAACACTTCACAGGCTTACAATCAGACTAAAATTGACATTAAGCCAAAGAAGATGTTACAACAGGTTTAAAGAGTGAATTCCAGACCTTATGGCCAATGCAGCTGGAAGCATGGCCACCAATAGTGGGTCAAAGGAAGTAGGGATTGTCGGGCTGGAGAAGGTTACAGCAGTAAGAAGGGGTGAGGCCCTGGAGGGATTGGATGAGAATTTTAAAATCAAGGCTGGATTGGAAGCCAATGTAGATCAAGAGCAAAAGGGTGACGGGGCTTAGTGCAAGTTAGGATACTGACAGCAGAGTTAATTAAGATCATTTTGGGCATCAAAGTAAGGCAATTTGGCGTATTTTCTTTTGGAAAAAAAGAGACTTTGAGGGAATCTAGTTAAAGTTTCCAAGATCATGAAGGAGACTGACAAAGTGGATCTGGGCATAATCTTCACCATGTTGAGGGGTTCATTTGACCTAAGTGAAAAATTACAATCACAGCACTAACTTGGACTAATAAAGCGCCTTTAATGTAGCAAAACATCCCAAGGCAGTTTACAGTAACAATAAACAAAAATTTGACACCGAGCTGCATAACGCAACATTAGGAGAGATTACAAAAACCCTGGCTTTAAAAATGGGCATGGATTTGGGAGGCAACAGCATATTCAAGGACTTTGGAGAGAAAAGGTAGGTTAGAGATGGGCCAATAATTAGCAAGGATGGAGGGGTCAAGGGTTCATTTTTTGAGGAGGAGTTAATGATGGCAGATTTGAAGGAGAGGGGAACAGTACTTGAGGAGAAAGAACCATCAACAATAACCTAGCTAGGAGAAAGAAGGAAAGTCAAACAGAAGGCTAATAAACTTATGAAGTAACTTACCAGACAGGACTATTGAAAAATACGGTATAAATTGGTTCCAGAGGCAGCTAAATGAGTTTCTGGAGGTTGAGAGATGTAGGACCATATTTTCCTCTGTTTGTTAACTTTTACAAAGAAACTGATGTGCCCTAATGCAATACCAACAGAATTACCTTCGTAGAGAGTACATCATAAAGCAGGGAGGTCATGTTGGAGTTGTACAGAACTTTGGTAAGGCCACAGCTGGAGTACTGTGTGCAATTCTGGTCGCCACATTATAGGAAGGATGTGATTGCATTGGAGGGGGTGCAGAGGCGATTCACCAGGATGTTGCCTGGGATGGAACATTTAAGCTATGAAGAGAGGTTGGATAGGCTTGGGTTGTTTTCGCTGGAGCAGAGAAGACTGAGGGGTGACCTGATCGAGGTGTACAAGATTATGAGTGGCATGGACAGGGTGGACAGGGAGCAGCTGTTCCCCTTAGTTGAAGGGTCAGTCACGAGGGGCCACAAGTTTAAGGTGAGGGGCAGGAGGTTTAAGGGGCATTTGAGGAAGAACTTTTTTACCCAGAGGGTGGTGACGGTCTGGGAGGGTAGTAGAGGCGGGTTGCCTCACATCCTTTAAAAAGTACCTGAATGAGCACTTGGCACGTCATAACATTCAAGGCTATGGGCCAAATGTTGGCAAATGGGATTAGGTAGACAGGTCAGGTGTCTTTAATGCATCGGTGCAGACTCGATGGGCCGAAGGGCCTCTTCTGCAATGTATTATTCTGTGATTCTGTGATCATACATAGGACCTCACATATATAATGCCTCATTGTACCTCACACACTTGTTCATAAACGCACATATATACATATTACCACAAAACGTATGTCATATGTCAACATCATCGTATGTATGTATGTCATATTGCGTTCTATACAAAGAGCAAGGACCATAAATAATATCAATCCAAACTGGTAACTCGACGCATCCACTCTTAGAGAGTGTCTGTCTTTCGTCTAGACAACTTTAATTTCTGATTAAAATAAGAGGTTATATAGCAGCGTCCGCTGCTATGTCCAGACTGACCAAAAGGGTGTAGGAAAATGGTGCACTGACACGGAACACAAAAGTCCGAGTGTTTCAAGCCTGTGTTCTGAGTACCTTGCTCTACGGCAGTGAGGCCTGGACAATGTATGTCAGCCAAGAGCGACGTCTCAATTCATTCCATCTTCGCTGCCTCCGGAGAATCCTTGGCATCAGGTGGCAGGACCGTATCTCCAACACAGAAGTCCTCGAGGCGGCCAACATCCCCAGCTTATACACACTACTGAGTCAGCGGTGCTTGAGATGGCTTGGCCATGTGAGCTGCATGGAAGATGGCAGGATCCCCAAGGACGCATTGTACAGCGAGCTCGTCACTGGTATCAGACCCACCATGCCTCCGCTTGAAAGATGTCTGCAAACGTGACATGAAGTCCTGTGACATTGACCACAAGTTGTGGGAGTCAGTTGCCAGTGATCGCTAGAGCTGGCGTGCAGCAATAAAGGCGGGGCTAAAGAGTGGCGAATCGAAGAGACTTAGCAGCTGGGAGGAAAAAAGACAGAAGTGCAAGGAGAGAGCCAACTGTGTAACAGCCCCGAGAACCAATTTTATCTGCAGCGCCTGTGGAAGAGCCTGTCACTCTAGAATTGGCCTTTATAGCCACTCCAGGCGCTGCTCCACAAACCACTGACCACCTCTAGGTGCTTACCCATTGTCTCTCGAGACAAGGAGGCCAAAGAAGAAGAAGAAGATATAAGAAACAGTTAATTTTTAAGGTTGTGCTCTATATTTTTTTTCAGATCTCTTCAGAGCATGAGTGTTTGTGACTTGCTGATTGTTTCCAACTGTTTGTATCTTGCTTTTAATCTCTGATGATCTGAAATTTCAAAATATGTTTAGAGCTGCAGCCTCACTTCTGATCCAGCTGAGGGCACTCCAGAATTATATTTACTTCATTACAACTGTCCTTTGGGTTGGAATCTATGATTTACTTTAATGCTTCCTATCTTCCGTGGCCTGAAATTAGTACTGTTCCAATTGTCTGAAAACAGTTTATTTTAACAGGATTTGAAACTATTCTTCGACCAGGGCCAAGATGTGAATCACAACTTTTCCATGACAAAGGGCTACAGACCTGAAACACAAACTTTTTCCCTTTTTCCATGGATGCTACCTGACTTGCTAGGTGTTCCCATACTTTTCTGGTTTTGTTTCAAACCTTTTACGTATATGATTTTCATTCTTAAGCTAGAATGAAGGGAGAGGATGGGAGACACTTTATACACAGAGAGTTGTTAAGACATGAATACCCTACCAGAAAAAAAGAACTTGCATTCATATTTCAGGTGTCCCCTGCACTTCACAACTAGTAAAATACTTCTGAAGCAGACTCACTGTTGTAATGTAAGAAAATACAGTAGCTGAATGGACACAGCAAGGTCCTATAAACAGCAATGAGATAATTGACCAGATGATCTGTTTTTGATGCTGTTGTTTCAGGGACAAATGTTGGCCGGGAAACATCCCTAATCTACTTTATAAATTGTTAGGCCTTTAGTTCAATATCTCAGCTGAAAGGCGACACACCTGACAGAACACCAACCCTTAGTATCGCACTGAGGTGTCAACCTGGATTCTGGGAGTGGGGCTTGAGCTACAATGTTCTGAGTCACAGAATTATTACAGCGCAGAAGGAGACCATTCAGCCCACTGTGTCCATACTGGCTCTCTGAAAGAGCAATTTCCTCAGTCCCATTCCCCTGCCTTCTCCTCATAGAGAGGTCAAACGGCTACCATTGCATCAAGTCTGATAATACGTCCATACCAGCTTTTAAAACAGAAGTGGATAAACATTTGAAAAAGAAACATTTAAATGGAATAGGGAAAGGAGAGAAGAATGAATCTGACTAGATAGCCCTTTTAGAGAGCTGATACAGGTGTGACAGGCTGAATGGTTTTCTTCAATCCTGTAAAATTCAGAGAATTTTAACCTAACTTATTGGACAGGAAACCTATGAGATTAGGTGGAATACTGCATTTACACTCTATCCAACATTACCCCCACTGACTTCAATGCTTGTTTCAATCTTTGTTTTCAAATCCCCCCATGGCCTCACCCCTCCCTAACTCTTTAATCTCCTCCAGCCCCACAACCCTCCAATATCTGCGCTCCTCTAATTCTGGCCTCTTGTGCATCCCTGATTTTAATCGCTCCACCATTGGTGGCTGCGCCATCAGTTGCCTAGGTCCTAAATTCTGGAATGCGCACCCCCTCTGCCTCTCCACCTCACTTCCTCCTTTAAGATACTCCTTAAAACCTACGTCTTTGATTAAGCTTTCATTTCCTTTTGTGGCTTGGTGTCATATTTTGTTTGATCATGCTCCTGTGAAGTGCCTGGGGATGTTTTGCTACATTAAAGGTGCTATATAAATGTAAGTCCTTGTTGTTTGAAACCAGCATTGTACCTGATCCCATCAGTTTCCCACCAGATGGGTTAAGTTAAAATTGGCCACTATGAATCTATGAAACTCCTATTGACAATATTAGCAAATTAATACTTAACACCTTCATAGAATATTCTTCTGTCATTTTATTTTCTTTAATAAAGACATTGTCCATTTATTTTGACGCAATAGACAAAGAACTATTGCACTGAATGTTAAACATCTTTCCACTAATATCAGCAACAGGAATTTCTAGCCTGTTAACTCAAACTGTGAATTGTGCACTGACCCAGTCTCTAGAAGTTCTCAGTGTGTCTTGAGTGGCATCCCTATGGGGCAAAAAGGGACCTTTCAGTGAATTCTTTTATGATTCAAATTCTGAATCTTGTGACTGCAAGTACTCGCCTATGAGGCCATTTTGGGTATGTTAACTCAAGCCAAAATTAATCCAATGATAATAAACGCCTTAAAGTGCCATATACCTGGTGGGCATGTTTTTAATGATAGAACACTATTTGGTGAAGTTGGTTACCCTTTTCTTCAGCTACAGTATTTCTTTCTCCAGAGGTTGTTTTTTTCCTTGATGTTGCCTATCTTCTACCTTCTGTCCTTCAATTGCTTGAGGTCACAATCTATTTTTCTCTCATTTCTCGGAATTGCTATTAATATTGCTTATCTTTCCAGTGATCTATAACCGAAACATATAGAGGAGGTGTCTCTGTTTTGAATGCAATTGGCAATCTTGGCGTAAATTGCACTCGAGATTTATAAATAAAGGCATAGAGTACAAAAGCCAGGAAGTTATGTTAAACCTATATAAAACACTAGTCCTACCCCATCTGGAGTATTGTGTCCAACTCTGGGATGTGAAGGCTATGGAGAGGGTACAGAGCAGATTTACTAGAACGATTCCAGTTATGGTGATAAACTGGAGAAGCTGGGTTGTTTTCCTACGAGCAGAGGAGATTCAATAGAGGTGTTTAAAATTGTGAAGGGTTTAGATAGAGTGAATAAAGAAAGACTGTTTCCAAGTGCTGAAGGGTCAATAACCAGAGGGCACAGATTTAAGGTGTTTGGCAAAAGAACAAGAGGCGGCATGAGGAAAAACTTTTTTTCATGATGAGTGGATGGGATTTAGAATTAACTGCCTGATCGAGTTATGGATTCAGAATCATTGTTAGTTTTCAAAAGGAAATTGGATAAATACTTGAAGGGGAAAAATGCAGGGAAATGAGGGAAGAACAGGGTAGTGGGAATAACTGGATTGCTGTTGGGAAGAGCCGGTGCAGACTTGATGGGTCGAATGGCCTCCTTCTGTGTTGTAGCATTCTACGATTGTGCTACTTTTCTGAAACAAAGTTATGGGCCACGTTTCTGCTCAAACTCCTTTGCATAATCACAAATGTAAAATCTTCCATGAACGAGCACAATCAGGCAGCATTTTAGAACATAATTGTTTATTTATTTCCCTTCTGCTAAAAAATATTCCTTGCTATATTGACGGTGGTAACCTGGTGCAGTTTTATTAAAAGAGCAGAAAATAGGTTTATTACAAAAGAATAAGCATTTTTAATAACACAAAGGTGAGCTACCTGACTTTAAATAGCTGAAAATCACTTTAAAAGAGACTGTACATTTACTAGTTTTATTGGTGCACACTAATCAGTCTCTTAGTAAATTAAATATGTTTAAACATTTAAAATCTTTTAAAAGGTGTCTTTTAGTGTCCTTGCGCCTAAAAGAAACCCTTTAATTTTATAAGCCTCCTCAAAGGGCCACAACAGGGGCAATTAGTGGAAACTCAACATGGCAATTAATTCGATCGGGCATGTCACCAATTTTGTGGGCGGTGCTGGCTTCCAATGCAATGATTATTAAACTAGCACCAAAGACTGCAGAATTGAAATGCGCTGGATGTAATTTGCACATGAAATTTCTCAATCATTTGCACTGGATTGGCTGATTTTGGCTAAATTGAGCTGGAAAAAATCAACACAAACTAGCTGAAACCCCACCCGAGGATGCCTACTTGGCATCAGGACTTTGTTGAAAGTTCCTAAGACATCACTATGAGGTTAAACTTGACATGCGCTGGACATAATATACTTTTAATGCACTTGAAGTGAAATGTGGCTTTCAGGCTAGCTTTCTTATATAGAGGTAACTCTCCGACATCACACTGCTTGTAGGGAGCTTGGCTCGTTGGCAGATAATATCAGCAATTCATGTGTGTATTTGACCATTACTTTCAATGGAAATCTCAGCAAGATGCACACATTGCATTGCCAGCAGGTGAGGCTCTCTACCAGCACCAGGACATCAGCAACTTACCCCTTATATGGCTCCTTCCCTTCTTTTCACACAAGACTAATTAAGGCAGGCTAGTTAACAGGGTAGGTTTTCATCTGTACCTGGACCAAGAGACCCAAGGATTGCCAGGAATTTACAAAACCGAAACTACAAATTGCAACCCTTGAGGTGTCAGCTCACTATGGTTCACATGTTTATGTACATGATGCTTTGGTGAAGAATACGTGAATGCGAAGTTCAGTGAGTAGGCCAGATATTGAAGTCTGTTAACAAGCTGTTGGTATTACTGAGATTAGTAATTTAGGCAATTTTTATTTGGTAACAGTATCAAGGCATATGGAATTAAGACAGGTAAATAGAATTGAACTGCAGATCAGCCTTGATCTAATTGAATTGTGAAACACGCTTGAGGGGCTGAATGGTTTAGTCCTGTTCCTATAGCACTAATTAGCAGTTTGCCAATTCTGAATACATATTGCCAATACATACCAACTGGGAGTGGGCTCTATGCTAATGCCAAGAGTTTCTTTTTATTTCTTTTTATATTCGTTCATGGGATGTGGGCTTCACTGGCTTGGCCAGCATTTATTGCCCATCCCTAATTGCCCTAGAGAAGATGCTGGGAGCTGCCTTCTTGAACTGCTGCAGTCCTTGGGGTGTAGGTATACCAACAGTGCTGTTAGGAAGGGAGTTCCAGAATCTTGAGCCGGTGACAGTGAAAGAACAGTGATACAGTTCCAAGTCAGGATGGTGTGTGGCTTGGAGGGGAACTTGTGGGTAATGGTCTTCCCATGCATCTGCTGCCCTTGTCCTTCTATTTAGTAGAGGTCACAGGTTTGGCAGATACTGTCGATGGAGACTAGGTGAGTTGCTGCAGTGCATCTTGTAGATGGTACACACTGCTGCCACTGTGCGTCGGTGGTGGAGGGAGTGAATGTTGAAGGTGGTGGATGGGGTGTCAATCAAGCGGGCTGCATTGTCCTGGGTGGTGTCGAGCTTCTTGAGTGTTGTTGGAGCTGCACCCACCCAGGCAAATGGAGAGTATTCCATCACACTCCTGACTTGTCCCTTGTAGATGGTAGACAGGCATTTGGAAGTCAGGAGGTGAGTTACTTGCTGCAGAATTCCAAACCTCTGACCTGCTGTTGTAGTCACAGTATTTATGTGACAGCTCCAGTTCAGTTTCTAGTCAATGGTAACTCCCAGGATGTTGATAGTGGGAGGATGCAGCAATGGTAATGCCATTAAACATCAAGGGGAGATGGTTAGATTCTCTCCTGTTGGAGATGGTCATTGCCTGGCACTTGTGTGGTCTGAATGTTGCAAGCCACTTATCAGCCCAAGCCTGGATGTTGTCCAGGTCTTGTTGCATATGGACACAGGCTGCTTCAATATCTGAGGAGTCATGAATAGTGCTGAACATTGTGCAATCATCATCCCCATTTCTGACCTTATGATGGAGGGAAGGTCATTGATGAAGCAGCTGAAGATGGTTGGGCCTTGGTTGGGACTGAGATGTACACACAAGTTTTGCTATTCTCCTTCAACATCACAGATTCTTCTGTACCAGCTGTCAATATAAAATGGATCTGTGAAGCCCATTAGCTTGCTTCATAGTTGATGATGACAACCATAGAGCTACTGATCGAGTGCAATCTTCAGATTTACTGCAATAAAGTTATTTTTGTCACAAGGTGCTATCCTACTGCTTGGGGTAGTTATACCAGCATTCTCACATTAATCCCCCTCGACTTCTTTCTCTAAGCAAGCTAAGTAAAGAAAGATTCTCTTAGGGACACCCATAGTCTTAAGTGCTAGGAAGCTTGCAAAAGTGGAGTTACGTCGTCTAAATCTTATTCATACACAGCAATGGAGAACAGCACTCAAAGTACAGTAAGGAACAAATGAGATCACATTGCAAACTGGGCAAAATTACATTGATATCCAGATGATATAATTTTATCCTAATTTTTATGAAGCTTCTTCCTATTTTGAATGGAAGATGCTACCACCTACAGCAATCCCCACTGGTTTGGACAGTAGGCAAAATCGGAGGCAAGCTCTCTAGGTTCAAGTCAGCCCGACTTTACAATCTATAGAACCATAGAAAAATTATGGCACAGAAGGAGGTCATTCAGCCCATCGTGTCCGTGCTGGCCGAAAAATCTAGCCCCCCAATCTAATCCCACCTTCCAGCACCTGGTCCATAGCTTTGCAGGTTACAGCACTTCAGGTGCATGTCCAGGTACATTTTAAACGAATTGAAGGTTTCTGCGTCCACCACCATTCCTGGCAGTGAATTCCAGACACCCACCACTCTCTGGGTGAAAAAGTTTTTCCTCATGTCCCCTCTAATCCTTCTACCAGTCACCTTAAATCTGTGTCCCCTGGTAATTGACCTCTCTGCTAGGGGAAACAGGTCCTTCTTGTCTACCCTACCTAGGCCCCTCATAATTTTGTCTACCCCAATTAAGTCACCCCTCAGCCTCCTCTGTTCTAGGGTAAACAACCCTAGCCTATCCAATCTTTCCTCATAGCTGCAACTTTCAAGCCCTGGTAACATTCTTGTAAATCTCCTCTGTACTCTCTCCAGAGCCTTTATAGCCACTCCAGGCACTGCTCCACACACCACTGACCACCTCCAGGCGCTTACCCATTGACTCTCGAGATAAGGAGGCCAAAGAAGAAGATTCTCTCCAGAGCAATTATGCCCTTTATGTAATGTGATGACCAGAACTGTACGTATTACAGACTGGATGAGGGAGTGAATTGGAAAACTGCTGTGAATTTGGAAGGTGGAAAGAGAGAGACTGCTTCTGTAAACTAGTGAGTTGGAAGCAGAAGTGATCTGGAGAAGGAGATAAAGAATGTGCTAATGATAGGATGCCAGACTATCTCTGTGAGGATGACTTGTGGTAACTATTGGACAATTGGTGGTCTATTTTCTCTGTTGAATCTAGATAAACAAAAACAAACACTTTTTTTTAATATTAAGAATCTATCAGTTCTGAAGTTTAAAACATGATTAAAATTGATCACCAGTAGGTATGGAGGAAGGGGGAAGGAGGACGAGGCAAAAGCTGCATTTGAAAGGTGTGTGTACAATTCTAATTCTACTGCCTTCTAACTTGCCAGCTTCTTTTGAATGGGTTGACAGTATATTTACTCAGTGAAGCCAGCTCCAGACTGAACTCCAGTCAAAGCATTTCAGGATCCTTTCAAATCCATCTGAAAACATGTAGTCTTCCACCTCAAAGCTGTCAAATTGAGTGACGAAGATTAATTGATTTCATAACATGCAGCAGCCTTGCTGCTGTGATGCCGTCATTGTTATGCAGTAGATTCTAGGAATAACTGGTATTTTCATAACTAATTACAAATCAAAGAACTAAACAATAAGGAAATTCAACACAAGCTTTATTTTCATCAAATGTTACGCCACAGGAGGAGACTATTCACCCACCATGCCGATGTCGACTCTTTGAAAGAGCTAACAATTTAGACTTAGGTCCCTGCTCTTTCTCCATAGCCCTGTAAATTTTTCCTTTTCATGTATATACCTAATTCCCTTTTGAAAGTTATTATTGAATCTGCTTCCACCACCCTTGCATGCAGTGCATTCCAAATTATAACAACCCGCTATGTGTTTTCTTTTGTGCAATAGAAAATCTCATTTACTTGTTATAATGTTCACTAGCTGCTGCAATATATTTAAAGATTAAACAGATAAAGATTTAAAGAGATACCTGACAAATGGATACATATTAATAGAAGTGGAGATGGTAGAGGTAACGGATGGGGTGAAAATTGAGAGTAAGGATGCACTGGAAAGGCTGGCTTGGCTTAGAGTGGATGAGTCACCTGGTCCAGATGGCTTACATCCCAGGTTGCTAAAGGAAGTGAGAGTGGAGATCATGGAAGAGCTTGCCATAATCTTTCAATCTTTCATTTAAACGCAGGAGGTGCCAGAGGATTGGACAGTGACAAATGTGATACGCTTATTCAAGAAAGGGCACAAAGACATTCCTCGTAACTACAGGCCAGTCAGTTTAACATCAGTGGTGGGTAAAGTTTTAGATACAATAATCAGGCAAAAAGTCAACAGACACTTGCAGAGGTTTAAGTTAATTAAGGAGAACCAAAATTTGTAAAAAGCAGACCATGCTTGAAGAATCTAATTGAATTTTTTGATGAAGTAACAGAGAAGATTGTTGATGGGAAAGGAATGAATGCTGTTGATATGAATTTTAAGAAAGTGTTTGACAAAGTACCACATAAAAGCCTGGTTAAAAAGAAATTGAGGCTCTTGGAATAGAAGGGCCAGTATCAGCTTGAATAAAAATTTGCCTCAAGGATCAAAAATAGTAAGTTATGGCAAATGAGAACAAAAAGTGCCGGAAATACTCAGCAGGTCTGGCAGTATCTGTGGAGAGAGAAACATAGTTAATGTTTCAGGACTGCGACCCTTCATCATGAGGCCCAAGTTTGCAACCATCTGGAGAAGTAACTGTCTTGTTTTGAAAAGGACAGTGAGGTAATTGTAGACCAATTGAAGGAGTTAAAGACAGGTTTTACCTTATATGGAAGAGCGTCATAGCAAAAAAGATATAAAGAAAGAGCCCACAGGAACATCCTCGTTGCGGTGGTTTGGGTGACGTGTTCGGCCATCCGGAAGTCGTATATGGAAGATTCGTTGGCAAAGTGACCGCCGAGATGGACTCCTGCTCGCAGGACTGCTAAGCAACTGTGAGTATGTACTACTGCTTAGTGGTTTAATAAAGGTATACCACATCTAATGGAATAATATCCATGTTGTGTGCCATTGATACCCAGAGCAAAGGCTAGAACCTTTAGATCAGATAGAGGGTCTTACACTCTATATATATCTAGAGGTCTTTTAAATAATTTTGTAAACATTTGTTCATAGGATTTAAAGGGGGAAAGGCTTGAAGCCAAACAATGGCAGGTAACTAATATGATATATATATATAATATATTATTATATAATATAATGACATGTAGCTGCCCTTCTGGCACTTTCACGCCTCAGTTTTGACTGTCTGAAAGGTGCAATAGTCACACCAATTTACAATTATATAGTACCTTTAATGTAGCAAAATGTGCTAAGGTGCTTCACAGAAGGGTAGGTCAGACACTGGGATAAAATTGAGGAGTTGACCAAATGAACAGTCAAAGGGGTAAGTTTTGAGGAGTCTTTTAAAAATTGGGAAGGACATAGCAAAGCAGGTGGGGCTTGATGGGAATTCCAGAGTGCAGGCTGAAAGCTTTCCCATCAACGTTGAAGAGTTGGGAGGGATGCGGGGGATAGTGGGGGAGGGGGGGAGGGGGGGTTGCACAGTATTCAACACCCAGAATGGTAATGAGTGTGAGCTGGGGAAAAGGTTTGGAAGAGCTTGTAGAGTTAGGATGGAGTGAAGCCATTGAGGGATTGGTAAGTCAAGACAAGGGTTTTGAAATCAATGAGATGATGAGGATGAGGACTGCGGTGATGGGTTAGTCGGACTTAAAATGAGGTAGGACACTGCTAGCGGAATTCTAGATGAGATAGTGATCAGAAGGCCAGACAGCAGGGCACTCAAAACTGAGACTGGGTGGTGACAGAGAGGTTACCACCCTGTTGCTGAATTAGAAACAAAGGCGACAGTGTTTCCGAGCTGGACAAGGATTGTCTTGGAGATGCAGGATTTGAGACTTACCTGAGGATTGAGCTGGAGACTTGAAGCTGCAGATTAGCAGCACAGATATCAGTTAGCTCCTCTTTCTGCATGCTTTTGATGATGAGATCGTAAATAATAACCTTGGTAAAGATTTTGCCATAGCAGGGTTTGCTGTTAGTTAGACTTGCCTCTGTGTCTTACGGCTCCAAAACATTTTTGCCCTGAAAGTGCAAGTTGAAACAGGACAATCTAGGACCTGAGTGAGCAAGGCAAGCAACTGTGCATATCCTTAACCAATCAGATTGAAAATTTGTAAAATTAACAATGGAAGAACTGAAAAGGAGTAAGCGAAGTTAATACCAAAGCAAATCCAGAAAGAGAAAAATAGAGAGGGACAGAAAGACTGGATTAAGAGAGAGTGAAAAAGAGAGACAGAAAGGGAAAGTAAAAAAAAAAGGTTTCAATTGCATATTTTTATATCTCCAACAATGAATACTTAAAGTAGTGAGACTTGTTATGAAAGGGTCTCTGTGCTTTGCTAAATATATTTTTTGAGGATTCATTTTCGAAAAATTGAAGAAATGTTAAACTTTGAGGATTTCAAAGGGGGTTATTTGAAAAACAGTCCCTGGAAATGCTTTTTAAAAGGGGCACTGAGAACCCTTGTGAGGAAAACAAGCCTTTCTGCGAAACCACATGACTTCCAGCAGCAACAACAAGCCTTTCCGGGAAACCACCTGATCTCCAGCTCAATAAACAACAGAGAACTTTGGACACCTGGAGAAGTTGTTTACAAAGAAATGAGAGGTCAAGATTTATGGGGGTCAAAAGGTTGACCTCCTATTGTTGGTTTCACTTTTGAATTGTTTTGAGTCAGGGTTGAACTGTGTGAAAAAAGAGAGAACTTCCAAGGAGAGAAGAGAATTCCCAAGGAAGGAGAAAAGGTCACAACCCATCTCAGCTTTCCAGCACCTCACTAAAAGGTCCTAAGAAGTCCACTGTGTCAATTCATCTCGTCTCTTGCCTTTGAAGAATGCCTGCTAAGTTAATTCTCAATGCCACCTGATAAGACCTGTTCTAAAAGATCCCAGTGAACTGTCTATGTGTACTGGGAGGCCGGACTGTATGCCAAGTTTGGAACACAACCTATCTCGTCGGCTGTTTCTTCAAGAATGAGCAAATATTAAGCCCAAGTGTTTTTCTGCCTGGAATAGAGCTCTAAAAACAAAAATCCCTTTATTTTTTCCAGTTAACTGGTGTATGTGTGTGTGTGGGAGTATGAGGCACTTAGGTAAAAAGGGAACTTTAATATTTCAATCTGTGTGCTTATGCTTTACTTCATTACTGGTTAAGACTTGTTTTATAATAAATTGATAATGTTGTTGTTTATTAAAGAAACCTGGTTGCTGTGTTTTATTCTGGGATAAAAATAGAGTCTGTGATTGATCACAGAATCACAGAATAATACAGTGCAGAAGAGGCCCTTCGGCCCATCGAGTCTGCTCCGATGCATTAAAACACCTGACCTGTCTACCTAATCCCATTTGCCAGCACTTGGCCCATAGCCTTGAATGTTATGACATGCCAAGTGCTCATCCAGGTACTTTTTAAAGGATGTGAGGCAACCTGCATCTACCACGCTCCCAGGCAGGGCATTCCAGAGCGTCACCACCCTCTGGGTAAAAAGGTTCTTCCTCAAATCCCCCTTAAATCTCACCTTAAACTTGTGACCCCTCGTAACTGACCCTTCAACTAAGGGGAACAGCTTCTCCCTATCCACCCTGTCCATGCCCCTCATAATCTTGTACACCTCAATCAGGTCACCCCTCAGTCTTCTCTGCTCCAGTGAAAACAACCCAAGCCTATCCAACCTCTCTTCATAGCTTAAATGTTCCATCCCAGGCAACATCCTGGTGAATCGGCTCTGCACCCCCTCCAGTGCAATCACATCCTTCCTCTAATGTGGCAACCGGAATTGCACACAGTACTCCAGCTGTGGCCTTACCAAAGTTCTATACAACTCCAACATGACCTCCCTGCTTTTGTAATCTATGCCTCGATTGATAAAGGCAAGTGTCCCACATGCATTTTTCACCACCCTATTAACCTGCCCTTCTGCCTTCAGAGATCTATGGACAAACACGCCAAGGTCCCTTTGTTCCTCGGAACTTCCCAGTGTCAGGCCATTCATTGAATACTTCCGTGTCACATTACTCCTTCCAAAGTGTATCACCTCACACTTTTCAGCGTTAAATTCCATCTGCCACTTTTCTGCCCATTTGACCATCCCGTCTATATCTTCCTGTAACCCAAGACACTCCACCTCACTGTTAACCACTCGGCCAATCTTTGTGTCATCCGCGAACCTACTGATCCTACCCCCGACATAGTCATCTATGTCGTTTATATAAATGACAAACAATAGGGGACCCAGCACAGATCCCTGTGGAACGCCACTGTACACTGGCTTCTAGTCACTAAAACAGCCGTCTGTCATCACTCTCTGTCTCCTACAGCTAAGCCAATTTTGAATCCACCTTATCAAGTTACCTTGTATCCCATGTGCATTTGCTTTCTTGATAAGTCTCCCATGTGGGACCTTGTCAAAGGCTTTGCTGAAATCCATGTAAACGACATCAACTGCACTACCCACATCTATACACCTGGTCACATGCTCAAAAAATTCAATCAAATTTGTTAGGCATGACCTCCCTCTGACAAAACCATGCTGGCTATTCCTAATCAAATTTTGCCTCTCCACGTGGTGATAGATTCTCTCCTTCAGAATTTTCTCCAATAGTTTCCCTACCACTGACGTGAGACTCTGTAGTTCCCTGGCTTATCTCTACAACCTTTCTTAAATAGTGGGACCACATTAGCTGGTCTCCAGTCCTCTGGCACCTCCCCCATGGCCAGAGAGGAATTAAAAATTAGGGTCAGAGCCCCTGCAATCTCCACCCTCGCCTCCCACAGCATCCTGGGACACAAATCGTCCGGACCTGGAGATTTGTCCACTTTTAAGCCTTCCAAAACCTCCAATACCTTGTCACTCCCTATCGTATCAGTAAGTGTGAAAAGATTTAAATATATGTTGTGACCCATGAAGAAGTGGAACTAGAATAAACAATGCACTCCTCCCACCTTGGTTGTAACAGACTCCACGCTTGTAACATTTCATTTTCAGTGCTAGAAAGGTTGATCGGCAATAATTAACACTTATCACATTATTAAAAGGGTACCTACTCTTGAAGACCTTAGTTTCTATGGTGAGCTTTGCTTGTGTCAACTACACAAACAGAGCAACTTGACTTAAGCAGACAGTGAGTTGTAGTTTTTGCGATGCTAATAGTGGAGTGACACAACTCGGACAGAAACTTTTGGTATTAGCATTTAATTATGCATCTGCCCCCTCTATTTGAAGTTGCTGGGCCTTATACACATAAATAATGGCAAGTGTCATTAGCCTCACCGTTATTTTGACAGAAAATCTGGCCCAGTATACATTTGTTATCATATAGAGGACACTAATATAAACAGCAATGCATGAAGGCAATACAAATAATAATGCCATAAGTGCATAAGTAGACATTAAAGCAGTTCTGTGCCTTTGGAAAGCAGCTACACTCAGAGCTGGCATGGAGTACCATGAACATAAAGGATTAGGCAGGACTGAATGACTGAAAAACAGTCATGTTGGTGGATATAATCCAGAAGCTGTAGAGATTCTATGCTCCTATAAAGGGTGCGCTGTTGAAATCCCCCCAGAGCGCAATCCTTAGCCAATCAATGAATTGACAAATGCTTTTACTGTTTAGTCTCACTGTAAATATCCTTGAAAAAGTTGAATAAGGTGTAACTGGGTTTTTAACAGCATACTAACTTCATAATTACTGCGAAGCACCATCATTGGCCCTGAAAAACTAATTTTATATTTGTGGTATGTCAAATTTCTCCATTATGGCAAAAACACTCCACATAGTTTGAAAGTAATTTTTAGAAAATTTTGTTTATATTGATATTTTAGCCTCTATCTAAATCCAATCATAAGCATTTATGTTGCTATCTGAAAATTTAAATTAAAAGTGGAGGATTAAGTGCTTTTTAACTTGCTGGTTTGCTGTCTGTGAGAATATTTCAATGCGATTGGCTACTTACCCTGCTTATTGACATCACTGTTGCTGCAAATCTGGAGATCCCCTTGACTTGGCACCAGATTTAAATTGCCTTTGGGAAAGGGGGAGGTCTGCGCCACAGAGATCAAGAGATCTTTGAGGGCAGCTTTCTTCGAGGTGAGTGCAGTTGCTTTGCCGCTCACTGCTAAATCTAGCCCATTAAACTTAGCATTTCTCTTACACTGCCACTGTGAATATAATGGTATTTCAGTTGGATCCAATCTTCTTTCAACACTATAGAATTAATAGTGGAGGTCTGGGGTCAGGTCCTGATATAACAGAAGTGCAGCAATGTGAAACCCCATCTCAGCAAGGCTTTCTTGCATCACTTTGACTTGACACTACATGGATTACGCTCCAATAAACAGTTCAGGGAATAAAAACAGAAAGTGCTGGAAATACCGAGCAGGGCAGGCAGCATCTGTGGAGAGAGAAGCAGAGTTAATGTTTCAGGTCTGTGACCTTTCATCAGACCTGAACTGTTAATTCTGCTTCTCTCTCCACAGATGCTGCCTGCCCTGCTGAGTATTTCCAGCACTTTCTGTTTTTATTTCAGATTTCCAGCATCTGCAGTATTTTGCTTTTATTTAACTGTTCAGTGAATCTGTTCAAACTCCTGGTTCCTTCATAAACTGAAGCAGAATGTTTATTTCCCCAAAATATTTTAAGCATTATGCTCTCTGAGCTGCGAGCTGCAGATGAGTGCAATTACAGATGTTGGTGGTGGGAATGTGATATGGTTCCACTGAACTATCTCTCCAGTTAACAGGCTCAGGCATGTGTGTTCTTATAAGTGCAGGCCAATTCATAATTAATTAGTGTTAATTGATCCAATGATCGTTCCTCTGAGGCACCTAGACTAATCTGGCACATATGTGAGCAGACAAATGGTCAAATCAATGATTATAATCAGACATTTTTTGTTCGTGCAAAAGAACGCCAACTCCCTGATGTAAGGGAAATTCATACAGTTAGTAATTACTTGGTGACAGCAGTACTATAAATTAGCCCCATTCTTCTCTCACACAATAGATGCATATTAAAGACTGGATACAAGGATTATCACAACTTTAAACAGGAATTATATGGTTTAAAACTTAATTAAATCATAGATTATTAACCTGCCCAGTTACCTTTGGTTTCTCAGCTGCAGGTTTTGGACAGTCAGTCTAACTGTTGCACCAGCATTCATTGGAATTCACTTGCTAAAGTGAAATATATAGGATGCTGTAAAACCTCGAGACAGGAGTTAATGTCTCGAATCTACAACATAGAACACATATTACCTATTAAAGTGAATGCTAAATTTTCTGTTTCAAAGCATAGCTCTCTTAAGACATTTGTCATTCACACTGAGTTTGAGAATTTGAATTAAGTTTATTGTATTTTCATTACATTTTTAATTTATCAATGTGAACCATTTTCAGGGACAGACATCAGCCGGGATTTTGTGTGACCCCCCCCCCACTGAGGCGGGGTTGGAGATGGGGAGGGGGGGGTCACAGAGTATTGCGACAAGTGGCAGTGGGGGGGTGTGGCAGGAGGTGGCGAGCCCATTGCCTCCGTGTCACCAAGTGATCTTCCCGAGGGTGGTATCGGCCAACAACAGCCTTCCCTCACAGAGGCCAATTAAGGCCCATAATTGGCTTATTAACAGCCAATTAAGGGCCTCTTCCCACCACCACAGGGCCTTTACCAGCATTGGAGCGGTAGGGGGAGGGGTGCAGCCGCCATGCTGGGAGGTCGCCTTGTAACATTTGTAGCAGGAACAACTTTACCCACAGAAATCCCCCTTCCCATGGACTGCACAAACACCCTCCTTCCGGACTGGCCCCGCCAACACTACCTCTGGTCTGGGGTTTCAGCCCTGGACCTGGGTCTGAGGACTCTGCAGTACCGGCAGTGGCCACCGCTTTCGGTAGCACTGCCGATACTGCTGAGTTGCCAGCCCTCTGAATGGCCGGCAGCTCTTGGAGGTGGGATCCCCGTCTTTAAAGGGATGGGGAGCCCGCCTCCTGAAACTTTGATTTAAAAAGACCAGACGATCGCTCCAAGGGGGTAGAAGGCAGAAGTGGAGTTCTCCCCACCTTTTCGGCCCAGTGCCAGGAGCCCCACCTCCAGCACAAAATCCAACCCATTATACTTAAGTTTATTTGAAGTTTAGTTTAAGTTTAACATTGCCCTGCTGAAAATTTATTGGGCTATGCATACTTATAAATATGCATGTATATATACAACTTGTCTTTATATAACACCTTTAATGTAATAAAATGTCACAGGAGCTTCACAGGAGCGTTATAAAGCAAAATTTGACACTGAGCCATATGGCGATATTAGGACGGATGGTCTAAAGCTTTGTCAAAGCTTTAAGGAGCACCTTAAAGGAGGAAATGGAGGTAGATAGGCAGAGAGGTTTAGGGAAGGAATTCTAGAGCTTAGGGCTGAGGCATCTGAAGGCACAGTGAGAATGGTGAAGTAGTGCTCAAGAGGCTGGCATTAAATGAGTGCAGAGATCTCGAAGGGTTGTGGCTGGTGGAGATTACAGACATAGGGAGGGGCAGGGCCATTCAGCGATTTTTAAACAAGGATGAGAATTTTTAAATCGAGGTGTTGCTTACCTGGGAGCCAATATTGGTCAACGAGCACAGGGGTGGTGGGAGGAGAGTTGGTGCAAGTAAGGACACAGGCAACAGAGTTTTGGATGACCTCAAATTTCGGGAGGGTAGAATTTGGGAGGCCGGTCAGAAGTGCTTTGGAATATTCAAGTCCAGAGGCAACAAAGGCATGGATGAAGGTCAAACAAAATTTGATACCCAGCCACATAAAGAGATATCAAGAGAGCTGACCAAAAGCTTGATCATAGACGTGTGTTTTAAGGAGTGTCTCACACACACACATGCACATATACACATGTCTGCGTGCAGCTGTTGAGCCCTGTAGAGAAGCCCAGTCTACATTCTGCACACTCCACATAATTCCGAGATGCCGTTTCTCTCCCTAATGGTACAGAAATGGTTAAACGCCTATTTCTGTTCCCAGCTCAGTCTGATTATTAGGTCTTTTAGTAATAATCGCAGTTCTGCCGCTTAATCGGAACCAAGCGATCCTGTCCAAACAGAGGAGTCGGAAAAGTTAAAGTAACCCGAGAGGAGACGACCTGAGTGAAGTGTAGAGGCACAAAGTGGCAGCACTTGTGACGGATAAAAACTGTGTGAAACAACACCTTGAGCCAGCGCATCATCCCCAACAGTCCAAGTTTCATGTTTTGCCAGAGTGTCTGCAATCAACCTCCATTCCATTAATTTTCGATATTAATATCCCTGCCAGTGATTTCCCTAATACGATGTGACGTGCGATACTGGGAACAGAATTATGCCGAAGAACCTGTCCATTGGAGAGGCAGCGCGGCTTCCTGACAGGCGACCTTGGGTAATCAGCACTCTGGCCAGCGTCCTCATCTTCACCATCCTGATTGATATCCTGGGCAACTTACTGGTCATCGTGTCAGTGTTCAGAAACAAGAAACTGCGGCAAGCAGGCAAGTCATTCCCTTTAATTTTATAAAGAGAGGAGAGGGGAATTTTACCCAGTGTCATGTCATAGACTAACTGTCCAGAATAGAGTGGAAAGACGAGGGGTTAAGATACAGCGAGATCCTGGCTCATGAGTTAACCACCTCCCTCTCACCCTCCACCTTACTCCCACTCCCCTCCCTTTCACCTTGCACCTCCCTCCCACTCCCCTCCCTCTTACCCTGCACTCCCCACCACCCTCCTTTCCTCCCCCTCCTCCCTCTCACCTTCCACCTCACTCCCACTCCCCTCCCTTTCACCCTGCACCTTCCTCCCACTCCCCTCCCACTCCCTCCCTCTTACCCTGCACTCCCTACCAGCCTTCTTTCCTCCTCGCTCCTCCCTCTAACCCTGCACTTTCCACCCCCTCCCTCACTCTCCACCTCCCTCCCTTCTTCATACTTCCCTCCCTCTCACCTTCCACTCTCCATCTCCCTCATACTGCCCTCCCCTCACCTTCCTCTCCCCACCTCCTTCTTTTTCTCCTACCTCCGCATTCTCACCCTCCACTCTCCACCACCCTCCCTTCCTCAAACTTCCCTCCCTCTCACCCTCCACTCTCCATCACCCTCATACTCCTCTCCCTCTCACCCTCCACTCTCTACCTCTTCCCTTCCTCATGCTCTCCTCCTCTGTCCCTCCACTCCCCACCTCCCTCCTACTCCCCTCCCTCTCACCCTCCTAATCCCCTCCCTCCCTCCCTCCTACCCCCTCACCTTCCATTCTCCACCTCCCTCCTTTCCTCCTCCCCCTCCCACTCACCCTCCATTCTCCACCTCCCTCCTTTCCTCATACCCCCTCTCTCTTACCCTTCACTCTCCATCTCCCTCCCTTCCTCATACTCCCCTCCATCTCACCCTCCACCTCCCTCCCACTCCACCTCCCTCCCACTCGCCTCCATCTCACCCTCCACTCCCCACCTCTATCCCTTCCTCATTCTACCCTCCCTCTCACCCTCTACCTCTCTCCCACTCCCCTCCCTCTCACCCTCCACTCTCCACCTCCCTCCCATCCTCCTACTCTCCTCCCTCTCAACCTCCACTCTCAACCTCCCTCCCTTCCTCCTACACCCCTCACCCTCCACCTCTCTCCCATTCACCTCTCTCTCACCTTCCACTCCCCATGTCCTTACCTTCCACTCTCCACCTCCTTCCTTCCTCATACTCCCCTGCCTCTCACCCTCCCACTCTCCATTTCCCTCATACTCCCCTCCCTCTCATCCTCTTCTCCCCACCTCCCTCCCTTCCTCCTCTCCCTCTCTTCCTCCTGCCTCCTCCCTCTCACCCTCCACTCCCCACCTCCCTCCTTTCCTCATACTCCCCTCCCTCTGAACCTCCACTTCCCACCTCCCTCCCTTCCTCCTACTCCCCTCCCTCTCACTCTCCTAATCCCCTCCCTCCCTTCTTCCAACTCCCCTCCCTCCCACCTTAACTCTCACTTCCCTTTCTCCTAACCCCTCCTTCTCACCCCTTCACTCCCCACATCGCTTCTTCCACCCACATCTTTATTCCCCCACCTACTACTCTTCCTCCCACTCCTTTACCCCTCACTACTCACCTTCCTCCCACCTATTCCCCTCCATCCCACACCTTTACTTCCCACCTACTCTCCTCACCACTTTACATCCTTCCACCACTTTACTACTCTCAGATTCCCCCACCCACCCACCCACTACCCTCCCTCCTCTCTCTCCCTCCCACTCCATACTCCCCCTCCCATCCCCCTTTCCATCCCCCTCCTCGTCTCCCGCTCCCCTCTGCCAACCCTCTACCACAATCCTCTCCATCCCCAACTCTCCCTCTCCCTTCCCTGCCTCTCCCTCCATCTTTCTTCCTTTCCCCTTCCCCTTCCCCTCCACTCCCTCCCTCTCCCTCTTCCCCTCCTTCTCTCCCTCCATCAATCTCCACTCTGCCTTCTCCTCCCTCTCTCCTCCCTGCCTTGCCCCAGGCTCCACCTCCCTTCCTTCACATCCCTCTCTCTCCCCTCCCTTCCACTCTCCCCCTCCCTCTCACCTCCCTCCATCTTCCCTCCCTTCCCCTTCCTCTCCCCTGCCTCGCCCCAGGCTCCACCACCCTTCCTCTCCCCTCCCTCTCCTCTCCCTCTGTCACCCCTCTCTCCAACTCTTCCTTGCTTCTCACCTTCTCCCCTTCCCTCCCTCCCCTTGCTCGCTCCCATTCCCTCCCTCGTCGCTCCTTCTCCCTCCCTCTCCCCACCCTTCACCCTCCCTTCTCCCTCTCCCTTTCCTCTCTCTCACTCTCCACTCCCCCTCTTACCTTTCTCCATCCCTCTCCCCCTCTCTACCTCCGTCAAACCTTCCTTCCATCCCACTCCCCTCTCCCTCCCTCTTCCCTCCCTCCCTTCGTCTACATTCATCTCCCTCTCCCTCCCTCCCTCTCGCTCCTTTACCCCTCCCACACTCCCTCTCCCCTCCCTCCTTCTACATCTTTCTTCCTATCTGCCCCCTCCCTCCCTCTCCCTTCCCTCCCTGTCCCCTCCCACCATCCGTCTCCATCCCTCTTTCTCTCCCTCTCCCTCTCTCCCATCCCTCTCCCTCTATCTCCCTCCCTCTCCCTCCCTCTATCTCACTCCCTCTGTCTCTCTCCCTCCTTCACTCTTTCTATCATCCTTCCATTCTTCTCTCTCTTTCTCGCTCCCTCGTTCTCCCTCTCATTCCCTCCCTCCCTCTCCCTCTGTCTCTCACTCTATCCCACCCTCTATATCTCTCTCGCTGTCCCTCCCTCTCCCACCCTTGCTCTCCCCTCCCTCCATCTGCATTCTTCACCCTGCCTTCCTTTCTCCCTCCTCACTCCCTCCCTCTCCACTCCCTCCTTCTAACCATTGCTCCCTGTATATTACCCCTCCCCTCCCTACCTCTTCCTCTCTCTCCTGCCCTCTGCCTCCTTCCCTCTATCTCTGTCTCCCTCCCTCTAACTCCCACCCTGCCTCTCTTTATCTCCCTCCCTCTCCCTTCCTCTGTCTCCCCTTCCCCTCTTGATCCCCCCTTTTGCCCCTCTTGTCCTCTCCTCACTAGCCCTCATCCTCCCTTCCCTCCCTCCCTCTCCCTTCTCTTCCCCTTTCTCCCTCCCTCTACCTTCCTCTCCCTCTCCCCCACCATCCCTCTTCTTCCCTCCCTCCCTTGCCAATGCCTTCATTAAAATAGTGGAAAAATAAATTAGATGCAGACCAGCACATGTTGTGAAACTGTGCCCTTAAATCTGGTAATTTATGGCCTGGCAACAGAAGAACAGGCCCTGTAACATGCCAGATTGCCCTACAAAGCTGCCCAGTTTACTAATCTCCTTCAGTATAGGGGAACCTGTCACTCCTGCCTGGTTTACACGTGGCTTGAGTCCTGCACTTGAATCTTAATTTTCTCTAAAATGGCCTGGTAAATCACTGTTGTTAAAAACTAATCACTAAAAACCAGAAGGCCTTTATTGAGATGAGCATATTCTGAACACAAATTACATTTAAAATTAAATTTCCAAGCCCAATGGAAACACCTCAGTTGCTAGTCAACGAAGCTAAAGAAGGTAATACTGTATTTTTCAACAACACCAGACACCACAACAACATAAAAAGGTTTACTATATGTTGTTACGACCGAGGCGGGAGGAGTGCACTGTTTATTCTAGTTCCACTTCGCCACAGGTCACAACATATATTTAAATTTTTTTCCACTTACCAATACAGTCAATCATAGACTCTATTTTTATCCCAGAATAAAACACATCAACCAGATTTCTTTAATAAACAACAAAATTATCAATTTATTATAAAAACATACTTAACCAGTAATAAAGTGAAACATAAACACACAGATTAAAATATTAAAGTTCCCTTCTTACCTTAGCCCCTCACACTCACACACACACATACACCGGCTAACTGGAAAAATAAAAGGACTTTTATTTTTCGAGCTCTATTACAGACAAAAAACACTTGGGCTGAACACTTGCTCATTCTTGAAGAAACAACAGAGGGAAACAGAGAGAAACAACAGGAAAGCAAACAAGTCAGAGGGAATACAGCGGAAGTAAGTTTCAAGGGAGTAAGACCGGGATGGAAGGCCTCTGCTTTAATGTCAGTATTGCAGGTAAAACAGATGAGTTAAGGACAATGATTGACATATGGAATTGTGATATAATAGCCATCACGGAGACACGGTTGAGGGAGGGGCAGGATTGGCAGCTCAATATCCCGGGATATAGAATCTTCAGGCGAGACAGAGGAGGGGGTAAAAGAGGAGGGGGCATTGCAATATTAGTTAAGGAGTCAGTTACTGCAGTAAGGAGAGATGATATCTTGGAGGGGGCATCAAATGAAGCTTTATGGGTAGAGTTTAGGAATAAAAAAGGGACAGCCACATTGCTAGGTGTTTATTATAGACCCCCAGATAGTCAGCGGGAAATTGAAGAGCAAATATGTGTGCAATTTGCAGAGGTGTGTAAAAATAATAGGGTAATTATATTAGGTGATTTCAACTTTCCAAACATTAATTGGGATAGTCATTGTGTTAAGGGCTGGAGTTCTTAAAATGTATACAGGAGAACTTTTTAGCACAATATGTAGAGATCCAATAAGGGAGGGTGCAGTGCTGGACCTAATTCTGGGGAATGAAGCCGGACAGGTGGTTGATGTGTTGGTGGGGGAGCATTTTGGTGATAGTGGCCATAACATGGTACAATTTAAGCTTGTTATGGAGAAAGAAATAGACAAGTTGCAAAAAAAGGTTTTGGATTGGGGGAGAGCGAATTTTAGTAAAATAAGGCAGGATCTGGCCAAGGTAGACTGGAAAGAGTTACTTGTCGGGAAATCTACAGAAGAGCAGTGGGGGGCATTCAAACAGGAAATGGGGAGGGTACAGGCCCAACATGTTCCCTCTAGGGTAATAGGTAGGAGCAACAAGCCCAGAGAACCATGGATGACCAGAAACATTCAGGGTATGATGAGAAGGAAAAGAGAGGTTTCAGCAAATACAAGGAGAGCAAATCAATGGAAGCATTAGTGGAGTACAGAAAGTGTAGGATGGAGCTTAAGAAAGCAATTAGGAGAGCAAAGAGGGGATATGAGAAAGCTCTGGCTGGTAAAAGTAGGGAAAATCCCAAATTATTCCATAAGTATATCAATGGGAAGAGGATAACCAGGGTAAGAGTAGGACTCATTAGGGACCAAGGGGGAAATTTGTGGGTGGAGCCAGAGGACATTGGTAGGGTGTTGAATGAATACTTCACATCTGTCTTCACCCAAGAGAATGAGGATGTAGATATGGAACTTAGAGAGAGAGACTGTGAGGTTCTTGAGCAAATTGTCATAGGGAGTGACAAGGTATTGGAGGTTTTGGAAGGCTTAAAAATGGACAAATCTCCAGGTCCGGATGATTTGTGTCCCAGGATGCTGTGGGAGGCGAGGATGAAGATTGCAGGGGCTCTGACCCTAATTTTTAATTCCTCTCAGGCTACGGGGGAGGTGCCAGAGGACTGGAGAACAGCTAATGTGGTCCCACTATTTAAGAAAGGTTGTAGAGATAAGCCAGGGAACTACAGACCAGTGAGTCTCACGTCAGTGGTAGGGAAACTATTGGAGAAAATTCTGAAGGAGAGAATCTATCACCACTTGGAGAAGCAAAATTTGATTAGGAATAGTCAGCATGGCTTTGTCAGAGGGAGGTCATGCCGAACAAATTTGATTGAATTTTTTGAGCATGTAACCAGGTGTGTAGATGTGGGTAGTGCAGTTGATGTAGTTTACATGGATTTCAGCAAAGCCTTTGACAAGGTCCCACATGGGAGACCTATCAAGAAAGCAAATGCACATGGGATACAAGGTAACTTGATAAGGTGGATTCAAAATTGGCTTAGCTGTAGGAGACAGAGAGTGATGACAGATGGCTGTTTTAGTGACTGGAAGCCAGTGTCCAGTGGCGTACCACAGGGATCTGTGCTGGGTCCCCTATTGTTTGTCATTTATATAAATGACATAGATGATGACTATGTGGGGGGGTAGGATCAGTAGGTTCGCGGATGACACAAAGATTGGCCGAGTGGTTAACAGTGAGGTGGAGTGTCCTCGGTTACAGGAAGATATAGACGGGATGGTCAAATGGGCAGAAAAGTGGCAGGTGGAATTTAACGCTGAAAAGTGTGAGGTGATGCACTTTGGAAGGAGTAATGTGACACGGAAGTATTCAATGAATGGCCTGACACTGGGAAGTTCCGAGGAACAAAGGGACCTTGGCGTGTTTGTGCATAGGGGCGGCACAGTGGCGCAGTGGTTAGCAACGCAGCCTCACAGCTCCAGGGACCCGGGTTCGATTCCAGGTACTGCCTGTGTGGAGTTTGCAAGTTCTCCCTGTGTCTGCGTGGGTTTTCTCCGGGTGCTCCGGTTTCCTCCCACAAGCCAAAAAGACTTGCAGGTTGATAGGTAAATTGGCCATTATAAATTGTCACTAGTATAGGTAGGTGGTAGGGAAATATAGGGACAGGTGGGGATGTTTGGTAGGAATATGGGATTAGTGTAGGATTAGTATAAATGGGTGGTTGATGTTCGGCACAGACTCGGTGGGCCGAAGGGCCTGTTTCAGTGCTGTATCTCTAAAAAAAAAAGATCTCTGAAGGCAGGTTAATAGGGTGGTGAAAAAGGCATATGGGACACTTGCCTTTATCAATCGAGGCATAGATTACAAAAGCAGGGAGGTCATGTTGGAGTTGTACAGAACTTTGGTAAGGCCACAGCTGGAGTACTGTGTGCAATTCTAGTCACCACATTTTAGGAAGGATGTGATTGCATTGGAGGGGGTGCAGAGGCGATTCACCAGGATGTTGCCTGGGATGGAACATTTAAGCTATGAAGAGAGGTTGGATAGGCTTGGGTTGTATTTGCTGGAGCAGAGAAGACTGAGGGGTGACCAGATCGAGGTGTACAAGATTATGAGGGGCATGGACAGGGTGGATAGAGAGCAGCTGTTCCCCTTAGTTGAAGGGTCAGTTACGAGGGGTCACAAGTTTAATGTGAGGGGCGGGAGGTTTAAGGGGGACTTGAGGAAGAACTTTTTTACCCGGAGGGTGGTGACGGTCTGGAATGCCCTGCCTGGGAGGGTGGTAGATGCAGGTTGCCTCTCATCCTTTAAAAAGTACTTGGATGAACACTTGGCACGTCATAACATTCAAGGCTATGGACCAAGTGCTGGCAAATGGGATTAGGTAGACAGGTCAGGTGTTTTAATGCATCGGTGCAGACTCGATGGGCCGAAGGGCCTCTTCTGCACTGTATTATTCTGTGATTCTGTTAGATATGTTGTGTACCAAAACTGACATACAGTCTGGCCTCCGAGCAGACGTAGATGGGTCACTGGGATCTTTTAGAACAAATCTTCTCAGGCAACGTTGAGAATTAATTTAGCAGGCTTTTCTTCAAAGACAGGAGACAAGATAAGTTGACACAGTGGACTTCTCAGGGTTTTTTAGAGAGGTGTTGGAAAGCTGAGCTGGATTGTGTACTTCTCTCTTTCCTTGGGAATTCTCTTCTCTCCTTGGAAGTTCTCTCCCTTTCTATACAGTTCAACCCTAATTCAAAACAATTCAAAAGTGAAACCAACAACAGGAGGTCAACCTTTTGACCCCCATAAATCTTGACCTCTCATTTCTTCGTAAACAACTTCTCCAGGTGTCTGAATTTCTCTATTGTTTATTGAGCAGGAGGTCAGGTGGTTTCCCGGAAAAGCTTCTTGTTGTTGCTGGAAGTCAGGTGGTTTCCCAGAAAGGCATGTTTTCCTCACAAGACCTCTCAGTGCCCCTTTTAAAAAGTATTTCCAGGGACTGTTTTTCAAAGTCAAGTGGCCTTGACATGACCCCCTTTGAAAACCCCAAAGTTTGACTTTTCTTCAATCTTTCAAAAATTAATCCTCAAAAAATATATTTAACAAAACACAGAGACACTTTTGCAACCATGGAATCAATAATATAACAACAATAACTGATATAACAATGGTTCAGTTACAAGTGCATTACGGTTGGTTTTAGAGATCAATTGTGAGCCCTCTGTACTCCATGCAGTTAGCCAGCTGGTTGAACAGACATCCAATGCTCCCTCAGTTAGAATGCACGTAGGAATAGAGCCTGTTTGTAAGATTTACACATTAAATTCATGAGTCACATTGAACAAGGATATATATATAATCTAAAACATGCAACACACACTAAACATATAAAGCAATAGGAGCTCCATGATTGTAAATGCGTCCAGTAGAAAACAACTATGCCCAGTTGTAGAGCACACTAGAAGAACCAAATGGTGAGACCCTCATGTCCTTGACTCTTTGGCTGCAGTGGTTTTTCTACTGCTGATGCCTGCTGCATTTCTTTGTCATCATACCCCCTACAGCCACTGCTGCTGTAATTTACCCTAGTCAAAGATGAGGCTCCTATTCACTGCAGTATTGTATAGCATGCAGCATACTGTTATAATTTTGTTCACCTTCTCTGAGGCATAATGTAAAGCTGCTCCTCATTGTTCCTAGCTCAATTGAAGGTCCTGTTTCACAATATGTCTGCTTGAGCACTGGGTCATGAACATGCCCACAGCCCATAATTAAGAGGATCTCGGGGTCCATTCATCCTTCTCATTCAAAGAAGTGTTTGACATTTGGTTGTCCCCGAATTAAAGCATCAGGCATACTCCCCAGAAAATGTGCCTTAATGTGCATTTTAATGGCATATCTCAGCCACAGGTTTCCTTTGCAGTCTAAGCCTTTGTCTTCACAGAATCCCTGTTCAGCCACTGCCTGGCATGAGTCATTTACAAGTCGTTTACCATCTCGGCTTTCTGTGCTCTTGGGCTGTTTTGTCCTGCATCAACAGATACCCACCAATGGCTGATACTCCCATGATATGATGGTGAAAAATCCTCTGTGCTATGAACATTTTCACTAAGTTGACCAATGATAAGTTTTGAGCAGGAGGTCAGTACCCAATTTTAGTTTATACCTCTTTTTCTATAATTCTGCACTTTTTCAATGGGTCTTAACAAAGCCATAACATGAAGTTTTGTTTAGTTAAAGATGAGAACAATGCTTATATTGGTATAAATAGATAAAAAATGCCTATTACTGATTGCCCTTGGCATTGTATCCCAGTTTATATCATTATATCATATATCGTTTTCCAACAAGACAAACAAAAGGAGGAAAAGAATTATTCACATCATTCATTTTGTTGCTCTATGTTTCAGGCTCCTTGAGCTGCCTTCCACCTATTCTATCCCTTATAGGCGACCGCCTGGGGTTGTTTCTTATTGCATCTCTTTTAACAGATCCCAAATTACTGTGAGAACAATGCAGGGGTTAAAATTATTGGTGAGCCACAGAATAAAACTGTGTCCAAAATTTTAATAATAAAAATTCTCATGAAGTGCGCAGTACTGGCAAGGCCACCTTTGTTGCCTGTTCCTAGTTGCCTTGAGGAGAAGATGGTGGGCCATCTTCTTGAGGCAGTCTTTGTGATGATGATAGTCCCACCTTGGTGTTAGGGATTTCAGGATATTGACCCAGTAAAGATCAAGGAATGACGATATATGTCCAAGTCAGGGTGGTGTATGACTTGGAGGGAAAGTTGAAGGTGATGTTGGTTTCTAAAACATTGTTGTTCCTGTCTATTTCTGGGTAGTAGAGCTTATAGGGTGTGTGGTGTTCATCAGATCATAAAATCATAATAGGAGCAGGAATAGGCCATTCGGCCCCTCGAGCCTGCTTTGCTATTCAATAAGACCGTGGCTCATCTGATTGTGGCCTCAACTCCACTTCCCTGCCTGCCCCCCCATAACCATTGTCTCTATGGTAGATCAATAATCTGTCTAGCTCAGCTTTAAATATATTCAGTAACCCAGCCTCCACTGCTCTCTGGCAAAGAGAATTCCAAAGATTAACAGTTGTGGTATTGCTTTAAGGGGCATATCTGAAACGGTTGTCTATCACCAGACAGGATGTGATGTGCAGACCCATGTGATCTCTAGGCAGTTGTTGAAAGCAGCTACAAAAACAAGATGTGCTACCATACCTTCCCAGTAATGCTGTATATAAGTTAGAATCTTCAGTAAAAAAAACTCACCTTTTAGATTCACCAATCCTGTCTGTGTGATTGGTGTGTTTACGTCAAGAAAGAAGAAACGCTATTAAAATCAGTCTGGTTTAAATGTTGCAATAAAATGTGAGACCCTTTGAGAGAAGAGATTCCTCTTCATCTCCATCCTAAATGGCAGACCCCTTTTTTAAAAAAAAACTGTGACCCTAAGATCCCAACCAAAATGGGGCTGGATGGCAGCAGAGAAGGAGGCAAAATTAAATTGTGAGATCTGCCACACCTCTTGGCCCTGACTTCAATTCTCTTCCACCCCTCACTCCCTCACCCCTGCCCTGACGGGGGATGCCAATTCTTGCCCACTCACTATGTCTGTCCAAATTCCCTTGAAGTCACTTTGCATCTTCCTCACAACACACATTCTCAACCGCGAACTTGGAAATATTACATTTGGTCCCCACATCCAAATCACTGATATATATTGTGAACAGCTGTGGCCCAAGAACTGATCCTTGCTGTACCCCACTAGTCACAGCCTGCCAATGTGAGAATGACCCGTTTATTCCTACTCTCTGTTTTCGGCCTGTTAACCAATCCTTCTATATCATGTGTTTTAATTTTGCTAACCGACCTCCTGTGGGCGACTTTATCAAATGCCTTCTGAAAATCCAAGTATACTACGTCCACCGACTCCCTGTTTCAATTCTGTCAGTAACATCCTCAAAAAACTCAGGCTTAGATAAGTTAGGCAAGGAAAGACTGTTCCCATTAACTGATGGTACAAGGACTAGGGGACACAGATTGAAGGATTTGGGCAAGAGATGCAGGGGAATGTGAGGAAGAGCTTTTTTACGCAGCAAGTGGTAATGACCTGGAACTCTTTGCCCACGAGGGTGGTGGAAGCAGAAAAAAATCAATGATTTCAAAAGGAAGTTGGATGGGCACTTGAAGGAAATAAACTTGCAGGGCTACGGGGATAAAGTGGGGGAGTGGGACTGACTGGATTGGTCTGCAGAGAGCTGGCATGGACTTGATGGGCCGAATGGCCTCCTTCTATGCCATAAATGACTCTATGACTCTTCCTCACCCAAAGCATGCAAATGTCAAACACTGGGTGCAGGACCTGGGTACCAAACCATTTCGCCCCATTCAGCCCCAGTTACCACTGTTTACTAGAACCATGGCATGGAAAGTAGTAGTAGTTGTGGGGCAGCACTGGTAGCAGCCCCAAAGTCAAAAAGAGGGACAGCGCTTAGTAGAGGTGTCATCTCCTCCAAATCAGCCCTCACCTGCTTATTGTGGAGGACTCACTCTCTGCCAAGGCCTATAAGGGTACAGCTCCCTCGATCTTTTGGGCTGATTTTAACAGCGCGGCATCTCTTCTGGTGCTTTGCTGATGGCCTCGCTGCAGCAACACTGGTAATTTGTAGACAGAGGCTGCTGGGCCTACTCATGGTACTGGGGAATATGCAAGAGCCCATCTTATAACAATAATGATCCTCCATCCAAGAAAATTAGGTTAGAGTGGAATTGGAAAGGTGGGCATTAGTCTCTTCCCATTGCTGCTCTATCTCAAAGATAAGAATCCTGTCCAATGTCTCCACAGTTCACAGACCATGTGTGGTGTGCAAAAGCAATTTGATTATTGAGTGGAAATAATGATAAATTTTAGGACCGATAACGAGAGTGAATCAGTCCTTGTTAATAACTTTGATATCGATTTAGTTTGTGTGTGTTGTAATACTAATGAAGTATTGGAAGAATAATATGTAACTCCTCTTCCTCTTTCTGGGGGAGACGGTGGCATAGTGGTAATGTCACTGAACTAGTAGCCCAGTGACCCAGGCTAATGCCCTGGGGACATGGGTTCAAGGGGACACTGGTTCAAATCCCACCTTGGCAGCTGGTGGAATTTAGTTTCAATTAATTGATTAAAAAAACCTGGAATTGAAAGCTATGGTGCAATGAATCGATCATCGATTGTTGTAAAAATCCATCTGGTTCGCTGATGTCCTTTAGGGGAAGGAAATCTGCCATCCTTACCTGGTCTGGCCTACATGCGAGTCCAGACTCACAACAATGTGGTTGACTCTTAACTGCCCTCTGAAATGGCTGAGCAACCACTCAGTTTTCAAGGGCAATTAGGGATGGGCAACAAATGCTGGCCTTGTCAGTGATGTCCACATCCCATGAAAGGATGAATAAAAACTATGAGAGATCCTACAGTTAATGAACACCAGATCTATGAATAAGGTGTAAAAGTTTGTCTCTATATACCAGATGATACCTGTTAAAGGGAAATTGTCTTCAGTAACTTCATTTACCTCATTTGAACACAAAGAAAGGAGCTGACGAGTGGCATAATAGAGGTCTTTAAAATTAGGAAGGGGTTTGATAGGGTAGACGCAAAGAAAATATTTCTGCTTTTGGGGGGAATCCAAAATTAGAGGATCATGAATATAAGATAGCTGATAAATCCAATAAGGAATTCAGGAGAAACTTTTTTTTTTACCCAGAGAGTGGTTGGAACTTGCTACTACTGGAATAATTGAGGTGAATAGCAGATGCATTTAAGGGGAAGCTAGATAAACACATGAGGGAGAATGAAATACAAGGTTATGCTACTGGGTTAGATGGGTGGAGCCTTGTGTGGAGCAGAAACACTGACATTGGCCAATTGGACAGGAAAGCCTATTTCTGTGTTGTAAATTTTATGTAATTCTATGCATTTTAAATTGTTTCTGTTGCTAAAAGGTTAGCATTAGAAACTGAAGGTTCTCAGTTTAAACTCATGGCAATTTTTGAAGTAAAACCATTCCAAAGTGTACACAACAATATTGTCAGTGATACTATAACATAAAATCAATTACTGGATAGGATTCTATAGGCCCACCACCAAAACTGGCCCGCACACACGGGGTGCACGTTGCGGAGCCGCTGCGATTCCAAATGTGGCGGCTAATTAGCATGGCTGGGGCTGAAGCTGCCCACCCCTCAACCCCACCCCCACCCCCCCACTCCCAGTGACGTGGAGGGGGCAGGCAAGCCGTCCCTGGCAACAGGGTCTGGTGCCATTGGGCAGGCATTGGCGCCATTTTTAAAGGGCTTAGAACCCTAAATGACAATTGAAATCTTTAAAGAGACAGTGAATTTAAAGTTAATAAAAATGGTTTGAAAAATCTTTCCATGTCTTCTCCCACCGCCCCCCCATAGCATTGCATGTCATTCCTGCCCTTCCCCCCCCACTCCCGAGATACTTACCTTGAATATATGACCTTCCCCACTCCCCCGTCAAAGTTCAGAACCTTTGTCCTTTACCTCTTCCCATCATCCCCTTGACCAATCAAGTATGTTTGACCCCACTCCACCCCTCCCGCACTGAGAAAATTACCTCCTTACCCCCTCCCCAAAGGTGTTGCGCCTCGTTTTCCTGGACGGGGATTCGAAGGCACGGCAGAGCTAGCCGCCAGGATAAAGATCGCGGCAAATCAGGAGGCGACGGGACCTTCGTTAATTCAGGTAAAGTAATTTATTTAAATATGTAAATCGTGGTCCCATCGCCAAGCAGCGTGGGGTGGGGGATCCGGGGGGAGGGGGCGGGGGGTGGCCTCCATGAGGCCTCTCCGCCTCCACTGAGTTCGGGCCAGGCCCTGCTGCCGTTGGGGTCAGTGGCGGGCCTCATCTGGAGCGATCTTTATGGCCCCCCCACCGCTGTTCCTGACCTCGAGAGCTCTATAAAATTCAGCCCATTATGTCTACCCATGTCTGAACAGACACATCGATGTATTAGACTTTGTAGCATTTTCAATGATTGGTTTATTCCTTCTGTAAAATGGATATCCTGTCATAAAGGGTAGAAATGGAGGTTTGGCCTCAAAAATATTGTTGCCAGTATAGCTTATCTGGCTGTACAGTAAAAGAACATGAGATCACCTGTCTGATGTGTGATGGGTTGAAAGTGGCCTGTAGGTTACTAAAGTAAAACAGAACATTTTTGTAAAGCAGCAACCCATCCATCCATTCAAGTGAACATTAAACACTCCTGGAACAAAAACAAAGAGTGCTGGGAATACTCAGCAGGTCTAGCAGCATCTGTAGAGAGAGAAGCAAAGTTAACGTTTCAGGTCTGTGACCTTTCATCAGAACTGGCAAAGATTAGAAGAGAATTAGGTTTTAAGCAAGTGAAGGGGAGAGAGGGGTGGGGGAGATAACAAAGGAGAAGGTTCCAGCGTCTGCAGTATTTTGCTTTAATTAAACACTCCTGGGCATGGTAATATTGTAGTTAGGTTACTGGACGAGCAATGTAGATGCCTGAACTAATGATCTGGAGATATGTTTAAATCCCAAAATGGCAGTTGATGAATTTAAATAAAGTTAATTAAAGAAATCTCATCAGTAATGGTGACCATAAAACAATGCCCATGAGGTAAGGAAATTTGCTGCCCTCACCTGCTTTGACCTATTTGTGTCTCCAGGCCCACAGCAACATAATTGTCTCTTAACAGTCCTCTGAAATGGCCTAGCTACTCAGCTGTGTAAAACTGCGAACCAATGGTTCAAGAAGACAGCTCACCACTATTTTCTCAAGGGCAATTAGGAATGGGCAATAAATGCTGGATTTGCCAGCAACACCAACATCTTGTGAATGAATAAATAAATCAAATTAAAAACACTGCAACATTTTTCAAAAAGCAGGGAATTCTCTTGGTCTCCTGGTTGCCATTCTCTCTTATTGACATTTCTTTCAATATCATAAACAAAAGTTTAACTGGCCATTCATTTAATGACTATATGTGGGATCTTGATGTGCCTGATTGGCTGTTCTGTTTGCCTACCTAACGACAATACCTGTGCTTCAAAAAGTAATTTGTGTGAAATGATTTGATAAATGAAAGGTATTACAACAACAACAACTTTCCTTTAACATAGTTAAATGTCCCAAGGGGCTTCAAACAAAATAAGTTAACATTGATACCTAGCCTCCTAAAAAAATATTAGGACAGGTGACCAAAAACTTTGATAAAAGCTAGGCTTGAAGGAGCATCTTTAAAGAAGGAGTCTGAGGTAAAGAGGTGGAGAGGTTTACAACAACAACAACCTGCATTTATAAGGGAGCCTTTAATGCAGGAAGACAATCCAAGACCCTTCACAGGAGCATTTTCAAACGAACTTTGACACCAAATCACATAAGATATTCAAACAGATGACCAGAAGCCTGGCCAAAGAGGTTGGTTTCAAGCAGAATCTTAAAGGAGGAAAGAGAGGTAGAGAGGTGTAGGGAGGGAATTCCAGAGCTTATGGCCTAGGCAGCTGAAGGCCAATGGTGGAGCAATTAAAATGAGGATTGCACAAGAGCCCAGAATTGGATTCTATGCAAATACAAATGTTTGTTTTAAGAATTTTTATGAATTGTCTGATTGGCTATGCCAATTGTGTGCTGCAGCCACATGCATATTTCACAAGGACTTTTCCAGCCAACAAAGAGGACACTTTCATCTCATTAGTCTGTACTGGATTTGAACCCTGGAGCCAGCAATATCCAGCATATCTACCATTCAGCCACCTGTGCATTCTAGCTTTAAAATGACATTGATGAATTGGTTAGAGAATGACTGAATATGCTTTTTCTTGTTCCATTCTCTCTCTAACTTCCTAAGAGCAATTTTGGAGAGGTTTTACTGTGGTCTAAGCCTAATATCCAAACCTGTGTCCAACTGCCTAGTGTGCGTGGCAGAAGAGATTTAGTGTGCTGCTTGCTTTTTGCGTGCTAGTGGGCTTCTCATTTTCAGCCTAACTGCCAGCTAGTAGCAATGCAAAAAGGAGAGCCAAATACACAAGTCTCTCCCTGTCAGTACACAGCCTGTTCATTGGCAAGTCCTCTGCTGTGCCTCCACGTGGTGACACATGGAAACTGGGTTCCTCACATGTTAGAGAAACTTCCAAGCCTATCTGTGACAAAGACAAGGATGCATTAATGGCAATTGTTTACTGCTTTCCACAAAGCTTGCTTCTGCTCTCCAAACAACAGCCAGTGCTGGCTGGCTCTTCTTTATATTCTTTCTTTTGGGCCTCCTTATCTCGAGAGACAATGGATACGCGCCTGGAGGTGGTCAGTGGTTTGTGAAGCAGCGCCTGGAGTGGCTATAAAGGCCAATTCTGGAGTGACAGGCTCTTCCACAGGTGCTGCAGAGAAATTTGTTTGTTGGGGCTGTTGCACAGTTGGCTCTCCCCTTGCGCCTCTGTCTTTTTTCCTGCCAACTACTAAGTCTCTTCGACTCGCCACAATTTAGCCCTGTCTTTATGGCTGCCCGCCAGCTCTGGCGAATGCTGGCAACTGACTCCCACGACTTGTGATCAATGTCACACGATTTCATGTCGCGTTTGCAGACGTCTTTATAACGGAGACATGGACGGCCGGTGGGTCTGATACCAGTGGCGAGCTCGCTGTACAATGTGTCTTTGGGGATCCTGCCATCTTCCATGCGGCTCACATGGCCAAGCCATCTCAAGCGCCGCTGACTCAGTAGTGTGTATAAGCTGGGGATGTTGGCCGCTTCAAGGACTTCTGTGTTGGAGATATAGTCCTGCCACCTGATGCCAAGTATTCTCCGAAGGCAGCGAAGATGGAATGAATTGAGACGTCGCTCTTGGCTGGCATACGTTGTCCAGGCCTCGCTGCCGTAGAGCAAGGTACTGAGGACACAGGCCTGATACACTCGGACTTTTGTGTTCCGTGTCAGTGCGCCATTTTCCCACACTCTCTTGGCCAGTCTGAACATAGCAGTGGAAGCCTTACCCATGCGCTTGTTGATTTCTGCATCTAGAGACAGGTTACTGGTGATAGTTGAGCCTAGGTAGGTGAACTCTTGAACCACTTCCAGAGCGTGGTCGCCAATATTGATGGATGGAGCATTTCTGACATCCTGCCCCATGATGTTCGTTTTCTTGAGGCTGATGGTTAGGCCAAATTCATTGCAGGCAGACGCAAACCTGTCGATGAGACTCTGCAGGCATTCTTCAGTGTGAGATGTTAAAGCAGCATCGTCAGCAAAGAGGAGTTCTCTGATGAGGACTTTCCGTACTTTGGACTTCGCTCTTAGGCGGGCAAGGTTGAACAACCTGCCCCCTGATCTTGTGTGGAGGAAAATTCCTTCTTCAGAGGATTTGAACGCATGTGAAAGCAGCAGGGAGAAGAAAATCCCAAAAAGTGTGGGTGCGAGAACACAGCCCTGTTTCACACCACTCAGGATAGGAAAGGGCTCTGATGAGGAGCCACCATGTTGAATTGTGCCTTTCATATTGTCATGGAATGAGGTGATGATACTTAGTAGCTTTGGTGGACATCCGATCTTTTCTAGTAGTCTGAAGAGACCACGTCTGCTGACGAGGTCAAAGGCTTTGGTGAGATCAATGAAAGCAATGTAGAGGGGCATCTGTTGTTCACGGCATTTCTCCTGTATCTGACGAAGGGAGAACAGCATGTCAATAGTCGATCTCTCTGCACGAAAGCCACACTGTGCCTCAGGGTAGACGCGCTCGGCCAGCTTCTGGAGCCTGTTCAGAGCGACTCGAGCAAAGACTTTCCCCACTATGCTGAGCAGGGAGATTCCACGGTAGTTGTTGCAGTCACCGCGGTCACCTTTGTTTTTATAGAGGGTGATGATGTTGGCATCGCGCATGTCCTGGGGTACTGCTCCCTCGTCCCAGCACAGGCATAGCAGTTCATGTAGTGCTGAGAGTATAGCAGGCTTGGCACTCTTGATTATTTCAGGGGTAATGCTGTCCTTCCCAGGGCAGTATATATACACACTCAAATACAATTAACTAATTGACACCCAACACCTGTTCACCCTATTATCTTGAACTACCAGGTATGTTCAGTATTAGTTTCCTTGTTATGTCTGACGTGCTGGCCTCTTCCCCAACTGTAAATACTGATAGAATAAAATCATAGAATGGTTACAGCACAGAAGGAGGCCATTCAACCCATTGAGTCCATGCTAGCTCGCTGCAAGATCAATTTAGCTAATCCCACTCCCACACCCTTTCCCCATAGTCCTGCAATTTCTTTCCCTTCAGGTGCTTATCCAATTACCTTTTGAAAGCCACAATTGAATCCGCCTCCAGATCGTAACCACTTGCTGCATAAAAAAGATTTTCCTCATATCACCTTTGGGTCTTTTGCCAATCACCTTTAATCTATATCCTCTGGTTCTCGATCCTTCTGCCAATGGCTCTCTTTATCTGCGCTGTGTGGACCCCTCATTATTTTGAACACCTCAATCAAATTTCCTCTCAAACTTCTCTTTAAAGAGACCAACCCCAGCTTCTCCGATCTATCCACACAACTGAAGTCCTTCATCCCTGGGACCAATCTTGTAAATCTTTTTTGTGCCCTGTCTAAAGCCTTCACATCCTTCCTAAAGTGCAGTGCCCAGAATTGGATACAATACTCCAACTGAGGCCAAACCAGTTGTTTTATAAAGGCTCATCACAATTTCCTTGGTTTTGTACTCTATGTGTCGAATTATAAAGCTCAGGATCCTGTATGCCTTTTTAATCACTTTCTCAACCTGCCCTTCAAAGATTTGTGCACATATACCCCCATGTCTCTCTATTCCTGCACCCCTTTAGAATTATACCGTTTAGTTCATATTGCCTCTCCTCATTCTCCTAATCAAAATATATCACTTGACACTTCTCTGCATTAAATTTCAACTGCCACTCGTCCACCCTTCCACCAGCCTGTCTATGTCCTCTTGAAGTTTATCACTATCCTCCTTACAGTTCACTCTCCTTCCAACTTTTGTGTCATCTGCAGATTTTGAAATTGTGCCCTGTACACCCAAGTCTAGGTCAATAATATATATCAAAAGAAGCAGTGATCCTAGTCTCAACCCCTGGGGAACGTCATTGTGTACCTTCCTCCTGTCACTCAGCCAAATTTGTATCCATGCTGCCACTGTCCCTTTAATTCCACGGGCTTCAAATTTGCTGACAAACCTATTATGTGGCACTTTATCAAACTCCTTTTGGAAGTCCATGTACACCATATCAATTGCATTGTCCACATCAACCCTCTGTGTTATCTCATCAAAAATCTCAACCAAGTTATTTAAACATGATTTGCCTTTAACCAATCTGTGCTGGCTTTCCTTAATTAATCCACCAAGTGATGCAAAGCAATGATTCAACATGTCCACTATTTCCTTATTTTCATTGACAATATCACCATTATCAGTTGCTCCTGACCACTCACTCTCTTTTTCCTAATTTAATTTTAAATTTTTTGTGTTGATTTTGATATCCCTTGCAAATTTCTTTTCATATTTCTTTTTTGTTGCCCTTATTATCTATTTTATCACCCTTTGCTATTCTTTGTATTTTTCCCATTTGTCAGGATCTGTGGTATTTTTTGCATTTTTGGATGCTTTTTCTTTTAGTTTTGTTATCTCATACCTCTTTAGTTATCCATGGCTTTTTTTTTTTTGCTAAGTAGAGCTCTTGCCCCTTAAGTGAATGCACTGGTCTCTATCACATTAAATTCTTTTTTGAATGCCTCCCTCTGTTCTATCATTTTACCAATTAGCAGATTTGATGAGTTTATTGTGAACAGTCTCTGTCTCATTGTGTTGAAGTTAGCCTTATCGAGATATTAAATTTTGGTAGCTGTTTCAAACACTATGGGCGGGAGTTTGTGTAAGATGCGGGGCTCCTGGAGCTGGGGCAAAAAGGCAGGGGAAGCACTCAAGAAATTCACTACCTTTCCTAGCCATGGGACAATGGAGGTGGGGTGTTGGGATGATAGGGCTGGGGTGTTGGGGCCATGGCAGTGGGGTGTTGGGATGATATAGGTGGGGTGTTGGGACCATGGGGGTGGGGGTTGGGATGATAGGGGTGGGGTGTTGGAGCCATGGCTGTAGGGTGTTGGGATGATAAGGGTGGGATGTTGGGGTAATAGGGGTTGGGTGTTGGGACACTGGCTTAACATCCTAGCCCTTTCCAGGCAGCTATATTGCTTCCCACTCTCTCAACCCCAGGAATCCTGGGACACTTGTGTTGATTGGCAGTGAGATTTAAGTAATGGAAGAAATTTATGGCAGGTTTCTCTGTTATTGCTACCATTTCTGTACTTGCAATAACCACAGCACCACACCGATTGAAACTGCTCTACAGAGTCTTCTCTAGGTGCAAGATTCAAGCCTGATAGGTTTTTTGCTTGCTCAGAAGATCGATCAATAAAGCACCACAGGCTGCTGACACTGGTCGAGTAATTTGATTTGTAACTGTAGTTCAGAGAAGCTAAGTGAATGTCTTGTGCTCATTTATATTTCTGATGTTTCAGAGCCTTGTGGAAATATTTTGGACAGCAATGTGTCTGGCAGCAGACTCCAAAACCTATTCCTACTCTCATTGATCTGTGCCTTTGCAGAGACAATGGGTCAGATTTTTAAAGCCCACTGGGGACAGGACTGCATGCACGTGTGATTTAAAGATTGCTTTCTCTGAGGTTGGCACTGGGTTCCGCCGCCTCCGGAATACGAAGCCATTTTAAAGGGACTCTGGGAGGGAGGGAATGGCAAACCCTCATGCCTGTTGAGCTCATTGAGGAGGCTTGTCAGCAGCAGTTTTCAATTTTTAAAGGAAAGGAACGTGGAAAATGCCCTGTCTGGAAGATGAACACAGCAGGGGGCCATGAGGCCTGTGGGAAGAACTGATTAAAATTATTCAGAGGCACAAAGTAATGCTCAGCTGCTTCAAAAGTGCCACAGAGTGGCCATAGCCAGAGCTGTAAGACTTGCTTTTCTCAGTGGTAAGTGGCAGGAATCCGGAGAGTGATGTGAGGTTGATGGCCTCACTTGGGCAGCTGGGGTTGGTAGAGGGATGCTTGGTGAACGGTCAAAGCCCAGCTGAGGGAGTTCAGATGGGAACAGGCTACTCTGACATTGGACAGAGCAGCCAAGTAGAGCTGCAGCAAAGACAACCTCCTGGACAGCAGAGGGCCAGAGAAGCACAGTGGGGGGCCGCAAGGGGAAGAAGGCATTACCCAAGAGATCAGGTCAGCCACCTAAGAGTCAGCTACCTGCAAGTAACAGAGCACCGGTTTCATAGGAGGCGATACCTATCCAGGTATCTGGCCTCGGACCTATGACCACAGGAAGTGAATCTTGCAGGTCTGCGCTCGGTTCCCAGGTAGCTGTCATGTCCTACATCTTGCGAGAGTCCCAGGTGCCACATCTCTTCAGGCCCACGTCCAGACGCCATGTGTGGCTGCTGGGGGATAAGGGTTATCCTCTAAGGAGGTGGCTCCTGATGCCCATTCGAAACCCAGACATGAATGGAGAGAGATGCTACAACCAGAGCCATCTCCTCACATGGACCTGCATTGAACAGACCATTGCCCTTTGAAGATGCACCTCTGTTGCCTTGACCGGTCGGGTAGTGCCCTCCAGCATGAGCCAGCCAGGGTTTCCCGTATTGTGGCCGTCTGCTGTGCCCTGCACAACGTGACACTGATGGAAAGGAGAAGCTGGATGACAACTCCACCTCAGAGGAAGACTGGGAGGAGGAAGAAGAGGAGAAGGAAGGGATCGCTCCAGAGGTGGCCGGCGCCAGGCAGTGGAGTCAATGCAGTCCCAGAGCTCAGGGTGAACTGCAGGCTAGCATGCCAACAAGGGCCATGCAGATTCAGCAGAGCTTTAACTGTTCATTTTCGAGCCCTTATGGCTGATGGGCTGATGGCCCGATGGCCCCACAATTCACCTTCCAGCATTCAGAGCTATTTCACCCCATGACCCTTAACTGTGAGGTCCCATTGGCAGCCGTGAACATGCAGATGGAGGGTTCCTCCATCCACCATTATCCAACATTACAAGGCACAGCATGTAGCATTCCCAGGGCCCCACGTCCCCACCACCCACCTCACAATGTGACGTCCCCCTTTTGAGATGAGACATCAACACACAACTGTCAGAGTGATGAAATAAAGAAGTTATGTTGTGAGGCAAATGAAATAACAGACCGTTGTAGACAATAGTACCCAGGTGGCCCATTAAGTGAATACGACAGTGTGGCACCTTCCTCTACTTAACACTTCTATGGGGTGCTCCTGCTGTGGCAGAGGATGAGGTGGAGGCAGCATGCTTCATACTCTCTGCTTCCAGCTGAGATGCCCATGGCTTCCATCCTCATCTTGGAGGGACAATTGGGGGCTCTTCGACAGGTTGCCAACCCTGTGATATTGCAGAGGCCACCTCTGTAACAGGGCCTTGGAACACAAATGGGTCCTGAGTTGGAGGGGGTGGGGGGCCTAAATGTGATGCCAGTGCCCACTGAGGGGGTGACACTTCGTCTGCCGCTAGGGTGTCTGCTGAATGCTGGAAGCGACAATCAACTGGGATGCAACTGGAATCCAATCCAAGCATCTTTGCGCCATGAGTGACACTGAGCGTTCAGTGCTACAGTGACTCTTACTCTTTCTGTACATATCAGCGCGCTGCTCCTGCACCCACTCAGAGTGGTGTTGCATTTGGCTCTCCAAGAGGTTGCCCAATCTCTCTATGGAGGAGCGCACGTGATCGAATCTCTGAACCAGGACGGAGCAGATGCACTGCATGGACCCCTCCATTGCCTGCCCATGGCTCTGCAAAGCTCAGGGAGTTCCAACAAACAAGAAATTATCTGCCTCTGGTTCTCGAGGAAGGCCCTCCTGGTCTGTGCCACCTGAGGCCCAGCATCTTCGTCCAGTGAGACATTGCTGTGTCTGTCCTCCGTCCTCGAAGGGGGACTGCCCACAAGTGAATCTTCTTAACCCTCCTCCTCCTACTCATGCATGCTGTGAGGTTTACCCAGTGTTCCACTTTGTACACCTATCTGTGCTGGTGGAAGGTGCCGAGTATGATGTGATGGTGCAGATTCCATGGACTCCACCCCCACTGCCAAGGATGTCGGTGCTGATATGGCAGATGCACTTTGGTCCCTGTAAGCAACTGGCCCTGAGGGAGACACAAGAAAATGGGGATGAGAACTAGTCCCACTCAACAAGTGCACCAACACAACCAACCCCTCAGATGACAGTGGCCTAAGATCCATAGGTCACACTGGGCAGGAGTCTCCGCCATGCCCTTCACCTTAAGAAAGAGCTATCCAATGACCTCCCGTCTCGCCATTCCCCAGAGTGCCTCGATGGTACCCTGGCGATTTCCAGCTATCAGATTTTGGAGCTGGACCACGCCACCTCCCATTTTGGCCATCTCCCGTATATTATGAGCTCTTTTCTTCCGCAGGGTGAAGGGAGAAAGACTCATGAGTAGGTTTCCCTCCCTCATCTCTTCCAGCATAACATACATGAGGGCTGATGTTCCGCTCAGTAATGTCTCCATCTGAATATCGCCCCATATGGCTGCGTCTCAGTGCAGCGACCGTTCACTTACTCTGACAATGTGAAGGAGAGCTATGAACATTCTGTGAGGTCAGTTCGTATACATTCTGGTGCTTAGAGAATTGGTCCCCAATGAATTAGGTGCCACTGGCTACTCACCTTACTAGATCGCAAGAGGTCATTGAACCATTTTCTACAATGGACCCAAATCCTTCGCGTGGGTCCCCAGCTGCTGACCTCTGTGGCCACCTTCATCCATGCTCTCTTCATCTCGCTAGGTGGATTTCTCCTTCCTGAGGCCGGGAAGAACAGCTCTCTCCTCTCTGACACTGTATCAATGGGCACCTCCAGGGAGGCTTCAGAGAAATGGGGTGCCGCCTTGGGATGCATGTCCATGCCCATATAGGCCCTCCGTTCTCCCTGGTGTTGCATTACTGAAGACAATGGCAAGCCCAGTCATTGTTGCTGCTTGCCTTTTAAAATTGCCCTCAGTGACCTGTTCCCGCCTCCAGGACCCTTCCAGCACCTCCAATTGGGCACCAACCCACACCCAGGCCAAATACCGACCTTGCATTTAAAAATAGCATTGTGTTGGTCGGGACCCGAAAATGTTCCGGTCATCGGGTTCCCGACCCCGTAATGAAAATTCAGCCCAATATTTCATTTGTTTAGGTAAAAGCTGTTACTCGTTGGTAAGAAAAAAAATGATTTTCCTCCCAATTCTTTTCTGTAGCTTGGAAAAGAACTCGGTTCCATTCAGCCCAATAGCATCTGTTCATAATGTTGTGTACCTATAGGCTATCCAGTGGGCGTTTCTTTTGGGTACAAGCTATTTTATGCCAGATAACTGCCTACTGCATAATCTCTGATAGTAGTGTGCAAGCAATGAGGTGAAATGAGTGCTAGCCAGTCAAGGAATCTAAGAGTGATTTGATTCAATGCAGTCACCAGTTCAGCTGTGAATCAGACAAATATATTGTGTGTGTCTGGATGCAAGTCTCGGGTTTTTTCCTATTCTCCTGCTGTAACTTCAATGGAAGATCAGTGAAAAGCCTAAAGAAATGGTCATTTATCTTCCACTAAAGTTAAGGCATGGAGAAAAACTTATGGAAATTGCAGGTGAGTTTATGCAAATATACTAGGCCATTAAGCCCAACAAATCCATCTCTTTTGAATGGAATTCTTTTGTTTTCAATTTTACTGTCCTCGACCTCTGAAGACAGTGACTGGCTGAGCTTCCTTTCCATGGCTCTATTACTTTGCCCGTACTTCATATATGGGCTGAGGTAGTGCAGATCAGTAGGCTAATTTCATCTTGGGGACATTTACATTGGCACTTGATCCTGTCCTCAGACATTGTCCAGACAGGTCCCCTTTCCAGAAAAAGAAAAGAACACCGAAATATTTAGTTGACACAGACATTTTAAGAATCTTGTCCCACTGTAAGCCACTCAAGCACTATACAGCAGAAGCAAACCCAGATCTTTCCCCTTTGGTTTTATCTCTTGTTGTATGAATGCAAGAGTGTTCCAAGAGTGTCTTTTGGTTGCAGTACTATAATGTGAATTGGTAATGCCTTACCCTGATCTGATTTGGAAACCTTTCTGAAGAGGAGGACTGAAATTTGTTAAAGAATAATTCACGCATCCACAGAATTTTTCATTTCAAAACACATGGAGGTGGGGAGCTGTGGTGTTGAATTTCCTTCTTCCACTCTGCTGCCATAAATGTGGCAGAAATCCTGTTTACACATGTAAATAAAATCAATTCCACTTTCCTGCCCAATCTCCATTGATTATCCTTTAGAGTCCAAAAATCAGGTAATACAGGAGATGTTACAGAATTCTTTTGAAAAATAACTTGCTACAGTGGCGTAAAGCATACAGAGGCCATTCTGGGCCAAGTAAAGTTCCTTCAACAAAACAAAGCTCCAGTCACATACTCTCACATTAGCTGATACATGGGATAAATACAAGACAAAAAGGAAGGCAATCTTGACAGTTTTGTCACAATCCTATGCTGCTCAACAGAGCCCTATAAATATAAGCATTAATGAACAAATCGTTTATGGCCACATTGTAGCTGGCTTGCAAGAAGAACAGTGAAAAGGTTTCAGTTCAATCGTGCCTTTGTGATTCAAGCACTAAGTGGTCTTTGGAAACCAGACAGATGGGATCAGCTGTAGGCACTGTTACGACCCAGTTGGGAGGAGTGCACTGCGTTTTCTAATTCCACTTCTTCACAGGTCACAACATATATTTAAATGTTTACCCAGTTACTGATGCAGTCAATCATATACTCTACTCTTTATCCCTGAATAAAATACACCAATCAGGTTTCTTTAATAAACAACAAAATTATCAGTTTATTATAAAACAAGTCTTAATCAGTAACAAAACAAAGCATAAACACACAGATTGAAATATGAAAGTTCCCTTTTTTCCTTAGCCCCCCTAACACACACACACACACATATATACACACACACCGGTTAACCCAAAAATAAAGAGCTTTTCCCTTTGGAGCTCTGTTATTTTAAAAAAAGGCAAAAAAAATACTTTGGCCAAAAATTTGCAAACTCTTGAAGTAAGAAAGAGAAGATGTGGAAAGATGTCAGTTGTCTCTTTTTGGTCTGGCATTCCATATACGCCTAGACGGCTGTTACTGGGATCTGCCTAGAACAGTTCTTTTCAGGTGACATTGAAGATCAGTTTGGCAGGCTTTTCAAAGAGAAATGTGGTAACAGGGGTTTCTGGCAGGCCTTTCAGGAGGAATGCAGCATCAATTTCTTTATTTTTTACACTTGCTTCTAAGAACTTCTCAAAGAGATAGAAAAGCTGGCAGGCCTTTCAAAGAGATAGAAAAGGCTGAGCTGGGTTTTGCCCTTGGTAGGATGATTTCTACACTCATATCAAAACACTATCCAAACCTCAACTGATTGTCCAAAGCAAAACCAAAACAGACAAGCCTCCTGACCCATATAAATCTTGACCTGTCACTTCTCTGTAAATATCCTTCCCAGGTCAAAAAGCCCCTCCTGGGTACTTATCTGAAGACAGCTGACTTCCAGTAAATGTTGTTTTCAAACAACCTCTCAGTCTCTCTGTGACTCTTGTAAAAAAAGAGTCCATGGAATCCTTTTCAGTTTTAAAAGACAAGTCCTCAAAATTTAACAAAAAAATGGAAGTACTTTTGTAACAGCATTAAAAAAAACCCTCAGCAGCCTTGCAAAAGGTTCTTGTACAAACTGTCTTCTAAAGAAAAGCCACAAATGGAGAGAGAGAAGACTTCCTATAAACTGACAGCCTTCACCAGGTGTGGGCATTCAATAGCATACTACAAATGCATGCTCCCTACTAGACACAAAGGGGTGGGCTTTCCAATCCAAGGCCAATGGGAAGCCATTCATTTAAGTGGGTTGTGGGCTTTCCAATCCAAGGCCAATGGGAAGCCATTCATTTAAGTGGGTTGTTATCAACATTATGATCAGAAAACTTAAGTCATAGAATGCAACACAGGATAGAAGATGATGAGGGAATCTTTCTCCTTTCCTTTCCGCACTCTCCCCACTGCACCATTACTTGGTGTTGCACCATTTTACTGTCCCCAGTCAGGGTGAAGCTAAATCTATATGGATTTCTGGGATCAATGCATCAGTATGGCCTGGCTTTACCTTGGGCATTGGAGTGCCCATGTATATAGGTGCACTCCCCAGGTCAGCAGAGGAACCCTAATGGCTATTGATGTTCAGGGCATTCTGACCCTCAAAAGCTGGTGGTAAACCTGTTTGGAGCTGGGAAGAGATCACTGGCAGCTCTTTCCCAGATCCTCCAATCCTAGGACAATGGAGAAAACCTCTAATGCTTAATTTTTAGTGGGTTCCCTAGTGTTTGGGCCTCCACCAGGCAAAATAGCACAGGTGCAACTCTGATATATTTGATTTAAATGCTATTACCAATTTCAGGCCAGAACTATCCACCCACAGACTGAGGAGTTCAGTTAACTCAGCACAGAGAGAGCATCAAACCCAGAACCTTCTGATCTGTGGTATTTGCTCATCCATTCGGCAGCATAATCCATGCTTATTTCTAATCCAGTTACTTGCCCATCCAGCCAGACATCCCTACTTACACAACCTATGTGGTGAAAGGGTGTGCAATCACCACAAGCTAAGCCTGGTTCATTCATTTCCTCACAGGTTGTGCTGACTGAATAGACTTTATAGCATAATGTATAGATTGGGTTTTAAGACTAGTAATTTATGTTTGAGCTTGGTCTGCCCAAAGGACCTTTGTGTACGCTGGCACTGAAAAAAAAAGGCACCGTTTGGTCTGGTTTGTAAACAAAACAAATGGAGATGAAAAGGAGCCCTTTCTAAATGCGGCTAAGTGTGGCTAAATCTAAATGTTTGAGAACTGAGAACTAGGGTTTATGGCTATGGTTTCCATGGTAAAATTAACAAAATTATTGCTAGTGATTCCCTAAACACCAGTAAAAATTCTATGTAATAAAAATGTAATTTACTCTATTCAGGGACAATAAACCAAAGGACCAATTGTAAAAATCTGGAACAGAAAAGTAATCTCTGAAACACCAGTAAAGATTATTGCATCCCATGTAATAAAAATACCATTTGTTTAGTCATTGTAAATCATTGCTCCTACTGATAACTCAATTTGTATGGAGCCATTATGCAGCTCAGGGTCATGATTTTAATTCAGTTGTGGTTAAAACAGTAAAGTTGAATTGTCTTAAAAACGCAAAAATATAAACTGAAAGGAGAAGGAGGGATGGGCTGGCTACAGGCAATTCCAATTTTAAAGCTACCATTACTGGTGGAACATGAATCTGGAAAATACCACCCACTACATCTCTGTACAGTGGCTAGCATTTTCCTATGCATACTTTGCTAACATTTTTCTCCCATCCCCTCCTGAAGGAACTAACTCATGCTGCAGTCAGGTTCTACAGGAGCTCATGGCTCTCTGGTAGGTTGCCCAAGATCAGAGCAGATTTAGAAGGGAAAATAATCACATTGGGATCAAAAGCCAGTTGTTTTGAAAGTAACACTGCAGCTAAACGAACACTAATTGGAAGTGGGCTTTAGAATGACTAAATGATTGATGAATTGTTTTAGCATCTCCCTCCTCCACCTGCTGCATGTTTAACAGATTCTAATGCAGCCATCAGAATTAAAAGCAATGATGTTTACTGCTTAACTAATCAGCTGTGCTCTTTTACAGGTAATGCCTTTGTGGTGAGCCTCGCCATCGCTGACCTTGTCATAGCAATTTATCCTTATCCTCTCATACTAATAGCAATATTCTGCAATGGATGGGTTCTTGGGTACATCCACTGTCAAATTAGTGGGTTCCTCATGGGGCTGAGTGTGATTGGTTCCATTTTTAACATCACCAGCATTGCAATCAACAGATATTGTTACATCTGTCATGGTCCGAAGTATGACAAAATCTTCAGCAACAGGAGCACGTCATGCTATGTGGTACTGGTCTGGGTATTGACTTGTATAGCAATTGTTCCCAACCTCTTCATGGAATCTCTTCAGTATGACCCTCGTATATATTCCTGCACCTTTGCTCAGTCAGTCAGTTCTTTCTACACAGTCATCGTGGTGGTCATTCATTTCATTCTGCCGATCAGCATTGTCTCATACTGCTACCTGCGGATCTGGATCCTCGTCATCCAGGTTAGGAGGCGAGTTAAGCCTGACAGCCGATCCAAAATAAATCCCCATGACTTCAGGAACTTTCTGACCATGTTTGTAGTGTTTGTGCTCTTTGCAGTTTGTTGGGCACCATTGAACTTCATTGGCCTGGCAGTAGCGGTTAATCCACACTTGGCTGGCATGATACCAGAGTGGCTCTTCATCGTCAGCTATTTTATGGCATATTTCAACAGCTGCCTGAATGCTATAGTATATGGTGTTCTAAACCACAACTTCCGAAGAGAATATAAACAAATAATAATGGAAATTACCAAGCTTTCTTGTTAGGATAGCATATTCCCCTGAAGTCTACAAAATGGAGCACACCTATTTGATGTTAGAACCTTTCAGATATTTGACCCAACTGCAATAATCAACAGTATGAATGATTTATCATTGCCTTTAAAAGAAAACAGTGTGAATAAGCTAGCCACTTTTTGACTGCACTTGAATTTATTTTGCTTGCTGTAGTTTTGCTGAAATTGCAAATTAAAAAAAAAATACTCATCATTGTATTACTGGAAAATGTAACAAAATATAGAATGGAGGCAGGTCTACAACCATCAAAGATCTGCAGATGCCCTCCAACCATCAGGGAGACGTACAGACAACTGCACTCATGCCAGACTGTGGTAGCAGATGCTGGACTGTGATGAATGTCTGTGTAGCACTTTTGCTTAGCATTAAATTATAACAGAGATATCAGTGTATGAAGCCTTGACTGTGTCAGCACCCCAGCCAGACAAACCATTGAACTGACAATTGTAACAAAATTGCATATGGTGAACTTGGCATTCGACTTAGATTTAATATTAAATAAGCATCGTGCTCATGTTTAGGATATGAATCTTTGTTGTGATTGTATTAAGCATTGGTGATGCATTGATAGGAGGTAATTTTAACATTTGGTGATTGTGAAAGGTGAGCAATATTGGATTGACTGCACATTATATGCCCGATCTTCCTTTCCATCGATTTCAACAGGGTTGTATAACAAGCTGATCAATTTAATATGCCCATTTTACACTATTGGCAAAATTTAAAATTATCCCCGCTGTGTTTTAACTCGATTTATGCCAGTGTGCCAAACATTTGTAAACCAAAGAATAAAGTTTGCCAAACTCATTTCATGAAGACAGTTTTCTTTTAAAATATGGCCTAGTATTTTTTGATCTGTTGACCAAACAAATTGTGGTGTTGCTGCCTTGTCTCAGCATGTGGGTTGAACAGGAAAGGATTGCACAGTGGGTATTTACTTGTCTTCCACCTTGTGTAGGAGAAATGTCATAGAGTCATAGAATCATAGAGTTATACAGCACAGAAACAAGCCCTTTGGCCCATCGTGTCTGTGCCAGCCATCAAGTACTTTAACTCTGCTAAGAGAAAAAGTTTCTTCCTATCTAACCTATCAATGCCCCTCATCATTTTATATACATCAATCATGTCCCCCCTCGGCCTTCTCTGCTCCAAGGAAAACAACCCTAGCCTTTTCAGTCTCTCTTCATAGCTGAAATGCTCCAGCCCAGGCAACATCCTGGTGAATCTCCTCTGCACCCTCTCCAGTGCAATCATATCCTTCCTATAGTGTGGTGCCCAGAACTGTACACAGTACTCCAGCTGTGGCCTAACTAGCATTTTATACAGCTCCATCATAACCTCCCTGCTCTTATATTCTATGCCTTGGCTAATAAAGACAAGTATCCCATATGCCTTCCTAACCACCTTATCTACCTGTGCTGCTGCCTTCAGTGATCTATGGACAAGTATACCAAGGTCCCTCTGACCCTCTGTACTTCCTAGGGTCCTACCATCCATTGTTAGTCCCTCCAAAATGCCTCACCTCACAGTATTCAGGATTAAATTCCATTTGCCACTGCTCTGCCCATCTTACTAGCCCATCTATATCGTCCTGTAATCTAAGACTTTCCTCCTCGCTATTTACGACACCACCAACTTTCATGTCATCTGCGAACTTACTGATCATACTTCCTATATTCACGTCTAAATCATTAATGTACACTACAAACAGAAAGGGTCCCAGCACCGATTCCTGTGGTACACCACTGGTCACAGGTTTCCACTCGCAAAAACAACCCTCAACCATCACCCTCTGCCTCCTACCACTAAGCCAATTTTGGATCCAATTTGCCAAATTGCCCTTGATCCCATGGGCTCTTACCATCTGAACCAATCTCCCATGCAGGACCTTATCAAAAGCCTTACTGAAGTCCATGTAGACTACATTAACTGTTTTACCCTCATCTACACATCACATCACTGCCTCGAAAAATTCAATCAAGTTAGTTAGACACGATCTCCCTCTGCCAAAGCCATGCTGACTATCCCTGATTAATCCCTGTCTCTCCAAGTGGAGATTAATCCTGTCCCTCAGAATATTTTCCAATAGTTTCCCAACCGCTGATGTTAGACTCACCGGCCTGTAATTACCTGGCTTAACCCTGCTAACCTTCTTGAATAATTTGCTGTCCTTCAATCCTCTGGTACCTCTCCCGTGGCCAGAGAGGATTTGAAAATTTGTGTCAGAGCCCCTGCTATCTCCTCCCTTGCCTCACATAACAGCCTGGGATACATCTCATCTGGGCCTAAGGATTTATCCACTTTTAAGCCCAATAAAACAGCTAATACCTCCTTTCAATGCTAATTTGTTCAAGTATATCACAATCCCCCTCCCTGATCTCTACACCTACATCGTCCTTCTCCATAGTGAACACAGATGAAAAGTAATCATTTAATACCTCACCAATGTCCTCCAGCTCCATGCACAGATTGCCACTTTGGTCCCTAATGGACCCTCCTCTTTCCCTGGTTATCCTCATGCCCTCAATATACTTATAAAATGCCTCAGGATTTTCATTTATCTTGCCCGCCAGTGTTTATTCATTTCCCCTCTTCGCTCTCCTAATTACTTTTTTAAGTACCCCCCCTACACTTTCTATACTCCTCTGGTGCCTCCGTTGTTTTCAATGATCTGAATCTGCCATAAGCCTCCTTTTTTCCCTTATCCAATCCTCAGTTAATTCAAAACAAAAATTTTTAGCCTCCAAGCTGTTCACCATAGCTCAATTCTGCAACAGAAACGCCCTATCTCCTCCCTGGCTGTCTGTAATTGAGAGAAAAGAAAGAGAGAGAGAAAAAGGTAGGCCTGAAAACCTACGAACTAGCAATCCCAGTGCATTCATTAGTAACTTCCACCACTAACCCTGTCAGAATACGTGGTGTCAGGCGAGCACGCCTAATTCAAAAGCCGCTAGAAAACATCCATGTCTCTGGGGGAACAGTACTGAGCCCTAGAGGATGCGAACTATGGTGAGTGGTGTTGGTTATGGGGAGTTGTACCCTGCAGAAAGAACATAAAAGGGGCAAATATTTTGCCACTGCATCATTGGGGATTCAGGATACAGTTCTCAGCCTGGACTCCTAAAAGGAACACCATATTTGAGAGAACGGTATGCTTTGCCTCAGAATTTGTACTGGCTGTTGGACTGCTTTCTTGTTCTAATTTGTCTTGTTACAATAAACATCAGAGTACAGACACTTGGGGATGAATTTAGTGAGCCCGTCGTGGGTCCTGGTGGCAGACCTGGAAGTGGATGCCGGCGCTGTCACATCTGAAGCTGAAGAATCACGCTTGAAGTCACAAATTTAACTTTGACAAAGATTTAACAAGCTTTATTAAACACTTCTGTTCACTATCAGCAACCCCCAGATCAGATGTTTTCCCCAAAGCAATGAGTAACTTCCAGTTTCACTTCCAAGTACCATATAGTTTTGAATACACAAGCCCACACAGATAATCACAACATTCCTCCCTTAGCAGACTAAAACATGTCCATGATTTTCCTAATTCACTGCGTAAATTAATTTCTTCAGTTACATTTAAGGGGATATTTCAGAATACACGGAATCGATATATTCCAATGAGAAAGAAAAATTCCAAAGGGAGGACCTACCATCCGTGGTTAACTAAAAAGGTTAAAGATTGTATCAAACTGTCAGTTAAGCCCCCACATCTGTCAAGACTGAGGCACACATTATTTTGCTACATGAACATTAAAACTTAAAATCTTAAAATTGCAAGCCCCTGACTGGAAAGACATTTGCCGTGTTGGAACAAGGGGACCCAGTCGTTCCTTCCCCAATACACAGAAGAAGTGATCAGTCCAGTTTTAGTCACATGACTGACGGTTGGAGTTTTTTTGTGATTTTGAATTTCCAACAGGAAACAAAATCAGACAGCACTTTTCTCCTGGACTGCGAACACCTCTCGCCTGTCTGCTCTCATCTCACTCTCACCAGCTTCAGGAACCATTGAAGACACATGAACCCCAAGAGAGAAAAGCCTCCTACAGTGAACAAGGTTCAAGATGAATACTGGGCCCCAATGAAAAGTAAGAGCTGTCTACAATCAAGGACTCTATGGCGAGCTGGAAACACAGAAACAGTAACAAGAACCCTCCTTTTAGACACTGCCTCAAATCTCTCCATTTAAATTTTTTTTCTCTTTTCTGTCCCTATTTGCATGTGTGTATCGCGTTTGCATGCTAGCATGGGCAAGTCATATATCCGTAGGCATTAACCATATTACAGTTTAAGTTTTAATAAATTTCACTTTTCTCCTTTAAACTGAAGAAAGCCTGTTATTGCTCATTTTTTGGCCTTATATTTGGAAAGCTATAAACAAGGATTCACAAAGGTGGAGCTCAAAACGCAGTGTGTTTAAAAAATAATACCCTGTTACAATAAGACCAGGTGAAGACAGTAACAGATCCCTAGACACCTTTCTCACCTGGTCGTAACACAAACTTAAAGAAAAAGCATATAATTATGCAAAGATGGGTGGCAGTTCAGAAGATTGGACTGAATATAAAATCAGCACAAAATGACTAAAAGATCGATAAGGAGGGAAAAATTAAAGAATGAGAGAAAGCTAACTAGAAATATAAAAACAGATAGTAAGAGTTTCTATAGATATTTCAAAAAGAAAAGAGTTAACAAAGTGAGCATTGGTCCTACAGAAAGCAAGTCTGGGGAATTAATAATGGAAATTAAGAAGAAGGCAGATGAATTGAACAGGTATTTTGCATCAGTCTTCACTGTAGAGGATACGAGTAACAGTCCAGATACAGCTGTATATCAGGAAATGGAAGGGAGGGAGGAGATCAAGAAAACTACAATCACCAGGGAAGTGGTACTGAGCAAATTGTTGGAGCTGTGGCTAACAAGTCCTTAGGTCCTGATGGACTTCATCCTGGGGTCCCAAAAGAAGTGGCTAGTAAGATAGTTGATGCGTTGGTTTTAATTTTCCAAAATTCCCTATATTCGGGGAAGGTTCCATTAGATTGGTAAATAGCGAATGTAACTCCTTTATTCAAAAAGGGAGGGAGATAGAAAGTAGGAAACTACAGGTTAGTTAGCTTAACATCCATCTTAGATAAAATGTTAGAAGCTATTATTAAAGACGTTATAGCAGGGCACTTAGAAAAATGCCATGTAATCAGGCAGAGTCAATATGGTTTTGTGAAAGGAAAATCGTGTTTAACCAATTGTTACGACCAGGTGAGACAGGGGTCTCGGGGTTCTCAGCCTTTGCCTGGTTTAACAGTAACAGGGTTTAATTTTTAAAAACACTGTGTTTTAGCTCCCCTTCAGTGAATCCTCGTTCACCTCTTTCCAATTGTAAGGTAAAGAAATCAATTAAACAGGTTTTCTTAGATTTAAACAAGAAAGGTGGAAGTTTATTCATCTTAAACTCTAATTCGGGTAATGGCTATGAATACACAGTGCGACCATGCTAGCATGTATGCGATAACACACAAGCTGATAGAGACAGAAAAAGTAGAAAAGAATAAAGGGGAAATATTTGAGGCAATAGATGGATTGTAGTTACAGTCCTTTGAGTTTGATGTTGAGCCTTTGGATGCCGGTACATCTTGCTGTTCATTGGGGCCCAGTGCATGCTTTTACTTGTTTCGATGTAGGAGTCTTTTCTCTCTTGAGGTTCACGTGTCTTCAGTGGGTCCGGAGGCTTCTGAGAAAGTGAGAGAGAGCCAGCCAGGAGAGAGGCTGTCTTGTTCCAGGTTCAGTTACAGTCTGCAGTCTGACTTCAAACAGTCCGGTGACTAGTTCAAAAAACCTGGACCAGCTGATTAGTCATGTAACCAGCTAGCTTAACCACTCTTAAGTTTGTGGATTACAAAGCTCTCGGTGGGGGGGCCGGTGGGGCGGGGGGGGTGGAGGTGGTGGGTGGCGGGTTGGTGATGGTGGTACGCACTGCAGTCTCTTACCGGGACAAGATGTGGATCACCATTGCCCAGCAGTTAATTGAATCAGTGAACAATTCTTTTGTCTCTCCAAGCACTGTCTCTTAGTCTGCAAATGTCCTCCAGCCAAGTGTCTGGTGATCTTTTTTTAAACAAGTAATTTCTTCACTCCAGCAACAGTTTAAAATTAATGTTCATATGACAAAATTAATATGCCTCATTCTTGGCAGGTGGGGGTCTTCATGACACAATTAATTGGAGTTCTTTGAAGAAATAACATGTGCTGTGGATAAAGAGGAACTGGTGAATGTACTTTACTTAGATTTCCAGAGGGCATTTAATGAGGTGCCACATTAATGGTTATTGCAGAAAATAAAAGCTCATGGTGTAGGGGATAATATATTGGCATGGATAGAAGATTAACTAGCTAACAAGAAACAGACATTAGGCATAAATGGGTCATTTTCTGGTTGGCAAGATGTAATGAGTGGTGTGCCAGGGATCAGTGCTGGGGCCTTAACTTTTTACAATTTATATAAATGACTTGGATGAAGAGACTGAAGGTATGCTTTCTAAATTTGCTGCTCACGGAAGATACGTCTACTTTTGATATGGCGGTAAGTGCTCTCGAAAAATACTCTGGGCCAAAGAGAAGTGTGATAACAGAACAATACGCATTCCACCAGAGATCTCAGGGACGTGATGAGTCTATTAAACAATATGTGGCAGCTACAAGGGATATCGATAGGTTAGGTGAGTGGGAAAAGATCTGGCAAATGGAGTATAATGTGGGAAAATGTGAAATTGTCCATTTTTGGCAGGAAGAATGAAAAAAAGCATATTATTTAAATGGTGAGAGATTGCAGAGGTTTGAGATGCAGAGGGATTTGGATGTCCTAGTGCATGAATCGCAAAAGGTTAGTATGCAGGTTCAGCAACAAAAACAAGAAATGCTGGATTCACTCAGCAGGTCTGGCAGCATCTGTGGAAAGAGAAGCAGAGTTAACGTTTCGGGTCAGTGACCCTTCTTCGGACTGTATACAGTTTTGGTGTCCTTACTTAAGAAAGGATATAATTGCATTGGAAGCAGTTCAGAGAAGGTTCATTTGATTGATTTCTGGGATGAGAGGGTTGTCCATCACAACATAATTGCATCCATCCGACGACTGCCTCAAACGAGTCACAAATTGGGCGACTGTTTCCCCCTCTTTCTGTCTCATTTGATGGAAAGCATGCCTTTGGAATGTGGCATTTGGCATCACCAGTGTTGTAACTCCTAGAGCCCCATCCCCTCTTCCCCCTAGCCCCCTGCCCCCGGAGAAGGACAGTGCACTATGGCAGAGGCAAGACACAGTTTAGCCTCCCTGGAGATTCTACTCCAGGCTACAAGGGAAAAACGAGAGGTCCTCTTCCCCAGGGATGGCAGGCAGAGGCTCTCCCGCCTGACTAAGCAAGCCTGGATAGAGATCGCAGAGGAGGTCAGCAGCCATTGGGTCACCCCCCCCACCCCGCTCCCAAATATGGGTGTAGTGCAGAACAAGAGTCAATGATCTCCTTCGTTCAGCCAAGGTGAGTGCTCCACACCCCTATCCTTTTTGGGGCATGCATGTCGTTACAGGGGAGGCAGCCCGACATGGGGATGGAGTGACAACAAAGGTGCTGGAAAAGGGTGTTAAGCATTACCACATCCTGGCAGATGTATGGCTGCATCTCGGACACAGGCCACCTTCTTTCACAGCTCACTCCCATTATGTGCCCTGAGCACAGATATGAGGAAAAGCTATATAGGAAACCCCAGCAGAGGACGAGGGACTGCCACTAGCACAATGGTTCTCTTGCTCTGTCTGCAAGCTCTTACTGTCTTCCTCTTTCCACTTGCAGGACAAGTGGGCCCATAACAACAGGACAACCTCAAGGAGAGGAACTGCAGATATACGGCCTCTGTTAGTGGCTGAGGAGGAGGCACTGGAGCTCACGGGGACCCAGGGCAGCAGTTTAATAGCGGATGGTGAGATTGAAGTCTCTGCGCTAGTGGGTGAAGATTGTCTCTATTTGACATCCACCACGCTTCTGGAGATCCACATCATGCATGGTTGGCATGACAAAATCTGCACTGCCTACCCACACATGTTTGTATTCTCTCATGCAGGTTGGCATCCACAGGAGGCTCCAAATGAAGGGGGACAGCCATCAACCTCTGAGGAGGAGCAGTCACAGGATGCACCGTCACATAACTCTCGTGTACCTTCCACCAGCGCAGATGCTTTCACCTTAATGGGTTTGCGCATGGCTTTAGAATCAGGGTCACATGCTGGTGAGAGCACTGCACACACAGCTGAGCAGCTGGCTGAGGCTCTGACAACTGAGGACACTGACGACAGCAAACTGGACGCGACGTCCAGATTCCTAATAGAAACAGTTAAAGATGCCAAACTGCACGACGTCTTCAGCAAACCTGCAGACGGAGCGCAGCGCAGACACATATGGTCAAGATCGGACGGGTCTGCCCGTTCCAGGATTGACTTCCTGTTTGTGTCCTGTGCTGTCACGGTCGGATCCACCGACGTCAAGCCGGTGTTCTTCTCCGACCACTGCCTCTTACTGGCCGACTGTCACTTACAGGACGACCAGCGGGTTGGCAGAGGGATGTGGAAGCTCAATGCTACACTGCTGACCCCAGAGAACGTTGAGGAACTCAAAAGGGATTACAAAGGTTGGAGGACCGTGAAACCCCTCTTTGAGTCTTCAGTTCACTGGTGGGAAGCGATTAAGGAGAACATCAAGAGGTTCTTCATCCACAAAGGTGTTCAGAGGGCGAGAGAGAGACACAGAGGGAAATGTCCCGACTCCAGAAAAGTATGCAAAATCTGCTCCGGTTGCAGTCAATGGGGGTCGAGGTCAAGGAGGATCTCCAAGAGGTGAAGAGCCAGCAGGCCTCGCTCTTTGCTAAGGAGGCCTCCAAGATCATCTTCCGGTCCAGAGTCCGCTCCATCGAGCAGGATGAGACGTGCTCGTGTTACTTCTTCCAAAAGGTACACACAGAGAGCTCTGTAATCAGCAGCCTGAAAGGAAGAAGATGGCTCGGTAACGTCTTCGCACTCCGACATACTAAGGATCAGCAAATCCTTTTATGCTGGGCTGTATGACGCGAAGCCCACAGACAGCAGAGCCTCCCAGTCCTTCCTGTCATCTATCACAGAGGTCTTAGATGACAGCAGGAGGGAGAGACTGGACAAGCCGCTAACTCTGGACGAGCTGACAAAGGCCGTCGAGTCCTGCGAGACGAGTAAAACTCCCGGAAGCGACGGCTTACCGGTCGAGTTGTACTCGGCTCCGTGGGACTGGGTCGGCCCGGACCTGCTGGAAGTATACGAGAGTATGCTCCTGGCCGGCAGCATGTCAGAATCCATGAGGAAAGGCATCATCACCCTCATTTACAAGCGGAAGGGGGAGAGGGCAGAAATCAGAAATTGGCGGCCCATCTCACTGCTTAATGTTGACTACAAGATTCTGTCCAAAGTCATAGCCAGTCGAGTCAAGTCTGCTCTGGAGTTGGTGATCCACCCCGACACCCCGATCAGACCTGTACTGTACCCGGCAGGAAGATCTCTGATAGTCTCGCGCTACTCAGGGATACGATCACCAACGTGCGGGACAGGAGGGTGGACACCTGCCTCATCAGCCTGGACCAGGAGAAGGCTTTTGACAGGATATCGCACACCTACATGATGGAAGTGCTTTCCAAAATGGGGTTTGGGGAGGGAATTTGCAATTGGATCAAACTGTTCTACACAAACATCAGTAGCGCAGTCTCAATCAATGGGTGGGAATCGGAATGTTTCCCGATCCAATCTGGAGTCAGACAGGGATGTCCTCTCTCCCTGGTCTTGTTTGTTTGCTGTATTGAACCCTTTGCTGAGTCTATTAGGAAGGATGCGAGCATAAGAGGGGTGACAATCCCAGGCAGCGGAGGCACTCAGGTTAAAACCTCCCTGTACATGGATGACGTCGCTGTCTTCTGTTCGGATCCGTTGTCTGTGCGCAGACTGATGAACATCTGCGACCAGTTCGAACTGGCCTCGGGAGCCAAAGTTAACCACGGCAAGAGCGAGGCCATGTTCTTTGGGAACTGGGCTGACTGATCCTTTGTCCCCTTCACCGTCGGGTCAGACTACCTGAAGGTGCTGGGGATATGGTTCGGAAGGGCCGGGGCGTGCACCAAAACCTGGGAGGAGCGAGTAGTCGAGGTACAACAAAAGTTGAGCATGTGGGGGCAGCGATCTCTCTCCATTATGGGTAAGAACCTGGTCATCAGGTGCGAGGCGCTCACGTTGTTGCTGTACGTGGCGCAGGTCTGGCCCATACCCCACTCCTGCGCTGTTGCGGTCACCCGAGCCATTTTCCGCTTCATCTGGGGATCTAAAATGGACCGGGTCCAGAGGGACACGATGTTCAAATCTCTGGACAAGGGCGGGAAAAATGTACCCAACGTGGCCCTCATCCTGATGACCACCTTCGTGTGCGGCTGCATCAAGCTGTGTGTAGACCTCCAGTACGCAAACTCCAACTGTCACTACGTGCTGAGGTTCTATCTGTCCCCGGTGTTGCGAAGGATGGGCCTGGTCACATTGCCACGGAACGCTCCATGCAGTTGGACCGTGACGTACCACCTATCCTTCGTGGAGCAGTTTCTGCGGGAAAACACCTTTGAGCACCGGTCCATCAGTCTGCACGGAATGTCCTCAAGGCCCTACGGGAAAAGGAGACGGTGGATCCTGCCAGATGGTTCCCCGAGCAGACTGTCAAAGTCATTTGGCGGAATGCCTCATCACCAGAACTTTCAAACAAGCACCAAGATGTAGCTTGGCTGGTGGTGAGAAGGGCCCTCCCCGTCAGATCCTTCATGCACGCCCGAAGTCTCGCCCCCTCCGCACAATGCCCCCGCAGTGGCTGTGGTGGGGAAGAGACGGTTGCCCACCTACTCCTGGAATGTGTCTTTGCAAAGCAGGTGTGGAAAGAGATGCAGTGGTTTTTGTCGAGGTTCATCGCAAGCAGCTCTGTAACACAGGAGTCTGTGCTCTACGGGCTGTTCCCAGGGACGCACACCGAGACAAACATCAACTGCTGCTGGAGGACTATCAATTCGGTGAAAGACGCCCTTTGGTCTGCCCGAAACTTGCTGGTCTTCCAGCGCAAAGAGTTGTCCACGACCGAATGTTGCAGACAGGCACATTCCAAGGTCCAGGACTACGTGCTGAGGGACGCACTAAAGCTTGGGGCAGCCACAGCAAAGGCTGAATGGGGAAAGACCACTGTGTAAGGTCCCCCCGCTGAACTGAGGGGCTGGATCCATGGGAAACCCCTCGAACTGTATCGGAAAAAATGTTGTGTACTGTAAATGTAAAAATGTATATGGCATAAAAATGAAATGGAAGGGTTGTGAGGCAACTCATGATTGTATAGAAGGAAACTGATCATCTTTGCACTGTTTGTATTTTTTGACTTGATGCTGTTTTAAACTGGGAATGTAATTTTTACAGATTTTTATGAATAAAGTATATTTTGGAAATAAAAAAAAACTGAGGACACTGACAGCTGGAGAACTGAGGATGACCAGGCCCAGGCTGAGCCCCAGGCTGATGAGCCCCTGGTGTCAACAGCACAGGGCATGCTGGAGTTGCAGAGAGAGGTAAGGCAACATTTGGGGGAGCTACCTGAGGCCATGAGCGAACGATGGATGCCATGCTGCTATGTCTCAGGCATGTGAGCGCATGGATTCTTCCATTGAGAGGTTGGCAACCCACATGGATAGCCAGATCTCACAAATTCCATGAGACCTGCACACTATTGCCTTGGTCATGAGCTCAACATAGTAGTGGCAAGGTGAGAGAAGGACAAGGCTCCTGCAGTCTTCTCCAGGTCCCCGTGCCTCTTTGGTGAGCAGGGAGGTTCAAGTGAGCCTTGAAAGGGAGGAGGAGAGGCTGATATCCATATCATGGAGACTTCCCTTAGGGTGTTCTGAGTGTGGACAGCGGCTCCTCAGCCCCTCCGTCAGTGAGCCCAGCTCCAATACCCTTGACGCCTGAGGAGAGTCTGTACCTGTGCATGAAGCCCTCAGGTAGCTGGCTTCTTCCAGGCCTGAGGAAGCCAGAGGATGGCTGCCGAAGTCATCCCAGGCCAAGGTACTGCATGATCAGCAGCCTGCCTCCAGTCCAGCTGTTATTGCAGGGGTTGTGTCTTGTAGAAGCACTCATAAATATATTTTAAAAATCATCTAGACACACTTAGGGTTTCACGGGTGTTTGACATTTCCATTTGTATTGTGTTATAAAGTTCTATCATTATTACAGTTCACATTCACAGTTGAAAAATGCTAATTCTTTCATGCCTTAATTAAGATATGTTGCCTTCACTCTTCCTCCCTCATTGGGCTGCCAGTGTAGGCATAGCCCTCCTTTGGTAAGCATCTCAGATGTGCCAGACCATGTGGTTAAGCTAGGCGCTAGGCACAGAATCCAGACAGAAAGGAGGCGACAGACTGAATGTGTTGAGGTGAGTCTTTACTGAGTTCACTTTGAGAGGCCACCATGGTGGCTGGAAGTGGGTAAGTATGAGGTTGTCTCTTTCCTCCTTGGTCCGTCGCTCAATGTGCCTGACTTCTGGTGTAAGAGGTTCAAGATCCAGTTCTGCCTGCTCATTAGCCTCCTCCACGTCCACCTCATTGGATGAAGACTGACGATCAATCATGTCCTGTTCGTGCAAGCACCACCACCCCCCCTCCCCCCACAGTCTCTGCAATGCTAGATTGTGCAGAGCACAGCAGACCACCATGATACATAAGAACTTCATTGCGGAATACTGCAGGGCTCTACTGGATCGATCAAGGCACCAGAATCTCATCTTCTGCAGCCCAATGGTCTGCTCAATGGTTGCTCGGGTGGAGCTATGGCAAGTGTTCCACCTCTCCTCTGCTGCAGTCGAGGATTCCTCACAGACATCAGTAGCTATGTCTTCAATGGATAGCCTTTGTCCCCAAAAATCCATCCCTGAAGGTGAATAGAGGGCTTGACAAGCTGTGGCATCTGGGACTGTCGAAGTATGTAGGCACATGGCTATGTAGATGCCTGGGAAGCAGGCACATACCTGCAGGAAATGCTTTCGGTGGTTGCAGAACGTTGATGGAATGGAAGCCCTTCCTGTTGATGAAGGCAGCTGGCTGCTCCATTGGAGCCTTGACGGCCACATGCATGCAGTCTATCACACCTTTGACCTGGGAAAAGCGAACTATGGCCCCAAATCCGATGGCCCTCTCAGCCTGACTCTCAGGGTCAGTTCAGTACTGCACATAGTCACTGGCCCTCTTGAACAGGGCATTAGACACCTCCTTGATGCAGCGGTGGGTTGCTGCCTGGGAGATCCTACACATGTCCCCAGTGGATTCCTGGAAAGATCCAGACGTGTATAAGTTTATTGATCTTCGAAGCCAGTGGCATAGGGTGACCACCGAATCCCATAGGTCGCAACTCATCGTAGAGCATTCCATTCATACATTCCATGCAAACTACCACTCAACCATATTACTTCAAAAATACATACATAGGTAGTTGACAACCTTCCTGGAGAGCCATTATCTTCACTGGCGATGCCACTTGGACATTTGGAAGTAGCTGTGTTGGGTCCGGTACACTCTTTGGCGCAGGTGACCCTTCTTGGCGTGGCCGGCTGTTGTCACTCTCGCCGTGGAGCTTCAGGGACAGGCACAGCTGCCTTTTGGCCCTCCCTCCATTGGAGGCGCTGCATCACGCTGTGAGGAGTCCACAAAGACAGGGTGTATGAGACCCATGCCAGCTGATTAGGAGGCCTCCAGAGCACTGTTCTTGCAGAGACAAAGCTGCCTTGGCATCTTTTTCTTTGCTATTCCCCTCAGCTTACATGCTAATGGTCCTCAGTGCCCACCCTTGCTGAGAGCTACCCCGGCACCCAGTACTATGGCCACCCGACCCTCACACACAGTCGTATGGCCACCCGACCCTCACACACAGTAGTATGGCCACCTGACCCATACGCCCGAGATCAAGCCCACCTGGTCCTCTCACCTGAGACCAAGCCCACCTGTGCAGAGTGCAGAACACTGCAGGCCAGTAATGGCTTCCACTCCCCCCCCTCCCCCAGTGCTCATCATAGCTGCCTTCCCGTCGTGGCACTGAGGCCTTGCCTCGGTGCTGCCACCTTTCAATGGCCAGGAATCCAAAGGCACATGAGGGCCGCCCACTGTTCACAATTCCGAATCCCCTATTGAATCATGATCAACTATGATTACAATGATTTGTTCAGCAAATCCAATGGCAATCCCATCGCACCAGGGCAACAATGCGAGATGGAGCTTTCCAGACCCTGACTAAATCCAGAACCGACATCATGACCCAGATTTCTAGATGGACGCATCCGTTGCTATTCTCCGGCCCCCCCACCCTGCCACCATTCCTGCTCCAAATGGTCTCACAAAATTACGCCTATGCATTTATAACAATGCAGAATCAGTTCCTTATTGAGACCTCACATTTCACAATCTCCTCTGTGTGCTCAGGTCTTTAATGAGACATCATACAACGCAATCAGTATGAATACTTAAGTACATCACACTTCATGATTCTTCTATGAGTGCATGGGTCTTTATTACATTCATTCCTGACAATCCAGTATGAATATTCAGATACATCACACTTCATGATTCCAGTATGTGTACAACATACAACTCACAACCTTTATACGACTTCTATTTTTGATCTCTGCATTCCATGCACACTATCATTCAACCATATTACTTCAAAAATACATACAAGTGACATCAGAGTAACAATATGGAGCCAGCAAAATGCATTTACCTCTTCTCAATCTCTTCTAACCATATTACCATTGTTAAATGGCCCTCTTAAGCTCCATGTATCTTGTGCCCTCACAAACTCTTGCCATCATTTTATTAGTATAAATACAAGTGACCTGATTTAACATCTTCCAGACTATCTGGGATATGGATGAGTGAATTTCACACATTAATCTTAAGAAGATACCCTTCCCTTAGGCCAACTTACCACAGTGGATCTGATGCTCAGCAGAAAGCTGTTTATGCTCATCGGGGAGAATTTTATGCTCTCCTTGACTTTGCCTTTGGAGACAGCGGAAGCATATAATCGGGTGGGATGATTGTGGGGGGGGGGGACCCCTCCACCTTCCCGACTCCACCCGGGGGAGGGAAGGCCTACGAACGGCTTTTCAGCCCTGCCGCCAATTGAAGCTCTTAAGCGGGTAATTGATGCCCAAATTAGAGCCTCATCCTGCTTCCGGAGGAATTAGCCCAGGGGCGGACAGGTCTGTCGCCGCACAGGAGCATGCCAAGCAAACCCGAGCTAATTGCTTGCCGGCTCCAGGAGTAAGGGGACCCTCATTAAAAGACACAGTGACTGAATGAGAGACCCAGCATTGGGAAGTGGGGTGGCTCACTGACAGCCAGCCCCCTGCCCTGGCTGCTGACCTCCCTACAACCCCCCTCCCCTATGACTCCCACCCCCTGAAAACCTTCCCACCCTGACTCACCGGTGATCTGGGGCAAGTGCCTCGGGTGAGTGCTCTACCGGAGCAGCCACCACCTCTGCTGTGGCGCTGCTCAGTTAAAGAGCTGCCGACCTCCAATTGGCCAACAGCTCTCAGAGGGCGGGGACTTCCATTGCCAGGGTCCTTAATCCCAGGTAAGGCTCGCTGCTGTCCATTAAAGTGCCTAATTGACACTTGATTTGGCGGGCTATCCCCAGGGGAGGCAACGCAGGGCTCTCGCCGGCGCTTTATCTGTGGTTGAGAACCCCGTCGGCAAAATAAAATCCCGGCCCTTGTTTATGAACACACCATCCATAGTAATTCAAAATTACCAGCACTTTTAACAAACAGTACCAGCGTAAGAACTGGGTGTATCATTGTATTCATCACAGCAGTAGCCATCAGGCTCCATCCAAACAACAACATGTCCAATCTGATCCAAAGTTATGTAAACATTCTCAATTTCAGCGATGTGATGCTTGAAGCCCACCACAATCGGTTTATTTTAAAATGGTGGCCACTGCTGGGACTGCACCTGGCTTCAAGAGGATCATGGATGCCAGCACTAAGGTAACTGAGGTTTTGGGCCTCACCGGGAACAATTGAGTGGTCCCCAGTGTGATGGGGGGGGGGGGGGGTGGGTGGGTGGTCAAGGAGGAGGGTGGTGGGAGAAAAACTAGCAGGGGTGGTAGGAGCTGTTGGGGAGCCCAACATGGAGCACAAGGTGCCCAATCACGACGGCCCCACCCCCCCCCCCCTCCCTTGGGCCCACTAGGAGACCACCAGGTATTGCCAGGTGGCCTCCACAGCTGACAAAGTGCCCGCCCACTGCTGGTAATATATCAGCGGTGGCAGGAGAAGACCCTTAAGTGGCAATTCATTGGCTAAATAAGGGCCTTAATTGTCCTGGGACAGGCAGGCCATTTGTCACCTGTCCCGCAGATGCTTCACATGAGGCCAAGTGCAAGGGGCCAACGGACCAACAAGTTCTCTTGCAGAAGTGGCCTTGTTGACCTTTGATCAGAGACTCTCACCATCTCTCTGTACCGCCAGCACTATATGCCAAGGACTTCTATCAACACAGATGCTCATGAGGCCCTCACTTGTACACACGATCCATCTGTTTGATTCCACAGCTGGCCACTGTCAACTATTGCATAAAAATAAATGCACAAGTTATTACACATCAAATGTCAAGACTTTTAACTCTTGTTAAATATTAAATTCTCCTGCAGTTAACAAATTTTCGCCCAGTGAAAGCCCAAGTGCTATTCCGTGCATTTAAGCATGCGCTTGTGGTCACTTCTATGGGGTGCTCCCCTCTGTGCCTGCAGTTACTGTGGAGGTAGGCTGCTTCCTTTCTTGCTGCGGTGCATTTGATGGTCATGGTCTGTGTCCTCTGGGTGACTGAGCCCTATTGGGGGTCCTACGCATTTGGGGGGCCACTTGTATCTGTGCAGGGGCTGCCTCATTCATCAGAGTAGCATGCTGCATTGGTGTCACCATCAAAGGGGCCAAGGATCTGTTTTTAGCAACTGAAGCGCCTTGAGAGGAGCCCCCATTACCTTCAGCCTGCTGCATCTCAGTCTTGTCGTTGCCTGGAGTGGTTCAGCTCCTGGCGATGGGACAATGCATGGCTGGCCCATCTCGTCCACCCATCACTCCATAGATCTCATGGATGAGGTCTGTGCGCACCCCCTGCATCCAGTTGATTCTATGCTCGATCTGTTGTCCACGAGGGCTGTCACTCTCCCAATCGAGGACGCCATCTGTTTTCATGCCAGAGATATGGAGCCACTCATGGAATGGATGGACTCCTCCATCGTTTGCACAAGGGACTTCACTACCTCTAGAAATGTTATTCACACATTCACGCTGCTGCTGAAGCATCTGCTGCTTTGCTGATGGCATTTGAAGCTCACCTCCTCCAAGGGGAAGTGGCTGCAGCTGCCACTGCCTATGTTACCTCCTCTGCATCTGTGCAGTGTTCACCAGATTTTGCCACCTGCTCTACACACGCAGCAAAGCCCACCAATTTGAGTTTATCTGCACTAGTGGAGGATGCACTGGAATAAAGTGATGCAGTGTCTTGAGTTGGTGTAACAGTCTGTGAGCTGTCCAATGTAGCCGGAGCCCTGATCTGTTCCTCATCTGCTGCTATATCTGGGTAGAAAAATAATTTAAGTGGAACAGCTGCTCCTTCAACCAACCCCTGGTGCCTCCCCTTGGTCAGAAGATCCCAGTGCTGTTAAAGGCTCACACAGGTGCGACAGGCCACACAGGGTTGAGGGAATGTTGGATGCAACCATCACTTTACTCGCTCTCCATAGCTTCCACATCATCCTTTCCCTGAGTGACAGGCTGCCCTGCCTTGACCCATCCAACCTCCATGGCCTCTTCCTCCATTGGCGATAAAAGGCACTCAACATCTGGTTTGTTGACATTCCCTGATATTATGAGCGCGCTTCTCTTGCAAGCATAGACTTTCGCAGTGTTACTCCTGTCTCATGGCCCATCTGTGCTGGTCACTCTGTGGCACTGTAAACGGGCAACACCGTGCCAGTGGAATGGCATGGTGAGACAGCTATTCAGCCATCTCAATGCAGCATTCACCCATCACTGACCATGGGGTTCAGGTGCGTGTGAACTGTGTCCCTCAATGTGGATATTGGTGCCTGGTGTTGCCTTATGCATGGGCCAACCACCTGCCCTCACATTTCATGGCCTTTTATTTCATGCTGGGCTTCCAGTTTGGAACTCTAATTGCCGCTCACCTTTCCAGCCTGCAGCAGGGCATTAAATCTCTTCCTGCACTGGATCCAGGTACTTGCAATGACCCCTCAGCTGCTTACGATGCCTGCCACCTTCAGCCATGCCTTCTTGGTGAGGCTTGCTGGCCCCCTCCTCCTGTCTGCTGGAAACAGGACATCTCTCCTCTCTCTGACTATTTGCAAAAGTGCCTCCAGGAAGACGCCGCTAAATCGTGCAGTGACACTTCCTTGTTCTGATAACATTCCTCTGCTGCTTTCTTAGCTGTAGGCCACCTCTTTCTTGCCTCTGTCTTCAGCCTGCCTGACTGCTGCACATTTTCCTTTTAAAATGGCGCCTCTTTGAGAGCTGCTGGCATTAGGACCCGCCCACCACCGCTAGTTGTCCAGTTCCCCCATCTGCAGGCCCTTAATTGGCTCTTGTTTGTAAAACCCCATAGCAATTCCAACCATCCAACTGTGCGCGCCACTGACCCCCATTTCTGCCAACGTCAGGCCATCTGTCTTATCGGTAATATTCAGGCCATCGATCCCTGTAATCAGTTATTACCTCAAATTGCCAAATTCTATGTGATATTCCCTGGTCTCAAGCCCAAGGAATAGTTACACATTTTCAACCAGTTCAGAAACAAATGTATGACTCAAGTTGCTCAAAAACAATACACATGCGTACCCACATAGAGAAAACAATGAACAAACTTAAAACAGCATAGGCCTTCCAACATCAAAGTCAATCCAATAATGTGTTGATCGGCTTTGTCTCTATGAACAGAACAGTGGATGGTGCTCACATGGAAAGCAAAACTAACACAGACACCTCCATTCACTGGTCAGGAAAATTCCCCATATTCACATCCATGCACAAAAGCAGTGACTAGTGCTTCAGTGATTTAAAAAGAAGTCTGGCTCCAGATATGCCATTCTGTAAATGCTCTTCTTCACTGTTTAGTGTCCAGATATATTCTCTACTTTTCAAAAATAAAAACAGAGCATGCTGCCTCTTTCTTTCTCAGAGCAACTTTAACTTCTTTTGTGGGCTTTTTAACCTCTTTCTCTATTTCCTAACCCTTTTCCCTAACACAGGGATTTTTATAGAATTCTTTTATAACATTTGTAAACAATGGATCAAATCTAAGCCATCCTGCCACATCCAGTCATGAATGGTGGTGTTCAGTTAGTCAACTAACTGGAGGTAGATGCTTGACAAACATCCCCATCTTCAATGATGGGGGAGACGCGCACATCAGTGCAACAGACAAGGCTGAAGCATTTGCAACCATCTTTAGCCAGAAGTGCTGAGTGGATGATCCATCTTGGCCTCCTCCTGAGGTCCCCAACATCACAGATGCCAGTCTTCAGCCAATTAGATTCACTCCACGTGATATCAAAAAACAGCTGAAGGCACAGGATACAGCAAACGCTATGGACCCTTGACAATGTCCCAGCTGTAGTACTGAAGACATGCTCCAGAACCAGCCGCACCCCTGAACAAGCTGTTCCAACTAGTCTAATGGTGACCATGAAAAAATTGCCAATTGTTGTAAAAACCCATCTGGTTCACTAATGTCCTTTAGGGAAGGAAATCTGCCATCCTTACCTGGTCTGGCCTACCTGTGACTCCAGACCCACAACAATGTGGTTGACTCTTAACTGCACTCTGAAATGGCCTAGCAAGCCACTCAGTTCAAGGGCAATTAGGGATGGGAAATAAATGCTAGCCTAGCCAGTGACACCCACATCCCATGAATGAATAAAAAAAAAATACAACACTGGCATCTACCCAACAATGTGGAAAATTGCCCAGGTATGTCCTGTCACAAAATCAGGACAAATCCAATCTGGCCAATTACTGACCAATCAGCCTACTCTCAAACAGTAAAGTGATGGAAGATGTCATCAATAGTGCAATCAAGCGGCACTTGCTCAGGAATAACTTGCTGAATGATGCTCAGTTTGAGGTCTGCCAGGACTACTCGGCTCCTGACCACATGCAGCCTTGCTCCAAAAGTTGGACAAAAGAGCTAAATTCCAGAGGTGAAGTGAAAGTGACTGCCCTTGACAACAAGGCAGCATTTGACTGAGTGTGGCATCAAGGAGCCCTAGTAATATTGCAGTCAATGGGAATCAGGGGAAAGGTCTCCACTGGTTGAAGTCATACCTAGCATAAAGGAAGATGGTTGTGGTTGTTGGAGGCCAATATTCTCAGCCCCAGGCCATCACTGCAGGAATTCCTGAGAGTAGTGACCTAAGCCCCAAAATCCTCAGCTGCTATATGAATGGTTTTCCATCATAAGGTCAGAAATGGGGATATTTGCTGATGATTGTAGGGTGTTCAGTACCATTTGCAAATCCTCAGATAGTTTTGCCCACATGCAGCAAAATCTGGACAACATTCGGGTTTGGGCTGATAAGCAGCAAGTAACATTCACACCACACAGCGCCAGGTAATGATTATCTCCAACTAAAGTGAATCTAACCATCTCCCCTTGATGTTCAACAGCATTACCATCGCTGAATCCCCCATGGCCAACATCCTGGGGGTTACCATTGACCAGAAACTTAACTGGACCAGCCATATAAATACTGTGAATACAATAGCAAGTCAGAGACTGGGAATTCTGTGCTGAGTAACTCAACTCCTGACTCCCCATCAAATACAAGGCACAAGTCAGGAGCGTGATGGAATACTCTCCACTTATCTGGCTGAGTACAACTTCAAAAACATTCAAGAAACCATTCAAGACAAAGCAATCCACTTGATTGGCACTCCATCCACCATGTTAAACAATCATTCCTCCCACCATCAGTGAGCAGTGGCAGCAGTGTGTACCAACAGCAAGATGCACTGCAGCTACTTGCCAAGGCTCCTTCGACAACACCTTCCAAGCCCACCACCTCTACCACCTGGAAGGACAATGGCAGAAGACACATGGAAATGCCACCACCTGCAAGTTCCCATCCAAGCCATACACCATCCTGACTTGGAAATATATCACCATTTCTTCACTGTTGCCAAGTCAAAATCTTGGATTTCCCTCCCTAACAACATTGTGGGTGTAGCTACACCACATGGGCTACAGCAGTTCAAGAAGACAGCTCACCACCACCTTCTCAAGGGCAATTAGGGATGGGCAATGAATGCTGGCCTACCCAGTGATGCTCACATCCCAAGAATGAATATATATTTTAAAAAACTCCTGAACTTGCTCCTCCAACTCTCTGCATTACTGACAGACCGGGTAAACTGTTGTGGGGTAACAAGTGTCTGAGGAACTGAAAAGGAGTCCAACTGCTTCTCATCTGTACTTAACATTGTTACTCATTGTCACCGGTTTGGGGCTATGAAGACAGAGAAGATAAAAGAAGTGCAGAAGAGGCCAGTACATTCCCAGTCCCATTGTCCTTTTCTCAGAATCCTCCGAACACTACCAGGCTTCATTATTTTCTGTTTCCGCTGGGCAAGCTAATACCTGCTGCCTGCTGCTCTGTTGCTCTTCCATCCCCTTAACTGGACACAGACTGAGAGGGGCCACTCAACACCTGCCTGGGTCTCCACCAACTTCACGCTGCAGTTTAGATATTCCTTCCTCAAACCAAATCTAACTTGATGAAATTCGAAAATATCACGTTGGGCTCACCAGGATGTTGAACTGCTTTCTCGTTCTCACTTTAAGCATCAAAGTATCAGGTCTTTTAATCAGACATCACATTTCACAATCCAGTATGTGTGCTCAGGTCTTTAATGAAACATCATTCAACACAATCCAGTATGTGTGCAGGCTGTCACATTGGGGCAGCAACGCCACCTTGGAGCTTTCCCACCGCTGACTAAATCCGGAACCGACGTCACAATGTTGGATTTTTGGGCGGGCACGTCCATCGCTATTTTCCGGCCCCCTCATGCCACCATTCCCACTTCAAACAGCATCATAGAACGGTTCTGATGAAGGGTCACTGACCTGAAACGTTAACTCTGCTTCTCTCTCCACAGATGCTGCCAGACCTGCTGAGTATTTCTAGCATTTCTTGTTTTTATTTCAGATTTCCAGCATCTGCAGTATTTTGCTTTTATTATTATTATGAACTTAGTTTCTTTACTGATTTTCTATTTTTTAAAGTGGCACATCTTTTATTTTCCTCAGTTCTGTAATCTCAATTTCAAACTAGTCAAACCCAAAATAATTGCAACAGAACTGTCTAGCCTTCCACTTGTTATATGGCTACACAATCAAATCCAACTGTTTCTATATGTGGCATGTTGTAGCAAAATAGGTACTTAATGTGCAACACATTCCAATCCAGCTATTATTCTCTTTGTAATATCATCCAAGCCAACTTTTATGTTATGTGGAACACAAACTGACCTAATTGTTATTCTCTGTAAAACAGTTCAACCCAACTATTTGATTCTACATGCAACTAATACATTTTTCAATGTTGCACACTCAAACCGTACTATTATGTCTGTGGAATATATTGTGATCTGACTTCATTCTGTTAATAACACTCTGGACTGAGTGATGCAGTGTGTATGAAGATTTCCACTTCAGCGGAAACTGAGGGTGACCTCATTTTACATCCAGCTTGAAGTGGAGGGAAGTTTATTCAGAGCTTGTGAAATTTCCAGTTTGTTAGGCTGCAAAGCCACACACCCCTCTGCTGATGAAGCTATGATCAAAAGCAAAAATGCATTTACATGGCAATTTCAACATAATAAAACATCCCAGGGCACTTCATAGTTAAGGATCAGGCCCTATCTACCAACCTGAAGAGTCTAACGACAGACACTGAATGATTATGTTTTGCAAGCACCAGTACTTCATTTTTGCTTACTGAATTCAATTAACCTGTCACATTTCCATAATTTCCCAGTGTTTTGTTCAGATCAGAGCATTTGTTATTTTGTGTTTAGTCATAGTGTCATTTATGGCACTGAGGGAGGCAATTCAGCCCATCGAGTCTATGCCAGCTATCCGCAGAACAATCCAGTCAGTCACGCTCCCCCACTTGATCCCCATAGCCCTGTAACTTTATTTCCTTCCAGTGGCCATCCAATTTCCTTTTGAAATCATTGATTGTCTCCGCTTCCACCACCCTGTGGGCAATGAGTCATTACCACCCGCTGTGTAAAAAAATTCTTCCTCATATTCCCCCTGCATCTCTTGCCCAAAACCTTCAAGATGTGTCTCCTACTCCTTGTACCATTAGTTAAAGTGCACAGTTTTTCCTTGTCTAACTTATCTAAGCCTTTCATAATCTTGTACACTTCTATCAAATCTCCCCTCAACCTTGTTTGCTCCGAGGAGAGCAACCTCACCTTCTCCAACCTAACCGTGCAGTTAAAATCCTCCATCCCTGGAACCAATCCGGTAAATCTCCTCTGCACCCTCTCAAGGACTCCCACATCCTTCCTAAAATGTGGTGACCAGACTGGACACAATATTCCAGTTGGGGCATAACCAGAGCTTTATAAAGGTTCAGCATAACTTCCCTGCTTTTGTACTCAATGCCTTTATTTATGAAGCCCAAGATGCCATATCCTTTGTTGACCATTCTCTCAATATGTCCTGCCACCTTCAAAGATCAATGCACATGTACCCCCAGGTCCCTCTGTTCCTGCACACGCTTTAGAACTGTGCCATTAAGTCTATATTGACTCTCCCTATTCCTTCTGCCAAAATGCATCACTTCACATCTGTCTGTATTAAATACCATTTAGCACTGACCCTTGGGGAACACCACTGTCTACCATCTGCCAGTCTGAAAAACAAACATATACCAAACTCGTTGTTTTCTGCCCTTAAGCCATTTTTTTTATCCAATTGGACACTGACCCTCCTATTCCATGAACAACGAGTTTGTTAAACTAGACTTTTGTGATATTTTGTCAAACGCCATCTTAAAATCCATAGAGACAACATCTACCGCATTCCCTTAATCAACCTTCTCTGTTGCTTCATCAACAAATGTAATTAGATTAATTAAGCATGATCTCCTTTTTACAAATCCATGCTGGCTATCCTTAATTAACTCAAACCTCACCAAGTGCCTATTGATTTTTTTCCCCTTATTATTGTTTCTAAAATCTTACTCACCACTGATGCTGAACTAACTGGCCTGTAGATGCTAGGACTGTCCTTACCCCCTTTCCTGAATTAGGGTATCACATTTGCTACTCTCCAATCCTCTGGCACCTCCCCTGTATCTAGGGAAGATTGGAAGATTATGGCAAACCTTTCGGTTATCTCCATCCCCACTTCCTTTAGCAACCTGTGATGCAAGCCATCCAGATCAGGTGACTTATCTACCCGAAACATAGTCAGCCTTTTCAATACCTCCCCATCTCAATTTTCACCCCATCCATTGCCTCTACTTCCTCTGCTTCTACTGATACTGTTATGATCCTGGTGTTTTTTTTTGGGAAGTGTGCAGTGTGTCTTAAAGACAGCAAAGGATCAGTAATGCTTTAAGAAAAAGCAAGCCTCAGGAGTTAGAGAAGGTGCATTCTGGTCGCCGTTGGATACAACCATACAGAGTGGGAACCAATCGCTTAAAATGTGCATGCTGGTTGCCTTGGATACAGCCGCTCAGAGACTGAGGTTAAATATACAATGTTGTGATTAATTTTTGAAACTCGTTGAAAAACTGGCTTTTGCAGAGGCAGTTGAGACACAGACACACAGACTGTCTGCCAGACTGTACTGAAGGAAATAGGAGAGCTCTCCCTCTGTCTATTTAAACCCTATTTATTATACTCTCAGAATTCTGAAAAGTCAAGCCATATTAATTCTTTAAAAAAAAAACAAATTGTTGGAAAAGGAAGAGGGGCACTTTGGCTGCTGAACTAGACTACTGAATGTCCTACTGTTGAAGAGCCTTTTTTTCCCATCAGACGGCTGCGAGGACTTCAAGCAACCTTGGACTGTTCCACATTGGAAAATTTCACTTCGGCAAAAGTGTAGATCTGCAAGGACTTTGTTACTTTTAAAAAAATTGTTGTTTATATCTTATTATTGTTGAAGAATTTAGTTTTCTCTAATAAACAGTTGATTTGTTGATCTAAAGATACCTACATAAGAACATACGAATGTACGAATTAGGGGCAGGAGTAGGCCATTTGGCCCTTCGAGCCTGCTCCACCATTCAACAAGTTCATGGCTGAACTGATTACTCTACATTTCCACCAGTCCCCGATAACCTTCCACCCCCTCGATTATCAAGAATCTATCTACCTCTGCCTTAAAAATATTCAAAGACTCTGCTTCCACCGCCTTTTAAGGAAGAGAATTCCAAAGACTCACGACCCTCTGAGAGAAAAGATTTCACCTCATCTCTGTCTTAAATGGGCAACCCCTTATTTTTAAACAGTGACCCTCTAGTTTGAGGTTCTCCCACAAGGGGAAACATCCTTTCCACATCCACCCTGTCAAGACCCCTCAGGATCTTATATATTTCAATCAAGTCGCCTCTTACTCTTCTAAATTCCAGCGGATACAAGCCTAGCCTGTACAATCTTGCTTCATAAAACCGCCCGCCCATTCCAGGTATTAGTCTAGTAAACCTTTTCTGTACCACCTCCAACCCATTTACATCTTTCCTTAAATAAGGAGACCACTACTGTACACAGTACTCCAGATGTGGTCTCACCAATGCCCTGTATAGCTGCAGCACAACCTCCCTACTTTTGTATTCCATTCCCCTCGTGATAAATGATAACATTCTACTAGTTTTCCTAATTACGTGCTGTACCTGCATACTAACCTTTTGCGATTCATGCACTGGGACACCTAGATCCCTCTGCATCTCAGAGCTCTGCAATCTCTCATCATTTAAATAATATGCTTCTTTTTTATTCTTCCTGCCAAAGTGGACAATTTCACACTTTCCCACATTATACTCCATTTGCCAGGTCTTTGCCCACTCACTTAACCTACCAATGTCCATTTGTAACCCCCTCATGTCCTCTTCGCAAGTTGCTTTCCTACCTATCTTTGTGTCATCAGCAAATTTAGCAACCATACCTACGGTCCATTCATCTAAGACATTTATATAAATTGTAAAAAGTTGAGGCCCCAGCACTATGGCACACCACTCATTACATCTTGCCAACCAGAAAATGACCCATTTATGCCTACTCTCTGTTTCTTGTTAACTAGCCAATCTTCTATCCATGCCAATGTGTTACCCCCTACACCATGAACTTTTATTTTCTGCAAACCTTTGATGTGGCACCTTATCAAATGTCTTCTGGAAATCTAAGTACAATACTTCCGCTGGTTCCCTTTTATCCATGGCGCATGTAACTCCCTCAAAGAACTCCAATAAATTGGTTAAACATGATTTCCCTTTCACAAAACCATATTGACTCTGCCTAATTACCTTAAATTTTTCTAAATGTCCTGCTATAACTTTAATAATAGCTTTTAACATTTTCACTAAGACAGATGTTAAGCTAACTGGCCTGTAGTTTCATGCTTTCTATCTCCCTCCTTTTTTGAATAAAAGAGTTACATTTGCTATTTTCCTATCTAATGGAACCTTCCCCGAATCTCGGGAATTTTGGAAAATTAAAACTAACGCATCAACTATCTCACTAGCCACTTCCTTTAACACCCTAGGATGAAGTCTATCAGGACCCAGGAACTTGTCAGCCCGCAGCTCCAGTTTGCTCAGTACCACTTCCCTGGTGATTGTAATTTTCTTGAGTTCCTCCCTCCCTTCCATTTCCTGACTTACAGCTAATACTGGGATGTTACTTGCATCCTCAATAGTGAAGACTGATGCAAAATATCTGTTCAAATCATCTGCCAGCTCCTTATTATCCATTATTAGTTCCCCAGACTCACTTTCTATAGGACCAACATTCACTTTGTTAACTTTTCTTTTTTAAATAACGATAGAAACTCTTACTATCTGTCTTTATATTTCTGGATAGCTTTCTCTTGTACTCTAATTTTACCTTCCTTATCAATCTTTTAGTCATTCTTTGCTGTTTTTTATATTCTGTTCAGTCTTCTGACCTGCCTCCCATCTTTGCGCAATTATAGGCTTTTTCTTTAAGTTTGGTACTATCTTTAACTGTTTTAGTTAACCACGGATGGTGGGTCCCACCTTTGAATTTTTCTTTCTCGTTGAAATGTATCTATTCTGTGTATTCTGAAATATCCCCTTAAATGTCTGCCACTGCATCGCTGTTGACCTATCCCTTAAACTGATTTGCCAGTTCACTTTAGCTAGTTCTGCTTTCATGCCCTTATAATTGTCTTTATTTAAGTTTAAAATACTAGTCTTGGACCCACTCTTCTCTCCCTCAAACTGAATGTAAAATTCAATCATATTATGATCGCTGCTACCTAGGGCGCCTTAACTACAAGGTCATTAATTAATTGTATCTCGTTGCATTATACCAGGTCTAGTATAGCCTGCTCTCTGCTTGGCTCCAGAATGTATTGTTCCAAGAAATTATCCCGAAAACATTCTATGCACTCCTCATCTAGGCTACCTCTGCCCATCTGATTTTTCCAGTCTATAGATAGGTTAAAATCACCCATAATTATCGCCGTACCTTTGTGACAAGCTGCCATTATTTCTTCCTTTATACCCTGTCCTACAGTTTGGTTAATGTTAGGTGGCCTGTACACCACTCCCAAAAGTGTCTTCATGATTTCTCATCTCCACCCAAACTGCTTCTACATCCTGGTCTCCTGAACTTCGGTCATCCCTCTCTATTGCACTAATACCATCATTAATTAACAGAGCTACCCCTCCATTTTTCCTAGCATACTGCCCTTCTTAATGCAATGTACCCTTCAATTATCAGGTCCTAAGCTATGTCATTCTGCAGCCATGTCTCTGAAATAGTTATCAGATCGTACTTATTTATTTCTGTTTACACTCTCAGTTCATCTGTTTTGTTTCGAATGCTACAAGCATTCTGATGCAGAGCCTTTAGTTTTGTCCTTTTATTATTTTTGTAACCTCTAGCCTTATCTGTTGATTTACTCTTAGATTTGTACGCTCTGTCCCTTCCTGTCACAGTCTGTTTATCATTTTAATACCTTGCTCTCTTGCCTTGTCTCTACTCCTTGATTTACCATATCTTCCCAAATTTGATCCCTTGCCCCCACTATTCAGTTTAATACCCTCTCTACTTCCCTAGTTATGCGGCTCACTGGAATACCAGCCCCAGCACGATTCAGGTGTAGACTGTCCAAATGGTACAGCCACCACTTTCCCCTGTACTGGTGTCAGAACCCACATCTACCACACCAGTCTTTGAGCCATGCATTAATTTCTCTTATGTTATTTACCCTATGCTAATTTGCATGTGGCTCTAGTAACAATCCAGAGATTATTACCTTTGAGGTTCTGCTTCTTAATTTGACGCCTAGTTCCTCATACTGACTATGCAGAACCTCTTTCCTTGTCCTGCCTATGTTTTTGGTACCTACATAGACCACAATGACTGAATCCTGCCCCTCCCACTGTAAGTTCCTCTCCAGCCATGAGCAGATGTCCTGAACCCTGGCACCGGGCAGGCAACACAGCCTTCTGGACCTTTGCTCTTTGCTGCAGAGAACAGTGTCAATCCCCCTAACTATACTGTCTCCTATTACCACGACATTCTTTTTTCTCCCTCCACTTGAACGGCTTCCTGTACCATGGGGTCATGGTCAGGTTGCTCATCCACCCTGCAGCCCCCACTGTTATCCAAACAAGCTGAAAGAACCTCGAATCTGTTGGACAACCACAAAGGCTGAGGCTCCTGCACTCCGGCCCTCTGGGTATCCTTACCTGCCTCAGCTGCAGGCATACTCTCCTGTCCCTGGCCATTGACCAAATCAGAAGACTCTATCCTAAGGGGTGTGACTGCTTCCTGGTACAAAGTGTCCAGGTAACTTTCCCCCTCCCTGATGTGTCACAGTGTCTGCAGCTCAGCCTCCAGTTCACTGACTCTGAGCCGAAGCTCTTCGAGCCGCAAACACGTAGGCAGATGTGTTTGCTCTGGATCACACTGGCGTCCAGGAGCTCCCACATGTCGCAGCCGTGACACATCACCTGCCAAGCCTAATGTGTTTTAATTAACTACTTAATTATTTCATTCAATTATTTATTTTATTTTCCTTTTTTAATATATTTTATTAAGCCTACCACTAGTTCCTTTACTATTTTAAATGCTAGGATTAGAACGGACCTTAATCACTTACCAGATACTCACCAAACAGGTAGCTACTTCAAAAACCAATCACCTACCTGCTTGCCTGTGATGTCCCAGCTTACCAGGTACTCACCAAACAGCTCCTTCCACTGCACCGAAGCAAGAACCAAATACTGGAGGGTTAAAAGAGTAAAAAAAAAGGAAAAATGGAGCACCTCTGCTCCCTTCACCGAACTCGCCACTCATCAAACTCGAATCTCCACACTCAGCTTTTAATCTGCACTCCGTGAGTCTAATAGATGTTACCAATGTTAATAAAGCTTTGCCAATACTAATAAACCTTACTACTATTAGTAAACCGTACAAATACTGATAAACCCTAATAATACTTAATGCAGGTTATGTGCTAACTTGTCCTAATTTGAACTAATACACTCACCACTGGTCTCTCTTTCACTCTGTATTATAAATCATAAAATTCGCTTTAGTTTTTAGTTTATATACTAATAAATCGATCAAGTGTTATGCTAATTTAAATTAAATTAAAAGCTTACCTGTATACTAACCCCGGTGGCTCTCTGTTTCCTTGCTCTCACTGTCGATTGTAATGTCACTCTGATGTCACTTTTCAATTTTTCCCTGCTCTGCTCCGACCATGCTCCCCTCTCGCTCTGTCTGTCTCCGGTCTCCAACTCTGGGCTTTTGACATGCTTTTTAAACCTCCGCTCCCGCCATGCTCCTCTCTCTCTCTCGCTTTGTCTGTCTCTGGTATCTGATTCTGGGCTTTTGGCGTACTTTTTAAACCAATTCTCCTCCCGTGCTCTCCTCTCTCTCATTCTGTCTGTCTCCTGTCTCTGACTCTGGGCTTTTGGCGCACTATTTAAACCTCCGCTCCCGCCGTGCTCCTCTCTCTCGTTCTGTCTGTCTCCGGTCCTGGTTTGGTTCACCTCATTCGGGGATTAATGGATGGTTCAATTCAGCAGTGGTTTTCTTTAATTTGGAAAGTTTAAAGTGATATGCTAGGCAATCTGTGGAGGGACGGGACTGAATTGACAGTGTGTTTCTCCCACCGCAATCAGAATCATATATTTTGACTGGGGGCTTTGTCTTAAACGATCAGTCGTAACAATATTTTGTCAGATTCCTCTTCCTTAGTAAATACTGATGCAAAGTATTTGTTAAATATTTTAGCCTTGCCCTGTGACTCTAAGCATATATTACCCTCTTTGTCCCTAAAAGGTCCTACTCCACCTCTTACTACCCACTTACTATTTACATGCTGCAGATGATTTTTGGGTTCCCTTTTATGTTGACAGCCATTCTAATCTCATGTTCTCTCTTTGCCAGTCTTATTTTCCTCTTCATCTCCCCTCTATTCTTATTGTATTTGGCCTGGATCTCACTTGAAGAATTCACCTGACATGCATCACACACCCTTTTTTTTTGTTTCATAATAATCTCTATCACCCTCATCATCCAAGGAACCCTGTTTTTGGTTCCCCTACCTTTTGCCCTTGTTGGAATGTGCCAAGCCTGTGCCTGAAACATCTCCTCCTTAAAGATAACCCATTGTTCGGCTACAGCTTTTCCTGTTTGTCTTTGGTTCCATTTTACCCTGGTAACATCCCTTCTCATTGGGTTGAAATTAGCTCTCTTCCAATATAGACATTCTACCTTATTTTGTTCCTTGCTTTTCTTCATTACTAGTCGAAACCTTATGATACAATGATCCCCATTAACCAAGTGCTCCCTGACACTCAGTCCACTTGGCCCACCTCATTATCCAGCTCCAGATCCAACAATGCCTTCTTTCTAGTTGGGCTGAGAACATACTGGTCAAGGAAGTTCTCCTGAACACATTTCAGAAATTCCTCCCCCTCCTTACCCTTTATTTTAACATTATCCCAATTGATATTTGGGTAATTAAAGTCCCCCATTATCATCTTTCTATAGTTCTTGCACATCACTGTGACCCTGCAGATTTGCTCCTCTAGCTCTATCTCACTATTTGGAGGCCTATTGAATACCCCCAGTAGTGTGAACATACTCTTTTTGCTTCTAACCAAATGGATTCTGTCCTTGCCCCCTAAACCACATCCTCCCTTTCCAACCCTGCAATGTCTTCCCTAATCAGTACTGCCATCCCACCTCCCTTTTCTCCTCTATCTTTTCTGAACACTTTATATCCATGTATATTAAACACCCAAATCTCACTATTTTTAAGCCATGTTTCCATTATTGCCACTACACCATATTCCCATACTGCTATTTGTGCTTGTAGCTCACCACCTAATTCACCACACTTTGTGCATTTACACACTTGCATTGTCATCCTGTCTTTGCATTCCTTATAGCCCTTCTCAGTCAGCTCCTAACTATGGAATTAATCCCATCTTTAATACTGTCCAACACTCTCACATTATGTACCTTATTCCTCTTTTCTACTTCCATATGCTGGTGCCCATCCTCCTGCCAATTTAGTTTAAACCATCCCCAGCCACACTAGTGAATGTTCCCCTGAGGACATTGGTTCCAGTCCTGTTGAGATGCCTCCCGTCCCTTTTGAATAGGTGCATCCTGCCCGAGAACTAGTCCCAATGCCCCAAGAACCCAAGGGCGGCACAGTGGCGCAGTGGTTAGCACTGCAACCTCTCAGCTCCAGCGAACTGGGTTCAGTTCTGGGTACTGCCTGTGTGGAGTTTGCAAGTTCTCCCTGTGTCTGCATGGGTTTCTGCCAGGTGCTCCGGTTTTCTCCCACAGCCAAAGACTTGCAGGTTGATAGGTAAATTGGCCATTGTAAATTGCCCCAAGTGTAGGTCGGTGGTAGGAGAATGGTGGGGATGTGGTCGAGAATATGGGGTTAATGTAGGATTAGTATAAATGGGTGGTTGTTGGTCGGCACAGACTCGGTGGGCCGAAGGGCCTGTTTCAGTGCTGTATCTCTAAATAAATAAAACCTGAAGCCCGCCCTCCTGAACCATGCCTCAAGCCATGCATTGATCCTTCCTATTTCTACTCTCACTAGCACATGGCACTGGGAGTAGTCCAGACATTACTACCTTTGCGGTCCTATTCTTTAACTTTCTCCCTAGCTCCAGAAAATCTGACCGTAGGACCTCAATACCTGCCCTTGCCATGTCATTCATACCAACATGTACCACAACTTCTGCCTCACTCCCTTCCCCCTGCAGAATATTCTGCACCCTCTCCGTGATGTCCTATAACCTGGCACCAGGGAAGAAACACACCATGTGGGGCTCATGATAACAGTTAAATAAATGCCTGTCTGTCCCCCTGACTATGGAATCTCCTATAACAATTGCACTTCTGCACTTTGATGCTCCCTCCAGTACATTCCCCTGCCCATTGGTGCCATGGTCTGGATTGCATTCCTTCAAGGTGTTGCTACTCCTAGAACTCTCCAAAGCTGAGTACCGGTTTGAGAGTGACACACACCCCAAAGACTCCTGCACTTCCTGCCGCTTCCTCCTCTTCCGGATGGCCACCTATCTACTGTCCTGAGCTCTCACTGCCTGTGGGGTGACCACCTCCTGGAACATACAATCCAAGAAACTCTCCTGCTTCCTGATGCTCCGCAGTGACTCCAGCTGCCCCTCAAGCTCGGAAACCCTGAGCTTGAGCTGAAGCAGTTGGAGACACTTCTTATACACATGATCGCCCAATACACCTAAAGTGTCCTGAAGTTCCCACATGACACAGGAATTGCAAGCAACAGATCTGAGCTGCCCATTCATGATGTAAAAATAAAAACCGTCTATTCCCTTTTTAACAATCTATTTTGTACGCTGTTTAAACTATCAGTTTTAATTAATGCCTCTAGACCTGCTCTGTGCTTATACTGTTATTAAATCACTTACTGTTATACTAATCCCAATTGAATATTTTAAATTTTCCAGCTCCTAATTTGAACAAATTTCCTAGTTTTGAGAGAGAAAAGAGAAAATTATCAACCTATCACTTACCTTCCTTCCTGTGACATCACACTGTGATTTACTTTAGAATGCAGTCGGTTGGCAATGAAGCCTCACAAATCCTTCCCGGCCTGTTCATTTATCCTGCCGCCATCTCGTTGTGCTCTCAGGCCCGCAGGGATCTGCTGAACCACGTGGCATGCACCACATACAAACGGTATGAAGTGTAAGAAAAAGGTATTGTAATTCAGCAAGATTATGCACATAGGTATTTAACAAAACATTATGTTGTTAAGTTTAACTTTCTTATAACGACACATAAAATTTATTGCTTAGCACCACTTTCACCTCTTTCCCATCATTGTATCGCAAGCCTCAATTTGCCCTTTCATTAGTTTCATGATGGATGTAATAAATGACGAGATCCATTGGGCGGCTGTACAATGTGTGGATGCATAATTGAAGGATTTTTAGTGCAAAAGGAGGGAAGGATGATGAGAGTGGGTCAGAGCATTTCACTTGTGATGATGAGTCAACTCTAGCTAAACCTTTGCACTATCAGAGCATCCCTGGGATCGTAGGCAGCAAAGTACATGGTGAGCTGCCGATAGGTGCTCCATCTTCAAATTCCACCTTCTCTTCAACATTTTCCTCATTCGAAGATGAGTGTTGAGCATTTTCGTCCTCCTCCACCTGCAATCCTCTCTGCTGAGCATTGCTGTGCAGGATGTAGCACACCACAATCATCCAGGGCACCCTAGTCAGACAGTACTGAAGGGTACTTCCAGACCTGTCTAGGCACTTAAAGCACGTCTTTAATATTTTGATGGCTTGCTCCACAACATGCCTGGTGATCATGTGGCTCTTGTTGTAGTGCCGGTGCCCCTCAAATGGAGTTCTTCAAGGTATCACAAGCCAAGTTTGAAGGGAGTATCACATGTCTCCAACAAGTAAGCCCTTAAGTCCGCTTCAAAAGGTCTGGAATGTTGGACTGTATGAAAACATCATGAATCTGGTGTAGACCTGCATGAAACTCTTCTTGTTGTTGCACACCAGCTGCACAGTGATGGAAGAATATCATTTGCAGTTGATGAAAACCCCTTGGTGTGGTAGTGCTCTGACTGCCGCTTGTGTGCAATCAATGGCACCCTATATCTGTGAGAAGCTAGCCGGAAAGGGGAATGTGATTGCCCACTCATTCTGGCCATTATCATCACAGGAGACATTTAAATAACTCCCAGCTCTCCATCCGTCACCTACTTTATGCATTTATGTGCAGCAGACTTCAAAACCCTTGATATGTCTCTAGAAGGAACAGAGACAAATACATTGAGGCTTGTGGTGACCTTCATAGGTACTGGTAATGCATGGCCAAAAGGTCGCAGGTCTTCTTTCAGGAGGCTGCAAATGTCTGCTAACAACCTGATGTGACAAACTCAGCCTGCAGAAGCACTCCTCTGCTGGAGATCAAGGAGTCTCCAAAGTTCTCCAACATGTTTGATGACAGAAGTCTCTGCCAAATGTTTGTCAGAGGGAACTGCCATAGCAACTATGTGCCTTTATTGAGTTTGGACTACCTGAAGTTGATAGACCCTCATGAAATGTACCTGCAACTCATCTTTTTACTAGTCAGTTTCCGGAACCCAGTGAAATCCTTGCTGGAGAAGTTAAATTTAAATGTCAGTGAAATGCAATTCAAAAAGACCTAATTAACATCTCATAAAGACAGTATGTGCTGCATTAGGTACCCACCCACCTGCACTAATTAAAATCCCGTCTGTGGTGAGGCATCCAAACATACCTCTATTGAATCCAGATGTGGGCGTGTTGGAGCTGGTCATGATCCAAAAATCAATGATCTTATCTATCCACCCATCCCCAGGACCTGCCTTGACTAGACAAGGATTCAGTCATTAGTTGTCTAATAAACTACAATGTTGATATAGAAAGACCTACAATAAAATGGAAGTTTTATTCTAAAATGGAAGCTTGTTTAAGCACTTTACTTACAGGTTATTTCAATTAGTTGGCACCTGTCAAAGGATCAGAGGCACTGAAGTTGTCAAAGTGAACTCTTTGCATGAAGCTAGTGGTCATTTTTGTTTCTTCTCTCAACAATGGGAGGCGGTGAGATGGGTGAGCCAAGCAAGTCCATCCTGCTTACTAAGACTTCCTTAGTTTCAATCAGGTTAAATAGTGGAGTTAGACCTACTCCTGTACAGACCTTGACAAAGGGAGGAAACACATTACAGATAAGTTCCTTCACTCCTACCCTGGAAAAATATTAAGCAATCCTCTAATATAATATAGTCCTCTGTTTGGAAGTTGAACAAAGAGTGTGAGTTAAATACACTCATTAGAGGAATGCAGAAATCTAAGGAATGAATGGAGATGAGATTACTTTTACAGAACCCTGGGATATATAATTAACCAGGTATAGGTTAATAATGTTCCATAAAATGTGATAAACATCTAAAAGCTATGGCCAACAGTGATGTTAATAACTAAGTACAAAAGTAATTAAATTTTCCCATATTATTTAAGATTTGAAATTGCCTTTCTGCAAGTACCTGTAAGGACCAATAGGAATTCACTGGTTGGGTAAGGGTCATCTTTATTTCTCTTCCTTCAGCTCCAAAAGATGAGTCAATGCAATTTAGTTTAATGTTCCATATTGATTTTACATCACACAAGTTCAGAAAAGAGCTGAACAGTGGAAAGACAGAAACTTGCACGAACAAAATGCCTGCACACATTTCTCAGAAGAGTATTAAAGTGATTCATATACAATCAATTACCCTTGAAGCACAATGATTATTGTTATGTAGCAACTGTTGCTATGCACAGAGAGGTCTCTGTTAAAGGTTGTCCTGGCTTGCGAGGACTATTACATGATTGGATGGAGTAAAGTTTCAAAATTATCATCAATACAAACTGAATAGAGCTATTCAGAAATGTTAACAGTTCCTGAAACTCCTGCTGGACACTTTGCAAGCAGGTCATTTGGAGGACTTGTATTACTCAGTGTTCTAGAACATACCTATTCTTGTTCATGTAAACTGACATGGATGATCGCTGAGACTGACACTGGATGTACATCCCTAGTAAATGAAGGAACAGGGCCAATGCACCCTCTAATACAATTAAACAATGAAGAGTTGTTGTACCCTAAGTGTTAACACTTGAGTAATGATTCTAACCTTATTCATGTTGCCAGGCTTTATTTTGAATGCTTTCCTTCTCTTGATCACCAGTAACAACTGCCAAGTCTTCACTTAGTTTCTGATGTTCACGAGCTGATATTGAAGTCTGTCTAGCAGTCTGAGATCTCAAATATTCTTTTGGAAAAAAGATACACGTCATTCATATAAACTGTCCCACTTGCCCTTTGCAGAACTGAAACCTCTATTTTGCACACTCTTGTCTGTCCTTGCATACTATACCAGTTTCATTTTCATTTGTCCATTAGTCTGATTAGTATTCTACAATCCTGTAGTTCCTATTTTTTGCTTTTTGGCAACACTCCTGTGCAGCATCTGGGATGTTTTAGTATGTTAAAGTTACTATATAAATGCAAGTTGTTCTGGTTGTTTTATCACCAGTCTCACTCTCCAAACCCTCATTATCACTAACCTCATTGCTGCTCTTATCACTAACCTCATTACTGTCCACAGGACTGTCACTGACCTCATCTCCTCTGGAGACCTTCCCTCTACAGCTTCCAACCTCATAGTCCCGCAACCACGGACAGCCCGCTTCTACCTCCATTCCAAAATCCACAAACTGGACTGTCCCGGCAGACCATTGTTTCAGCCTGTTCCTGCCCCACTGAACTTATTTCTTCCTATCTTGACTCTATCTTTTTTCCTCTGGTCCAGTCTGTTCCCACCTACATCTGTGACTCTTCTGGCTCCCTTTGTCATTTTGACAATTTCCAGTTTCCTGGCCCCAACTGCCTCCTCTTCACTATGGACGTCCAATCTCTCTACACCTCCCTCCCCCACCAGGATGGTTTGGGGGCTCCCTGCTTCTTCCTTGAGCAGAGGCCCAAACAGTCCCCATCCACCACCACCCTCCTCCGCTGACTGAACTTGTTCTCACATTGAACAACTTCTCCTTCAACTCCACTCACTTCCTTCAAGTAAAAGGTGTTGCTATGGGTACCCGCATGGGCCCTTGTTATGCCTGTCTTTTTGTGGGATATGTCGAACAATCCTTGTTCCAGTCCTACTTAGGCCCCCTCCCCCAACTCTTTTTCCGGTACATTAATGACTGTTTTGGTGCCGTTTCCTGTTCCCGCCCCAAAATGGAAAACTTTATCAACTTTGCTTCTAATTTCCACCCTTCTCTCACCTTTACATGGTCCATCTCCGACACTTCCCTTCCCTTCCTCGACTTCTCTGTCTCCATCTCTGGGGATAGGCTGTCTAATAATATTCATTATAAGCCCACCGACTCCCACAGCTACCTCGACTGCACTTCTTCACACCCTGCCTCCTGTAAGGACTCCATTCCATTCTCCCAGTTTCTCCGTCTCCGACGCATCTGCTCTGATGATGCTACCTTCCATGACAGCGTTTCTGATATGTCTTCCTTTTTCCTCAACCGAGGATTCCCCCCCACTGTGGCTGAAAGGGCCCTCAATCATGTCCGGCCCATTTCCTGCACCTCTACCCTCACCCCCTCCCCTCCCTCCCAGAACTGCGACAGGCTTCCCATTGTCCTCACGTTCCACCCCATCAGCCTCCAAAGGATCATCCTCCGCCATTTCCGCCACTTCCAGCGTGATGCCACTACCAAATGCATCTTCTCCTCCTTTCCCCTGTCAGCATTCCGAAGGGATTGTTCCTTCCGCAACACCCTAGTCCTCTCCTCCATTACCCCCACAACCTTGTCCCCTTCCCACGGCACCTTCCCCTGCAATCACAGGAGGTGTAATACCTGCCCATTTACCTCCTCTCTCCTCACTATCCAAGGCGCCAAACACTCCTTTCAGATGAAGCAGCGATTTACTTGTACTTCTTTCAATGTAGTATACTGTATTCACTGCTCACAATGTGGTCTCCTCTGCACTGGGGAGACCAAACGTAGACTCGGTGACAGCTTTGCAGAGCACCTCCGCTCAGTCCGAAAGCAGGACCCCGAGCTTCCAGTTGCTGGCCATTTCAACACACCTCCCCTGCTCTCATGCTCACATCTCTGTCCTGGGATTGCTGCAGTGTTCCAGTGAACATAAACGCAAGCTCAAGGAACATCATTTCATTTACCGATTAGACACGCTACAGCCTGCTGGACTGAACAATGAGTTCAATAATTTCAGAGCATGACGGGCCCCCATTTTACTTTTATTTTTAGCTATTTTTTCATTTTTCTTTTTTCTTTTTGTATTTATTTTATTTCAGTTTGTTCAGTTTCTTTCTACTGTGCCTACCCACTGTATTTTTTTTTCACGCTGTGCTTGTGGCTGTTCGGTTTTCGGTCCATTAAAACCCTATCTGTACTAATGCTTAGTCTTTCAACACACCATTAACATATTGTTTGCCTTTGCTCCATGACCTTCTGGTCAGCTATTCTGTGACCTTGTCCTATCAATACCTTCTCTTTTGTTATCTCTTGCCACACCCCCACTTTACTTGCTTAAAATTTTTTACATTTCTAATATCTGCCAGTTCTGAAGAAAGGTCACTGACCTGAAATGTTAACTCTGCTTCTCTCTCCACAGATGCTGCCAGACCTGCTGAGTATTTCCAGTGTTTCTTGTTTTTATTGCTGTTCTTGATATTGCTTCCATTGTGATGCTCCTGGAATTCACTTCTTTCACACCTCTTTTACTGATCAAACAACCTTTTCCCTTTTCTGTTTTCAAAGTACATATTCTTCTCTGAATAAAGGAGATAAAGTGAACAGATGACCAAATAAGTCAGAGAATGACACTGGATACCTCTGTGCACAAATACCAAAACTTTCACTGAATAATTTTGGTAATATTCTGTGGCTATAAATCAGGGATGACTTAATGTCCACATGATACAGAAAAAGAAAGCACTTATGGCTTCAAATTTAGTTCTATATAAAATGTTCAAGAATTTTGTAGCTTAACATAACTAAGAGGATTTGTTATCAGATAACACCAAAGTTTTCCTAATTTTATCTCCTTCTGTTATAAAGACAGCAGTCATTGTTTGTACTAGAGGAAGATGGATAAGTATATGTTAGAGAAAGGAATAGAAGGTTATGCTGATAGAGTGAGATAGTCTTACCTTCCAGGAGCAGAGAGCAGTCGAACCTCTTCCAGCGCGCCGGAGTTTTGAAAAAAAAAGAAAACAGTGACGTCAGAGGAGAGCTGCAAGGTGATTGGTTGGTGAGTAGCAGCTGTTAGAATATCAAAAAAATAAGAGGTAAGTTTTTTTTGTTGAAAATAAAACCTCTGGTGATCAGGTGAGTACTACTAAAGTGTTTTTCTTTAAGGACTTTACATTTAAGTGTGTAGAACAAGGCCCCGAGTGTAATTAGTATTTTTTAATTAAGGGAGTAACTAAATAACCTAAGGGTAAGTCATGGCAGCAGAGCTCAGCCCCCTGATATGCTCCTCCTGCGCTATGCGGGAAATCAGGGATGCTTCCAGTGTCCCTGGTGACCATGTGTGCAGGAAGTGTATCCAGCTGCAGGTACTGGCTACCCGCATTACGGAGCTGGAGCTGCGGGTGGATTCACTGTGGAGCATCCGCAATGCTGAGGAAGTCATGGATAGCACGTTTAGTGAGGTGGTCACACCGCAGGTAATGGCTGCATAGGCAGAAAAGAGATGGGTGACCACCAGACGGAGTAGTAGGCGCAGGCAGCTGGTGCAGGATTCCCCTGTGGCCATCCCATTCTCAAACAGATACACCGCTTTGGATACTATTGGGGGGGATGACCTCCCAGGGGAAAGCAGCAACAGCCAAGTTCGTGGCAGCATGGAGGGCTCTGCTGCACAGCAGGGGCGGAAAAGGGTTGGAAGAGCTATAGTGATAGGGGATTCTATCGTAAGTGGCCACAAATGAGACTCTAGGATGGTATGTTGCCTCCCTGGTGTTAGGGTCAAGGATGTCTCGGAGCGGCTGCAGGACATTCTGAAAGGGGAGGGTGAGCAGCCAGAGGTCGTGGTCCAGATTGGTACTAACGACATAGGCAGGAAGAGAGATGAGGTCCTGCAAAGTGAATATAGGGAGTTAGGCAGAAGGTTAAAAAGCAGGACCTCGAGGGTTGGAATCTCAGGATTACTCCCTGTGCCACGTGCTAGTGAGGGTAGGAATAGGAGGATTAGGCAAATGAATGCGTGGCTGAAGAGCTGGTGTAGGCAGGAGGCCTTCAGCTACTTGGATCATTGGGATCTCTTCTGGTGCAGAAGTGACCTGTACAAGAAGGACGGGTTGCATCTAAACTGGAGGGGGACCAATATCCTTGCGGGGAGGTTTGCTAGTACCACTCGGGAGGGTTTAAACTAGTCTTGCAGCGGGGTGGGACCTGAAGTAGTAGTCTCTCAGATGAGATAGTTGAGGCAAATGTGGAGATTAAAGCAAGCAAGTCCTGTAGGCAGGCCAGGCAGGGGCAGGACAGGGAGCATGGGAGGTCTGGTAGGCTAAACTGCATTTACTTAAATGCAAGAAGCCTTACAGGTAAGGTAGATGAACTCAGAGCAATAATCAGTACATGGGATTGTGATATTATAGTTATTACGGAAACGTGGTTAAGGGATGGGCAGGACTGGCAGCTCAATGTTCCAGGGTACCGATCTTTCTGGCATGACAGCAATGGAGGTAAGAGAGGAGAGGGAGTTGCACTATTGATTAGGGAGGACATCACGGCAGTACTTAGAGAGGATATCCCGGGGGAATGTCCAGCAAGGCCATATGGGTAGAACTCAGAAATAAGAAAGGGGTGATCACTTTGATGGGATTATACTATAGGCCCCCCAATAGTCAGAGGGAAGTGGAGGAGCATATATGTAGGGAAATCACAGATAGGTGTAGGAATTATAGGGTTGTAATAGTCGGTGATTTTAACTTCCCTAATATTGACTGGAACTGCCTTAGTGCTAAGGGATCAGATGGGGAAGAATTTGTTAAGTGTGTCCAGGATAGTTTTCTGAAGCAGTATGTGGATGGCCCTACTAGAGAAGGGGCTACACTCGACCTCCTCTTAGGAAATGAGGATGGGCAGGTGGTTGCTGTGTCAGTGGGGGAGCACTTTAGGACCAGTGACTATAACTCTATTAGCGTCAAGATAGTTATGGAAAAGGATAGGGGTGGTCCTCAGGTTGAAGTCCTAAATTGGGGGAAGGCTAATTTCGATGGCATCAGACAGGAACTCTCAAAAGTTGAATGGGAGAGGCTGTTTACAGATAAAGGGACGTCTGGCAAGTGGGAGGCTTTTAAAAGTGAGGTAGGAAGAGTTCAGGGCCGGCATGTTCCTGTTAGATGGAAGGGCAAGGCTGGCAAGTTTAGGAAACCTTGGTTGACGAGAGATATTGAGGGTCTGGTCAGGACAAAGAAGGAGACATATGTCAGGTATAGGCAGCTGGGATCGAGCGAGTCCCTCGAGGAGCATAGGGGATGTAGGACTACACTTAAGAAGAAAATTAGGAGGGCGAAAAGGGGCCATGAGATTTCCCTGGCAGGTAAGATAAAGGAGAATCCGAAAAAATTCTATAGCTATATTAAGAGTTAAAGGGTAGCTAGGGAGAGAGTAGGTCCCCTTAAGAATCAGTGTGGTAATCTATGTGTGGATCTATGGGAAATGGGCAAGGTCTTAAATGAATATTTCTCGTCCGTATTTACCGTGGAGAAGATCATGGAAGCTAGTGAGTTCAAGGGAGGAAACACTGATATCCTGGAGCATATCGACATTACAAAGGAGGAGGTGTTGGAGGTTTTGAAGCGCATTAAGGTGGATAAATCCCCAGGGCCTGACCAGGTGTATCCTAGGATGCTATGGGAAGCAAGGGAGGAGATTGCTGGGGCCCTGGCAGAGATTTTTGTCTCATTGCTAGCCACGGGTGAGGTACCGAAAGACTGGAGGATAGCTAATGTTGTGCCTTTATTTAAGAAGGGTAGCAGGGATAAGCCAAGGAACTACAGGCCGGTGAGCCTTACATCAGTGGTGGGAAAGTTATTGGAAGGGATCTGAGAGACAGGATTTATATGCATCTGGAAAGGCATGGTCTGATTAGGGATAGTCAGCATGGCTTTGTGTGTGGGAAATCATGTCTCATGAATTTGATTGAGTTTTTGGAGGAGATGACCAAGAGGATTGACGAGGGCAGGGCAATGGACATTGTCTACATGGACTTCAGCAAGGTTCGAACACATGGGATCCAGGGTGAGCTAGCAAATTGGATACAAAATTGGCTTGGTGATAGGAGGCAGAGTGTGGTAGTGGAGGGTTGTTTTTCAGATTGGAGGCCGGTGACCAGTGGTGTGCCGCAGGGATCAGTACTGGGCCCTCTGTTGATTGTCAGATATATTAATGACTTGGATGTGAATGTAAGGGGCATGATTAGTAAGTTTACAGATGACACCAAAATTGGTGGTATAGTGGACAGTGAAGAAGGTTGTCTAAGGTTACAACAGGATATAGATCAACTGGGAAAGTGGGCAAGGAAGTGGCAAATGGAATTTAACGCAGACAAGTGTGAAGTGATGCATTTTGGGAAGTTAAACCAGGGCAGGATATATACAGTGAATGGCAGGGCCCTGGGGAGTGTTGTTGAGCAGAGAGACCTTGGGGCGCAATGACATAGTTCCCTGAAAGTGGCAACACAGGTAGACAGGGTGGTGAAGAAGGCGTATGGCATGCTTGCCTTCATCGGCCGAGGCATTGAGAACAAGAGTTGGGACGTCATATTACAGTTGTACATATCGTTGGTTAGGCAGCATTTGGAGTACTGTGTGCAGTTCTGGTCGCTGCACTACAGGAAAGATATGATTAAGCGAGAGAGGGTGCAGAAAAGATTCACAAGAATGTTGCCTGGTTTGGAGGGCTTGAGTTAGAAAGAGAGATTGGATAGGCTGGGTCTGTTTTCCCTGGAGCGAAAGAGGCTGAGAGGGGACATGATAGAGGTATATAAAATTATGAGAGGCATAGATAGGGTAGATAGCCAGAGTCTGTTTCCCATGGTAGGGGTGACTAAAACTAGAGGGCATAGATTTAAGGTGAGAGGGAGGAGGTTTAAAGGGGATCAAAGGGGTAAATTTTTCACACAAAGAATAGTGGGTATCTGGAATGAGCTGCCTGAGGAGGTGGTGGAGGCAGGAACAGTAGCGACATTTAAGAGGTATCTGGACAGATACTTGAATGAGCAAGGCATAGAGGGATATGGAATTAATGCAGGCAGGTGGGATTAGTATCGATAGGCATTATGGTCGGCATGGACGCGGTGAGCCGAAGGGCCTGTTTCTATGCTGTACGACTCTATGACTCTATGACTCTATAAAAGGGGTGGGAGGTGGCTCATGTGGAGTATAAACACTGACAGTTAGGTCGAATGTCTGCTTCTGTGCTGTAAATTCTACATAAATTCTATGTATAATTCCACAAGCTCCAGTGGCCTTTGATACCTCACCAAAGTGGCCATTTATGGATGAGCTGAGATAGTGAGGTCCTGAAAATGTTGCACCATTCTGGCAGGCTCCTGCTTCAACTCTTGGGGAATAAGCACAAACTGTGCTAGGATCCAGAAACTCTGGGTGGTGGGCTAGCATTGGAGTTTCTAGTGGCCTTGGTTGGGGGCACAGCCTTTGCCCACCCCAAACAGTGTCAATGATGTGTAGGGAGCTGGGTCAATCATCTGGACTCATTATGCCGAGACATCCTGCTTCTTCAGTTCAAAGGGACCTGGCGTAAGCTTGGAGGCCAGTATGCCCACTGACATGAGGTGTACTGAGTAGGCATCAACAGTGGGAGTCCAGGCCAGGGAAACAGCCAGAGAGGGTGCAGAAAAGATTCACAAGAATGATTCCAGAGATGAGAAACTTCAATTATGAAGATAGATTGGAGAATTTGGGACTGTTTTCCTTGGAGTAGAGAAGGCTGAGAAGTGATTTGATAGAGGTATTCAAGATCATGTGGGGTCTCGATAGAGTAGCTAGGGAGAAACTGTTCCCACTCATGAAAGGATAGAGAATGAGAGGGCACAGATTTAAAGTAATTGGTAAAAGAAGCAATAGCGACAAGAGATTAACGTCTGAAATGCACTGCCTGAGAGTGTGGGAGAGGCAGGTTTAATTGAGGCATTCAAAAGGGAATGAGACAGTTATCTGAAAGAATGTGCAGGGTTATGGGGAAAAGGCGGGGGAATGGCACTAGGTGAAATGCTCATTAAGAGAGCCGGTGCAGACACAAATGGCCTCCTTCTGCGTTGCGCGCCTCCTCTGCCAAATCAAGTGCCAATTATGCACTTAAGTGCACAAGCAGCGGTCCTTTCACGGGATCAAGGACCCTGGTTGTGGATGTCCTGTCCTCGAAGAGCTGTCAGCCAATCAGAGGCAGGCAGCTCTTTAACAGAGCAATGCCACCGCGGAGACAGTGGCTGCTGCTGGTAGAGCACTCACCCAAGGCCCTGGAACCGGGCCACAGGTAAGTCACAGCGGGGGTGGTTTCGTAGGGTAGGGGTCGTGGGGTAGGGATGCAGGGAGGCCAGCTGCTAGGGCAGTGGGGTAGCTCTCAGTGGGTCCCCCCTTTCCAATGCTAGGTCCCTCATTCAGGCACTAAGTGGGAACTTCAGGGAACTTCAGGACACTTCATGCATCTTGGGGTCCATGTGTGTAGGAAGTGTCTCCAGCTGCTTGACCTTGAACAATGGATTCCGAGCTTGAGGGGCAGCTGGAATCATTGTGGAGCATCAGGGAGGATAGACGTTTCCTGGATCGTACGTTACAGGATGTGGTCATGCCATAGGCTGTGAGAGTTTAGGATAGTAGATGGGTAGCAATCTGGAAGAGTAGGAAGAGACAGAAAATGCAGGAGTCTTCAGGGTCTGCGCCATCTCAAACTGGTACTCAGCTTTGGAGACTGATGGGAGTCACAACACCTTAAAGGTGTGCAGCCCAGACCATGGCACCAATGGGCAAGGGACTGCACAGGAGGGAACAGCAAAAAGTAGAAATGCAGTTGATATAGGAGATTCCATAGTTAGGAAACAGACATTTCTGTATCAATCATCATGAGTTCCGCATGGTGCGTTGCCTCCCTAGTGCCAAGGTAAAGGACATCACATAGAGGGTGCAGAATAATATGCAGAGCGAAGGGAGTGAGCCAGAAGTTGTGGTACACGTTGGTACCAATGACATAGAGAAGGCAGGTATTGTGGTCCTATGGTCAGACTTTCAGCAGCTAGGAAGGAAGTTAAAGAGTAGGACATCAAAGGTAGTATCTCTAGATACTCCCAGTGCCACGCACTAGCAAGAGTAGAAATAGGAATCGAATCATAGAATCATAGAAAGTTTAAGGCACAGAAAGAGGCCACTTGGCCCATCGTGTCTGTGCCTGCCGAAAAACAATCCACCCATTTTTAATCCCACCCTCCAGCATTTGGTCCGTAGCCCTGCAGATTACAGCTTTTGAGGTGCATATCCAGACTCCTTTTGAATAAGTTGAGGGTCTCTGCCACAACTACCTTTTCAGGCAGTAGGTTTCAGACCCCAACCACCCTCTGGGTGAAATAGTTTTTCCTCATCCCCCTCTAATTTTTCGACCAATCACTTTAAATTCGTGCCCCCTAGTCACTGACCTCTCTGCTAAGGTGAATAGACCCTTCACCTCCACTCTATCCAGTCCCTCAAAATTTTGTACATTTCAATCAGATCTCCCCTCAGCCTTCTTTGTTCCAAGGAGCCTATCCAATCATTCCTCATAGCTGCATTTTTCCAGTCCTGGCAACATCCTCGTAAATCTCCTCTGTACCCTCTCTAGTGCAATTACATCCTTTCTGTAATGAGGTGACCAGAACTGCCCACAGTATTCAAGCTGTGGCCTAACCAATGAGTTATACACTTCCAGCATAACCTCCCTGCTCTTATATTCTATACCTCGGCTAATAAGGGATAGGATTCCATATGCCTTCTTAACCACCTTATCTACCTGTCCTGCTACCTTCAGGGATCTGTGGACATTCACTCCAAGGTCCCTCACTTCCTCTACACTTCTCAGTATTTTCCCATTTATCATGTATTCCTTTGGCTTGTTTGACCTCCCCAAATGCATCACCTCACACTTCTCCAGGTTGAATCCCATTTGCCATTTTTCTGCCGATCTGACCAGACCATCAATATCTTCCTGAAGCCTACAGCTGTCCTCGCTATCTACCACATGGCCAATCTTTGTGTCATCTGCAAATTTCTTGATCATGCCCCCAACATTTCCATCTAAATCATTAATATATGCCACAAAAGGCAGGGGATCCAGTACTGAGCCCTGCGGAACGCCACTGGAAAGAGCCCTCCAGTCACTAAACACCTGTCAACAATTACCCTTTGCTTCCTGCCACTGAACCAATTTTGCATCCACCTTGCTGCATTTTCCTGGATCCCATGGGATTTTATTTTTTAATCAGTCTGCCATATGGGACCTTGTCAAAAGTCTTGCTGAAATCCATGTAGACCACATCAACTGCAATACTCTCATCTGTCTTCCTCATTACTTCTTCAAAAAATTTGATCAAGTTGGTCGAGCAAGATCTTCCCTTAACAAATCCATGCTGACTATCCTTGATTAACCTGTGCCTTTCAAAGTGACAGTTTATCCTGTCTTTCAGAATAGATTCCAATAATTTGCCCACTATTGAGGTTAGACTGACTGGCCTGTAATTATTCAGTCTATCCTTCGCTCCCTTTTTAAACAGAGGTACAACGTTAGCAGTTTTCCAATCCTCCGGCACCACACCTGTATCCAGTGAGGACTGGAAAATGATAGTCAGACCCTCTGCTATTTCCTCTCTTGCTTCTTTTAACAGTCTAGGGTACATTTCATCTGGCCCTGGTGATGTATCAACTTTCAAGGATGCTAATCCCATTAATACTTCCTCTCTCCCTATGTTTATCACATCCAATACTTCACACTCCTCCTCCTTAACTACAATATTTGCATCGTTCCCCTCTTTTGTGAAGACAGACGCAAAGTATTCATTAAGAACCATATCAATATCTTCTGCTCCTACACATAGGTTACCTTTTTAGTCTTTTATGGGCCCTACTCTTTCCTTAGTTATCCTCTTACTCTTAATGTATTGATAAAACATCTTTGGGTTCACCTTGATTTTGCTTGCCAATATTCTTTCATGCCCTCTCTTTGCTTTCCTAATTTCCTTTTTGATTTCATCCTTCCACTTTCTATACTCCTCTCAGCTTTCTGTAGCATTGAGTTCTCGGTGTCAGACATTCACTTTCCTTTTCTGCCTTATCTTACCCTGTAGGCTCCTTGACATTCATGGGGCTCTAGATTTGGCAGCCTCACCCTTTTTCTTTGTGGGAACATGTTTACTCTGAACCCCTTGAATCTCCTCTTTGAATGCTTCTCACTGTTCTGACACTGATTTACCTTCACATAGCTGTTTCCAGTCCACTTTCACGAAATCACTCCTCAGTTTAATAAAATTGGCCTTTCCCCAGTTGAGAACTCTAACTCCTAGTCTAGCTCTGTCCTTTTCCATAATTATGTTAAAACTGACTGAATTATGATCACTACCACCAAAATGCTCTCCCACTGCTACCCCTTCCACCTGCCCATCTTCATTTCCTAAAACTAAGTTTAAAACTGCGCCCTCTATTGTTGGACTTGCTACATACTGGGGAAAAAAGGTCTCCAGACTGCACGTCAAAAATTCTGCTCCCTCAATTCCTTTCACACTAAAACTTTCCCAGTTAATATTGGGGTAGTTAAAATCCCCTACTATTACTGCCCGAGTGTTCTTGCACTTCTCATAAATTTGCCTATATATCAGCTCTTCTATCTCCCTCTGACTGTTTGGGGGTCTATGGTACACTCCCAGCAGAGTGATTGTCCCTTTTTTGTTCCTTAGCTCAATCCATATGGCCTCATTTGATGAACCTTCCAACATATCATCCCTCCTCACAGCTATAATAGTTTCCTTGACCAAAATTGCCACTCCTCCTCCTTTCTAGCCCCCTCCCTATTGCATCTGAAAACCCTGTAACCAGGAACGTTCAGCTGCCATTCCTGTCACTCCTTAAGACATGTTTCTGCAATAGCTATGATATCATACTGCCACATGCCTATCTGTGCCCTCAGCTCATCTGCTTTATTTGCTATACTTGCATTGAAATAGATACCCTTGAGCACTGCCAAATGCTTTTTTTTATTTTCTAACCTTTGTTTCTTTTGTCTTCCAGAGTAATTCATTAATATTCTGCCTTCCATTTTCATTTCTGATTTTCTCCCAACTGAGTCTACCCTCAGGTCCCCATCCCCCTGCCAAACTAGCTTAAGCCCTCCCCAACAGCACTAGCAAAACGTCCCGCAAGGAACTCAGTCCTGGCTCTGTTCAGGAGCAACCCGTCTGACCTGTACAGGTCTCCCCCAGAGCTGGTTCCAATGTCCCAGGAATCTAAAGCCCTCCCTCCTGCATCAACTTTCCAGCCATGTATTAATCTGTCTTATCCTTCTATTTCGATACTCACTTGTGCGTGGCACTGGGAGTAATCCGGAGATTACTACTTTTGAGATCCTGCTTGCTTATTTCTTACCTAGCTCCCTAAGTTCTGACTGCAGGACCACATCTCCCTTTCTACCTATGTCGTTGCTTGTAGCTGAACTGGAAGATTTTGGCTAGGGGCACGGCCAGTTCTGCAGCACAAGTCTTTAGTACTACAGCCGGGACGCTGTCAGGATCCATAGCCTTTGCAGTATCCAGTGCCTTCAGCCATTTCTTGATATCACGTGGAGTGAATCGAATAGACTGAAGACTGGCATCTGTGATGCTGGGGACTTCAGGAGGAGGCTGAGATGGATCATCCACTCAGCACTTATGGCTGAAGGTGCTTGTGAATGCTTCAGCCTTTTCTTTTGCACTGATGTGCTGGGCTTCCCCATCATTGAGGATGGGGATATTTGTGGAGCATCCTCCTCCAGTTACTTCTTTAATTGTCCACCACCATTCACGACTGTATATGGCACGACTGCAGAACTTTGATCTGAACCATTGGTTGTGGGATCACTTAACTCTGTATATAGCATGCTGTGTCCGCTGTTTGGCATGCAAGTAGTCCTGTGTTGTAGCTACACTAGATTAACACCTCATTTTTAGGTATTACTGGTGCTGGTGCTGCTATTCATCATCTTGATCTTTGAGAGCCAAAATATTACAGCATAAGCGGCACCCACAGTGAGCTGATAGATCACAGTTCTAAAGTGGAGATTAGTCATACAACTTTCAAAATTTGAAAGTAACTTCTAAAGTTGCGGAAGTAACCTCTCAGCATAAGTACTAGGAACAAACCCTTTCACACAATCAGGTAAGAACGAAGCTGTGTGTACTGAGTATTGACATATTTCTCTGACATAGATTCAGCCACTTCAATTGCCATTGTGTTCTCACCTTGCTTTTACTGGCAAGTTTGAGGAAATCCATTGGCCGTAAAGTTAAAGTAGAAATCCCATGTCAATATCACCCTAATTAAATGACTAACATACGTCAATTGACAACCTGCCTCTTCTGCGTGCGTTGGTGGGTGGGGTTGTATGCACGCAGCCTAACATGCTGCACCGAAATGCAGAAAGTCACAGGTTAGACCCAGCTTCTCGATGCATTTGCATTTTCCGCGATTTAACACCCCACCCGTACCCAAGCCCAGGTTAAAGATCCCCCTTTTGTATTTGTCTAAACTTCCAAACCATTCCACATACAGCTTTCTTCTGTTTGAACCCATTGTATTTTTAAAATTTGTTTTGTGGGATGTGAGCGTCGCTAGCTAGGCCAACATTTGTTATCCATTCCCAATTGCCCTTGAACTGAGTGCCTTGCTAGGCCATTTCAGAGAGCATTTTTTAAGAGTCAACCACATTGCTGTGGGTCTGGAGTTACATATAGGCCAAAGCAGGCAAAGACGGCACATTTCCTTCCCTAAAGGATATTAGTGAACCAGATGGGTTTTTACAACAATCAACTATAGTGTCATGGACATCATAAGACTAGCTTTTAATTCCAGATTTATGAATTGAATTCAAATTTCACCATCTGCCACGTTGGGATTTGAACCCATGTCCCCAGAGCATTAGCCTGGGCTCTGGATTACTAGTCCAGTGACTTCCTGTATACACCCTCTTTTCCTTATCACCGTACCCTGTCCATTAAATATATGCAAAACAATGCTTCAATTGCTCCTTCACAGGTAAGATCTGTAAGCAACATGGTGAATACATTGACATGTGTTGCACTGTCTCAGAAGCAGTTTTAGGAAATGAACAATTTAGAGCCTGTTCATTAACATTAATGTGCAACATTAGCACAGCTTCACACATGTGCTAGCTCGATGACACAGAGGAAAGCAACTCCTGTTGTGTAATTAGTATGTCAGTACTGGTTGGAAAGCAGTTTAGACCAAAGCATCATTGTTAAATAATTGTGAACAACAATTAGATGCAGAAAGGTGTACATATTTAGATAAGTGCTTTACACATCCAATAACCTTAGTAATAACAGTTTCATGGAACTACCACTCAGAGGAGAGGTACTTGTCAAGTATTAATGGTTTAAACATCTTGTTAATTAACTTAAATATTTCACCTGCTGAGCCAGAAAAGCTCTTCCTTCAGTTATAAATCAGGAATTTGATTTTATTGATTAAATGGTGATGTTTAACTCTAGGTATACAGTTTAATTTCACAGCTCTCTACTGCACACCATAGAACCAAAAAGTGTTAACCAAACAAGTCAATACAGGATGAGGCAGCTGTCACAATTCTACATCGATCTGTAGAATAGGGCAAGACCCCAAAGAGATGTGAAAATAAGCATTTTGAAACTGACTTGCTGCGGCAGAGCAGCCAAGGATGTTTGGAGAAGACTGGGTGATGGGAATGCTGATAAATCAGGTTGCACTATTTTTGGAGCATTGAAGCTTGAGAAGGGTTGATGCAGGAGACAAGAAATAAAGGCATCAGAGAATCATAGCTTTGTGATGTTGAAGGCATGAACCAGGGTTTCACCAGTAGGGACGATTTGGGTGGAAATGACATTATTGTGGAGCTGGAAGACACCGTTTTGGTGATGAAGTGGCTGTGAGGTGGAAGCTGAGGTCATCAGCATATATCTGGAAGCTGACTTCATGCTTCTGGATAACATTACCATGGGTAACATGTGAATCGTGTAGAGAAATGAGCTGAGGTTGTTCATATTGTTTAATATATTGTTATTATTATTAAACTGCACATGTGGTCTCACCAAGGCCGTGTATAATTGCAGCAAGACATCCTTGCTCCTGTATTTGAATCCTCTCGCTATGAAGGCCAACATACCATTTGGCTTCTTAACTGCCTGCTGCACCTGCATGCTTACTTTCAGCAACTGGTGCACAAGGACAGCCAGGTCTTGCTGCCCCTCCCCCTTTCCCAATCAATTGCCGTTCAGATAATAATCTGCCTTTCTGTTTTTGCCATCAAAGTGGATAACCTCACATTTATCCACATTATACTGCATCTGCGAAGGGGCAAGTCCATGAATTTGACCATTGAAGTTCACTGATAGAGTTATTGTTCACTAATGTTATGTAGACAAATGCAGCAGCTATTTTGCATACATTGTTACGACCAAGACGGGAGTAATGCACTATTAATTCAGTCTCGCTACTCCACGGGTCATAGCGTATCAAATAAAGTTTCCCACCTACTGAAGACTAGCCAAATTAAACACTGTATTTCCCCCCAGAATAAAGCACACCAAACCAGGTTTCCTTACAGAGCAACAACATTAACAATTTATTAGAAAAGAAATAATAGGCCTCATCTACTAATGACATAAATCTATATATATATATGAGAAAACTCCTTAATCCCTTAACCCTCAGGCACACACACATACATTCAAAAAGAAATGGTTAACTGGTTTCAAAAGGGTGTTTTACATTACAACTGTTTCTTAGGAATAGAAGGAATAATAAAAATAATGGAGGTTCAGGTTCTGGTAGGATGTTTTCGGTACGGTGAGGTGTCCAGAGTCGAATAGTCAGATGTCACTCGAAGTCTCTCCAGGTGAGGTTGATGAACAATCAGTGTGATGGGTAGGTGTTCATGGCAATTTTACTGCAGCAGGCGTCACATAGGTCTTCCATCAGGGGTGTAGCAGCAGGTCTGGTTGTGTTTTGAAGCAGCAGTCTAACAGTAGAAGAATTCTTCAGATTTCAGGATTATCTGAGAACACAGGAGGCAGCAGGAATCTCACTGGATGCAGGAATTTTTCAGAGACAGGAGGTAACGGGGATCTGTTACCTTTCAAATGCAGGATTCCTTTTCAAGAGATGCGAGTCTCCTTTACAGAGAGAGGTAGCATTTTTCTGGGTCCTCTCTAGCTACAGGCAAGTCAAGCAAAGATTTCAAATGCCTACTCTTTGTCCAATTCACAGGCTTTTAAAGGGTCCAAAGTGAAAAAAGCACCTTCCTGAACATGGTCACATGTCCAGACACAGTGTCTCCCCCTTGTCACTCCAGCTGCTCTGAAGAAAGGTCAAACCCCTGTGATTTCCTTGAAACTGCTTATCTTCCTGTCGTTTTACAAATTTAACTTCCTTTCAAAACACCCATAAAGTTCAATTCTTTATTCTGAACTTCCTTTCAAAACATTGCTGGAATTCCAATTATTTTTGCAGGTGTCTTTCACTGAGTACCATCCTTTTTCAGTTTTTTTTGAATCACATCGAAGTCCAAGATTTTAGTACAAAAATAAAACCTTTTGTGACAACATCAAGATCCCACAAACTGTTTATTTCTTTTGATAGTGTTGATCGAGGGATAAACGTTAGCTGGAATACTGGACAAACTCTTCTTCAAATAGTGCCGTGGGAATTTTTACATCCACTTGATCAAGCAGTTGTGCCCTTAATTTAATGTTTTATCTGGGAAGCAGCATCTCTAACAGTGCAGTAATTTCTCAGTACTGCATTAAAGTGGCAGTCTGGATTGTATGCTCAAGTTCTGGAGTGAGGCTTGAACCCACACCTTCTAAGGTGAAAGTGCCATCACTGAGCAAAGCTGAAACTTTACTGCACATAATAGAACAGCTTTGGCATGGTCCATACAATGTTATGAATGGAATTCTACAATAGAACGCCAGGTGATGCATCCAATTTCTAATTAATGAGCAACAATTAAAGCTTTGTTCTGGCTGTGTACTTTCCAATATTTCACTGCATCACACAAGTATGGAGACATTCTCCTTTTGAATCCAAGCTCTCACATTATAAGGTTAGCTCCTTATTAACTTTTTTAAAGCAAAATCCACAGTGCCAATTTCTGAACAGTGTCAATTTAAACACTAGAACATAGAACATTACAGCGCAGTACAGGCCCTTCGGCCCTCGATGTTGCGCTGACCTGTGAAACCATCTGACCTACACTATTCCATTTTCATCCATATGTCTATCCAATAACCACTTAAATGCCCTTAAAGTTGGCGAATCCACTACTGTTGCAGGCAGGGCATTCCACGCCCCTACTACTCTCTGAGTAAAGAAACTACCTCTGACATCTGTCCTATATCTATCACCCCTCAACTTAAAGCTATGTCCCCTCATGTTTGTCATCACCATTCGGGGAAATAGACTCTCACTATCCACCCTATCTAACCCTCTGATTATCTCACATGTCTCTATTAAGTCACCTCTCCTCCTCCTTCTCTCTAGCGAAAACAACCTCAAGTCCCTCAGCCTTTCCTCGTAAGACCTTCCCTCCATACCAGGCAACATCCTAGTAAATCTCCTCTGCACCCTTTCCAAAGCTTCCACATCCTTCCTATAATGCGGTGACCAGAACTGCATGCAATACTCCAGGTGCGGTCTCACCAGAGTTTTGTACAGCTGCAGCATGACCTCATGGCTCCGAAACTCGATCCCCCTACTCATAAAAGCTAACACACCATATGCCTTCTTAACAGCCCTATTAACCTGGGTGGCAACTACTTTACACAGCTGATGTGATGAAACCTCATCCGTACCTGGCCTGTATTTTTTGAATTAAATTCAAGTAAAATAGATGCAGTTACTCATCAGTACTGCACAGCCCTTACCACAACCCCCATGTATGACTAATAGTGACTGCCAGTCTGGATATTTACATTGAAATAAGTGATCTCTCGCAAGTGAGTAGAGGGTACAAAAGTTAATCACACCAGAACTACTGAGGAGACTGAAAAATGTTTGACATTTCCTACTAATTTTATTTCTTATTAAATGTTACAAGCAGAGGCAATGATCTTTTATATAATACACTAATCAATCAACAACAAGAGGAAGGGATGTAGTTCATTTTATAAATAGTTTAAACATTACAAAGCAATTGCATTGACCTACAAACAATATGGCAGTCAATATCAATGTAACCACAGGAAGCAGGATGCAGTTACTTTGATAGATTGTTTCTTCATGCCAGTCTCCTGTGCACTTTACAGAATGTGGAGAGGGTGTATTGTCAGAAAAAAAGAACAGGCCAGAAAGTCCCTAGAAATTCATGATAGCAGTGTTTGGATTGGTCCTCCTATGAAAGTGGTCAAACAGCTTGTTTGCTGACACTTCTGATGGGCCCCCTCCAACTGTGTAAATATTCTTTAATGAGTACACTACTTCATATGGGAGGATGTACCACTATGGTTTAATCTTCACCATCCTCTCATGGCCCAGCAAGCCACTCAGAAGAAAATAATGTCAAGAAAACCCGATATACCAAATGGAAAATACTGATTTCATTGGTTGGAAACTGACATTAGACATTTAATGGGAAAATTTCTACAGTAATTTTTAAAAACTAGCAGCCAAGATGGCCACTGCCATTTTTATCTGAAATACCAGAAGATTGAAGTGGAGGCAAAAAGTCAGGACAATGGCTTGCTCTAAATGATTGAATTTCCTCAACAGTGCACCGCTGCATCAGTCACCAATGCCCTGAGAGCCAGTGAATATGTCCGCTTCAGGATGGACTCTCACAGCCAGGCCCAGAGGGCCATTGGTTCTGGCATTGTTGCCATAGAACCATAGGTTGTAATGTTCATAGACTGCACTCATGTGGCCATCAGGCCTCCCGCCAGGCTACCACCTGCAGACGTCACCATTAAAGGAGCCCTCTCAATCTAGATGGAGCTGATATGTCATCACCGCAGATGCTTGCTGCAAATGTTTGACCGCTTCTCAGGCAGCTGCCATGACACCTGGGACATGCACCGGTCCCGGCTACCACTGTTGTTCACTGAACTGGCTTAAATGGAGACACCAGTGAGAGACTCCACCACTGCTGCAGAGGAGAGATACAACGCCAGCCACTGAGCTACATGAGCCACCATTGAGCGGGAGACCGGCATGCTGAAAGAGCACCTCCAATGCCTGTATGGATAGGGTGATGCCCTGTACTACGGGCAGAAAAGGCCAGCTCCTTTCTTTGCTGCTCTGCACAACTACGCACCCAATAGAGGCCAGGCCTGGCATGCTGAAGAGAGATGTCAACAGGATTCCTCCTTGGACTATGAGGACGCTGAGGATCTATAACATGAAAGACGCATGGGAGGGCAGATGGCACCCAGGCTTTACACGCAGGGCTAGCAGTGAACTAGGGATGTACGGAAGTTGCTTATCAGACAAAGGCTGTCTGCTCCATAGGAACTGACATGAGCTCTGCAAGCCACACATCACCCTCGCTCACCTGCAGTGCACCAGTCCACATCTGCAGCATCCCTGTGTAAACCATTAGAGGCAGCGGCTGACTGAGCCAATGTCCATGTCACTGCATCCATAGAGACGCTCATGAGTAATGGTGGCAGGGCAATGATGTTATTGCATACTTGGCTCTCCTGAAGGGCCAACGGTGCAAAGGGATGTGTCATTGGTGTTACATGCTGGCACACATCATTCATACAGAGAAAAGGACACACATGTTGGTGAGGAACATTTAGTGAAAGACATATTTACATTGCTGTGACACCCGTGCATTTCCATTTGTGTCATTGTGTTCTCTGTAAACCTCTGTAATACCTTTTATGGTCTATTTAAGTCTCACGTCCTGAATGTGCAAAATTAAGATTATTCACCCAGGTGCAGCATGCCTACAAAAAAGAATATTACATTTGAGTGGGAGAAGAGGATCACAACTTCACAGGGCACTGTGACACAGCAGGGTAATTATGTGGCAGCAAAGCGGAAAGTGCTGGGGTCACTCAGCAGGTCAGGCAGCATCTGTGGAGAGAGATGCAGAGTTAACTTTCAGGTCTGTGAACTTTGACAAGTTAACTCTGCTTCTCTCTCCACAGATGCTGCCTGAACTGCTGGATTTCTGCAGCACTTTCTGCTTTGCTGCCAGATTGACAGCAGCCCCACTCTTCAGTAGTCAGGAAAGTATTCTTAAAATAGGGCCCCAGCACCTGCTGCACAACCGTCAAAAACTCTCTCACTGTGCCGAATGTCTTGTCACTCCCCGCATAATATGGAGAGGGTGGCTCGGTGCCGTGATTCTAATGAGCCCCTGTGCATAATATTGTGGGGGCTCTGCGGCAGACGCTAAATGTGGGCACCCCGCTGAGTTGAAAGGGCGCTGCCACACAACACGGCGCCTGAATAAAATTCAGCCCCAAGTTTGAAAGCAGCCTGTGACTGGGGGATCCTCCAAGCCTACAGACTGCTACAGCCAGCAGCCAGGGGAAGAGAGCCAACTACAGATTCTGCCTTCAGGAAAACCCTGAGCAAAGCAAGCCAGCCAAAATACACTTTGACCAACCAAGAACTTCAAGAATACAGCTTCAGCTGAGGACTACTGGATCATCCACTTTACAGAGTGTATTTAAGTTCCATTTATTCCGGACTTTAATCCAACCACCAAATCTATTTTCCCTCCTGTAATCTATTTGTGTGTGTGTGATTCTCAGAAGAATGTGTCGCAGATTTTTAGTATTTTTAAATTGGGTTAGCGTGTTAAGTATAATAAACTTACTTCTTTCTTGTTTAAACTCAAGAAAACCTGTACGATTGGTTCTTTCACAATCGCAGTAAAGGAAAAAGGTAAAACACTCACGGAGGTGGTAAGCACAACCACTGCTTAAAAGGAATAAACCCTGTTGCAGTCAAATAAAGAAAGGGTAAGAGGGGATCCTGAGACCCCCTCCTCACTTGGCCGTAACAATAAGAACATAAGAAATCGGGGCATGAGTTGGCCGTACAGCCCCTTGAGTCTGTTCTGCCATTCAATAAGGTGATGGCTGATCTTCTACCTCAACTCCATTTTCCCATCCTATCCCCATATCCCTTGATTCCCTTAGTATCCAAAAATCTATTGGTCTCTATCTTGAGTGTTTAATGACTGAGCATTCAGAGCCTTCTGGGGTAGAGAATTCGAAAGATTCACAACCCCTTGGGTGAAGATATTTCTCCTGATCTCAATCCTAAAATGGCCAACCCTGTATTCTGAGACTGTGATTCCTAGTTCTAGAACCTCCCAGCATCCATTCTGTCAAGCCCCATAAGAATTTTATATGTTTCAATGAGATCACCTCTCATTCTCCTAAAATCTAGGGAATATAGGCATAGTCTATTCAATCTCCTCTCATAGGACAACCCCCTCATCTCAAGAATCAGTCAACTGAACCTGTGTTGCACCCCCTCTAAGGAAAGTGTAACATTCCTTAGGTAAGGAGATCACTACCATACACAATACTCCAGGTGTGGTCTCACCAAGGCCCTATATAATTGCAGTAAGACTTCTTTACCCTTGTAGTCCAATCCTTTTGTAATAAAGGCTAGCATACCTTTTGCCTTTGTAACTGCTACTGTGCCTACACGTTAACTTGCTGTGATTTATGTACAAGGCCATGCAGGGCCCTCTGAATATCAACATTTCCCAGTCTCTCACCATTTAAAAAATATCCTGCTTCATTATTTTTCATACCGATATTGATAACTTAATATAGATTTAAAAAGCATTGAGGTGGCCATTCATCCAGCTCAATGCGACATTCATCCATTACTGACCATGGGGTTCAGATGTGTTTGAACTGGCATAACTTTATGTTAGGTTGACTCCTAATTGGCTGCCTCTGTGTTCGCCATCCAATTAAAGATGGCAGGGGGTGTTCCTGACGTGGGAGGCCCAATGAGAGGGCCCACCGCCCTGGCCGGTCAGCCCAACTGGGAGAGGTGGGCACTGCTGAGGCAGAAAGGGGAGAGCGAATGCCCTAAAAATGGAGGCGATCTTGGAAGCCAGCTGAAAATTTAAAATTAAAGAAGGCCACAGTGTTGAGGGGAAAAACCTCCACAGGAATAGTTTTGGTCACGGCTGTGGCCTTTTCATACTTGTGGCTCAGTCATTGGGCCAGGGAGATAAGGCACTGGTGGCCCTCCAGCCTGCTGCTGGGAGGGTGTCTCCAAGTTTCTGCTGGCCTCCAGGCTCAGAGGGAGGCTGGTCCAAGGCCAGGTAAATGTCGGCGGATTCTGAAAATGGCCTCTAAATGGGGCCTTAATTGGCCTAATTAATTGGCCTCCTTGGCGCAGGTTGCCAATTCCTGTTGCAGCCCACATCTGGGAAACTTGCCGAAAGGCAGGACAGCATTGGGGAGCCACCCAGACGCGCAGCTGTCTGAATATCTGAATTTCCCTGCCCTCACTGTCTCTGAACCCGCCTCTTCCTCTGTGGGCAAAATTCAGCCCTTTGTGTGCTAGCGCCACATATACTTCAATCACAATTAACGTTTTGTGAATCAGCTCCCAGGGCATCCTGCCATTGGGAATTCAGCCATTGGTGGGCAGACACTTTCATGCTTTATGAATGGCTATATCAGTTTTGCTGGTGAATCACCTTACAATGTAGCCACGTTCATAACTAATACTCGTTCCAGCAACAGTTTACTGATGGAGAAATATTATTGCAGCCAATATGCCAGTGGAGGGCTTTCCTTGTTCCATCAGGTGGCTGTCTAGTAATGAGATGGATCACAAAATCATGGAAATTTACAAGCAAAGAAGGCAGCCATTTGGGGCATTATGTCCATGCTGGCTTTTTGCTGGATCAATCCAAAACTACATCCACTGCCTGGTTTTCTCCCCATTGCCCTGCGTCTCCTCCATTAAATGTGTATTTATTCTTCCTTTAAAGATGCAATGCTTTCTGCCTCAACCATTCCTTGTGGAAAAACCTTCAGTGTACCAGCAAAACAACTCGCTGCATAAAGAGATTTCTCCTAACTTCTCTCCACTCTCTTAGTGGCAATTTTAAATTGATGACCTTTTGTTACTGAATCCCCAACCAGTGGAAATAATCTTTCCATGTTCATCCTATCAAAACCTTAGATAACTTCTAACACCTCCATTGAATCTCCCCTTTGACTCTTGGTCCAGTAGATATAGTTCCAGTTTCTCAGGTATTTAGTCATAGAGAGATACAGCACTGAAACAGGCCCTTTGGCCCACCAAGTCTGTGCTGACCAACAACCACCCATCTATACTAATCCTACATTAATCCCACATTCCCTACCACATTCCCACCTACCTACACTAGGGACAATTTACAATGGCCAATTCACCTATCAACCTGCAAGTCTTTGGCTGTGGGAGGAAACCAGAGCACCCAGTGGAAACCCACACGGTCACAGGGAGAACTTGCGAACTCCACACAGGCAGTACCCAGAACCGAACCCGGGTCGCTGGGGCTCTGAGGCTGCAGTGCTAACCACTGCGCCACTGTGCTGCCCATATTCCTTGATAAATATGCCTTCTCCTGGTGAATCTTTATGCTTTCCAGGGCATGAATGTCCTTTATATAATACAGATACAAATCTGTGCACGGGACTCTAACTCTGACCTAATCATAGTCTTGTACAAAGTTGTCATTACATCTTTACTCTTATTCTCTACCCAACTATTTATTCACCTCAAAGTACTATTGGCCTTTTTTTGCGGCTTTATCTAGCTGACCTTGCTCTTTTAAGGAATTATGGGCTGAAAGTTCCTGCTGCGTTTCCAGCTGCTACAAATGTTTCAGAATATAGGCTATGTTTCTTGGCAGGTCATATTGTTGAACAGGCTTGAAGTGCAACATCCACTTGCCTGTGTCTAGAGCCAGTAAGGGAGTAGCGGGCAGAGCTAGGGGACATGTATTTAACAGGACAGCATAGCTTGTGAGACATCATAGAATCATAGAGTTACAGAGTATAGCAAGGGAAGCAGAATAGCAGCAAATGTTGGACAGTGTTAAAAGCATGGAAAATTTTATATGGAAGTTCTCCAATGTGTGATGGAAATCACACCTGCCAAATGGAAACATATTGAGTTCGTCATATGGAACACTACTTGAACCTTTTTTACTGGACATTTAACATAACTTGTTTAAAAGGACCACAGAGTTGAACAACTAAAAACATGGTTGCACATTTGCATTCTGAGAGACAGTTGAATGCTTCCTGATTCAATTAGTGAGGTAGGTTTTGTCAGTAATGATGATCAAAAGACATTGACTTTGTAAGAGACAAAACTCCACTCCCCACCGAGTATCTGGGAGACTCTTAAGCCCAGCAACCCTCTAAGAAGTTGCTATTTCAAACAAAGAGATGGTCACATGACTTACCTGCTTGCCAAACTGGGGACTGTTTAAATTGTGCTGCTCAGAAAGGCAGACTGCAATTTGAAGACCCAAAGAGAAGGAAGGTCTCTCTTCCTGTCTCTCTCTCCAGCAAAGTCCCAGGGACCCACGATAGCAGCTTAAGCCTCAAGACAGAGCACCTCCTCAGCCTACTGGTACCTGAGAAGCAAGTGGGAATTTGTGCACTGGGCCTCAGCGAGAACTCCAAGACTTCAACTTTTAACAAGGACATTTCCACCCAGTAACTGAATTCCCTTTATTATGAACTCTACTTCAACTGCCCCCCAATTCTTTCCTCCTCTCTATATCTATTTGTGTGTGTGTTTCTCTAATACGCATGCTAGCTTGGTTGTATCATGTATTTTGATAATTTTAACTGAGTTAGAGTGATCAGGCTAATAAAATTACATCATTCTTGTTTAAACCTAAGAAAACTTGTCTGATTGGTTCATTTACAATTACAGTTAGAATGCAGTGAGAAAAGGTTCACTGAGGGGACAAGCTAAAATCACTGTGTTTTAAAAGATAAACCCTGTTAAGGCTAAATCAGGGAAGGGACAAGAGGGGAGCCTGAGACCCCCTCTTCACCCGGTTGTAACAAATGGAAAATTCAATAGATGAGGTCAGTATCAAATGACGCTTTCAGTCTATGGTGAGTACCTTATAGCGAGTGGTTGGCTGTGCCTGTTATGCTAGCTTGCATGACTAGCAGCTCAGTACAAGACGTTAAGTGAAAAACCATCCTTTAGTTTCTCTCAGCATGCAGCCTATGCTTTTGCATGCCAGTTCCTCACTCCTTACACTTACAATGCCAAAATCCTTCAGGGAGCAACTAAAAGGAGTATCAACTGAGGTATGAAAGCAGCTCTGAGGGGCACGAAAGTGGAAACACTGCATTTCGAAAAGCATTTTATTTTTAAAGTGTCACTCGAGCAACTGTAGAGAGAACGTTTCTGAGGAACAGTCCATACCCAAAACATATTGTCCATTCTCTTTATTTGAAAATTGAGCTGTTATTGTTAAAATGGTGGAGATTATGGGATAATTTGATAGAAATTTATAATTATGACAGGTATTTGAAGAAAAGGGGAAATAAAGGAATATGAAAATAGAGTGGGCTCTGGTACTAGAACTACTGCATGTGTAAGGGATAAACACTAACAAGGACTGGTTGAGCTGTTGTAATCCCTATGTAATTCTTCAGTTTCACTTTCAGTTCTTCCCTCCCTCCCTCCCCCTATATACCCTGATGGAGTAATGACTGAAGTGCCCTGGTATGTTTTTCCACAGTAAAGGCACTATGTGAATGCAAATTGTTGTTGAATGAGAAATGCTGGAAGATACTGAATTCTCATCTGACTAGGAAGTGCCCTGTTTTCTAGTTTTAAAAAAAATATAATCTAACCGTTTCAGTAGCATTTTCCTATGTTCCTTCTTTATTGAAACCCTGGAAATGAACATCAGGAACATCTGCCAGTGACAACTCTGCTCTAATGCCTTTTCTTCCTGTGTCTGTTCAGTTCAAAGCAAAACAGAATTCTTCCACTGCACATGCAGCCCATTAACAAATTGAAGCACTTCTGAACCACTTCAAATTGTTCACAGTGTCGTTATGTGGCGTCAAATTCTATTTTATTTAAAGTTCAAATCGATACTACATAGTATCACAAAACAATGAAACAGGCCATTCGCTCAATAAGTCTATGCTATTCATGCTGTCTTCTAACCCTATTAGCACATAGAACTGGATTAGCTGTACAGAACTTTAGTTAGGCCACACTTAAGAATATTGCGTGCAATTCTGGTCGCCACACTACCAGAAGGACATGGAGGCTTTGGAGAGGGTACAGAAGAGGTTTACCAGGATGTTTATTTATTTTTTATTTATTTAGAGATACAGCACTGAAACAGGCCCTTCGGCCCACCGAGTCTGTGCTGACCAACAACCACCCATTTATACTAATCCTACAGTAATCCCATATTCACTACCACCTACCGACACTAGGGGCAATTTACAATAGCCAATTTACCTATCACCTGCAAGTCTTTGGCTGTGGGAGGAAACCGGAGCACCCGGCGAAAACCCACACAGTCACAGGGAGAACTTGCAAACTCCGCACAGGCAGCACCCAGAATTGAACCTGAGTCCCTGGAGCTGTGAGGCTGCAGTGCTAACCACTGCGCCACTGTGCCACCTGGTCTGTAGGGCATTAGCTATGAGGAGAGGTTGGATAAACTCGGATTGTTTTCACTGGAACGACGGAAGTGGAGGGGTGACATGATAGAGGCTTACAAAGTTATGAGCAGCATGGACAGAGTGGATAGTCAGAAGCTTTTTCCCAGGGTGGAAGAGTCAGTTACTAGGGGGCATAGGTTTAAGGTGCGAGGGGCAAAGTTTAGACGGGATGTGCGAGGCAAATTCTTTACACAGAGGGTGGTGAGTGCCTGGAACCTGCTGCCGGGGGAGGTGGTGGAAGCAGGTACGATAGCGACGTTTAAGAGGCATCTTGACAAAAACATGAATAGGATGGGAATAGAGGGATACAGTCCCCAGAAGTGCAGAAGGTTTTAGTTGAGGCAGGCATCAAGATCGGCACAGTCTTGGAGGGCCGAATGGCCAGTTCCTGTGCGGTACTGTTCTTTGTTCTTTTGATAACCCTGAAAGCGTTGGGCTACATCACAACTTTGTCCATTACGTTACGTGTGACAGATGCACAGCAACCATAGCAACAATGGCAACTGACTTTGGTGCTGACTGTGAAATCCTTTTGATCTTCATTATTTCTGGGAATACAAAGTGAATTTGATTAGCTCTGTACTACTTTGTTTAAAATTCACATGGATCCATGTCTGGGACAACTTTCATTATTTATATACCCATGTAATGCCACACACTGAGATGTAACAAGAATGTGCCCTTCTTCTTCTTCTTCTTCTTTTGGGCCTCCTTATCTCGAGAGACAATGGATACGCGCCTGGAGGTGGTCAGTGAGTGACCTCTCCATGGCGCATGCCTGGGCAAATTTATGGATACCCCTCCCCCTTGCATCCCCTCCTCCCACCGGCACCATCCTACACCTGTGTAGGGGCCCCAACAACCCCACTGCCTTGTGGGCGTCTCGGGAGAGACCAAGGCTAAGGGAGTAAACCCTAACAGAAAATCCGGAGCGGAACCCCGTAGGCGGTCATGTGTCACCTTTGGCATTTTTCCGGCAGTTCCTGCAGCCATACTGGTGCCAAACGTCGTGTCCTGCACTCCTTTGGACCCCACCAGAAAGGCCGAGAGGGGGGTTTTGACGAGAGACTTAGCTGCAGTACACCTTCATAGCAGCGGCAATGTGATAGCTGTTATACTAGACGTACTGTTTTTAAGCTGATATATCCTTTGGCGTAGAATGATCCACAAATCTGATTGATACTTTTGACTCCAAATCAGTTCCTGGTCAGGAAATTTCACTCATAGCCATTCAAAGCCTTGTTAAACTTTTAGGAGCTAATAAGACAGCCAGCTATTTAATAACCTTAAAAAGCTTTAAAATAAACTTTAAAAAGTTGAAAATGTTGTCTTTCTCTTACATCTGAAGTTCCTTCTTCCCACCCTTTTTATGGATTTCTTGCACCCCATTCAGGGTGTTCTTAACCAGAAATGGTCTCCAATGGTATGGTACTGTGGTATCCCACCCTAGCAAGTTGTGTATGTGAACACAATAAATCTGCTGAGTTTTGGGCTAACATTATAAACATTGATCATGGCTTATTGTGAAAACTTGTTCGTTAATATCCTTCTGCATTTACTTAGTTGGCAATTTGGTTGACTCTCAACATCCTCTAAACTGCTACAGTTCAGCAATAAGAAACAATAAAATGCACCTAGGCATTGTATCAGGACAATACTCAGACAATCTCAGGCCAGCTGACCCTCCAAAATTCTCCTCACTAACATCCGGGTATTTTTGTTGGGCAAGTTGTCCTACAGACTAATGTTGTTCCTCGAGCTTGCGTTGAGCTTCATTGGAAGACTGCAGGAGGTTGAAGACAGAGAGGTCAGCATGGGAGCAAGGTAGAGAATTAAAATGACAGGCGACCGGAAGCTCAGAGTCACGCTTACGAACTGAATGGAGGTGTTCCGCAAAGCCGTCACTCAATCTGCGTTTGATCTCCCCATTGTAGAGCAGACCCCATTATGAGCAGCGGATACAGTATACTAAATTGAAAGAAGTACACATAAATCACTGTTTCACCTAGGAAGAGTGTCTGGGGCCTTGTACAGTGAGGAAGGAGGAGGTAAAAGGGCAGGTGTTACATCTCCTGCGCTTGCATGGGAAGGTGCCATGGGAAGCAGAGGGGGTGTAGCGGGTGACGGAGGAATGGACAAGTATGTCATGGAGGGATAGCTTCTTTCAGAATACTTGAAGGCAAGGGGAGGGAAAGATGTGTTTAGTGGTGGCAACATGCTGGACATGGCGGAAATGGCAGATGATGATTGTTGATTACGGAGGCTGGTGAGGTGGAAAGTGAGGATAAGGGGAACCCTATCATGGTTCTGGGAGAGGGGAAGGGGTGAAAGCAGAAGTTTGGGAAATAGCCTGGACGAGGGCCTTGTGACCATGATGGTAAGAATCCTTGGTTGAGGAAAGGAAGACATATCAGAAGCACTGATATGGAAGGTTTCAACAGAACAGCTATGACTGAAATGGAGAAACTGGGAGAATGGAATGGAGTTTTTGCAGGAACTGGGGTGTGAGGAGGGGTAGTCGAGGAAGCTGTGGGAGTCTATGGCTTATAGTCAATATTTGTTGATAGTCTATCCCCAGAAATGGAGAAAGAAAAGTCGAGGAAGGGCAGGGTCAGAGATGGACCATGTGAAGGTGAGAGAAGGGTGGAAATTGGAAGAAAGTTGATGAAATATTCCAGTTCAGGGCAACAGCCGATGCAGTCATCAATGCACTAGAAAAAGAGGTGAAGGTGGGACCCTGAGTAGGACTGTCCCAAGGAATGTCCCATATATCCCACACAAAGGAAGGCCTAGCTAGGACCTATGCAAGTACCCATAACAACAGTTTTTATTTGGATGAAGTGAGTGGAGTTGAAGGAGAGGTCATTCAATGTGAAATTAATAGAAATTCATTGTATACAGCTTTTCTTCTGACTTATTCGACAGAAGGAAAGGTATAAAAAAAATTATGAATCCAAAGAACAAAACTGCTCACACGCTCCAGGATCTGAAATAGCTGAGTTCAGGGCATGCTGTAATGTACTACCAGAATTAACGAAAGTATGTGAATGCGGGAATGAGGAACAGCTTTCAAAACAAGAAATTAAATAAATTGCATTTTAAAACAAATCTAGCTAAACACTTACTTTGCAGTTAATCTATGGTTGGCAATATACAATGACTGGGGTATAGATGGCACAGTGTTACCTCCTGGACATGGATGGTAAGCCACTGAAACACTTCAACACAATGTGAAAGTGATGATAAATGGCAAATATGCTTATTGCAGCGCTTTCTAACACATTGTCACTGACTCCTATTAGCAAGACAGATCTGAAGGTCTTTAATCAAATTCCTGCTTTGCAGAAATGTGTGGGGTCATTGAGCTAGCACTGACTGACCATCTACTGTTCCTGAGCAGTGTTAGCTTGGACCCCTCTGTCTGTCTAATCCCAAACAGTACCTCCCTTCAGTTCTAAGCTCCAGCAGGAACATTTCCATATTGGAATCTGCAGATTCCATGTCCAATGACAAATTCTCCAACTTTTCTCGGTTGCAGTATTTCCTGTCCTGCCTCCAAAATGATGTCCTGTGCCATAGCACCTGAAAGATGCTATCGGCCTTTAAAACCTGCAGCAATGTATTATTCCTCACCCCAAAACAACTGCACTGTCAATGAGAGGCATTTCCAAAGCACGGAGCTACCTTAAATTATGTGAATGATGATGCTTCTGTAAAATATGGCACAGATAGTACAACTAACATTGGGCAAGCTACACCACCAGGAAGTAAGCTGTGGAAAATCCAGCTGACAACAACGAGCTCCAAATTCTGTCAAACCCTGGTTAGCCTTCCGCCTAGTGGATCAACCTGGATTGCAGCATTTTCACTTTAGGACTTTTAGGATATATAGTGATTTCCATGACCTCAGGACCTCCCAAAATGCTCTCAGGCGAACAAAATTCTCTTGAAGTGTAGTCACTGTTGTAAAATAGGGAAATGTAGCAACCAATTTGCAGCAGCAAGGTCCCGTAAACAATAATGAAATAATGACCAGATTTCAGTGATGTTGGTTGAGGAATAAACATTGACCATAATCTTTTATGTTCATCTCAGAGTGCAAACAGGGCCTCAGTTTAATATCTCATGCAAAAGACTTATCTCCAATAGTGCAGCTGAAGTGCTGAAGAATCCAGATCCGGACTTAAAACCACAACCTTCTTGCTTTTGTTTTCCTCTAGTACAGGGTTGTCCAACATACAGCCAGCCGGCCAGGATCTGGCCCTCCAAACATTCCATCTGGCCTGCAGGTGTAAACTGTTCCCAGGGCTGTTCCTCATCCTCACCGTGACTGGAGATGAGAAATTTTCCATTGTCTTCTTCTTACAGAGCTGACAGCTGCTGACATCAGGAACAGTGGATTTCCAACACACTCAAAAAACCCACCAGTAAACACCGAGTCTGTTGGGAATCCACTGTTGGCTGTGAAACTGACAGCGATGTTTTTAAAACAACTGACCAACCATCTGCAAAGTGTTCCACTCTGCAACTGTGTGTGAGAGAGAAAGAGAGAGAGAGATGGGGAGAGACAGAGAGAGGGGGGGAACAGGGAGAGAGAGCGAGAAATGGGAACAGAGAGAGGGGGGAACAGAGAGAGAGAGAGAAAAATGGGGAGAGGGGGAAACAGAGAGAAGGGGGTCAGAGAGACGGGGGAACAGGGGAGTGGGGAACACTGAGCAGGTAACACTGAGCAGGGAGTGGGGAACACGGAGTGGGGAACACTGCGGGGAGCGGGGAACTGGAGATACGGGGGTGGAGGGGGTAGAAGGAGACAGAGAGAGGGGGGAGAAGGAGACAGAGAGAGGCGGAGAAAGAGAAAGAGACAGAGAGAGGGGGGAGAAGGAGACAGAGAGGGGGGAAGAGGGAGACCGAGAGACAGACAGCCAACAAAGAGGAGAGAGAGAGACAGAGACAGCGAGGTATGGGGGTTGGGGGGGGGGAGACAGTCAAGAGTCATTTACTTATGGCACAGAAGGAGGCCATTGTGTCCATTGAGCCCATATTGGCTGTCCACGGAGCTATGCAGTCAGTCCCATTCCCTGGCTTGATCCCCGTAGCCCTGCAAGTCTATTTCTCTCAAGTGGCCATCCAACTTCCTCTTGAAGTCATTGATTGTCTCTGCTTCCACCACCCTTGTGGACAGCGAGTTCCAGGTCATTACCACCTGCTGCGTAAAAAAGTGCTTCCTCATATTCCCCCTGCATCTTCTGCACAAAACTTTCAATCTGTGTCCCCTAGTCCTAGAGGGGAGGGGGTTGGGGGGAAGAGAGAACACGACACCCACACACAGAGCACGGGGAGAGAGGGGAGAGGGATTAAGGTCTCTCCTGAAAGATGGATATCTATCCAGAATACTCTGTATCGCTACATCAAGTGTGTGGGCAGAGATTGACTACTTATGTGAGCAAAAATAATGCCAGGTATGTCACTAAATCAGTTTTCAGTATAGTGACGAGAAAGTAAGTCAATAAATTATTCTTCTCGTTTAAAGCTTCTTCACAAAAATGCACATCTGTTGTTGTTTTTATTAATAAGATAAATTTTTAATGCTTTTATCTTTCGAAATTTGCTCACCGGCCCCCCAGGCTGAGCAAAAATCGTAATACAGCCCTCCGCCCGAAAAGTTTGGACAACCCTGCTCTAGTATGAGTACTGGTACTTTTCTAAGCAACAAGTCTACCAAGTCATTGTTTGATTAACTTATCGATATAAAGTAGTATCTGAATGTGAACAGAATTCATACATAATGTGAATTTCAAAGAGACTTTGCTCAGTTATACAATTAATAAAAGTCAATCAGATAAATCAGTCAGTAAGAGAACATTGCAAGAAACAAGTAGTCATGGGTGATGGAGGTGAGGTCAATCCAAATTCTCAGAAGGAAAGTAAGATTAAAGGAAATGCTTTTCAAATGTTAACAATATTCTAACTAAGATCTATTTAACTTGGGACTTAATTTCAGCAAATGAACAGAGTATTCTTAACACCTGAAGAAAAGTTGTTGTATTTAATATGAACTGAAAATGAACTGCAGCAAATGAAGGCTGTTTGAACGGAACCTGCACAATTTCAAGTACATTAGAAGCAACATCAGTTTGGACTAAAAATGGCACTTTGAATTTGGTTGAGCCTACCCTCGATGATATTCATATCCAGGGACCAATAAAATCCATTTTTACTGATTTCCACCCAGAATTTGCCAGATTTTCTTAGTAAAAGCTGATTTCTGCCTGATTCTGTACAACAATAGAGTAGGCTTTTCCCAGCAAGGGTGGATTCAAAAATGCACCCATGTCAAATTAGTGAAGACATCATGGACGTTGCCCGATGACACATGTGCAGAACATTTGCATTTACGTCACAAATGCAAGGCATGTGCATTGGGGACCCAACTTCCAGTACCAAATTCTGGAAGGGAGGTGACATGAGGTACGTTTTCTGAGTATTTTGAAGACTTTCAGAAAGTGTTTAAGTCTTACTTCCTATCATAGCTGATTTGTGGCAAAACAAAAATGAAATGATACTCAAAACTTATTAGATTCACACACCTAATAGGGAAACATTCTGATTACTAGCCACCTAATATGCCTGAAGTATACCATTAAGCAACACTGAAGAGACGCAATGAAGCAAAGCAAGAACAATTATGGTTTGTATTGGAGATGGAACGAGAAAGGAATCAAAATGTGTATCAAGGTGTGTGTCCTGTAAGATCTTTTATACAGTGGAACAATGATAGGCTTTGATGCAAAACATTAAAAAAATATGTCTGAAGAGTCTTAAGAACAATTACTGTTATGATATTAACAAAGCTGATGATCAAAAGAGTCTCACTGTATTAATTCCCTCAGTCTTGATTCATGAGTTGAAATGACTTGGAAAAATATTATTCGCATTACATATTGAAAAATTTAAATGAAGTTACAATTATCTCCAGCCACTCAATTTAAAGGTAATATAAAACAGGAAAACTGGCGTAGAAGATGAGATTGCACATAATTTTATATTATAAATTATTGTCAGGAAATAGGAGACATATTCAATTATTATGGTCTAACATGTTTAATGCTGTTAATTATTATCCTCAATAATTAAGAAATCAAAGTTGTGCGAAGCAAACTTTTAGTTAGTGATAAAATACAAATATAAGTCTTGCAATAAAGGGGATGGTGGCATAGTGGCAATGGTGCTGGACTACTGATCCAGAGGCCCAAACTAATGCTCTGGCACCATGAGTTCAAATCCCACTATAGCAGCTGGGAGAACCATCTCAGTAATCATAATTATGAAACTACTGAACTGTTGTAAAAGTACATCTGACTCACTAATGTCTTTCAGACAAGGAAATCTGCCATCCTTACCTGGTCTGGCCCACAAGTAACTCCAGACCCATAGCAATGCGGTTGATTCTTAACAGCCCTCTGAAATGGCCTCGCAAGCCATTCAGTTGTATCAAACCACTACAGAAAAGTCAGATAAGAACAAAACTGGATGGACAGCCTGACATCAACAAAGGATCATCAACCTGAAATGTTAACTCTGTTTTTCTCTCTACAGATACTGCCAGATCCACAGAGTATTTCCAGCATTTTCTGTTTGTATTCCTCCAACACCAACCCTGGGTAGGATCCACCAGAGGTGGTGGCTCAGTGGTATACAGTCAGGAGGGAGTGGCCCTGGGAGCCCTCAACTTTGACTCTGAACCCCATGAAGTTTCATGGCATCAGGTCAAATATGGGCAAGGAAACCTCATGATGATTAACACCTGCCTTCCCTCAGCTGATGAATCAGTGGTCCTCCATGTTGAATACCACTTGGAAGAAGCACTAAGGGTAGCAAGGTCTTCAATGTCCACCACCAAGATTGCCTCAGTTACACCACTACTGACTGAGCTGGCCGAGTCTTCAAGGATATATCTGCCAGATTGGGCTTGCAGCTGATGGTGAGAGAACCAATACGGTGGACCACCGCACAGTCCTTGTGGAGACCAAGTCGTATCTTCACACTGAGAACATCCTCCATTGTATTGTATGACACAACCTCGGTGCTAAATGTGATATATTCAGAACAGATCTAGCAGCTCAAAACTGGGCATCCATGAGGCGCTGTGGGCCGTCAGCAGCAGCAGAATTGTATTCAACCTCAATCTATAACTTCATGGCCTGGCATATCCCCCACTCTACCATTATCATCTGTGATGTCCTCAGGACTATGAGGTTTAGCCAAGGTGGGTGTAAGATATGTGAGGCAAAGCCAAAGAGACAAAGACAGCTGTTCCTGAAATAAAGGCTTCTTTTATTCTGTCTTAGTTTCACTTTCTCTTTGCTAGCATGTGTGTTCTCCAACAGCCTCCAGAGTACATAATGCAAAATGCAATTGCAATTTCAAAACACTACAACACTACACCATCAAGCCAAGGGACCAAACCTGGTTCAATGAGGAGTGTAGGAGAGCATGCCAGGAGCAACATCAGATATATAAACATGAAGTGCCAACCTGGTGACTGGCAACTATGTCCTTCAGGATTGAGTGAGCTCAGTCAGTAGTGGTGCTGCCGAGCCACCCTTGGTGATGTACATTGAAGTCCCCCATCCAGAGTACATTCTGTGCCCTTGCTTCCCTCAGAGCTTCTTTCAACTGATGTTCAACATGCATTACCCTCACTTGGTTCCACTCTTACCCATCCAACCATAGCCAGAGCATCTTGAGCAACAACTTCTCTTCTTGGCCCAAACAGTTACCTCTGGACACCCCCAAGGGTTTATGCTTGATCCCTTTCTCATCCTCATCGACATACTGCCCCTTGGTGACATCATCCAGATGTCAGTTGCCACATGTACTATGCCACAACACCCATCTCTATATCACCACTACATTCCTCAAGCTCTCCACAGCTTCTATGTTGTCAGGTTGCTTGTCTGACATCAGACCTGGATGAGCTGCAATTTTGTCCAGTTAAATGTCAGGTAGACTGAAGCCATCATCTTTGGCACCGCCACAAACTGATACCCTTGTCATTGATTCCATGCTGCTCATTGGCCAATATTTCAGGTTGAACCTGATGGAGTTGCAATAAAGATATTACAGTTCCTATGTTGCCCTGAGCTAGGGAAAGGTGTATCAGCCAGAGCTCCCATCCAGCTTGCTATTCACTCAACCTGCTGGAAGTATGTGTACATTGGGGACAATAGAATTGGCTTCAGCCGTGATGCCTCCTGCATCAGTAAATAACCTGCCAATTATTCACTGTTCACTTGTAGATATGATCAATAGTCGTTTGAGCATTGTACCAGAGGGTGACTGGTACCAAGAAATTGGAAGCCACAGAGAGAGAGAGACAGAGAGAGAGAACAGCAGGAGCAGAGCTTTGAAAAGCGCGCCAAGAAATCGGAAGCCGCAGAGAGAGAGAGAGAGAGAGAGAGAACAGCGGGAGCAGAGCTTTGAAAAGCGCGCCAAGAAATCGGAAGCCATTTCTCGTGTATAGGCGGAGCGCACGCGGGACTGCTGGGTAAGTGAGGTTACATATTTGGGCGGTTGCTTTACCTGTAACAGTACTCGGGTAGTGTCTCCCACCCATCCTCCTCCTCTAACCAAAAAAAAAGTTCTGTCCGTCGGATTGCTAAGCGAACAAGTTTTGACTTTTTTTTTGGTTTTCAGTAGATTTGTTGGGAATTTAGAATAGTGGGAATGGAGGTTAAGGCAGTTGAATGTTCCTCCTGCAGAATGTGGGAGGTAAGGGTCACCAAGAGTGTCCCTGCTGACTGCATCTGCGGGAAGTGCACCCAACTCCAGCTCCTCGAGAACCGCGTTAGGGAACTTGAGCTGGAGCTGGATGAACTTCGGATCATTCGGGAGGCGGAGGGGGTTATTGAGAGGAGTTATAGGGAGGTCGTCACACCTCAGGTAAAAGAAGTAGGTAGATGGGTTACTGTCAGGGGAAGGAGAGGGAACAAGCAGGCAGTGCAGGGATCCCCTGTGGCTGTTTCCCTCAACAACAGGTATACCATTTTGGATACTGTTGGGGGGGACGACTTACCAGGGGTGAGCAATGGGGTACAGGTCTCTGGCACAGAGTCTGTCCCTGTTGCTCAGAAGGGAAGGGGGAAGAGGAGCAGAACATTAGTCATTGGGGACTCCATAGTTAGGGGAACAGATAGGAGGTTCTGTGGGAACGAGAGAGACTCACGGTTGGTGTGTTGCCTCCCAGGTGCCAGGGTTCGTGATGTCTCGGATCGTGTTTTTGGGATCCTTAAGGGGGAGGGGGAGCAGCCCCAAGTCCTGGTCCACATAGGCACCAACGACATAGGTAGGAAGAGAGATGGGGATTTAAGGCAGAAATTCAGGGAGCTAGGGTAGAAGCTTAGAGCGAGAACAAACAGAGTTGTTATCTCTGGGTTGTTGCCCGTGCCACGTGCTAGCGAAGCGAGGAATAGGGAGAGAGAGGAGTTGAACACGTGGCTGCAGGGATGGTGTAGGAGGGAGGGTTTTGGTTTCCTGGATAATTGGGGCTCTTTCTGGGGTAGGTGGGACCTCTACAAACAGGATGGTCTTCACCTGAACCAGAGGGGTACCAATATCCTGGGGGGGAGATTTGCTAGTGCTCTTCGGGGGGGTTTAAACTAATTCAGCAGGGGGATGGGAACCTAAATTGTAGTTCCAGTGTACAGGATGTTGAGAGTAGTGAGGTCAGGGATAAGGTTACAAGGACGCAAGAGCGCACTGGCAAGCAAGAACTTGGTTTAAAGTGTGTCTACTTCAATGCCAGGAGCATCCGGAATAAGGTGGGTGAGCTTGCAGCATGGGTTGGTACCTGGGATCTCGATGTTGTGGCCATTTCGGAGACATGGGTAGAGCAGGGACAGGAATGGATGTTGCAGGTTCCGGGATTTAGATGTTTCAGTAAGAACAGAGAAGATGGTAAAAGAGGGGGTGGTGTGGCATTGTTAATCAAGGAGAGTATTACAGCGACAGAAAGGACGTTTGAGGACTCGTCTACTGAGGTAGTATGGGCCGAGGTTAGAAACAGGAGAGGAGAGGTCACCCTGTTGGGAGTTTTCTATAGACCTCCGAATAGTTCCAGAGATGTAGAGGAAAGGATAGCAAAGATGATTCTCGACAGGAGCAAGAGTAACAGGGTAGTTGTTATGGGGGACTTTAACTTTCCAAATATTGACTGGAAATACTATAGTTCGAGTACTTTAGATGGGTCAGTTTTTGTCCAGTGTGTGCAGGAGGGTTTTCTGACACAGTATGAAGACAGGCCAACCAGGGGCGATGCCACATTGGATTTGATACTGGGTAATGATCCCGGCCAGGTGTTAGATTTAGATGTAGGTGAGCACTTTGGTGATAGTGATCACAATTCAGTTAGGTTTACCTTAGCGATGGGCAGGGACAGGTATATACCGCAGGGCAAGAATTATAGCTGGGGGAAAGGAAATTATGATGCGATTAGGCAAGATTTAGGATGCGTAGGATGGGGAAGGAAACTGCAGGGGATGGGCACAATCGAAATGTGGAGCTTATTCAAGGAGCAGCTACTGCGTGTCCTTGATAAGTGTGTACCTGTCAGGCAGGGAGGAAGTTGTCGAGCGAGGGAGCCGTGGTTTACTAAAAAAGTTGAAGCGCTTGTCAAGAGGAAGAAGAAGGCTTATGTTAGGATGAGACGTGAAGGCTCAGTTAGGGCGCTTGAGAGTTACAAGCTAGCCAGGAAGGATCTAAAGGGAGAGCTAAGAAGAGCGAGGAGAGGACACGAGAAGTCATTGGCAGATAGGATCAAGGAAAACCCTAAGGCTTTCTATAGGTATATCAGGAATAAAAGAATGACTAGAGTTAGATTAGGGCCAATCAAGGATAGTAGTGGGAAGTTGTGTGTGGAATCAGAGGAGATAGGGGAAGCGTTAAATGAATATTTTTTGTCAGTATTTACAGTAGAGAAAGAAAATGTTGTCGAGGAGAATACTGAGATACAGACTACTAGGCTAGATGGGATTGAGGTTCACAAGGAGGAGGTGTTAGCAATTTTGGAAAGTGTGAAAATAGATAAGTCCCCTGGGCCAGATGGGATTTATCCTAGGATTCTCTGGGAAGCCAGGGAGGAGATTGCAGAGCCTTTGTCCTTGATCTCTATGTCGTCATTGTCGACAGGAATAGTGCCGGAAGACTGGAGGATAGCAAATGTAGTCCCCTTGTTCAAGAACGGGAGTAGAGACAGCCCTGGTAATTATAGACCTGTGAGCCTTACATCGGTTGTGGGTAAAATGTTGGAAAAGGTTATAAGAAACAGGATTTATAATCATCTTGAAAAGAATAAGTTCATTAGCGATAGTCAGCACGGTTTTGTGAAGGGTAGGTCGTGCCTCACAAACCTCATTGAGGTTTTTGAGAAGGTGACCAAACAGGTGGATGAGGGTAAAGCCGTGGATGTGGTGTATATAGATTTCAGTAAGGCGTTTGATAAGGTTCCCCACGGTAGGCGATTGCAGAAAATACGGAAGTGTGGGATTGAAGGTGATTTAGTGCTTTGGATCAGAAATTGGCTAGCTGAAAGAAGACAGAGGGTGGTGGTTGATGGCAAATGTTCATCCTGGAGTTTAGTTACTAGTGGTGTACTGCAAGGATCTGTTTTGGGGCCACTGCTGTTTGTCATTTTTATAAATGACCTGGATGAGAGTGTAGAAGGGTGGGTTAGTAAATTTGCGGATGACACGAAGGTCGGTGGAGTTGTGGATAGTGCCGAAGGATGTTGTAGGTTACAGAGGGACATAGATAGGCTGCAGAGCTGGGCTGAGAGATGGCAAATGGAGTTTAATGCGGAAAAGTGTGAGGTGATTCACTTTGGAAGGAGTAACAGGAATGCAGAGTACTGGGCTAATGGGAAGATTCTTGGTAGTGTAGATGAGCAGAGAGATCTTGGTGTCCAGGTACATAAATCCCTGAAAGTTGCCACCCAGGTTAATAGGGCTGTTAAGAAGGCATATGGTGTGTTAGCTTTTATTAGTAGGGGGATCGAGTTTCGGAGCCACGAGGTCATGCTGCAGCTGTACAAAACTCTGGTGCGGCCGCACCTGGAGTATTGCGTGCAGTTCTGGTCACCGCATTATAGGAAGGATGTGGAAGCTTTGGAAAGGGTGCAGAGGAGATTTACTAGGATGTTGCCTGGTATGGAGGGAAGGTCTTACGAGGAAAGGCTGAGGGACTTGAGGTTGTTTTCGTTAGAGAGAAGGAGGAGGAGAGGTGACTTAATAGAGACATATAAGATAATCAGAGGGTTAGATAGGGTGGATAGTGAGAGTCTTTTTCCTCGGATGGTGATGGCAAACACGAGGGGACATAGCTTTAAGTTGAGGGGTGATAGATATAGGACAGATGTCAGAGGGAGTTTCTTTACTCAGAGAGTAGTAGGGGTGTGGAATGCCCTGCCTGCAACAGCAGTAGACTCGCCAACTTTAAGGGCATTTAAGCGGTCATTGGATAGACATATGGATGAAAATGGAATAGTGTAGGTCAGATGGTTTCACAGGTCGGCGCAACATCGAGGGCCGAAGGGCCTGTACTGCGCTGTAATGTTCTATGTTCTATGGTGCCTGTGGAACCAAATCCTAAGAAAAGGATGGAAAAGGAGTGGAGAGAATTGGAGGGAAATGGGGAATGGGGGAAATCTACTCAAAAAGTGCAGGGGTTAGGGTAGAAGGACACTAGCAATAAATCTAAGAGACTTCAGCTCAAAGGTTCTTCCTATTTGAAGAGGTGTTCAAGCTCAATGTCTTTGCTAGTTTAATGCCATTTAAAAGTTATTGATGACTTTTTAAAATTTGCTCTTGGGACGGGAGCATCACTGGCTAAGACAGCATTTATTGCCCCATCCCTAATTGCCCTTGAGAAGGTGCTGGTGAGCTATCTTCTTGAACCGCTGCAGTCCATGGGGGGTCGGTACACCCACAGTGCTGTTAGGAAGGGAGTTCCAGGATTTTGACCCAGTAACAGTGAAGGAATAATGATATTGTTACAATTCAGGGTGGTGTGTGGCTTGGAGGGAAACTTGCAGGTGTTGGTGTTCCCATGCAGTTGCTGCCCTTGTCCTTCTGGGTGGTAGAGGCCGTGGGTTTGGAAGGTGCTGTTGAAGAAGCCTTGGTGAGTTGCTGCAGTACATCTTGCAGATGGTAAACACTGTTGCCATTGTTCGCCGGTGGTGAAGGGAGTGAATGTTGAAGGTGGTGGATGGGTTGCCAATCAAGTGGGCTGCTTTATCCTGGACGGTGAAGAACTACTTGAATGTTGTTGGAGCTGCACTCATCGAAGCAAGTGGGGAGTATTCCATCATACTCCTGACTTATGCTTGTAGATGGTGGACATGCTTTGGGGAGACAGGAGGTCTCCTGTTCATGTCGCTATAGTATTTACGTGGCTGGTCCAGTTAAGTTTCTGGTCAATGCTATCCCCCAGGATATTGATCGTGGGGGATTCAGCAATGGTGATGCTGTTGAATGTCAAGGCGAGATGGTTAGATTCTCTCTTGTTGAAGATGGTCATTGCCTGCCACTAGTGTGGTGCGAATGTTACTTGCCAGTTATCAGCCCAAACCTGGATGTTGTCCAGGTCTTGCTGTATATGGACACAGACTGCTTCAGTATTTGAGGAGTTGTGAATGATGCTGAACATTGTGTGATCATCAGTGAGCATCTCCACTTCTGACCTTATGATGGTGGGAAGGTCATTGATGAAGCAGTTGAAGATGCATGGGCCTATGACACTACCCTGAGGAACTCCTGCAGTGATGTCCTGGGACTGAGATGGTTGGCCTCCAAGAACCACAGCCATCTCGGTTTGTGTTAAGTATGACTCCAACCAGTGGAGTTTTTCCCCAGATTCCCATTGACTTCAGTATTGTTATAGGGCTTCTTGATGTCACACAAAGTCTAACGCTGCCTTAATGTCAAGGGCAGTCACTCTCACCTAACCTCTGGAATTCAGCTCTTTTATTTATGTTTAGATTAAGGCTGTAATGACTTCTGGAGTTTAGTGGCCCTGGCAGAATTGAGCATTATTGAGCTGGTTATTGCTGAGTAAGTGCCGCTTGATAACACTGTCAACAACACTTTCCATCACTTTGCTGATGATTGAGAGCTGACAAATTGGGCAGTAATACCACTAGTCCTATTTTTTGTGGCCAGGACATACTTGGGCAATTTTCCACATTGTCGGGTGGATGCCTGTATTGTAGCTGTGCTGGAACAGATGAAGTGGAACGGTTTGTAGATGCTCAAGGGTATGCACATGGTTGTGTTACACTGTGTTAAAATGTTAAGTTTCTATTCATTTTTTGAGCCACATAAATAGTATTTGTTCCCATCACTTTCCCATATCGTCCATTTTTAGTTGCTGCCTAGCAACTGGCATTTTCACTTGCGATGAATTGTAAGTCAAGAATTGGCACCAAGCAATGGGGGATATTGAAAGGAATGCTTGGCTGCTTGAAGGACTATTTTGTGTTTGGGGAAGAGGGGGGAAAGTGGCTTCTGCATGTGATTGTCAAATGGGTGGACTAGTGGAGCCTGAGTGAACCTAGGAATAATGAGGGCATCCTGGGCAGCAATGCGCACCACTGCTGGTTCCTTGGCTGCCCTCCTGCTCCTTCTCCCCTGCCCCCTCCTCCTCAGAATCATTGTGTGTATGAGTGGTTAGACTTTCAGGTTGAACATGTGAATAAAAATAATCCTCTTTATTTAAACCCACAAAAAACATGCTTGTGATTGTTCAAATTGGCCATATACTCAGGGGTTACGGATAGTAAAGGGAAAAGAACTGGGGTTTCAGTTCTCTCTCAATTTTGTCTGTAACAATTATCAGTGACGCTTGCTAGAAGCTACATATATTCATATGCAGGGACCCGTCTTCTGCAGGCAAAAGAACAGGTGCCTTTTTTGAATTAAACAAAAGTATGGGGACAATAGTTCCCTGGTGCATTCTTCATGGGAACACCTTGACTAGAGTTGACTTGCCAACCAAACAGCATCCCTTTTCTAACGCAGTATAATTTGTTGCTCCCTTTGAAATTTGGCATTCTTGCATCTGTCCTGATGAGTTCAAGATGAAAAGCTTCAACAGCAAATCTCTTTTTTTCAGCAATATATGCAAGTCTTTTTCTCTCTTTTATTCTTACTTATGCTCACATGCAGTAGGACTCAACCGCCATCAATAATTTACCATTCTCTCGCTCAAAGGCTGGGATTTTGTCTTGGCTCTCGACATGAGGGAAAAGTGCCAGCGAGAGCCCCGCTTCGGCCCTCTCAGGAAGGCCTGCCACTCAAGTGCCAATTAGGTACTTAAGTGGACAGCGGCGGGCCTTCCCCAGGATTAAGGACCCCGACAATGAAAACCCTGCCCTCTGAGAGCTGTCAGCCAATCAAAGGCTGGCAGCTCTTTAACTGAGCAACGCCACTGCAAAGGCAGTGGCTGCTGCCAGTACTGGACTCACCCGAGGCCCTGGACCCAGGCCACAGCTAGGATTTTCATGGGGGTGGGGTGTCGGAGGGTGGGTAGCAAGGGCAGGGGGTGGCTATCAATGGGCCCCCCCTTCCCAATGCCAGGTCCCTCAATCAGTCACTAAGTGCCTTTTAACAAGGGACACCCCCACCCCGGGAGCCCGCAAGCAACCCGCAAGGGTTTGCTTAACATGCTCCCTAAGCAGGCCCGATCCCCACTGGGCTAATTCTGGCTGCGGCAGGATGAGGCCTTTAATTGGGCATTAATTGCCCACATAAGGGCCTAAATTGGTTGTGGTACAAGAAGGCCTGGACTTAAATTGGGTGGAGGCGGGAAGGTTGCGGGGGTTCCCTTCCTGCCATCATCCTGCCCAATTTTATGCTCTCCCTGCCTCCGAACCCAATGCGGGGGGGAGCATAAAAATCCCCCCAACGTGATTTTTCCTTTATTTATTCATTCATACTTTTTGCCACTCTTTCCTCATTAACTCATTCATTCAATACATCACTTTTTTTAATTGCCTTGATCTAGTCACATCATTTTTAATTCACTCATCCCGTCCTTATGGATTTTGTTTGAGTTAGACTTGGTAAACAAACTTTCATTCTGAAGTCATTCAGTTTTCTGAATTGATGTGTACACGGGATGATAGAAAATTCAGAAATTTGTTAACAAATCTTAAGCAATCTTGAAAACTGTCAAGTATATGGAATAGTACTTTTTGTCTTGTCAGCAAAGAAATGGCCATTCAAAAGGCAATATTCTGCAAATGCTGTAAATCTGAAAACGAAACATAAAATGCTGGAAGAACTCAGCAGGTCAGGAGCGAAACAGGGTTAACTTTTGATCAAAACTGCAAAATGTTATAGATGTAACAGGTTTTAAGCCTAAGGCAGGGAAAGGGAAGGGGTGGAAAGGACAAAAGAGAAGGTCTGTGATAGGGTGGAAGGCAGGAGTAATCTAAGTGACAAAAGGGATGATTTGCAAGGCAAAAAGGGACACGTACGGAAACAAAAGATGGGTCTTTTACTGGAGCTGTAAATGGAAGCATTACCAGTGACTGTTAATCAAAAGCATGGGAGCAGTGGATATGACCTGAAATTGTTGAACTCAGTGTTGAGCCAGAAGGTTGTAAAGTGCTGAAATTGAAAGATAATGTGCTGTTTCTTGAGCTTCTGTTGAGCTTTGTTGGAAGAGTGTAAGAGGCCAAGGACAGACAGGTCAGGGTGGGAGTGAAGTGGAGATTGCCCTGATGGATTAAATGTAGTTGGAACCATTGAGAACCCTTGGTCCCTTACTCTCAGACAGAGGACTAGAAAACTGTATTAACCATCACTAACTTATGCAAAGATCCTGTTAGTGGGGAGGAGTGGCAGCACTTTCAACATACAGGCGTTGCTTTGAAATAAATGAAAAGTTATGTCTCCCGATTAAGAGCTGGAAAAGATCCAGGAGGAAAACTGAACAAGGGAATTGTTCTTCACAATGATATATGACTTACACAGAGTTCTAATATCACAGTCAAACAACAGCCATTGCATGTGAACATAACACGAAGTGGAATGAGGTAAAACTGCTTGCCCTTCCAGGGGTAAGCTCTGTCAAGAATTCTACCATATCTGTTTAAGCTCCTGGAACGAGATTCTTCAAGTGGCTAGTCTCATTACATGCTTACATACAATATAGATGGTAGATACATTCCTCCTTTAATTTTTATTGCAAACAGCCCAGTTACATGCACATCATTCTGTCTCGTGAAGAATCTGGTTCCATATGACTTCAGGATATTTTGGTCTTCTGTGTGAAAGCTCAAAGACATATTTTGTTTTTGTGCAATTTGTGAAAAGATAAAAGGGGAAAATATCCCCTGTGCATTGTGTATAATAATCCTCTCCATAAAGGGTTTATGGATTGATTCAACATAGTGCACAAAATAAATCTTCCCACACGATCTTTTTTGATAGAATATTGATGGTGGCAGAGAGTGTAATGCTGCCATCAGTTGGTTACCAACAGCACCCGCAATGGTTGCACAAGAACACAAGAATTAGGAGCAGGAGTAGGCCATTCAGCCCCCGAGCCTGCTTCGCCATTCAATAAGATAATGGCCAATCTGATTGTGGCCTCAACTCCACTTTCCTGCCTACCCCCCCATAACATTTGACTCCTTTGTCAATCAAAAATCTGCAACAGGTAGATTGATGAGCACAAGATCTAATAGGTTCTTCCCTCTTGTTGGTTCCCTCGCCACTTGCCATAGGCCCAGTCTGGCAGATATGTCCTTCAGCACACGGCCTGTGCGGTCAGTAGAGGTGCTACCAAGCGACTCTTGCTGATCGATATTGAAGTCCTCCATCCAGAGTACATTCTGTGCCCTTGCCACCCTCTGTGCTAGTTTTCAAGTGATCTTCATGGCGGAGTACTGATTCATCAGCTGAGGGGGGGGTGCAGTAGGTGATAATCAGCAAGAGGTTTCCTTGCCCATGTTTGACCTGATGCCATGAGACTTCATGTTATCCGGAGTCAATGTTGAGGACTTCCGGGACAACTCCCTTTCAACTGTATACCACTGTGCCACCACTTCTGGTGGATTTGTCCTGCCGATTGAACAAGGCATACCCAGGAATGATGATGCTGGTGTCTGGGACATTGGATATAAGGTATATTTCTGTGAGTATAACTATGTCAGATTGTTGTTCGACTAGTCTATGGGACAGCTCTGCCAATTTGGCGCAATCCCCCAGATATTAGTAAGGAGGACTTTGCATGGCCATTAGGGCTGGGTTTGCCACTGTCATTTCTGGTGTCTAGGTCGATGCCAGGTGTTCCGTCCAGTTTTATTCCTTATCAACCTTAGCGTAGCGGATTTGTACAACTGAGTGGCTTGCTATGCCATTTCAGAGGGCAGTTTCGAGTCAACCACATTGCTGTGGGTCTGAAGTCACAGGTAGGACAGACTAGGTAAGCACGGCAGATTTCCTTTCCTAAAGGATATTAGTGAATCAGGTGGGCTTTTACAATAATTGATGGTAGTTTATGGTCAACATTACTGACTACCTTTCATTCCACAGTTTCATCAATTAATTGAATTTATTCATTAACTGAATTTAAATTCCACCAGCTGCATGGTGGGATTTGAACCCCTGTCCCCAGGGTATTAGCCTGGGTCTCTGGATTACTAGTACATTCACATCACCACCAATGCATTGCAGTGTCCGAAGCTTTGCCTCTATCTCATTAACTCTGAGCTGAACTTCCTCAAACTGCAGGCACTTAATGCAGATGTGTTTGCTATGGATCACACTGGCATCCACCAGCTCCCACATACTACAGCTGCAACACATCACCTGCCCTGCCATCCTTATTATTTTTTAAGTAACAAATTGATTATTTTCTTAATTCAGTTTTAATTAATGCCTCTAGTCCTGCTTGCGCTTATATTCTTACTATTCTTATTATTTCAGTTAATGTTATACTTACCCTGATTAAAATTCCCTAGTTTAGATAAGAGAATAAGAGAAAACTCACCAATCGCTTAACTTCATTCCTATAACGTTACACTTCAATTTTCTTTAGACTGCTCTGAACCCACTGACTCACCCACCCCGCCCCCACCCCAGCTCTTCAAACTCTTGCCACTGTCTCTAGGTTGCCTTCTATTTCTGGTATGGTCTCACCAGCCTGCCCATCTAATTAACGCTTCCAGGCTTCAGCTCCGTCAAAGCAGCACCTCCTCCCTCACTGCACCAAATTCCCACATTTACCAAATTCCCAAGCTCAAACTTTGTCTCGAGCTGCACTCAGTCACCAGCTGCTACCTACATGCCTGCTTACTTCATATGCTTAGCAAGACTACATGTATTTATACTAGCAGAAATTCTCAGAGGCGAGTCATGCACTGCTGGCTAGAGAAACGAGTTCTAACTAGCTACCTAATTAACTAGCTGTAGCCATCTCTCCAGTAGGGAGTCTGTTTATCCCAGACTAAGACTGAAAGAAACTTAACTTCTACAGTAAATTGTAGTGAAATGCTAAATGTAAACTTGACTAGCTTGTAGAATAAGATTAATCCTTAAAATGAATCCTTAAAATTCCCATACTTATCAAATTCCCAAGTTCACACTCTGTCTTGAGTTGCACTCAGTCACGAGCTGCTACCTTCATGCCTGCTTACCCCAGAGTCTCTAAAATGGACCTGCATGAAGTCACAGGACCAAACCACTCAGTGATTGCTGCATTTGTATATCTACATACAAATGTAATGCATACAGCATAAGTCTTTCATACTACAGGTGACACACATAACATTTCTGTATCAAGTTATGGTTAAATAAATGGTTTTGCAGCAATATATTATTAAATAAAAAGAACTGGTATAATTATTTATAATATATAGGTACCACATTGTTTGCTTTGTAATTAATTATGGCACAGAAACAGGCCATTAGGCCCAATTTGTCTATGCTGGTGTTTATGCTTCACATGAGCCTCATCCCACCACCACTTCATCACACCCTATCAAAATAACCTTTTATTTCTTTCTCCCGCATGTGCTCATCTAGCTTTCCCTTAAATACATCCAATGTATTTGCCTCAATTACTTCTTGTGGTAGCAAGTTCCGCATTCTCACCACTCTCTAGGTAAAGAAGTTTCTCCTGAATTTCCAATTGGATTTATTAGTGACTATCTTATATTCATGGCCTCTAGTTTTGAACTCGCCCACAAGTGGAAATATTTTCTTTATGTGTACCTTTCATAATCTTAAAGATATCTATCAGGTCACCCCTCAGCAATCTTTTTTCCAGGGAAAAGAGCCCCAACCTGTTCAAGCTTGACGATAAGTTGATCTTCTCAGTTCTGGTATTATCCTTGTGAATCTTTTTAGCACCATTTCCAGTACCCCTATATCCATTTTATAATATGGATGATTAAAACTTGATAAATTGTCCACAACCTCCAGTCCCTAGGTCATTTTTCAGTCCTAACTATAACTTTCCATCTACTTAGTGAATCTACTGAAGATCTAGTGACTCTGTCTCAATATCATTTTCCAGCTGTATCATAGTTTGCCTGGCTCTATCCAAGATCTCCATGCTCTGTCCCTGTGACTCATGCTAGTGTATCTCCAACATCTCCTGGTTCTGTCCCTGTTACTTAGAGCAATATGTTGCAGAACCTACCAGGGAACAGGCTATTTTGGAACTAGTAATGTGTAATGAGGTAGGATATATAACAGATATCGTAGTTAAGGATCCTCTAGGGGGTGGCAGTCACAACATGGTAGAATTTCAAATTCAGTTTGGGGGCAAGCAACTTGGATCTCAAACCAGTGCCCTCAACTTAAACAAGAGCAATTACAGAGGTATGAAGAAAGAGCTGTCTAAAGTGGGCTGGGAAAATAGACTAAGGGGAAGGTCAGGGGATGAGCAGTGGCAGACATTTAAGCAGATATTTCATAACGCTCAGCAAAAATTAATCCCAATCAAAAAGAAGGACTCGATGAGAAGGATGAACCACTCATGGTTAACAAAGGCGGTCAAGGAGAGTATCCAATCAAAAACTAAGGCATACAAAGTGGCGAAAACCAGTGGTAGGCCAGAGGATTGGGAATTTTTTAGGAACCAGCAGCGGATAACTAAAAAGATAATAAAGAGGGAGAAAATTGATTATGAAAGTAAATTGGCAAGAAATATAAAAACAAACAGCAAGAGCTTCTACAGGTATATAAAAAGAAAGAGAGTAGCTAAAGTGAGCGTGAGACCCTTGTAGGATGCAACTGGCGAATTGATAATGGGGAACAGGGAAATGGCAGATAATTTTAACCAATATTTTGCATCGATCTTCACGGTGCAGAACAGTATAAACATCCCACAGATATCAGATAAGCAAGGAGCTAATGGGAGGAAAGATCTTGCAACAGTCTCTATCATGATGGACAAAGTATTTGACAAACTAAGGGACTAATGGCAGACAAGTCGCCAGGTCCTGATGGCCTACATCCAAGGGTTGTAAAGGAGGTGGCTGCAGAGATAATGGAGGCATTGGTTGAAATATTCCAGAACTCACTGTATTCCGGGAGGGTCCCGCTAATGTGACGCCCCGGTTCAATAAATGAGGGTGACAAAATGCAGGAAACTATAGGTCAACAGCCTAACATCAGTCGTTGGGAAAATGCTGGAGTCCATTATTAAGGAAGAAATAGCAGGACATTTAGAAAAGCTTAACACAATCAAACAGAGTCAACGTGTTTAGTTTAGTTTAGAGATACAGCACTGAAACAGGCCCTTCGGCCCACCGAGTCTGTGCCGACCATCAACCACCCATTTATACTAATCCTACACTAATTCCATATTCTTACCACATCCCCACCTGTCCCTATATTTCCCTACCACCTACCTATACTAGGGGCAATTTATAACAGCCAATTAACCTATCAACCTGCAAGTCTTTGGCACATGGGAGGAAACCTGAGCACCCGGAGGAAACCCACGCAGACACAGGGAGAGCTTGCAAACTCCACACAGGCAGTACCCAGAATTGAACCCGGGTCGCTGGAGCTGTGAGGCTGCGGTGCTAACCACTGCGCCACTGTGGTTTTCTGTAAGGGAAATCATGTTTGACAAATTTGCTAGAGTTCTTTGAGGATATAACAAGCAGAGTTGATAAAGGGGAACTGGTAGATATAATGTATTTAGATTTCCATAAGGCATTCGATAAGGTTCCACATAAAAGATTATTGCACAAGATCGGAGCTCACGGTATTGGGGGTAATGTATTAGCACGGATTGAGGATTGGTTAACTCACAGAAGACAGAGAATCGGGATTAATGGGTCCTTTTCAGGTTGGAATGACATAACTAGTTGAATGCCACAAGGACCAGTCCTAGGGCCTCAATTATTTGCTGTCTATATTAATGACTTGGAGGAGGAGGCAGAGTGTAATATATCCAAATTTGCTGATGATACAAAAATAGGTGGGAGGGCATGTTGTGATGAGGACATAAGGAATCTGCAAGGGGATATAGATAGGTTGAGTGAATGGGCAAAAACTTGGCAGATGGAGTTTAATGTAGAAAAGTGTGAGGTTCTGCACTTTGGTAGGAAGAATCAAAAGGCAGACTATTATTTAAATGGAGAGAGACTTCAAAAAAGTGCAGCACAGAGGGATCTGGGTGTTGTTGTGCATGAAACACAAAAAGTTAGCATGTAGTTGCAGCAAGTAATTAAGAAGGCAAATGGAATTTTGGCCTTTATTGCTAGGGGGTTGGATTTTAAAAATAGGGAAGTCTTTCAACACACCATTAACATATTGTTTGCCTTTGCTCCGTGACCTTTTGGTCAGCTATGTGGCCTGGTCCAATCTAGACCTCCTTTGTTATCTCTTGCCCCACCCCCACCTCACTTGCTTATAACCTGTGACTTTTTTAATATTTGTCAGTTCCGAAGAAGGGTCACTGACCCGAAACGTTAACTCTGCTTCTCTTTCCACAGATGCTGCCAGACCTGCTGAGTGGTTCCAGCATTTCTTGTTTTTATTTCAGATTTCCAGCATCCGCAGTATTTTGCTTTTATTGGAGAAAAGGAGCTGTTTTATTCTCTCTCAGAAAAATTCTACAATGAGCTACAAGCCAAGCTAATTCCCTGAGTAAGGAAGAAAGGCCTTCTTTTTCAAGATACCATTGCATTGCTGTGCTCATCATTCAAAGAACTGTTTAATTACTTGCTGCAGCCAAAGAGTTGAATTCTTAACTTCTGAAGGACTATTTTCATCAAATCCACATTAGAAGACCTCATCCACCAAGAATGTAAAACGCACAGACTTTCTTATTTTATTTATTCTTAAGAGACAGCTATTTTTTTTTTAAACTCCACTTTTAAAACTGGTTAACTGCTAAGTTTTGAATATATGGGCTGAATTTTATTCGGGCTGTAAGTGATTGAACTGTGCGCGGTCATAATGGTGAAAATCTCTCCTCCCCCAACACTCACTTGTGGGATTCTTGGCGAAGGCAGTGTGATATTGCGAAGTGGAATTTGGAAATGATGTCAAACAACACTCAGGTATATGATGAATCAAACAAGGGTATTTACTAAACAAAAACCAACAGTGAAACCACTTATGCTCTATTTTGTACAATGGCTATAAAAACACCCACCCAGTCCAACCTAAGGTGTGTGTCTCGTGTGTTTGATAGAGGGACCCGAGCCCACGCAATGTGTCATGTAGTCTCATTGGTGATACTCACAGGTCCGATGTCTTGCAGCTGGCAGTGGCCTGTCGCTGTTGCAGTGCACAGTCTATCTTGGGTCGAGGATTTACCTCCTTACTAATTCCTCTGTGTCCTGAACTCAAACATGAGCTCCGTGGTCTCGGTGTGCTGATGTTCTCTGCACTTGTTCTGTACAGCTTGCTGGAGATGCTGGCATGCCTTTATTTACTGTTCCTGTAATGCTCCTGCTGAAGAAAAAACTTCCTCTGCTCAAACCTGTCACTGGGCAAACCCTATACCAGTTATAGTGTTATCAGTTCCAATTGGACCAAAAACTGTCTTGCTATTGTCCTGTGAGTTTGTTTCAGACAGGCTAGATATGACTTGTTGAATAGTTCTTTTGAACAAGGTTGCCTGTCTCATTTGGGATGAAAATTGGAGGGAAGATAAGCTGATCATGTCTTGATAGCTTGGAGATGTCTAGAGTGGATGCTAATTGATAACCAGTTTTATTGTATTTGAAATGACTTGTCCAGGGAATGGCATCCCTTATTAGGTCTTTAAATATTCAAAGACTGGCTGATGAACTCCCTGCTGTTTGGTGCCTGATAGTCTGTCCCTGTATTCCTTTAATTGATTTTTAATCTGTTGTTCAGAGGCAATTTGTTAGTGATTTAAAGGGACAGTCCCACATGAGTCAAATTCAAAGTGTCCAGGCCATAGTGGTTGAATTTAAAGTGTTCTTTGGCCTGGGCTGATTTGCGGGCTTAAAAGTGGCCATGCCTACAGGCCTGCGCCCTTTAAACTCAGCGGGGTGCCCACATTTAGCGGCCGCCACAGAGCCCCCGTGATATTTCACACAGGGGCTCATTAGCATCACTGCACCTAGCCACCCCTGCCATATATTACGTGGGGAGAGGTGGGACATTCGACGCAGTGAGAGTGCCAATCTCCTGCTCAATAGTGGGCTCTTGTAGCTCAGTGGCTGGCGTTGTATCTCTCCTCTGCAGCAGTGATGGGGTCTCGCACTGGTGTAGGGAGTCATGTCTGCAAGGAATAGCCCTTATCTCCAAGAAGCCCTTATCATTCCAAATGAGTCAGTTCAGTCAACAGCGGTGGCAGCTGGGACTGGCGCAGGCCCCAGGTGTCATGGCAGCTGCCTGAGAAGGGGTTACAGATTTGCATGATGCATCTGTGGTGATCATATACCAACTTCACCTAGATTGAGAGGATTCTTTAATGGTGACCTCTGCAGGTGGTAGCCTGGTGGGAGGCCTGATGGCCACATGATTGCATGCTTATGAACATTACAACCTATGGTTCTCTGGCAATGATGCCAAAACTGATAGCCCTCTGGGCCTGGCTGTGAGAGTCCGTCCTGAAGCGGACATATTCACTGGCCCTCCGATGCAGGGCATTGGTGACCTCCCTGCACTGTTGACTGTGCGACCCCACAAAGGTCTCTGGTGGGCCCCTGAAAAGCTGCCTAGGCGTCAAGCTTGAGAACCACTGCCACTATGAGGAACAAAGGCATGGGATGTCCATCGAAGCGCATGGGCTGCAGGTCGCCTTTGAGCAAGGCACAGAGACGTGTCACCACCCTCTCTATATGCGCAATTGCCTCTGACACTGGTGCTCCGACATCTGATGACATGTCATGTGGGTCCTGTAGATGAACAGCAATCGTAATGGCGAGCTCCCCTTGGGGGCTGCTGCTCACGATCAGGGGCCTCTACGTGGATCGCACCTGCCTGTTGATTTTGCATCTGGTGCATACGGATCCTCACAAGCAGAGGATCACACAATGTAGGATGAGCCATACCAATTTCAGTGTGATAAATAAAGTTGAACATCTTCACGTATTTGAAGGTTCCTAATAGGGCATGGATTGGTGTTGATGGGTACATCAGCTGCTTTCCTGGATTAACTATGTGGTGTGCCATGGCATTGCCCACCTTGGCCAACACTCAGAGTGGCACAGCATGACCACATCAAGCACCTACCAGCTGAATCGATTGCCCCAACCATCCATATAACCTTAATGCTCCTACCCTTTCTGGCACCCTCCCCACACACACAGTGCCATTGCTCCTTCACAAACACAAACAAATGCAGAGCGTACACTGTTTATGGAGGGAGGGTACACAGTATCTCCCTTCATGCCTGAAGAGCTTTCCCTCTAGTAATCCCAGAATTCCTCCCTCCTCCCTTTAAGAATGCAGAAGGAGATCCCTGTAATCCCCCCTCCCTCTTCCCTTTAAGAATGCAGTGCTGAGACCCCTGAAATCCCCCTTCCTTCCTTCCAGTATGCAGAGTGAGACCCCTGTGATACCCCCCTCCCTTTTCCCTTCCAGTACGCAGACTGGGACCCCTGAAAACAGAACTTACCTTCTGTAGCGAAACCTTCTGCCTCCAATGACCCACCGGCTTTTCTAATCATGAACAATATGATACATGACGGCCGCCCGTTCAAAGTAAAATCCAGATGTGTGCAGGAGAGGCAGCGGACTGCATAATCTGCAGAGGTTAGTACTGTTTAGCATATTTAATTGGGGGCCGTACAGAGGTCCCTTTGCCGCCAGTAACAAGCGGCGGGCCCTTCTCGACATCACGGGTCGAGACGGACCTCTCCCCACAGAATTTTATCGGCCCCTCTGCTGTGACCCACGGTGTAAAGCCTGGCTACCTGACCCGAGCCCGACCAAACCTGACTACAAGTGCCGGGGTCGGGTCGGGTCTGTATTCTGCATCCAGCATTTGTGCTCCGGTCAGGTCAGGCTGGATTGTACTGTTTTGTTTCGTATTGTTTTCATTTTAATCTATGATTTATTTCTGTTTTAATAATATTTGTTATTTTTAGGTCGGATTGGGAATTTAAAAATATTAAAGGACTCGGGCCCGGGTCAGGTACAGGTTGGCTGTTGGGTCGGGCCCAGGTCAGGTTTTAATTTTGTACCGAAGGCAGGCTTTACCGTGGCGTCGAGGGGCCGATAAAATTCAGTTCTATTTGTGTGAATGGGGAGTTAGATTAAAATAAGAAGTTATAAGGTCTGTAGACATAGGTTTATCTTAATGTTTAAGATTTAGTTTTTTAATAAATAGTTAATTTGTTGTTGTCTAAAGATATCTGGTTCGGTCTGTTTCATTCTGGGGATACTAGAGTGTTTAATTTGGCTGTTTTTCCGACTGGGTGTGAAAGCTGAATAATATGCTGCAAGCTGTGGAGTGACGGGACTGAATTGACAGTGCGTTGCTCCCGCCGCGGTTGTAACAATACAAGTTGTTGTTGTTGTCGGAAAACATTCCAACATGCTTCACAGACATATCGGTTACAGAGGGAGGTTGCAGTAAAAAATGTTCAACATGAAAGAGCTTAAGCAACTTTGGAGGCTACAGAGTAAATGTTCTGAGTTCACGTCCATAGTGGAGTAGCTGCTCTCCAAGCACAGTTTAGAAAATTGCAGGCATGTTGCCCAAGATTTTTCATCTATTAATTTATATTTATTCTGGCGTGCTTTATGAAATGTATTCAGTCATGTTAATTAGTCCTAATTTGCACTTGTGTGTTGCATAGATATAGAAAAATGTTACTAAGCCATAAGCAAGACTTGCTATTAGGGGAAAGAAATCCCACTGAGTAGTCAATTTTGGAATACAAACTATCAAGAGCAGTGATAATAATCCTATACAAATTGACTCTTTTAAAAAGATGTATGGAGGTTAGATTAAGGTTAAGACCAAGACAGAAGGTTATAGAAATCAGCATTCGGAATAAATGAACAAATACTGGAAGTATCACAAAATACTGTGGATACTGGAAATTGGAAATAAAAACAGGAAATGGTGGAAATACACAGCACATCAGGCAGCATCTGTGAAGAGAGAAACAGGGCTGAAAATGAATTTGCCACCGCCATGATCGACAGTGACCACAAACTATGGCAGTCCGCTGGCGTGGACCGCTCGTCACAGACCGCTCGTCGCAGAGCTGCCACAATATTAAACGTGGAGGCACATTTAAATGGCCAGGGCAGACCCCCCACTCACCTGATGATGTGGAGGGGGTGGGTAGTCCATCCCCTGCAATGGCATCAGGTGCCATTGCGCAGGTGCCGAAACCATTTGTAAAGGGCTTCAAGCACTTCAATTTAGTTTAAATATTTAAAGATCTCGGCCTTCTAAATTTTATGTAAAAAATTTAATTAATGTTTCTAGCCCCTCTGCCACCCTGCAATAACCATACACTTCATTCCTTGCTCTCTCCCCCAGCCCCGTCCAAAATACTTACCTTGTCTCCTGACCTTTTCCCCTGCAAAGTTTATGAACTTTTCACTTCAGCCCCTTGCTACCATCCCTACACCAATCAGATTGCTTTGACCCAGCTCCCCCGACCCCTCCCGCAATGAAATACTTACCTGCTCCCCCCTCCCCACTAGTGTCCCACATCGGATCTCCGGTTGGAGAATATCGCACCGGGACCGCGACGGGAGCGGGTAAGTATTTAATTCATTATTTAAAATAATTTAACACATTTAAATTTTTATCCTGCCACCGAGCGGTGCCACCACGAGGCCTCGCCGACATCGGCAATATGAGACCAGGCTTTCCCAGCATCAGGGCCTTTCCCAGAGGCATTTTCTGGCCTCCTCCTGCCATGACCCCCGTCTTTGGGGGTCTGTTAAATTGGCCCCACAGAGTTAATGTTCCAGGTCAATAACCTTTCATCAGGACAGTTCTGATTACTTACTTTTCAGTAAATAACTTTGCGGTAAAATGTTATGCATATATAAATTTTTAATGCTTACAATAGTGGAACCCCAAACAGGTCCTGCCTCCATCCTGATATAGCAGCCAGGGCAGCAAACCTGCAGAGTACATGTACCAGTCCTGTGTGTTGCCGAGCAAAATAATGTCAGTCTGCAGATAGCCAGGAATTAATGGGGCTCTGAAAAGGTAACAGAAATGTTACTCATCTTATATCATATCATTTTTTTAATTCTATAAATTTGAATTGTGTGATCATTCATAATAAAATAGCATTATCAGTTATTTTGCTCACAACAATGGCTATTTGAGCACACCACTGTATTGCATTGTATTTCCAACCATCAGCAACATTCCAGAGTGGAGCCATAAAATAAGGCCAGTTGCACTTCGGGCTTTATAAATAAGTTTTTTTATTCGTTTATGGGATGTGGTCATCGCTGGCTAGGTCAGCATTTATTACCCATCCCTAATTGCCCTAAAGAAGGTGGTGGTGAGCTGCCTTTTTGAACCGCTGCAGTCCTTGGGTTATAGGTACACCAACAGTGCTGTTAGGAAGGGAGTTCCAGGATTTTGACCCAGCGACAGTGAAGAAACCACTATATATTTCCAAGTCAGGATGCTGTGTGGCTTAGAGGAGAACTTGCAGGTGGTGGTGTTCCCATGCATCTGCTACACTTGTCCTTCTAGGTAATAGAGGGAGCGGGTTTGGACGGTGCTGTCTAAGAAACCTTGGTGAGTTGCTGCAGTGCATCTTGTAGATGGTACACACTGCTGCCATTGTGCGTCGGTGGTGGAGGGAGTGAATGTTTAAGATGGTGGGTGGGGTGTCAATCAAGCAGGCTGCTTTGCCCTGGATGATGTCGAGCTTCTTGAGTGTTGTTGGTGCTGCACCCATCCAGGCAAGAGGAGAGTATTCCATCACACTCCTCACTTGTGCCTTGTAGATGTTGGACAGGCACTGGGGAGATAGGGGGCTGAAATTTATACTCCCACCGCCAAATTCGGCAGCGAATGAAAACAATGGCGACCCGCCTGTGCGGCCGCACTTCGCAGAGCCGCCGCAATACTAAGCGCAGAAGCTCATTTAAATAGTCAGGGCAGGCCATTCCCCCTTCCGATGACGTGGAGGGGGCAGGCTGTCCATCCCCGGCAATGGCGCAGCTGCCTGTGCACAGGCGCTGAGGCCATTTTTAAAGGGCGTCAAACCCTATCACTCAATTTAAATATTTAAAGAAACAGTTAATAAAAAAATTAAATACACTTATTTTTCCCCTCTCCCACCCCCGAATGACCATTAAAATTAATTACATGCCGTCTCCCCCTCAAAACGCTTACCTTGACCACCTGACCTTCCCCCCCCCCCCCCCCACAAAGTGCATAAACGTAAGCTTAAACCCTTCCTACCATCCCCTACACCAATGATATTTCTTTCACCCCAATCCCCCCCTCTCCCGCACTGAGAAACTTACCTTCTCACCCCTCCCTACCAGTGTTCCGTCTCGTTTCCTTGATGGGGATCCAAAGGTGCGGGAGTGCTGGTCAGCAGCACAAAGATTGTACCGGGACAGACAACGGCTGCGTAAATATAATTAATTCATTGATTTGAATTTATTTAAATATTTAAATGGCCGTCCCATCGCCGAGCGGCGGGGAGATCACCACAAGGCCTCACCGCTACCGGCAATATCGCTGGGACGTCCCAGCGTCGAGGTGCATGGCGCCCTCTGCCGGAAGCATTTTTGGCGCCCGCCTGCCACAACCCCCGATGTCGGGTGGTCTGTAAAATTCAGCCCAGGAAATGAGTTAGTCACTGAAGAATTCCCAGCCTCTGACCTGCTCTTGTACCCACAGCATTTATGTGGCTGCTCCAGTTCAGTTTCTAGTCAATGGTAACTCCCAGGAGGTTGATAGTGGGCGATTCAGTGATCGTAATGCCGTTATACATCAAGGAGAGATGGTAAAATTCTCTCATGTTTGAGATGGTCATTGCCTGGCACTTGTGTGGCGTGAATGTTACTTGTCACTTATAGCCCAAGCCTGTTAGCATGGGATAAATTTTCTGAGACCATGTGCCACATCTCAGTCACCACCAGCAGAGATCGGAAAATCATGAGTACACTTCCATGATGTTCCATATATTGATTTCAATGGACAGTAAAAAGGACAGCAGGCAGCGGAATATCCAATCCATGTGAGGGGCATGCAAGGCCGCAGTAATAGTGCAGAATATTGGAAACTCTCACCCATTGGATTACAAGATCAAGGCCATTGGCCTGAATTTCAACCCCCAAAAAGAGGGAGGGGTTTGGTGGTTTGATTCAGGTGGGAGGATGAAAAGCTAAAAACCTGAAACAGGAACCCAACAGAGGCAGGATTTATGCAATGTGACAATTCTTCTCTCGGGAGGCAGGTTGGCCATTTAAATATTCTAATGAAGCTGAGCCCATTCATTTTAACGATGATTCTATTTTTAATCGCAGTTGGCTGAGTTCCCCAGGCTTCAGGAAACCCGACAGGTGAAAGGAGGCGAGAAGGGCTGAATCCATAAGGTACTTTCTTTTACAGCAATGCTTGTGGGCCAGGAGGAGCAGGAGTGTTCTCTCCAAGACTAACAATCTACCCAGTAAGCGCCCCTCCCATGACCTTCTGTTTCCAACCGCACCCCCCCCCAACTACAATCAGATGCCCCTGACCACCATCAGTTCCCCCTGACCACCATCTTCTCCCTCCCAGCCACCATCTGGTTCCCCGCTATGATGGGACCCATCCCAATCACCACCTGTCAAACCAGATTTACCCTGGTTTGCAATTTGTGGCTTTTATAAATGATGCAAATCAATGTAATTAATAATTCAGGGAGAAAAGCTCTCTCTAATCCCATGAAGAGAACAGTGGAACGTTCTTTGTTGCTGAATATGCTCAGTTAATATTTTGTTCCAAAAATTTCAGAAATAAGAAAGGAAGAAAACTTGCCTTGACATATAGCAGCTCTTACAATCTTAGCACATTTCAAAGTGCCTTACAGTCAATGAAGTACTTTTAAAATATAGTCAATGTTGTAATGTAGGAAATATTCAAAAGATCTGACAAAATGAGCTAAAGACTTAAATAAACTCAATGATGTCCATCTGATGTGCATGCGATTGTAACATTCTTGCCACCAGCAGAAACACAGAATGCTCTGATTATTTATTTATTATTAAGTGTAGGAAGAAATAGGTTCGATATTGGCATGGAGACAGAAAACTGATTAAAATACAAGGTGGGAGGCATGTAAGAAGATGCAATGTGGCCTCTAGCGGGTTATTTAGGACTGAGCTCTTCTTAAAGCATGAAGCAATTATATGACTGTAGCTAGAAATTAGCAGTGGCAAATGCTAGTGAATGAACACTTAGTGCAATTGAATGGCATTCCTTTGTCAGTTAATTTAATGGAAGTGCAAGCATGTCTAAACAGGATAAAGAAAGCAAAGGGGAATATGAGCAGAAAATCTGAAAAAGTATTAAAAATAACAGTATTTTACAAAATATGGTAGTAAAAGGAAAATGTTGTCACTAAACACAGCCAAAAGAAAATTGTTAAGTATGAGGCGCAACCAATAAGAAAGAGGACAGTGAATGAATAGAGAATAAACAGATATTGTCAGGAATATTTAACATATTTACAAAGAGAGGGATGCAAGGGAGGAAGTAAATCCTGAATTGCTTAAAAATAAAGACAGGAGATATTGTAATAAATAAAAAGAAAACATTAACTAAATTGGTTCATCTAAAAAAAGGACAAAGTGCTAGGACCTAATGGGATACATCTAAGGAAACCGAGGGAAACAGGCTAAGAATAATAGAGGTCCTAGAAAGCCAGCTTCAACTGGGCATAAATGGGGGTAGTGGATCAGTTGCCTGTTTTACACCCCACCTAATCTCCCTTTCCGTTCAGTGATTAGACAAAGTGTATAAAATCTGCTACTGTTGGTTTTGCACCTGCATCAATATTGGGTTAAATTTTACAGACTCACCCCCACATCAAGGGTTATGGTGGGGGATGGGGGCAGAAAATGCCTCCGGCAGAGGCCTGCCCATGACTGGGGAGGCCCAGCCCAATATTGCCGGCGGCGATTAGGCCTCGTGGCAGCCCCCGCCGTTCAGCAATGGAAGCCAAATTTACATATGTAAAATAATTTCAATTATTGAATAAATGACCTATCCGCTCCCACCGTCCATTCTGGAGTGGCCGCTTAATTGGCCACTTAAAGGCCTCAATCGTCCTCTAGGTGGACAGACCGTCCTGGGCTTTTCCCGCCCCTGACAAAATACCATCGGGAAGACAACAGGAATTCCAGTCCCCACCTTCCTTTGCCATTTTATGGGCCCCCAACCCCACCGCCTCCCAGCCTGTCCCGAGAGGACTCATAAAATTCAGCCATATATTTCCGAGTTTTATTGCGGTTGGCGGTTTGCCAGTGCTTTGGTGTAATACTCATTTTTAAAAAGGAAGACAAAATTAACTGTGTAATTACACGGAAAAATTTTGGAATTTTTAATTACAGGGAAGTGATAAATACCCAGATGATGTGAAAATAACATAAACTTGCATTTCTATAAGCACCTCCATGTAAAATGTTCCCAGGTGCTTCACAGAAACTTTAACAAATGGAATTTGACACCGAACCATATAGGGAGAGATTAGGAAAGATGGCCAAAGGCTTGGTTAAAGAGGGCCAGAATCTTACGGATCTCCTGAGGCGGCGGGTTCACAGAAAATCACGACGGGTGGCGGGCGGGAGTGACGGTGGGGTGGAGGCGCACTCCCGGCAGGCTTGGGTAGAGGGTGTCCCTCCTCCGTGGGCAATTTGTGGCCCGCGGAGAACACCCATCAGGAACAACTTTACCCCCAAGGACCCCCCTCTCCCTGGACTGAATGACCAACCCCCTACCCCCTGTCGCCGGGGCCTTCTGGACTGGCCCTGGCCATGCTGTCCCACCTACCTCTGTTCCGGGGTTCCAGTGCTAGGCCTGGGTCCAAGACCTCAGCAGTACCGGCAGTGGCCACCATTCCTGGTGGAGCTGTCAATACTGTTGAGCTGCCAGCTCCAAAACTTTGAATCAAAAAGACTGGAGAATCGCTGCAGGGTGTGGGGTGGGAGAGCGGTGGGGAAGGGGCACAAAAAGGCAGAGGTGGGGCTCCCAACGACTTTTCGGCGCACACCGGAAGCCCCGCCTCCAGTACAAAATCCAGCCCGAGGTAGTTTTTGAGAAGAGTCTTAAAGGAGAAGACAGAGGTAGAGAGGTTCAGGGAGGGAATTCCAGAGATTAGGACCCAGGCAGCTGATTGTGGAGTGAAGGAAATTGAGGATGTGATTTTCTAATAACTAGATGCAACAAATGTAGTTTATATTTGACATGCGTGATAGTGTTATTTGATGAAGTGACAGAGATGGTAGATGGCAGAACAATAGTGAATGCATTATACGTGGACTTTCAGGAAGCCTTTGACAAGGTAGCACACCAAAGTCCAATGGAGAAGATTAAAAGGTATGGAATTAGTGGATGAAAATTTGGTTAGTAGGGAGGAAGCAGAGAGTAGGTGTTAAGAGTAGTTTCTCGTATTGGTTACAGTTTCCTCAAGGTTCTCTTTTGAAACTCTTTCCATTCACTGTACACCAATGATTTGGATATAATGCTAGAGGGTCCAGATTTGGAGAGAATACTAAAATAAAATATTAAATAATTTTCAGGACCAAATGAAGCTGCAAGGGGATAGTGATAGGATGATGGAATGGCCAAAAAGTGGCAGATGGAATTCAAATGTCAGTAAATGTGAGGGCATACATTGTGATGAACACTTTTCAAAGTGTGCTGAACCCCTCTCCAACGAAGCACTTACTGTAAGGCACAACTGAGAGTTCAGAAATGCGGCCAGAGAATTGGAGTAGCACTAAAATGCACAGCAATTAATCTGTGAAATCAGCATGTTTCGTAACCTGCTGAGCTCCCGTTGCATAATTCTTTTACTGAGAGTTATACTGCTATTTCCATGAAATACAAAAACACATTGTAACATTCCAGGGCCACGCAATTGATGGCAAAGCATTTTAATGAAGATTTAACCATTGGATAACTTGGAGACTGACCAAACTGACAAAAATATAGGCCTGGGGATCAGCCCTCATTATTCCTCAAGTAAAATATAGGCCTGGGGATCAGCCCTCATTATTCCTCAAGAGCCTGAGGTCCCTTCTGGTCCACAAAAATAATTTTAACACCATTTTTCAGGACTTTTCCTCTTGATGACTAAATTTGAATGAGCAGAGTGTCCATAGCACACACTCCACTAAGCTGACTGTTATGCTTGCACAAGTGTCACATATACAATAGGACCTTGATTTGTATGGATTCATAAGGCTCTCACTTGAGTCAGGCAGTGCCTGGGCTGCTCAGCGAAAATCCCCAGGAAATAAGGTGACAAGACACAAAATTGACCAACTCAATTTTAACTCCCAGTGTTCTTGGGCAAAATGTGCTAAACACCCCCACCCTTTATTTTTTCCTTTTGCTAAAGTGTTAAAAGTAAACGCGGTATTTGTTACTTGGAATATTCGTATGTCTTGTCACATATGCCCAGTCAAAGGGGGTATCACCATTGACTTATCCCAACTTGAAGAATGAAAGAAGGAGAGAACTTACATTTATATGGTGCCTTTCACAACCTCACAGCCTATGAAGTATGAAGAATATAGGTACGATTGTAATTTTGACTTCTAGAAAGACCTGAAAGGTTCAGGTAGGGAATTCCAGATGTTGGCCTAGATGGCTGAAAATATTGCTGCCAATGGGGAAGGATACTTCAGTGGCCAGAATTCAAAACACACAGAGGTTTCGAAGGGCAGTAGTACTGGAGAGGTCACAGATATAGGGATGGGTGAGGCCATGGAGGGATATAAATACAAAGATGAGAATTTGAAGTTTGAGGCATTGGTGGACCAAGAGCCAATGCAGGTTACAGGGGTGATGGATGAATGGGATGTGGTGTAGCATAGATTAGAGGTAGCAGAGTTTTGGATGAGCTCAAGTCAATGGAGGGTTTAAGTTGGGAGTCTGGTCACGAGAGGATTGAACTAGCTGAGTCTGGAGGTAACAAAAGCATGCATGGGGGTTTCAGCAGTAGGTAGGCTGAGGAGGGGTGGAGATATGTAATGTTAAGGAAGTGAAGCTGGTCCTTGTGATGGACAGTATATGAGATTGCAAATTCAGCTCAGAATCGTATAGGCACAGAGATTACAATCAGTCTGGTTCAACCTGCAACAGTGTCCAGGGAGGGAGATGGAATTGCTGGTGAGGGAATAGAGTTTGCAGCAGGGCTGAAAGATAATAGCTTTGGTCTTCCCAAAGTTTAATTGAAAGAAATTACACCTCATTCAGGACTGGCTTTCAGACAAGCAGGCTGACAAAACAGAGGCAATGTGGGAGCCAAGAGAGTTGGTGCTGAGGTAGAGCTGGTGGTGTAGTGGTAAGGGGGAGATGGTGGGGCAGTGGTAATGTCACTGGGCTAGTGATCCAGAGGCCCAGGCTAATGCCCTGGGGACATGGGTTCAAATCCCATCACGGCAGCTGGTGGAAATTAAATTCAATTAGTGAATAAAAATCTGGAATTGAAAGCTAGTCTCATTACTGATGCCATGAAACTATCATCAATTGTTGTAAAAACCCATCTTGTTCACTCATGTCCTTTAGGGAAGGACCTTGTCGTCCTTACCTAGTCTAGCCTACAAGTGGCTCACAGCAATGTGTTTGACTCTTATGGCCTAGCAAGCCACTCAGTTCAAGTGCAGTTAGGGATGGACAACAAATACTGGCCTTGCCAACATCCCATGAAAGAATAAAAAAAAGTATATGAAAACTGAGAAAGGCCCAGAAACAGGAATTAGATTGATGACCAGATCATTTGCTCTTATTGATGTTGATTGAGGGATAAATCTTGGCCAGGACATTTGAAGAATTCCTCTGCCTTTCTTTGAGTTGTACCGTGGGATCTTTTACTTCCACCTGAGTGGGCAGATGGAGCCTCAGTTCAACTTCTTAGCTGAAAAGCACCACATAGGAGATGCCGCCACTGAGTCAAGTGCTAACGAAGGGCTGTATTCTAATTGCTCAGCAAGATGCCAGCCCATCAACACAAATAAAATTGTTCATATAAACTTGAAATCTGAAAAAGGTACTCTCAGAAAAGGAAACTGTAATGAACTGAACTTTATATATTAGCACATTTCATGTGATGGTGAGAATTGCGAGTTAGAAATTAATGTTGTGACAAGGGGGAAGCTGGGAATGGAACTGGGTGAGGTGTGCACATCTTCATTGAAAGGATTTGGAAAGAAGTTGGAACCTTATCATTTAAGAGTATGTAATTGTTGTTTTCCACATATCAAGGGCTATATTTTGCATTACCATTTAGATCACTTTGAATAATCGTGGCTTTGGTACATACCCGAGATGGGTGACAGGTCTGCTAGTTGTGGGGATATGTTTAAAATCATTTGGGATATCCTGACTGGAACTGTAGAAATTCAAACGGTCATTTCAAGCCCCCAAAATGGGTGGGCTTGGGTCAGGTGGGATGTTAAAATTTTAAAAATTCCGCACCCAAACCAACCCCACCTCGAACCCACCCACTTCCGCTTTTAATGGGGATGGGACTGGGGGCCAGCAAACAACCCGCTCCCAGGAGATGAGTCACTCATTTAAAGATTTTAACAAGGCTTTGCACCTCAGACTTTATCGCTCTTCTCCCTTTAACAACAGCCAGCTAGGTTTCCTGGGACCCATCAATAAGTCTAATTCCTGCTATTTTGGAAGTTCTGCAGCTGCATTTTTATAAAGGAGCAACAACAAAAGTTCATACAAGAGCCTTGTTAAACAGCAGATCACACATGCAGAAAACCGTTTGTTACATTCAGAACCCAAGGATTGGACCTTTTGAGGTCGCTACTGAGTTCAGAGGCAGTGCATATCTGTTGTTCCTGATGTAATCTGAAAATTAATCTAAAAATGGCAAGTAATTTTTTTGACAATAAACTGAATATTGTTCATTTATTGCTATTTGTAAAAGAGCAGAATTCATCCAATATCCTGGCCAATATTCCTCTTTCAACCAATACCACCAAAAATAGATTAACTGGCCATTTATTAATCTGCAATTTGTGGGATTTTCTTGTGTATAAATTGTCTACCACATTTGCCTGCATGGCAACAGTAATTACGCTTCAGAAAAGTAATTAATTGGCTGTAGAGCAATTTGGAGGTGATAAGGTTCTATGGAAATGCAAGTTCTTTTTTTACTCTTTGTTTATTTCATAGAGAGAGAGAGATACAGCACTGAAACATGCCCTTCAGCCCACCGAGTCTGTGCTGACCATCAACCACCCATTTATACTAATCCAACATTAATCCCCATATTCCTTACCGCATCCCCACCATTCTCCTGCCACTGACCTACACTAGGGGCAATTTACAATGGTCAATTTACCTATCAACCTGCAAGTCTTTGGCTGTGGGAGGAAACTGGAGCACCCAGCGGAAACCCACACAGTCACAGGGAGAACTTGTAAACTCCGCACAGGCAGTATCCAGAACCGAACCCAGGTTGCTGGAGCTGTGAGGCTGCAGTGCTAACCACTGTGCCACTGTCCAAATTATCCCCCTATAGTGAATTTGGGTTCACTTGCATTAGATAGATTCTAACTGTAGTCTTTACTATCTCTGGTGCACAATGATGAGTTCTAACAACACAAAAATAAATTGTATGATAGCTTCTGATGCACACATTTCCATATGCTTCAGTACACATCCATGTGCACACAAACTTGTTTACACTTGAAAATCCCTGAACAGATCAACTCATGCATGTAAACCGCTCAACATGCCTTACATAACGGCACTAATTTCCATACATTTACACATATCACCATACACCTGGACATGCCTGCAAACATTTGTATCACACCTGAACTCCTACCTCACAGGTGCACAAGGTAAACCCTGTCCTAAAGATATGCACAGCAATCCACTCACAGATATACAAAATACCTCTAATCGAGGTACTTTCAGCTCATATATACACAATGTACCTTTATAATTCCTTTGATATTGCAAATTAATTGCCCTTTCATTTTAATCTCTTCTGGAATCTGTATCATTCATGGATAGAAGCTTGAGTACATTACAAAGAAGTTTGAAGGACTACATCATTTAAGAATGGAATCTTTCAAAGAAAAAGCAGTCTTGGCTTACAATCACCTAGATTCCAGAGAATTTCAAACTCCATGTTATAATAGTTCTCGCCAGTCTTAGCAGCTTCAACTCAGTGTTCATTGTTCATGTTTACACGAGTCATGTATTGATGCCGCAGTACCATCAGAAGCTGCCAGCCATCTATCACAGAGAAAACCTCAGACAGACAATTTTTTTTTTTAGTTTTCCAGAGCACCACACACCATTCCCCAGCAAAGAATTCAGGCAGTTGATCTAATCTGATCAGAGTGTGATGCAGTATAATAATAAAAGTATAACAAGGTATGAGTCTGGCACAGCAACTCCAAGATATTAAATACTGTGTGACTTGCAAATACAAAACAGCTTAAGCAGAACATAATGAATGTAACTAACTCTACAGGTTCCTTAATTTCTACTCTAATCTTTACTTTCCCAGGACATCAAATCTGAAACTTCTTACTCTGCACTGTCTTTCCTTTCTCCGACCAACTAGTGATTTTTAAAACCCAACACTGGTGTGACCTAGCTACTGCTGTTCAATCTACCACATCCTTGAACCTATTTCCAAGAGAATGCACAATAGCCCTTGGTCTTTCACGCAGAGATGAAGAGCTTTGGTGGTGATCTGATTGAGGTATTGAAATTAATGAAGGGAATTGACAGAGTAGATAGTGAATGACTCTCCTTTCCAGTAGAGGTATCCCAGATGAGGCAATATCATTATAAAATATGAACTAAGCCAGTTAAAACTTAGGGCAGAAAAAGATTCCTCATATAAAGCAATGGCAGAATGTGGGACATTGGGTATTGGAAGGTCTTGGATCTAAAATCAAGTAAGGTATTTAAAAGATAAATACTTGCTTGGGAAGTAAGGGTATTAAGTGATATGGAAAAGAGGCAAAAAAATTGGGATTGAAAGGTAAAACTATCATATCTGACAAAATGGTGGAGTAGGTATAATGCGCTAAATGCCATGTTTCTGTTCCTGTGTTCCTCTATTGAAAAGAATATTATTTAAATTTATGTTTTAAAATACTGAGAAAGGCATCATTACTGATTGAGCATTTAAAGTTTAGCAATGCATATGAAGGCTAACTCCTCAATGCTACGGTGACAAGAACAATGTAGAGAATTGGCAGTGGAGTCTTTTGCCAATGTTTTTCAGAACAGTAACTCATCAATCTTCGATTATTACTGAGCTGAAATCCTTGAGCCCATTTTGTTGCACGAGCCTCATTAAGGCCCCAGATTTTATGCTAAAATATTTAAATGAGCATCATTCACGATTCCCCAATATTTGTGCTGCATTTGATCCCTTTCCTTTGAATGGGTACAAGTTAAGCTCACTCCAGCTCTGCAGAGCTCGGGAGTAGTATATGGAACTGTTTGTTGTTGTAATGAGTACACTTTTAGTGCAGTGCTCATTTTCATATTTGATAACATTGAGGAATACCATATGGGCCGTAAAGGTAGCATTTCACAGCACTGCCTGCCCCTGGGGAATTGACATAAGTCTGCATAGGGCTGAACATTTTAACCTGTTAAATATGCTGAAACAATACAATGGGGCAAAACAACCACACTCAAAGTGAGTGACAAGATTGTAACATTTAGGAAGAAAATTGCGATTTGGAAAACTAGACTGAGCAATAGAGTTTCGAATATGTTCCTGTTACTGATTTAATTTCTGAATGCAAACACAAGGACAGTTGAGTGTGCGAAAGAAAAGATTATTGCTCATCTTGCAATGATAGCCGAGTAACTCAGTGTTTATTTTGAAAACATAAACTCCAATGAGTACAATTGGGTTCGAGATCATTTTCAACATATCTATATCATCTTGTTGCCTAAGTGGAGAAATAGATGTGGAGCTAATAGAACTGTCCTGTGACCACTCACTGAAAATTGTCTTTCAGGAGCAAACACCTTCCCAGTTTTGGCCATCTGTTGCTGCGGAGTACCCAGAATTAGTACAAGAAGTAATGAAAGTGTTGTTACCTTTCTCAACAACATATATTTGTGAAACATCTATTTCTGCTTTGGCAGCAATGAAGATAAAGTACAGGTCCCGTCTGGAAGTGAAGAATGATTTAGGAGTGTCATTTTCAAATATCACACCAAGGATAGACAGTGTCTGCAGGGGGAAGCAGGCACACGCATCTCACTGATATCTGTAAGTAAATACCTGTTTTGTTACGAGCATTATTTAAACAGCACTGACATATTATGAGTATTATATAGTATTATAATTTAGCTGGTGCGACCATGATGACTAATCAGTTTGGAAAGGCATCCTTCAACCAAAAATGTTTGAGAGCCATTAATCTAGGTCTTCATCTCTTGTGTTTCTTTCAATACGACCAATTCCCTGGAAGTGAGTATGGGCACGTCTTAGACCTGCATCTCCTCCATGGGGGCATCACTGGAAATAATGTCATCTGACAGAAATTCCACTAGTCCCAGTGCCATTGCCCTGGACATAGGAACATAGGAGCAGGAGTAGGCCATTCAGCCCATTGGGCCTGCCCCACCATTCAATATGACATGAAGTATGCCTGTGAGATGCAGATGTACTTGCACGATCAGATCCTGGCAGAAAGGGGGTCCACAAACTGCTTCGAATGCTGGTTTCCCAATCAATCGCAAAGCAGGGGAAAGCAGCACTTTTAAATTATTGACAATTTTACTTTACAATTCTGTGCATCTTTGGTCAGAATGGCCAGTCCTCTATTTGCTGCAACAAGGTGCTGCTTCAAAATCCCTAATATTCCCCCCTTCCCCTCTACTGAAGCAGGCACCCCACAGCAAAAATGCTGCAGGCATCCACCCCCTCTACAGATGACCTTGACTGCAGGATTTAGGATGTGTTGAGAAGCGTGGTAAATTGTCATTTGGAGAACCCAGCCAACTGCACTTCCAGCAGAATATCTGGCTTCTTGGAAGCACAAACACAATAAAAATTCCCAAATTAGCTCAAAATACAGCCTGTTAACAGCACATCAATGATTTATGATGTGCCTTTCAACCAAGGAATTATTTTTGACAAAAAATGGAGCAACAACCAATTAATATGCCAGAAGAGAACATTAAAATGCGCAGAAAAAAGGGAACATGGAACATTCTCGTTGTTAGAACATTGCTCTGACAGCTCCTTCTCAGAATGATTCTGTTCTATCAAGTTTCAAATCCCAAATTGTTAGGATTATGCATTATATAAAATGCACAGCAATAATATATTTGAAATTCCTTTCAACGATCGGCAAATGTTCTTGTTCATTAATCAATTTCTTCTGTACAACTCCTGCACAGTCACTGTTATCATATTCAATATTCTTGTAAAAAGTCTTGTAAGGTTCTCAGTTCTTGTGCTGACCAAATTCAGAGAAATAAAACTTAAGTCTTTGCATTTTACAGACAATTTGTTCATCTAAAAGTCTGCAGAACCGGGATGACAGTGAGATGCACAGAATAAAGTAGTGGAAAGGGGAGTTAGGTGTGTGCTGCACTGGGTAAGATATTACGGAAAGGTACTGTACTGCACGCCTGTACTGTAAGGTGTCAGTGAGAGAGGCATTTGATTCAGAAGAGGAGACATGGCACATGATAAGGAACCAACTCTGAACAGATGGAAACAAAATAAGTGCCACAAAATATATTTGTGAACCAACCCCACTATATATGTGTTGAACACTGGGAAAGGCACATTAGCCAGACGGCATAAGTGATATATCCTTAATTATCTCACTATAATTACATTGCATATAGGATGTACAGCTCATCCCTATATGTCAGAGATTAAGTACACCTGTAGCCATCATACAGTGTTGTTTGATGTGAAGCACCTCGCTTTGTTTGATGACTTATCTGTACCTCAACTCCGTTTACCCACTTTTGTTTCATATCCTTTAATACCCTTACCTAACAAAATTCTATCAAACTGAGTATTGAAAATTTCAATTTTCCTAGCAGCCACAGCTTCTGGCGGTAAGAGTTCCAGATTTCAACTAACATCTGTATGAAACACTGCTTTTCACTCTTAATGACCTTGATCATTTTAAGATTATGCCTTTGTGTTCTAGATTTCCCCACCAAAGGAAATAGTTTATATCTATCTTTTTTATATACGTTTTCATGGGATGTGTGGGTTGCTGGCAAGGCCAGCACTTATTGCCCATTCCTAATTGCCCTTGAGAAGGTGATGGTGAGCTGCCTTCTTGAACTGCTGCAGTCCATGTGGTGTAGGTACACCCACAGTACTATTAGGAAGGGAGTTTCAGGTTTTTGACCCAGCGACAGTGAAGGAATGACGATATAGTTCCAAGTCAGGATGGCATGTGGCTTGGAGGGGAACCTGCAGGTGATAGTGTTCCTGTGCATTTACTGTCCTTGTTCATCTAGGTGGTAGAGGTCACAGGTGAAGGAGGCTTGGCGAGTTGCTGCAGTGCATTTTGTTTATGGTACATACTGCTGCGATTGTGCGCCGGTGGTGGAGGGACTGAATGTTTTAGGTAGTGGATGGGTTGCCGATCAAGCGGGCTGCTTTGTCCTGGATGATGTCAAGCTTCTTGAGTGTTGTTGGAGTTGCACCCATCCAGTCACCGTCTTGACAGCAATGAGGGATGGGTGCTAAATACTGGCCTGGTGAGTGACACCCCATGAATGAATAAAAACAAAAAGAAACTCTTCTGCAGAACCTTATCAAATGCCTTCTGGAAGTCCATATAGATAGACACTTTCCCATCCACCATGCTAATGACCTCCTCAAAAAAAGTCAACACTATTAGTTAGACATGATGTACACTTCACAAATCCGTGCTAATTCTCTTTGATTAACAGATTAACTGTTGGCTTTTTTCCTGCATATGAACCTTCTCCCATCCTACCTCAACTAATCCTCTCAACATAGCCTGATATTCCTTTCTCCCTCATGTACTTATCTAACTTCCCCTTAAATGCATTTATGCTATCTGCCTCAACTACTCCCTGTAGTAGCGAGTCTGGGCAAAGAACGTATAAACATATGAATTAGGAGCAGGAGTAGGCCACTCGGCCCCTCGAGCCTGCTCCCCCATTCAATAACTTCATGGCTGAACTGATTACTCCACATTTCCACCTACCCCCAATAACCTTTCACCCCCTTGCTTTTCAAGAATCGATCTACCTCTGCCTTAAAAATATTCAAAGTCTCTGCTTCCACTGCCTTTTGAGGAAGAGAATTCCAAAGACTCACGACCCTCTGAGAGAAAAAATTTCCCCCCATCTCTGTCTTCAATGGACAACCCCTTATTTTTGAACAGACTCCTAGTTCTAGATTCTCCCACAAGGGGAAACATCCTTTCCTCATTCACCCTGTCAAGACCCATCAGGATCTTATATGTTTCAATCAAGTCACCTCTTACTCTTCTAAATTCCAGCAGATACAAGTCTAGCCTATCCAATCTTTCCTTATAAGACAGCCTGCCCATTCCAGGTATTAGTCCAGTAAACCTTCTCTGAACTGCTTCCATCGCATTTACATCCTTCCTTAAATAATGAGGCCAATACTGTATGTAGTACTCCAGATGTAGTCTCACCAATGCCCTGTATAACTGGAGCATAACCTCCCTACTTTCATATTCAATTCCCCTCACAATAAATTATAACATATTATTAGCTTTCATTTACATGCTGTATCTGCATACTAACCTTTTGCGATTCATGCACGAAGACACACAGATCCCTCTGCATCTCAGAGCTCTGCAATCTCTCACCATCTCGATAATATGCTTCTTTTTTATTCTTCCTGCCAAAATGGATAATTTCACATTTTTCCACATTATACTCCATTTGCCAGATCTTTGCCCACTCACTTTAGCCTATCTATATCCCTTTGTAGCCTCCTTACGTCCTCTTCACAACAAACTTTCCTACCTATCTTTGCGTCATCAGCAAATTTAGCAACCATACCTTCAGTCCCTTCATCCAAGTCATTTATATAAATTGTAAAAAGTTGAGGCCCCAGCACTGATCCCTGTGGCACACCACTCGTTACACCTTGCCAACCAGAAAACGAGCCATGCCTCTTGAATTCCTTATTGGATTTATAATTAGCCATGTAGATCACAATTCCCAGATTTGATCCCTGGTTGGTGCTGAGCTAGGTGATAGAAGCTTGGGGTGCTGGAAGGGTACTAAAATTCACTTTGCACCTGAGTGTTAGTGAGTGGAATTAGAAAAGAACCGTCCTCCTACAATTGTTGTCTAGAAATAGGCTAATGCAGCTAGGAAGGGTGGTTGAGGCCAAGATGACCTTTGCTGGACATATGGGCATTGTTGAGAACCGGATGGAGCTCTGATTGCCTGATGGACAAAAATGCCTATGAGCATTCACTTGGGTATAGTTCAGTCTTTGAGTCAAGAGGTGTTGCTTTTAAATTCACTTGCAAAGTATTTAAAATTTAAAGAATTGGAAAGGTTTTCCTTGGCAGAGTTTATGTCAATTATTTTTTATATGCATGTTGTAACGCTCTGATAGAATGCAGACTAGTAACTTGCAATGGGGAGACTGCAATACAATTATGACATGTACTGCTCTAATCCAGCATTCATGCTCCAATTATTGGAGCTCACTGCAAACTCAGTCAAGCAATTCCAGTAATGGCCTGATAGAAATCTTGTGCATTAGCGAGTTTACACAAGCATGCTCTAACAATACAATTTTAACAGTTTACTCACTCACCTGTAAATGTTACCAACATTGTTACAGTGCCACTCAGTAAGTAGCATACCATGAACTGCTGGCAGCTATACTCAGGTATCATGGTAATTCCACACACTGTTTGCTGCCTGGCTCTGCTCAATTTTATTGATGTGTGCAGCATGATCAGTACTTATTTAGTTTTAGTTTAGTTTAGAGATACAGCACTGAAACAGGCCCTTCGGCCTACCGAGTCTGTGCCGACCATCAACCACCCATTTATACTAAACCTACACTAATTCCATATTCCTACCACACCCCCACCTGTCCCTATATTTTCCCTACCACCTACCTATACTAGGGGCAATTTATAATGGCCAATTTACCTATCAACCTGCAAGTCTTTGGCATGTGGGTGGAAACCGGAGCACCCGGAGGAAACCCACACAGACACAGGGAGAACTTGCAAACTCCACACAGGCAGTACCCAGAATTGAACCTGGGTCGCTGGAGCTGTGAGGCTGCGGTGCTAACCACTGCGCCACTGTGCCGCCTTATGCCCATTCCTTTTTTCCCCTTCATAACCGCTCTAACACCTCATTTTCTGCTTCGTCTTTTTAAAATCTCAGTCTCAATTTTCTGTCTCTCATTTTGTTTAACGTTGTTTTAACATTTTCAATCAGCCAAGGTCTAGAGACAACAGAGAGGGACAAGAGAAAGGAAGACTGAGAGAGATATAATAAACGTGAGATCAAAGAAAAAGAGAGGTTTTAACAGTGAGATTACCACAGAACAGAGGTAACAGAAAATGAGGTAAAAATTCCGAGATAAAATGGCAGGAGGGAAAACATAGAAACATAGAAAATAGGAGGAGTAGGCCATTCGGCCTTGCTCCGCCATTCAAAAAAGATCATGGCTGATCGTCTAATTCAGTACTCTGTTCCCGCTTTTTCCCCATATCCCTTGATCCCTTTGCCATTAAGAAATAAATCTATCTCCTTCTTGAATATATTTTATAATTTGGCCTCCACTGCATTCTGTGGTAGAGAATTCCACAGGTTCACCACCCTCTGAGTGAAGAAATTTCTCCTCATCTTGGTTCTAAATGGCATACCCCGTATCCTGAGACTGTGACCCCTGATTCTAGACTCCCCAGCCATTGGGAACATCCTCCCTGCATCTAGCCTGTCTAATCCTGTTAGAATTTTATAGGTTTCTATGAGATCCCTCTCATTCTTCTAAACTCTAGTGAATATAGGCCTATTCGACCCAATCTCTCCTCATACGTCAATCCTGCCATCTCAGGAATCAGTCTAGTAAATCTTCTTTGCACTCCCTCCATGGCAAGACCATCCTTCCTCAGATAAGGAGACCAAAACTGCACACAATACTACAGATGTGGTCTCACCAAGGCCCTGTATAACTGCAGTAAGACATCCTTGCTCCTGTACTCAAATCCTCATGCAAGGAAGGCCAACATACCATTTGCCTTCCCAATTGCTTGCTGCACCTGAATTCTTGCTTGCAGCGACTGGTGTACAAGGACACCCAGGTCTTGTTGCACCTCCCCCTTTCCCAATCTATCACCATTCAGATAATAATCTTTCTGTTTTTACAATCAAAGTGGATAACCTCACATTTATCCACGTTAACCTGCATCTGCCATGCATTTGCCCACTCACCCAACTTGTCCAAATCACATTGGAGCCTCTTTGCATCCTTCTCACGGCTCACTTTCTCCCCCAGCTTTGTGTCATCTGCAAACTTGAAACTTGACAAAAAGAAATTTTAAAAAACAGCAAGGAAGAGTGAGATATGGCAGAATAAGTTTGGGAAAAAGATAATTAAAGTTGGGGGAGATAAAGTTCCATAAACATAGAGGTGAGTGGGAGGTTAGAAGGATATGTAATGTGAGCTACAAGGTCTCAGGGTGGGATTGATAGAGAACACGGCACCCAGTGAGCTTCTTGCCAAGGCATGAGTGTAGAGGGGGAGAGGAAGAATGTAATAGGGCTGAATTTTAAAAGTACGCCGCCATAATAGGCAGAGGGAGAAATAAATGGCTGTCCACAAACACAGGGCGCACGTTGTGGAACCGCTGCGATTTGAAATCGCTCATTATCCTGGCTGGGGCCCCCCCCCCATCCCCCACCAATGACGTGGAGGAGGCGAGCGAGTCATCCCCAGCAACAGCGTCCGGCGCCACTGCACAGGCCCCGACGCCATTTTAAAGTGCTAGAGCCTTAAATGACACATGGAATTTTTAAAGAGTTCGGTAATTTAAAGTAAATAAAAATGAATAAAAAAATCTTTCCAGGCCCTCTTCGACCACCCCCACCCTCACCAATATCAATACATTTCATTCCTGCCCTTCCTCCCTCGAAATACTTGCCTTGATGATATGACCTTCCCCCCCCGCCCCCACAAAGTTCAGAACCTTTGTCCTTTACCCCTACCCATCGCCCCTTCGGGGTGGGGGGCCTCGACCACGCAAGGAAGATGCTTTGCAACATGAAGCATTCTCTCTGTGTGCCCTCCTCCGTGGGCCACAAATTGCCCATGGAGGACCCCCACTGGGAACAACTTTATCCCTGCAGGACCCACCCCCCACACTTCACAACACCCCTCTTCCCCACCACACCCCCTTGCTGGGGCCTTCCGGACTGGCTCGGATGACCTCGCCTCAGCTAGCTCATGTCTGGATTTCCAGTGCTGGGCCTGTGTCCGAGGCCTCTGCAGTACTGGCAGTGGCCACCACTCGCAGTGGTACTGCCAATACTGCTGAGCTGCCAGCTCTCTGATTGGCCGGTAGCTCATGGAGGTGGGATTCCCATCTTTAAAGGGCCAGGGAACCCGGCTCGTGAATCTTTAATTGAAAAACACCAGAAGATCGCTCCAGGGGGCGGCCGCGAAAATACAGAGGCAGGGTTCCCCCTGCCTTTTCAATCAGCTGCTGGGAGCCCCGCCTCCTACACAAAATCCAGCCCATAGGTTCACGCACCATTGCGGTCAGCTCTTGTCAGATTATGCACAATGGTGCTGAGCAGAGGCCAGGTATTTCCTTGCAAGCAGAAGGAAATCAGACAGCATTTCCTCACTATTGCTTGCCTCCTGGCAGCCAGCTGAGGCATGCACATTGGCAATGATCTGGAATCAGGACTCCACCTGTCCTCCCCGCAGCAGAGTTAGATAGTATGGAATGAGTGATGGAGGAAGGGGAAGAGCAGCACACGAGGATACATGCCAGTCATTACTCTGCCTCAGAACTGGCATGGGGGCAGGCGTGAGGGGTGGTGAGCAAATGGGCAGGAAGATGGGGCAGGAGATCAAACTTTAGACTCTCCCATCTCCTAAAAGCGGAGGTTAGGGCAGGTCCCCTGACTGGCAGTTTAGCACTGTAGTGCTAAGATCTGGGGATGCTGGTTACAGCAGTTAATATGAGTGATTACATTCTATAGCTGAGCATCAAAGAGGAAAGTGTTTATCCCCGTCACTCTGGAAAAAAATGTTCGGAATTTTAAAACCTCTGTAAAATCTCCGATTAGCCTTTTTTTCTCCAGAGGAAGTAGTTCCAGAATCTCGAGTTTCTCCTTTTAACCATAGTTTTGCATCTTCTGGTGAATGTATCCTCTTGATGGTTTTAAGGTGCTTTTTCTAGTGGGTGCTTAAAACTCAACGTAGTATACTAACTGAAGCTTAACCATAGTTATGTATAAATTCATTATATATTTATTCTTGTACTCTATGGCCTATTTATAAAACGCCAATTTTTTATTGTCCAATTTATTGTCTCCATCTACCTGCACTTGTATTTTCATGAAATTATATTGTTTGAAATGTGGGGCGGGATTCCAATTCCGGGGTCAAGAGCCCAATATACATTCATTTCCGGGTCCCGACCCCATTCCGCTTTGGCAATGTACATGTGTTGCAATTTCAATTGGAAAACCAATTAATTGGCCCAGGGACGTGTTCGCTGCCCAATTAGAGGCGGTGGTTGTGGGCAGGAGGCGAGACACAGGGAGCAGTGGGCCCAATTTAAAGGGCAAGTGGCAGCCATTGCCATGGTTGCCGTTCATCTCAAGGATGGAAGGAAAAGCTGAGCAGAGGGCAGTGGGTAGGGAGGGCAGTGGGTAGGGAGGGCCCCCGTGCCAGGGCAGCCCCGTCCCCTGTTTTTCTGATGCCTCACTTGAGGTACTGCTGGAGATGGTGACAGCACAGAGAAGCATCCTGTTCTCGGCACAAAAAAAGCCTGCAAGGATGACCGAGAAGGCATGGTTGGAGGTGACGCACAAGGTCAGCAGCAGAGGAGTGGTGAGGAGGAACTGGGACCAGTGCAGGAAATGTTTCAATGACCTGCTTAGGTCCAGCAAGGTGAGTACAAAGATAGACCCAGATCACATATCCACAGGTCAGCAAAATGCAAAAGAGAGGGCATCATGAGGGCAGATGGAATTGTCCTATGCATAGGAGAGAGGTGTGCACAGCAACATTAATGACCCATAAGCATGGATCATTATCTGAGTGCCATTGGACAGTGGGCTACAGGGGAGTCTGCAACATCCTATGCAAATGAAAAGCTGCAATGTGGTGACGGAGAGAGGCATTGTCTTCATCACATCTTTCTTCACCTTGCAGGACAAATGGGAGAATAACACCAGGGAGAGCGAGAAGGCACACTTGGACAGTAACGTTCACCCACCTCACGTTACTGACATATTTTGAAGATCAACCCTTGATCTGGTCAGAGTGGCAAACCACCGGGACATTGGAGACAGAGAAAGAGGAGTCCAACAAAGTCAGGGAGAAAAGATCTCAACATCCACAGGTTCAGGGGATGCACATCAGTCTTCCCCAGGCAACGAGCTGTCAATGCACAATCAATGCCATCTGATTGTTTGAAGTAGCAGAAGCATGTGCTGATTGTGCTGATTTCTCATGACCATCTCCTGTTATGTCAGCTGCAGAGGGGGAGGAGTTAAGACACCGTCAACCTGTACTGGAGGAGTCAGAGCAGGAAGACACCTCAGAGCCTGCACCGTCACTTCTTTCTTGTGCATCTTCCACCAGCGCAGATTCTCGCACCTCGGTGGCTCCTCGCACGTTATTAGAGACAGCGGCACAGGGTGAAGCGCACGTCACATCAGAGCAGAAGGATCTGCAGAAGGTACAGTCGGCTGTGTCCAGTTCCCCTTGGAGGATGGAGGACAGGCACAGACCTGCTCAGCAGGATGGAGATGCAGAGCCTAGTCAGTCATGAAACAGATGGCTGTATCTGGAGAACCAGCGTGAGATGTGTGTCCACGTCACAGTTACCTCAGGCACTGCAGAGTTATGGAAGGAGAATGGATGAGTCCATTCATCTCATGTGCTTCACAATGTCTCAGTGCTTTGAGCACATAAGCTTCTCCATTGAGACAGTGGCTAACCTGATGGAGAGCCATGTACAGCATCACTCAGAGTGGATGCAGGAACAGCGCACTGACATGCACAGAAAGCATGCCACAGTCTGTAGCAATGACTGGTCAGTGGTGCAAATGGCTCAAAGAAGCATGGAGTGGATGCCAGCTGTGCCCCAGATGGTGTCTCCAGCAATCAAGGACGCCATGAATGGGCTGAGGTGCAATGGATGGTGATGAGAGGGCCACCCCTGATGGGGCTTCGTCATCATCATCCACCTCCACGGCTGCTCCGATGGATGAAGCATCTGTAGAGTCACACCTGTGACTGTGGCTGCCCCGGCAGTGTTGTTGGTGCAGCAGCTTTGGAGGTGACCCCTGGTACTGAGGTCAAGGGCCACGGGCACCTCAGTCCCAGACAGGCACTAGTGAGCAGCCTGCCTCCACCTCATCCTCAGCCACAGGGGGAGCAACTCGTAGGAGTGGCTATGAGCGCAGGCCACCACATTGGTAATGTCACTTAGTGGGTCTCTTGGGTGCTTATGTTGTAAATTATATCAAACTGTTATGCGATAAAGCACTGGGCATGTTGTTGCACGAAGGCAAACCTGTGTCTTTTCATTTCATCATGGCGAAAGGCAGGAAAATGGAAAATAAGGGTTAGCAGAGCAAAGGAGTGCATTGGGGAGGAGTATGTCAGGTGGAGACTCTGAAGTATTTGTGCCATTGGAAGATTGCTGAATTTTGTTTATAACAGCTGTTTGCTCTCACTCAGATGAAGGAGAATCTCCTCTCCAAATGTCCTGCAGACTGAATATCACTCAGGTAAAACGTGTCTGGATCAGAGTTTCCTGAGCGTCCCTGACATCCTGATAAGCGCTCCGCCTCCTGAGCCTACCATGGTGACAACCCTGCAAAGCATAGGCACCATTCTACAGTTCTCCTTCAGCCTTCTCCTTGTCCTCGTCTTCCTCCTCCTCTGAGGAGCTGTGCAGTGCCATTTCAGCGCTTCTCCCTCTTCAAAGTCCACACCTCTCTGGAGAACCGTAAGGGAGAGTGCAGCAGACCATCACAATGAGCGGGAGTGGACTGGAGGGTGTCACCTGACTGGTCAAGGCACCTGAACCTCATTTTCAAGAGGAAGATGGCCTGCTCAATGTTGACTCGTGTTCAGGTGGCATCTGTTGTCAGTGTCTCTCAGCCTCCATGTCAGGGTAACATATTGGAGTTATCAGCCATCTCCTCACAGGATAAGCCTTATCCGCTAACAGCCATCCATGGATTCCATGAAAAGCTGCGGCACCTGCAATTGATGGAGCATGAAGGCGTATTGGCAGCTTCCAGGATAGAGTGCACACACCTGCATAAAACACTTGCTGTGGTCACGTACCAGCTGAACATTTAGGGAGCGCAATCCCTTCCTGTTGAGGAATCTCCCTGGTTAGTCAGTTGGTGCCTTGATGGCCACACGGGTGCAATCGGAGATCCCCTGCACCTGAAGAAATCCAGCAATGGGGACAAATCCCACTGCCCTTTGAGCTTGAGTGCTGCTATCCATCTGGAATTCAACTCTGAAACAGAGCGTCCGTTACCTCTGTGATGCTACCAATGTCTGCTGCTCCTTGGAAGGACCTGGTTGCAAAAAATTGCAAAGCCACTGTGACTTTTACATCCATGGGAAGGCCATGGTGATGGTTACCATGAACCCTCAGATGACCCTTAACAAGGGTACACAAGTCAGCAACAATCTGCTTGGATAGGCACAGCCTTCTGCGGCACTGACACTCCAACATGTCCAGGTAGCTTCTCCTTTGGTGGTCAACCCTCTGTTTAGAGTATCATCTTCATTGTCTTCCTGCCCCTTGCTCCTCACCCCTGTTGCCCAGGGGTTTGCCTCTGTTCCTACAGATGGTGCTCCTCATCGCAAGTCGATCCTATTGTGGAGTAGCTTAATCCCATTTCCTGTTATGTCCTTCCTTCTTTTCATTTGAAATGTGCAGTCTTCCTGATCCCCCTCTCATGAACCCATGAGGTCCATAAGCAGAAGGAGCTGCCATACACCTACCACCCCCCCAACCAAAGCCTACCACCCTCCCCAACATGCCCTTTACCAGACTGAAGAGATATGATAGGTAATTCTCCTGATTGCCTGTGAATGATGGCCTTTTCTGAGCCTTCCCTCTTTAATGATGCCTCTTGCTGCTGTCCCTCTGTTCTGACTTCCTCCCCACTGTGTTTGCACCTCCTCCTCTCTGTCATGGTTGAGATTCTGTGAGGATCCCATGCCTTATAAAGAAAATTCAAAACTGGCCCTAAATGAGCTGACAACAAACTCGAAGCCTTTTAAACTTTGAACGTGTCGGTTTCGCGTTGGGAAACCACCATACCGATCGGAGGGGCGGGTTTAAGCCACCATTTGCCATGTTCCCGCTCTCCCCCATTTAAATAAAAATCCTGCCCCTGATGTCTGTTTGTCCACTCTTTCCAGCATCTTTTCATTAAGTACATACTCCTATTGCTCAATTTTTCATCTGAAATCCCTTGAAGTGTTGAGTTTGCACCATGAAAAGAAATATATCTATTCTTCTGCATTTCAAACAGCTTTTCTGTTAAAGAACAAGGGCCAGAGTTTGGAAATCCCTCCGTGATAGTTGAAGCTGCCAGTATTGCTGACCCTATTGTAGGCAATTGCACCCAGGTGACCCATTAAGTGAATTCAATGGTGTGGCACCTTCCTCTCCTTAACACTTCTATTGTGGCTGAGGATGAAGTGGAGGCAGCTTGCTCCCTACTCTCTACTTCCGGCTGAGATGCCCGTGGCTTCCATCCTTGTCTTGGATGTGCCTGTGGGGGCTCTTCCACAGGCTGCCATGCCTGTGCCATTTCAGGGGCCGCTTCTATCATAGGGCCCTGGGACACAGATGGCTCCTGAGTCGGAGGGAGCGAGGGATCATAGGGTAATGTTGGTGCCCCCTAAAGGGTGGCTCTTTCATTGCCATGACGACCACCTCAGCCCTTTCCTGGTACCTGCGGATGCGGGAAGTGGCCACTGCAGCTGGCATTCACTCCAAGGACCTTTGCACCATCAGCGACACTGAGCGATCAATGCTACAGAAAGTACACTCTGTGAATATCAATGCACTGCTCCTGCACCCACTTAGAGTTCTGCTGCATTTGGCTCTCCAAGAGGTTGCCAAATGGAGGAGCCTATGCAATTGAATCCCTAAGTCATGACAGAGCATATGCACTGCATGGACTCCTCCATTGCAGGCTAATGGCTCAAGGCCTCAGGGAACTCCAACACACAGCTTATCTGCCTCTTGTATTTCAGGAAGACCCTCCTTGTCTGTGACACCCGAGGCACAGCATCTCCACTGAGCGAAGCATCGCTGCCTCTTTCCTACGTCCTCCGAGGGGGACTGCCCATGGCTGACTCTGCCTCACTCTCCTCCTCCAGCTCATGCATGCTGTGAGGCTCATTTAGCGCTCACCCTTCTAAACTGTGGCACAATTGAGATGAATGTCTCTGCACTGGTGGATGATGTGATGCTGTAGGTTCCTGGATGCACTCCCCAATCCCTTCCCCCCAACCACCATGATGTCGCCACCGATACGGCAGGTCTACTTTGGTTTCCTCTCTGCAACTAGCCCCAAGGGAGCCACAAGAATATGGGGATGAGAACTGGTCCTACTTAGCAAGCGCCCCAGTCCAACCATCCCCTCAGACTGACAGTTGTCTATGATCCATAGTTCACATTGGACAGGAGTCTCTTTCATGCCTTTCACCTCAAGGAAGAGCTGTTCAATGACCTCCCTTCTGCCATCCGCCACTGAGTGCCTCGCTGGTACCCTGGCGATCTCCAGCTATCAAGAGTGTGGAGCTAAGCCACTCCACCTCCCCCCATTCTGGCCATCTCCCATGTATATGTGCTCTTTTCTCCTGCAGGAGAGGAGAAAAACTTGAGTGGGTTGCCCTCCCTCATCTCTTCCAACATGACATACACATGGGCTGATGTTCCCCTCAGTGATGTCTCCATCTGAATGTTGCCCCAAATGCGAGGGTGGCTGCATTTCAGTACAGCGACCATTCACTTACAGTGACAATGTGAGGGGGAACGTTGGGCATTCTGTGAGGTCACCTCACAAGCAGTCTGGTGCTTAGAGTTGGTGCTCTTTAGAGTAGTCCACTCACCTTATCAGACTGCAAGAGGCAATTGAACCTTTTTCTACACTGGACCCAGGTGCTTCTCGTGGGTTCCCGGCTGCTGGCCTCCATGACCACTTATATCCAAGCCCTCTTGGTCTTGCTGGGCGGATTTCTCCTTCCTGAGGCCAGGAATAATAGCTCTCTCCTCTGAGGCGAAATCAGTGAGTGCCTCCAGGGAGACATCAGAGAAACAGGGTGCCACCTGGGAACTGAGGCCCTCCGATCTCCCTGGTGCTGCATTACTGAAGGGAACAACAAACCCAGTCATGGCTGCAGCTTGCCTTTTAAGATTTCCCACAGTGAGGTGTTCCCAAATCCAGGACACCTCCAGCGCCTCTAATTGGCCACCAAATCCAATTAATGAGTTTGAATTTGAAGATCTCGTTGTGTCACTGACGCGGTGTGGGATCAGGACCCAGAAATGATCCGGGCATAGGGTTCCCAACCCAGTTACAAAAATTCTGGCCATGGTCTCTCTTGTGTTGTTACTAATAAATATGGTGAATAATTGAGGCCCCAGCAGAGATCCTTGTGTGATACCACTACTTACTTCCTTCCAATTCGAGTAGACACCCATTAACCCCACTCTATCTTCTACCACTTAGCCAATCTCATTACCAGGTCAATCATTTGCCATCAATTCCATGAGCTTAGACTAACAGGTCCAGAATTTTTCTGATTTTTCTCTCTCACCTTTCTTAAATACTTGAGTTACATTTGCAACTTTCCAATCTAAAGGGACAAATCCTGAACTGAAAGTGGTTTGGAAGATTATGACTAAAGCATCTGCAATTTCCTCATCTACTTCCTTTAAAACTCTAGGCTGGAAACCATCAGTTCTTGGGTATTGCCTACCTACTGTTTTTTTCATGTTTGTGCTTGGGGCCAGGCTGTTCAGTTTTCTGTCAATTAACACCCTCTCTGTGCTAACACATTGTCTTTCACCACACCATTAACATACCGTTTGCCTTTGCTCTATGATTATTCACTGTGACCTTATCCTATCACTACCTTCTCTTTTGTTATCTCTTGCCCCACCCCCACTTTACTTGCTTAAAACCTATTACATTTCTAGCCTCTGCCAGTTCTGATGAAGGGTCACTGACCTGAAACGTTAACTCTGCTTCTCTCTCCACAGATGCTGCCAGACCTGCTGAGTATTTCCAGCATATCTTGTTTTTATTTTAGGTCTTGGGTATTGTCAGTCTTTAGTGCCATTGTTTTTTTTCTAATACGATTTTCTTTAGTGAGTTCTAGTCCTTCATTCATTAATTTCCCTGGAATGTCAGGCATATTATCTTCTTCCTCTACTGTGAATACTGAAAATTCTTTCAAAGAGCTGGCACAGGCACAATGGGCCAAATGGCCTCCTTTTGTGCTGTAACCTTCTATGAACAGAGATATCAATAAACATAAAAGCAGGCCAACGTACTTAATTCAATTTTAATTAGCATAAAAAGGCAACAAATTTCATTTTGCACATTTTATTAAACATAAAAATCACAATAGTCAGTTAGAAGACAAACAATTGGACTACTCATGTAGTTGCATGAGTATACAGTTGCATGTATTACCCTGAGGAGGCTGTGACAAGTTTATATCATGAATTGCAGATCACAAATAATCCCCAAAACATACATGAACATCTTAACCCTTGAACTGCTAAACATTTATCAAACGGACAAGGAAGGAAGGAGGGGAGGAAGGAGGTAAATGAGGAAGAGGAAGGAAGTATGAAAGCAACCTTCCTTCTTCCCTCCACCATAATTCTTAGATACAAAAACAGGTTGATATTTGTAGTACTAAAATAAATTCACTGGCATTAATACAATTATAAAGTAATTGTTAATACTTTGGATATTGTGCAAACCTGACCAGCAATTCTGTTCTGGCAAGGCAAACATTCAGTATTGGCAGGAATAATGATGCAACTGATGTAATCTACATAGCACACAAATACACTGTACCTATTTTATACACATACACAGTGTGCAGTGAGCTGCAGCTAAAACCATGATCTCTACTAATGTATTTAGACAAAGAGGTTATAAAACCACATCATGCAATTTTAAAAGTCCAGCAGATAACTTTCTATAAAATCTACTACAGTATTTTAAAAGCAAAGTTTACATGCGTTAGTGTCAAACTAACTACAAGAGAAAACTGAACAGAACCATGCTGGTTGTACATAATGGACACTAGTGTAGGCAGAAGTCTATCCTGAAGAGTGATAATGGATACCCATGAATGGCACCAAAGCCTTCAGGACCATTCTCTAAAGGCTAATCATTAATCACTAACTGGGCTCAAGAGCTAGCCCCTTCAATGAAAACAGTTGATTTACTTCTTAGAATCTAGTCAGACCACTGAAGACAGTAACTGCTGGGAATACAAGGCTACAGTCACTTCTGCATTAGCTGAAAGAGGTGGATTCTGACCATTTGAAAGCAGCTTGAACATTGGTGGTTATAGCAGTTTAATCTCCCCAAAACCTCACCAGCCTTTTGCAGATTGACATATCTAGCAATATGAAACCTCTGACCAATTTGTGGTCGCCTGCCTTAATATTTCCTTATGTGACTCGGTGTCAAATTCTGTCTGATAACACTCTTGTGAAAGGTCTTGGAACGATTTCCTACATTAAAAGGTGCTATATAAATGCTGAGCTGCAACAATTGCCTTTGAAAAAGATGGCTTGAATGAAGTGTGAAAGCCATAAAATCCTTTTACAGTACAAGTTTAAAAGTAGCTTGCACCTCTCTCGACCATCAGTCTAGAGAGGGGAATCCCTTTACCAAGTGTGTGTGTAACAGCCATTTATTTTCCCACTCTTCCAATTCTTTTGGAAAAAAAACACAGGTTTCTTCATCTTTCTAAACACTAATATTGCACAAGCTGTACTACAACATTTAGAATTTTAGAGTTAGCTTAAAGCAAATTCCCCTTTTTTGTGCAAATTATTTTATTTTAGGTCTTGCCTCAAAATTGTGTATCGAATGACTCTTTATAACAGAAAAACTTCCTATGAATGAGTCTGATATCTTGGAAATGTTTAAGAATGTTCCATTTTAAAAACCAGTGATCTTGTTCAATGCATTATTTTACCTAAGCAGCCACTACCTAACATGAAGCTAAATGTAAGCCATGTGCTCAATCTACAACAGATATATTACCCACTGGCCACAGCTGGCCCATAACAATAGCTGCTGAACAGATAGCAGGCAATCTTAACCAGACAGAAGCCATTTGCAGAAGGAAGCACTGTGGCATAATCGTATAATCCACTCTAGATTAAAGGCCTGCTACCCGACCTGAACCCGACGACATGTGTCCGGTTCGGTTCGGGTCAGGCCACTTTTCCGGGTCCGGCCTGGCTTACACAGCAAGAATTGCAGGTAAGTGTTAAAAGTAAAAAAAAAAAACTTACCTGCTGCGAGTCTGGGACGTCAAAGAAGGAAACTCAGTCTGTGCAGTGAGTGTCTCTATGACATCATCACGCTCATGCTGCAGCTTCCTGAACATTGGGAGTCGGAGAGTAAATAAAGGGAACATTCCAGTGGTCGGGTCGGGATAAAGTCGGGTGCGGGGGGGAAAATGGTGACTCAGGTCGGATTGGGCTCAGTTCCGATGTAGTTCTGTTGGGTTCGGGCCGGGATTTTTTTTGTGACTTGAGCAGGCCTTTAACTCTAGATTAACTATGACTATTGTGGAGTTAGTCAGGTTTTGAAATGCTGAAAACTAGCCGCATTACTGAATTTGGGATAAGATCTGATCTGATAATGCCAAGACCCGATGTCTAAATCATATTCTGAAAATGACCCTTTTCTGTAACTGCCATTTTAGCTCCTCTTGTAGTTAAGCTACTTCAGCTGAGTCTGTAGTGCAAATAAAAAAAACTGCAGTGCCATAAGTACTGTACAGTTTACAGTCATTTCCATAAGCATTTATAGCATAGGTTAATGTAAAAGGCCTCCCCACTGTACCAATGCTGCTCAACTACATATCGCAGCACACCAGCATTTTCGAGCCTCATGGGTGAAATCTGCAAATTAATGCTAGCTCTGCAAAGGAGCAAGAGAACTGTGCACGGAATTGAATGTACTCAAATATATTTCAAGTGGCTTTACAACCAACAAACTGGCACACCCATCAGTTTGGTTTAGATTTGTGGGTCTCCGCAGGTTAACAATGTCACGAATGCCCCGGTTTCTTTAATCAAAGATTTTTCCTCTAAAATCTATGATACCTAATTTCTCAAAAATAAAAATAAAGTGAACATTAGTCATCATGATTGTTGTGTAGGAAAGGGATGGATTCATTAGCTTACAATAAATACCATCACTACTCATCAATTCAAAGAAAGCTTCTTTAAAGCTGTCTATTTGTCATGATCCCTGTCAGCAGGAGGTGGGAGCTGGGGGGTGGGCAAGAGGAAGGACACAACCATCCTGGATCTAATTTGATATTGTGAATACAGAAACAGGATTTGGTCTGAATCAGTGAATCTGGAAACATTACCATTTGAATCTGATTCACCTCTAATCTAAAACAAGCTATTAGGTACTTGAACTCAACCACAAATGCCAAATAGGGCACAAGTGACATGTAAGCTTAGAAATAGCTACCTTCTGCAGCTGATTTAGTTGACAAGCTGTAACACTGTCCGGGGCCCATGAACCCCTTGTTCAAATAGGCGACGGTTCAAAGGGAGAAATGAGCTGGTGAAACAGCTATATGCAGAGGGACGTGCCCCAGATAGGGAAGAGCCAGAATCAAGTAAACAATGTTTTCAATTGCAGACTCTGAGTCCCTTCAGCTGAAAACTCTCCACATAGCACTTGAAATCTATTACATAAAAAAGGTTGCATTAGACATAATGCATCCTGGAGGAAAAAAAGAATATCCCTTCACATCAAAAATGAACTCTGAAGCGACAACAGAAAGATATGAGAACGTTGAGATTATGTTGAAAGCGAATTTCCAGGTTAAAATTCAAGCATGCAATTATATAGGTTTCCAAAAAACCCTCTCCCCACACAAACAGAAACTTAAGCACATAAATATTTACAAATTAGAACCTGGGTACATTTTCAATGACTAGCACCAATGATTTAACTCCCTGCTCTGTGGGGAACTTTATAACATCATGAGTTCCAACCAGTATTCAATAGCCATTATGGAGATCTCCTAATACAATCGTCCATCACTAAAACAAACTGGAAAAATAAAACTACATACATTTCACCTGAAACAACCTCTGCCCCTGCTTTAAAATTAGACTAAGTTTTGTGCAGACTGTTACTTATTAATCTGCACAAAACTCAAGATGGTAAAGTGCTCTGGGAAAGCAAAAAAATGGCAAACAAATCCAAATCACTTTGGACACTATATAACAGAAACAAACCAAACTAACTGGAATGACCAATAGTAATATTGGTCATGGAGATTTCTTTAGACACCAGTTCTTCAATGGACACGTAGGTCCCAGACACAAAACCCACAAAGCCCACCACGCTGATCACGACGTTTTTGGCAATTCTCCATCGACTCATCCCCTCACTATAGTAGGTGGCAATTTCAAGAAGTGGGGGGATGATTAAGGCTAGAGTACTGCTACTAATGGACCCAACTAGTGTGATCACAATTGCCAGATGTGGGATCAGGATAGCCAAGGCACCTGTAAAAACAAAAGAAGTGAGACAAAAAGAAAATTGAATGAATGAACTTTATATAGCATTTTATTACATCCACAGCCACCTTGAAGCACTTACGAACATGCAAATTAGGAGAAGTAGGCCATTCGGTCGGTCCCTTGGGCCTGCTGTGCCATTCAAGATCATGGCTGATCTGTTTGTGTTTCGAATTCCACACTACCATCTACCCCGATACCCCACGATTACCTTGCCTAACAAGAATCTGAGAAAAAGAATTTCTCCTCATCTCTGTCCTAAAAGGGCGTCCCCTAATTTTAAAACAGTGCCCCCTAGTTCCGGACTCACCCACAAGAGAAAACAGCCTTTCCACATCCACCTTGTCAAGGCCGTTCAGGATCTTATAAACTTCAATCAAGTCTCCCCTCACTCTTCTAAAGTCCAGTTATAACAAGCCCAGTCTGTCCAACCTTTCCTCATAAGACAACCCGCTCATTCCAGGTATCAATCTAGTAAACCTCCACTGAACCGCCTCCAATGCATTTACATCCTTCCTTAAATAAGGAGAGCAAAACTGCACACAGTATTCGAGATGTGGTCTCACCAATGCCCTGTATAACTGAAGCATAACATCCTTACTTTTATTTTCAATTCCCCTCGTACTTGTTGTACCTGCATACTAACCTTGTGTGACTCCTGCACGAGAACAGCCACATCCCTCTGCACCTCGGAATTCTGCAGTCGTTCTCAGTTTAAATAATACTCTGCTTTTTTATTCTTCCTGCCAAAGTGAACAGCTTCACATTTTCCCACATTATACTCCATCTGCCAGATTTTTGACCACTCACTCAACCTATCTGTAATCAGTCCTTATGTCCTCTTCATAACATACTTTCCTACCTATCTTTGTGTCATCTGCAAATTTAGATACCATGCCATCGCTCCCCTCATCTAAGTCATTGACATAAGCTGTAAAAAGTTGAGGCCACAGCATAGACCGCTGCGGGACACCACTCGTCACATCCTGCCGATCAGAATAGGACCCATTTATGCATACTTCCTGATTTCTGCCAGCCAGTCAATCTTCTACCCATGTTAATATGTTACCTCCTACACCATGAGCTTCTACGTTGCGCAATAACCTTTCATGTGGCACCTTGTCAAATGCCTTCTGGAACTCCAAGTACAATATGTCAACGGGCTCCCCTTTATCCACAGTGAATGTTACTCCTTCAAAGAACTCCAACAAATTGGTTAAACATGATTTCCCTTTCACAAAACCATGCTAACTAGAGGCCTGTTACCGGACCCGAACCCAACGGGACCCGATGACGTGTCGGGTTTGGGTCGGGTTGGGCCCATCTTCCGGGGCCGGCTTTCGGGGTCGGGACGAGTCCTAATCGAGTCGGTTCGGATCGGGCCGGACACACACGGTTAATGCCCGACTGGTAAGTATTAAAAATTAAAAATTAAAAAAAAAAACAACTTACCTGAGCTGGGAGTCCGGGACGAAACTGAGTCTGCGCAGTGACTGAGTGACGTCACTATGACGTCTCGTGCATGTGCTGCAGCTTCTTGCAGGTTCGATGTCAGGAAGGTAAGTAAACGGATGGTCGGGTCGGACCAAGTAGTGGCGGGTTGGGGTCGGGTCGGGCTGGGTCAGGCTTGGGCACGCTGTGGTTCAGTCGGGTTCTTTTTCCCGACCTAAAGCAGGCCTCTAACATTAACTATTCCCGATTACTTTGAGTTTTTCCGAAGTGCCCAGCTACAACCTCCTTAAATGATCAATTCTAACACCTTCCCCACGACAGACATCAAGCTAACTGGCCTACAGTTACCTGTTTTCTGCCTCCCCCACTTCTTGAATAGGAGTTATATTTGCTACTTTCCAGTCTAATGGAACCTTTCCAGAATCTAGCGAATTTTGAAAAATTAACACCAACCCATCTACTACCTCATTAGCCACCTCTTTTAAGACCCTAGGATGAAGTCCATCAGGACCCAGGGACTTGTCAGCCCGCAGCTCTAACGGTTTGCTCAGTACTGCTTCCCTGGTGATTGTAATATCACCAAGTTCCTCTCTTCCTTCCACCTCCTGATTTACAGCTTTTACTGGAATGTGTTTTGTATCCTCAATAGTGAAGACAGAAGCAAAATATTTGTTCATTTCATCCGCCATTTCATTATTATCTACTATTAGTACCTCATAGCCAAATACTTATTTTTAAAAGTGTAGTCAGTTATGTGGGCAAACATGGCAACCAATTTGGACACAGTGTGGACCCACCAAAATAAATGACAAGTTAATTGGTTTGTGTTTGTCGAGAGCTAAACGGTGGCTTGGACAGCAGGAAAACAACTCTGCTCTTCAAATAGTGACACAGGATGTTTCAGAAGCGCTTCAACAGGGCGGCACAGTGGCACAGTGGTTAGCACCGCTGCCTCACAGCTCCAGGGACCCGGGTTCGATTCCGGGTACTGCCTGTGTGGAGTTTGCAAGTTCTCCCTGTGTCTGCGTGGGTTTTCTCCGGGTGCTCCGGTTTCCTCCCACAAGCCAAAAGACTTGCAGGTTGATAGGTAAATTGGCCATTATAAATTGTCACTAGTATAGGTAGGTGGTCAGGAAATCTAGGGATAGGTGGGGATGTTTGGTAGGAATATGGGATTAGTGTAGGATTAGTATAAATGGGTGGTTGATGTTCGGCACAGACTCGGTGGGCCGAAGGGCCTGTTTCAGTGCTGTATCTCTAATCTAATCTAAACAGGTAGGTATGGTCTCAGTTTAACATCTTATCTGAAAGACTGCATCTTCAACAGTGCAGCACTCCCTCAATACTGCACTCAGTGTCACCTAAATTATGTATTCAAGTCTTAAGATTGATCTTGAACTCATGACCAAAGACAAAAATACTACCACTGAGCCAAGCTAACAACAGAAGCTTCATCATATTTAGTAAAGAAACACACTTGAAACCATCAACTTAAATGAAAACATTTATTTTATAAAGGCACTGTTAGCATCAGGGTTTGGCTAACATATCTGTCTACATTTTAAAAATAACTAATTGGTAGCAAAGTGCTTCAAGATGTTCTTTGCAGGGTACACAGCCTTGTTTTACATATCTGCATTTTCTAAAAACAAACTTAGCTTTCCACTGCTGAAATATTTTGACAATATAAAGTATTAGAGCATGGAACAATGTGACTATACAGGCTAGAATGAGGTCCGAGACCACTGCCCGAGTATCAAATAACCACAAGTTTGTATCAGTCTCAGCTTGAAATTTTGTGGACTCACGCAAAAGCTGTCAGGTTTAATAATCACTTAATGTTTCAACTGCCAGTCCTGACTGATGTTGAGCAGGATAGTGACAGCAGCTAGTCGTTAAGTCCCAATTTTAAGTGCAGAGCTCAGATAATTCCTTAACTAAAAATGTAATTTATATTGCACAGAGTTGCTGTTTAAAATGGAGGGAAGAAAAAGATGGAGCCAGCCGCTGTGTTATGGCTCTCCAAAGGTTGCCACAAAAAGACCTGAGAACACAGGAAAATATTTAGTTTTTAAACTAGCTGCCACACATGCACCTCACTGACAATTTCTGCCTCAATTCTGGCAATATCTCAGTTCTCATTAATGGCTCCTCTTGGTTGAGGTCAGGGTGGGGGGCAGAGAATCTGTCTCTGGAGTTGGGGAACTCTGCTTTGCAACAGATGCTCATGAAACAATATCGAGGCTCATATTAAGCACTTCAGAGATCATGAAATAATTTTATACTCAGCTCGCCGATAGGTTCAAGGACCTTGGTCTACTTACTTTAGAGTAAGCACAGACTTAGAGGTGACCTGATAGAGGTCTGTAAAAACAAAGTTATGGACAGTGTCCTTATTAACAGATTGATGAGGGACCAAGAGATAGATACAAGTTTAAACTATATAAGAGTAGGAACAGACTGGTTGCTACGCAGTTCGTCTTTACCCAGGGAGAAGTGAGCCACTGAAATACAGTACCAGCTGGTGTGGTAGGCGTAGGCTCTCTGTTTGGCTTCGAAAGGGAGCTGGATCGGTTCTTGACTGGTAGAAGAGATCATAACAAATTGAAGGTAAGTGCCCTTGCAGATAACACTTGATGCATATGATCTCCTGATGGAATGCCAAAGGTGGTCGGAGAGGAATTTCCCAGAATATTTTTTCCCTTATTAGTTCTGTATTTTTTTCTTTCTTTATTGCCCCTCCTAGGAGATCACATGGCTGCAGGAGTACATAGGAAGTAGTGTCCAGTCATGATGCTTCAGGCATCACACTATGGGGCAGGCTTGATGGACCAGCTGCTCTTTTCTTGCCTGTTAATTTTGTATATGAATAGCAAATGTCATGTTAAAAGTTTGATTATTCTACTAGATACATAGAACAGTACAGCACAGTACAGGCCCTTCGGCCCACGATGTTGTGCCGAACCCTTAACCTACTCTAAGATCAAACTACTTACCTACCCTTCATTCTACGATCATCCATGTACCTATCCAAGAATCGCTTAAATGTCCCTAATGTATCTGCTTCTACCACCACCGCTGGCAGCGCATTCCACGCACCCACCACTCTCTGTGTAATGAACCTACCTCTGATATCTCCCCGAAACCTTCCTCCAATCACCTTAAAATGATGCCCCCTGGTGATAGCCCTTTCCGCCCTGGGAAAAAGTCTCTGGCTATCCACTCAATCTATGCCTCTCATCATCTTGTACCCCTCTCTCAAGTCACCTCTCATCCTTCTTCGCTCCAATGAGAAAAGCCCTAGCTCCCTCAATCTTTCTTCGTAAGACATGCCCTCCAGTCCAGGCAGCATCCTGGTAAATCTCCTCTGCACCCTCTCTAAAGCTTCCACATCCTTCCTATAATGAGGCGGCCAAAATCTGAACACAATATTCCACGTGTGGTCTAACCAGGGTCTTATAGAGCTGCAGCAGAACCTCGTGGCTCTTAAACTCAATCCCCCTGTTAATGAAAGCCAACACACCATACACCTTCTTAACAACCCTATCAACTTGGGTGGCAACTTTGAGCGATCTATGGACATGGACCCCAAGATCCCTCTGTTCCTCCACACTACCAAGAATCCTGTCTTTAAGCCTGTATTCTGCATTCAAATTTGACCTTCCAAAATGAATCACTTCACACTTTTCCAGGTGGAACTCCATCTGCCACTTCTCAGCCCAGCTCTGCATCCTGTCAATGTCCCGTTGCAACCTACAACAGCCTTCCACATTATCCACAACTCCAGCAATCTTCGTGTCATCGGCAAACTTGCTAACCCAGCCTTCCACTTCCTCATCCAAGTCATTGATAAAAATCACAAAGAGCAGAGGTCTCAGAACAGATCCCTGCGGAACACCACTGGTCACCGAGCTCCATGCTGAATACTTTCCATCTACTACCACCAGATACATCCAATATTGACTGTTGAAACAAGTTTCTCCACTTTAACCACTGTGGTTGACTCTTAATTGTCCTCTGAAATGGCCTAGCAAACCATGAAGTTGTATCAAACCGCTACAGAAAAGTTAAAGAATAAAACCAGATGGAGCACCTGGCATCAATCTAGGAACAGGAAATGACAAAGGTACACCTTGCCCAGGTTACCCTGCAAAGTCCTCCTCACTAACATCTGGGGGAATTGTGCCAAAATTGGGAGAGCTGTGCCACATACCATTCAAGCAACAGCCTAACATTGTCATATTCAAATGAATCATATCTTACCCAGACTCCTCTATCACAATCCCTCAGTGTGTCCTGTCCCACAGCAGGGCAGACTCACCAGAGGTGGCAGCACACTGCATTCAGTCAAGAGGGAGAGGCTATGGGTGTCCTCAACATTGACTATGGACCCCATAAAGTCGCATGGCATCAGGTCAAGAATGGGCAAGAAAACCTCCTGTTGATTACTACCTACCACCCTCCCTCAGCTGATCAGTGCTCTTCCATGTTGAACACCACTTGGAATAAGTCCATCACCAAGACAGACTTGGTAGCAACACTAATGATAGACCTGGCTGAGTGAGTTCTGAAGGACATAGCTGCCAGACAGGGCCTGAGCGAACCAACAAGGAAATCCTACTTGACCTCAACTCACCAATCTACCTATCACAGATGCATCTGTCCATGACAGCATTAGTAGCAGTGACCACCGCACAGTCCTTGTGGAAAAGTAGTCCCATCTTCACATGGAGGGCACTCTCCATCGTTTTGTGTGACATTACCATTGTCCTAAATGAGAGATTCAGAACAGATCCAGCAGCTCAAAACTGGGCAGCCATGAGGGGCTGTGAGACACCAGCAGCAGAATTGTATTCCACCACAATCTGTTATCTCATGGCCCAGCCTATCCCTCACTCTACAGTTAGCATCAAGCCAGGGGACCAACCCTGTTTCAATGATGAGTGGAGGACAGTATGCCAGGAGCAGCACCAGACATAACTAAAAATGAGGTGACAACCTGGTGAAGCAACATCATCGAATTACATGAATGCCAAACAGCAGAAGCAGCATGCAATAGACAGAGCTAAACAATCACACAACCAACAGATCAGATCAATGTTCTGCAGTCCTGCCTCATACAGTTGTGAACAGTGGTGGATAATTAAACAACTAACTGGAGGAGGTAGCTCCACAAATATTCCCATCCTCAATAATGGGGGAGCCCAGCAAGTGCAAAAGACAAGGCCAAAGCATTTGTAACCATCTTCAGCCATAAGTGCTGAGTGGACAATCCATCCTGGCCTCCTCCCGAGGTCTTCAGCCAATTGATTCACTCCACATGATATCAAGATATGGCTGAACGCATTAGATACAGCAAAGGCTACGGGCCCTGACAACCTCCCAGTTGCAGTACTCTAGAACTAGCCATGCCACTAGACAAGCTGTTCCAGCGACAAAACTGGCATCTACCCGACCATGTGGAAAATTGCCCAAGTATGTCCTGTCCACAAAACGCAGGACAAATACAATCTGGCCAATTAACGTCTCATCAGTCGACTCTCAATCATCAGCAAAAAGATGGAAGGTGTCGTCGACAGTGCTGTCCAGCGCTATTTACTCAGCAGTAACCTAGATCACTGATGCTTAGTTTGGGTTCGTTCTACCAGGACCACTTGGCACCAGAGCTCATTATAGACCCAAGCACGGACAAAAAGATGAATGGTGAGGTTGGAATGATTACACTTGGCATTCAGGCTACATGTGAGCGAGCATGGCATCGAGTTGTTTTAGTAAAATTGAAGTCATTGGGACTTATGGGTAAAACTCTTCACTGGTTGGAATCATTCAGAGCACAAAGGAAGATGGTTGCAGTTGTTGGAGGTCAATCATCTCAGTCCCAAAGCATCACTGTAGGAATTCCTCAGGGCAGTGTCCTAGGCCCAACCATCTTCAGCTACTTCATCAATGACCTTCCCTCCCCAAGGTCAGAAGTGGGGATGCTCAGTGTTGCTTGCGCAATGTTCAGTACCATTTGCAACTCCTCAGATACTAAGCCAGTCTGTGTCCTTTCTGCTTTCTTGGACGGACATAAAAGATCCCATGACACTATTCTGAAGAGTTTCCTGGTCAATATTTATTCCTCAATCAATATCCCAAACACCAAATATCTGATCTTTTAGCTATTTGTGGGCACTTGCTGTGTGCAAATTGGCTGCCATGTCTCCTACAACAGTGACCACATTCCAAAAGTGCTTTGAGACATCATGTGGTCATGAAAGATACTATGTAAACATAAGTTCTTTTTCCACCCACAGAAGAGCCTGTTAAGTTTGGCAACTAGTTTATTAACTAGTCTGTAATGAACATTTAGATTTGGAAAGATCTAATCAACTTATATGTAGAGCTCAGAACTGCATTGCATGGAGTCCTGCAACCTATCCATGTCCCAGTGTGGTTGCGAGCACTGTTAAGTGTATATTAGTTATTGCATTTACAATAAGCTAAGAATGCTGACCTCACTGTGCAAGAACCAATGGGTTGTGCGCGAATAGGTACATAAATTGGAATGCAAGTCTCATTATCCACAACCAAAAGCAGAAATTATGTAAGTGCAATGTGTTTGAAGGAATCTTGGATTAGAATGCTTTGAATTACAAAGATGAAATGGTTTATCAAATCAACTAATGAAGGTGTTAAAATCCTGCAGTGTGTTCATGTATATGAACAGACTGAAGACTTCAACACCCTTCAATCTTTGCCCTATCCCATTACTTTGTGCAACACAATTTGTCCTTTTCTTTGTTCAGTTCATTCTTGCCCTACTGTTCAGTCATTCTTTCCCTCGAACAGATTACAGTAAGAGTGCATGTCTTAGGGATGCCAATCCTCTGATTGCCCAGGGGTCACCCAGAATTCATTACTAGTAGGCAGTGGGAAAAATACTTTGCACGTGATTTGTACCTGTGGGTCTCTCTTGTCTGTACTATCAATTCTCACCCCACACCATTCTACCTCCTCTCATACTCCCCACGGCAGAGCCAGAACCACATGGCTGAAGAGTTCTGCTGAAAGGCCATTGACTTTAAAGGTTAACCATTCATCTCTACCTATCCTGCTCGACATGCCGAGTGTCTCCAGTGCCAATATTCCCTCTTAGCTGCACACGTGTAGCCATGCAACAAAAGGTACATGCAGCTGTCCCCTTTAAGATAACATGTTCGTAGCAGAAGTAAAAATTTTAAAGAGGGCCACCCATTGAAATAAACAGGCTGCACAAAGAAAATGTAGAGGGATCATTGTCCAGCATTTTGTTTTTATTTCTTAAAACACAGCACTGTTACAGTATACAATTACATTTAACTATCCCTACTTTGAGTTCATTAAATGCACCTGTGGTTTTGATGTCCAAGGCATTTCCACCTTGAAATGTCAAGAAAATTATCTTCTCAGCCCTGATATCGCCTCTGCTTAAAAAAAAAAATTCTCGGAAATTGCAGTAACTAAAATCTCTTTACCTCATTAAGATACACAAGTAACTAGGACTATAAAACCCAAGTTCAGCATAAAAGTCAGCTAGCACCTTTTTATTCAATGAGTAATAATTAGAATGGTGTTCCAAGTAGGATAGTGGAATTAAAAACTGATAGTTCAAGAATTAGATACTGTAATGGAGCAGTACCTAAAAAAAATGAGCTAGATATGTCAATTGTTAATAGGGGCATAGAGTAAAAGAGCAAGGAGGTTGTGTTAAACTTGTACAAGATACTAGTTCAGCCTCAGCTGGAGAACTGTGTCCAGTTCTGGGCATCGCGCTTTAATAGGAAGGATGTGAAAGCATTGGAGAGAGTACAGAAAAGATTCACGAGAATGGTTCCAGAGATGAGGAACTTCAGTAATGAAGACGGTTTGGAGAAGTTGGGATGGTTTTCCTTAGAGAAAGCAGAGAGGAGATTTTAGAGGTATTCAAAACATGAGGGGTTTGGACAGAGCGCATAGGAAAAAAGTGTTCTCACTCTTGAAAGGATAGAGAACGAGAGGGCACATATTTAAAGTGATTGGCAAAAGCAGAAGCAACATGGAGAAACTTCTTCACGCTGCAAGTGATTAGGATCTGGAATGCACCACCTGAGTCTGTGGTGGAGGCAGGTTCAATCAAGGCATTCAAAAGGGAATTGGAGTGTTGGGAGGAAAATGTGCAGGGTTATGGGGAGAAGGCAGAGAATGGCATTAGGTGAATCACTCATTTGGAGAGCCACTACAGACACAATGGGCCAATGGTCTTCTCCTGCACCATAACAATTGTGATTCTGTTAAAACAGGTTAGCTAAGCTGGAGTGCAAGCATGAAAACCCACAATAGACCCAGCCCTTAGGTAAATGCAATATTTGCAAATATTATGTGATCAAACCTCCTGAGGTCAACCAGTTAGCAATCTTCAATTCACTTAACTCAATCAGTACAACGTATCTTCAGTAATGATACAAAAACATGTAATTTGTCTCTTCAGCAGAGCATCTTCTTATTCGATTATCCAGCATTTCTAACCTCTGCACTTCAGCTTTCCCTCAACAAACCTGGTTGCTCATATATGGGTCTCTGTTTGCCTCAAAGTCAGGCTCCTCACCCTCCCCTGCTCCAGAGGTTGGCCAGAAGAACATTGTACTACACCTGCTATTTGAGCCCAACTCTAGAATTTGGGATGAAATAGTTTTGAACCCTTCAGGTGAGCTCATGACTCCCCAGTTTGACGATGCTGGGCAACAATGTCTGATCTTAATGCATATTCTGCAACTGTCTGGAGCCTGTAATCTTCCTATTTAAACCTGTGAAAATCCATAATTTTAAAACCCAACTTCAAAGTAAATATTCCAATAATTTACTGGTAAACAAGTGCTCAAAAAAAAATCCAAAATGTGAGTTCCCATGTTTGCCTTCCCTGTACACACCAATATTGAATTTCAGCTGGCATAATTCAGCCCACGAGAATTTTGCCTTGGATCTGTTGTGTTTCCCAACTGCCTCAGATTCAACTATCTTTTCAAACTGGCATGAAACTTCAATTATTTCCAACAAAATGTATGGGAGGGGCTCCCTTTCTCAAAGTGTTAGCTTGCATTTGGATGATTTTCATAATTATGTTTCTCAATGATCAACTATTTTTCCAGTTATTGATGGAAAATAGGCATCATTTTTAAATCTTTGCTTCATCGCTTGGTTTGCTAGTTGTTTGCAACATCCCCGCATTGAATGAGGTTTCCACACAACTACTGTTAGCACTTTGTAGTTGACCTAGTTTCACTTAGCAGCCTAAGAGAATTCATATATCTGCAGGGATCAGTTGAGAGTCAATCTAGAACATCCATATAATATTTGATTACAGAACCTAGAGGACATCACTAGTCCCCTATATTGAATACTTAACAAGTATTTAATATGGCAACTATGTAGTTATTGTTCGAACTATGTTTGGTTCTGAAACAATCCTGTATTTTTTTTTATTAAAGAGAAAATGAATGCTGGAAATACTCAGATCTAGCAGCATTTGTGGGGAGAGAAACAGTTAATGTTTTAGGTTGGCGGAGTTCCTATGAAGGGTCACTGACCTGAAATGTTAACTTTCCCTCTCCACAAATGCTGCCAGACCTGCTGAGTATTTCCAGCATTTTCTGTTTTATTTCAGAATTCCAGCACCCACAGTTCATTGCTTTTCCTTTTTTTAAAAAAAAAAAAATTGTGTCGGGCCTCTACAGCTATGGTCATGTGCAACTCCTTTTGCTGAAAACCTTCCACAATCATATTCGCAAGAATGTACATTTGCATTTTATGAAGCTATTTACGAACAAGGGTACATTCAGACTGAGGTTGGTGTATAGTGTGTAATCACATCTTGTGTACAATCTGAGTTTATCAATATAATGTTTATATCAACTTAGGATGTTACTCAGTGGAAGCTTTATGTACTCTCCATGTTGCCACAAAAATCTACAAAATTCAATGATTGAAACGTTGACAGTGAGATTGGTTCCCTGAAGTTCAAATCTTTCATTCCTCAGCTCCCAAACATGAAAAGATTCTCAGTATAACAAGATCACTTAGAATGTGAAGAAATCAAAAGTATGCTGGCCTACTGAAAAGTAACAGAGGGTGGGCATTGTGCTGCTTTAGGCTTGCTGTAGATGCAAGACCTCAGGGACTGAATGATCATTTTTGAAGTTTCTGCATAGAGGAGAGTGGCTCAAATCATATGTTCCATTTTTTGTAATTTTTCAAAGCAAACTATAAACTTTAACCTTCAACACAAGATGTCGTTGGTGTCCAAAGCACCTACATTCTTATCCTCATATGGATCAGCTGAGAATTTTTATTATAACTCAATTATGCTACAGTAAATTAACCCTCATTTAGGTTCACCTGTCTGAAGCATAGGTTGAAGCTACTGACTGAGAATAGTAAAATAAAAGCAAAATACTGCGGATGCTGGAAATCTGAAATAAAAACAAGAAATGCTGGAACCACTCAGCAGGTCTGGCAGCATCTGTGGAAAGAGTAGCAGAGTTAACGTTTCGGGTCAGTGACCCTTCATCGGAACTGAAATATTAGAAAAGTCACAGGTTATAAGCAAGTGAGGTGGGGGTGGGGCAAGAGATAACAAAGGAGGTCTAGATTGGACCAGGCCACATAGCTGACCAAAAGGTCACGGAGCAAAGGCAAACAATATGTTAATGGTGTGTTGCATTAGTACAGATTAGGTGTAAATACACTGAATATTGAACAGCAGCAAGTGTAAACCTGAAAAAAAAACAGTGGGTAAGCAAACTGAACAAAGATGAAATGAAATAAATACAAAAAAAAGATTGTAAAAAATGTAAAAAAGAATGTTAAAAAAAAAAGAAAAAATAACTAAAAATGAAAGTAAAATGGGGGGCTGTCATGCTCTGAAATTATTGAACTCAATGTTCAGTCCGGCAGGCTGCAGTGTGCCTAATCAGTAAATGAGATGCTGTTCCTCGAGCTTGTGTTGATGTTCACTGGAACACTGCAGCAATCCCAGGACAGAGATGTGAGCATGAGAGCAGGGGGGGGGGGGGGGGGGGGGGGGAGTGTTGAAATGGCAAGCAACCGGAAGCTCAGGGTCCTGCTTGTGGACTGAGCGGAGATGTTCTGCAAAGCGGTCACCCATTCTGCGCTTAGTCTCCCCAATGTAGAGGAGACCACACTGTGAGCAGCGAATGCAGTATACTACATTGAAAGAAGTACAAGTAAATCGCTGCTTCACCTGAAAGGAGTGTTTGGGGCCTGGGATAGTGAGGAGAGAGGTGGTAAATGGGTAGGTATTACACCTCCTGCGATTGCAGGGAATGTGCCCTGGGACGGGGCCGAGGTGGTGGGGGTAATGGAGGAGTGGACCAGGGTGTCGCGGAGGGAACAATCCCTTCGGAATGCTGACAGGGGAAGGGAGGGGGAAGATGCGACTGGTAGCGGCATCACGCTGGAGGTGGCGGAAATGGCGGAGGATGATCCTTTGGATATGGAGGCTGGTGGGGTGAAAAGTGAGGACAAGGGGAACCCTGTCACGGTTCTGGGCGGGAGGGGAAGGGGTGAGGGTAGAGCTGAGGGCCCTGTCAACCACAGTAGGGGGAAAGCCTCGGTTGAGGAAAAAGGAGATCATATCAGAAGCACCGTCATGGAAGGTAGCATCATCAGAGCAGATGTGTCGGAGACGGAGAAACTGGGAGAATGGAATGGAGTCCTTACAGGAGGTAGGGTGTGAAGAAGTGTAGTCGAGATATCTGTGGGAGTCGGTGGGCTTATAATGGATATTAGTAGACAACCTATCCCCAGAGATGGAGACAGAGAAGTCGAGGAAGGGAAGGGAACTGTCAGAGATGGACCATGTAAAGGTGAGAGAAGGGTGAAAATTGGAAGCAAAGTTGATAAAGTTTTGACTGAGAATAGTAGCTTGATTTTACAAACACCGAGATTTCCAAATTAGTCAGTACATATGAATATTTAGATTGCCAGCATTCCTAGCAGATGGATTTCATTTAGGCACTGGATATTGCAAAAAAGTATGTAAACAAGATGCTAGCAAGACAAAAGTAGTAGTTTAGAATTGTGTGGTATGCCAAACAGACTAGGTTAACATTCCAGACCTACTGATAACCCTATAATGTATATACAATTCTATACATCCCTGAACAAGATGTACTTTTGGTAACAAACTAGTTCCAAGTCTACTTGTTTTCCCCAATTTGATAGCTCATGAAGTAGGAAGCTTCTGAATTTAAACAGCATTAGGGATTACCAAGACAATTTGTATTTAGGGACTTCCTAAAGGAGTGGTGCGAAGTCTCTGAATTCACAGATGAAATGATTAGTGGAATTAACAGCATCTGGGTGCAGCATGGCAAAGGAACATTTTATAAATGTATCAGTTACTGACGGTGAATGTAAGTTGGTTTAATTTAATCCCTGCAATAAAGCACCTAAAAGTTTGGGTTCCAGTTGCAGGATAAAGCCTCAGTTCTGAATTCACAGCATGAATGGAGGGGGAAAGAAAAATCAGTGAGCAGCACAAATTCATGAGACAGTGCAAGACGCTGCAAAAAAAATTGAGTTTATGCCTTCTCTCTAAAAACATATTGCAAGTATAAACACGTACAGTACTATCACCACCTGTCTAGTACATCTCTCCAGTCTCTCAAATTTAGCTTCTCATCCTATAAAATAAATCTTGCAGTTTGGCAAGCTAATTATGCTTTACTTCTTTCCTTCAGTACTCCAATTTTGTTTCCTACACATGTCTGAAATATTACCATATGATAATTATGTACCCCGACAGCTCTTTTGTCTCCTAAAGTAAAAGTAGATAAAATTGACAGGTGGAAAGAGACTTGCTGGTCCATCAAGCCTGCCTGAAGTACAATTGGGAGGCTAAATGCCAGCTTGCTCCATCATACTGCAGAATACTTAATTCCTCCTGAACAACTCCTCATCATCTTCAACCAATGTCCAGGTGGCAGACAAAACACAGCTGATGACGACTCCTTTCCTTATCAAATCCACAAGTTACAAGGCCCCATATAACTGGAACAGTAGTGAAGATAGGTCCAAATATGCAATTGTTCTTTCCACTAGTATATTTGAAGCTGAAGGCAAATTGGCATCAGGAAAAATAGAAAAAGCTGAAGTTAAAGGCACTATATCTGAATGTGTGAAGCATTAACAAAATAGATTAACAGCACACACATAAATGAATGGGTTTGATCCAAGAAAGACATTTATACAGCACTTTCCACGATCACCAGGCATCTCAACTCCCACAAACAGCAATGCGATAGACCTAGATAATCTGTTTTTGTGATGTTGATGGAGGGATAAATATTGGCCATGACACCACAGATAACTCCCTTGCCTCTTCAAAATAGTGCCATGGAATCTTTTACACCCACCCTAGCATTTCATCCAAAAGACAGTGCAGCACTCCCTCAGTACTTTAAGGCAGTGTCAGCCTTGATTTTTGTGCTTGAGACCTGAAGTGGGAATTGAACTTGGAACCTTTGGACACAAAGCAAGGGTTCTACCAACTGAGCCACAACTGACACCAAGTTACTACAGAGACATGATTGCAGAATGACCAAGGTTTGGAATCAAATATTCCAGGATACTTGACTTTTTGTAGAAATAGGCAAAATGGAAAACGAGGGCTGGCCCCAATAATAAATGATAGGATAAAGACAGGAGAGAGAAAAGGATCTTAGCTCAGAAAATCAAGATGTAGAATTAGTTGGGTGGAGACAATAAATAAAAGGGCAGAGAACAGCTGACCTATAAATTACTGCCAAGCAGCAGTCAGACAGACAAAGTATAAATTAGGAATAGAAGTGGATGCAACAAAGGGTAATACCAGTAATCATGGAGGACTTCAATTTTCACAGACTGGGCAAATCAAATTTGCAGTATTAGTGCAGAGGACAAGTACATGGAACCTACACAAGATAATTTTCTAAATTATTCTGCCAAGGCACCAATTAGGGAACAATGCATTTTAGATCTAGTATTACACAACAACAAAGGGTTAATTAATAACCTCGTAGTAAAGAAGCCTCTAGGAAAGAATGATTATCTAAATGACTGAATTTTATATCGAGTAAGTCTGATTTAGTGAAGTCCAAAAATAGGGTCTTAAATCTGAACAAAGCAAACTATGTAGGAATGAGGGGCAAGTTTATTAAAGTACTTTGGGAAATTAGATTAAAAGATATGTCTATGTATGCAATGGTAAACATTTAAAAGAATTTATAATTTGCAACAAATATACATTCTCTTAAATGAATAAAAACCTTATGGAAAAGTGGTCCAACCGTGGCTAACAGAAGTTAAATATAGTAAATAAAAAAACAGAAAACGCTGGAAATACTCAGCAGGTCAGGCAGCATTGGTGGAGATGGAAAGAGAGTTAACGTTTCAGGTCAATGACCTTTCATTGGAACTGTGAAAATTTAGAGGTTTAATAGGTTTTAAGCTAGTGCTGGAGGTTGGCAGTGGGGTGGGGTGGAGAACAAAAATGGAAGGTCTGATCAGCTAGAAGGCCGGTAAGATTAAATGACAAGAGTTTATGATCAAGGCCACTGTCTTTTAATGTCATCTTAAATTGTTATTGAATCTCTCCTGTCTTCCACCTTATCACAGACCTTTCACAGAATCATACCGGGCAGAAGAGGCCCTTCGGCCCATAGAGTCTGCACTGATTGGCTTCAAACCTATTACACCTAACTTTTCCCAGTTCTGCTATGCCATCAACCTGAAATGTTAACTGTTTCTCTCTCTCCAATGCTGCCTGACCTGTATATTTCCAGCATTTTCGGCTTTTATTTCAGATTTCCAGCATCCACAATTTTGTTTTTGTATTTGGTTAAATATATTAGATTGAAGGAAGAGGCTTATAAGGTTACTAAAAGGCTAGTAAGCCTGAGGATGCAGTTGATTTTAGAATTCAGCAAAGCATGACCAAGAAATTGATAAAAGGAAGAGAATAGGAGATTAAAGAAACAGGTTGTAAAAGCTTCTACAGGGATATAAAAAGGAAGAGCTTCACAAAAGTAAACCTAGGTCCCTTAGAGACGAGAAAGGAGAAACGATAATGGGAAGTAAAGAGCAGAGACATTAAACAAATACATTGTATCTGTCTTCACAGTAGAAAACAAAATCATTCCAAAAATAGTGATGAACCAAGGGTCTAGCGAAAAATTAGGAACATAGTGACATTAAAGAAATAGTACGAGAGAAATTGTGGAGTTAAGTCAACAAATGGATCAAGGATTGGTTAATGAACAGAAAACAGTAGGAATAAACAGGTCATAGAATCAGTTATACAGCACAAAAACAGGTCCTTCGGCCCATGTCCGTGCCAGACATCAAGCCTATCTATTCTAATCCCATTTTCTAGCACTTTGCCCGCAGCCTTGTCATTTTCAGGTTGGCAGGCCATCACTGGTAGGGTCCAGGAGTGCTTGGGCCTCAGCTATTTACAATCTGCATCAATGACTTAGATGAGGGGACCAAGTGTAATGGATTGAGGTTTGTTGACGATAAAAAGCTAGGTGAGAAAGCATGGAATATGCGAAGGGATAGAGGCAGGGTAAGTTAGTGGGCAAAAACATGGCTAATGGAATATAACGCGGGGAACTGTCAAGTTATCCATTTTTGAAGGAAACTTTTTTTTAAAAATACAGGTTGAGCAACTAGGAAATGTGGGTATTGAGAGAGCTGTGTGTCGGTACACAAATCACAAAGTTAACATGCAGGTACAGCAAGCAATTAGGAAAGCAAATGGTATATTAATCTTTATTACAAAGGGTTTGGAATACAAGAGTAAAGTCATTTTACTACAATCATATGAGGCCCTGGAGTACTGTGCAAAAGTTTTGTTTTATTTTCCTTACCCAAGGAAGGATACACTTTCCTTAGAAGGGGTGCAGGTTCACTAGACTGATTCCTGGGATGAAGGAAATTGTCCGAACAGATTGAGTAGATTCGGCCTATAAGTCCCTAATTGAAACATTTAAAATTCTCCAGGAACTTGACAGTAGATGCGAGGAGAATGTTTCCTCTGGCTCGGGAGTCTGGAACTGGTGGCAGGGGTGGGGTTAGAGTCTCAAAATGAGACATCAGCCACTTGAGATGAGAAATTTCTTCAGTTATGAATCTTTGGAATTCTCTACCCCAGAGGGCCATGGATGCTCAGTTGTTGAATATATGCAAGACAGATCAATAGATTTTTGGATATTGAAGGATACTTAGTGTGGAAAGGTGGAGTTGAGGTAGATCAGCCATGATTTTATTGAATGGCACAGTTGGCCTGAAGGGCGAAATGGCGTGCACCTACTTATGTTCTAGTCCAAACCCCACAGTCTAGTTATAAACTTCACCCTGCCCCTTGCTTCTCACTGCCAAGAGCCAACTCAATTAGACAGCTGCTTTTTATAAAAGACACCACTGTGCTGGTATGGAGGTGAACAGATACCTATGCTCAGTCAATTCCACTTCTAAATAGTCAACTCTCAGAGCAGGATGATCACAGCATCAACTGCTTTTGCTGTTTTTATGTTCCATATAGTTACTTCACTACGAATGGAAAGTTAGGGGGAAGTCAACAGTTTGCTTCTGACTTTAGTTTCATATTTAGATTCTTTAATTCTACACATCAAGTCAAGCAGTCCTATATTATCACACCTTTCGAGTTATGTTTCTCAATCTTTTCTCCTTAGTTCATTTCTGCAAATGTATTACCTAAAACTCAAATCCCAGGATCAACCCGGGCATTCTCTGAATCCTCTCCAATACATTAACATTTTAAATGTGGAGTGTCCAAAAGCACATAGAAATATACAAAATGCGGCCTAGTGATCTATAGGACTTTTAGAATGGGGGCTTGCATCAACAATGTCTTTGTGGTTCATATTTAGCTCAGACTGAAGAGTTAAAAATCTCCATTCTGGTGCAAAACCAGGTCCAGGAGGCCAAAACAACCTAGTATTCACACCAATTAACTCAGATACAAACAAGTGCAGGAAACACAAAAAATTGGAAATGCACTTCATTATGGCGTGTAGGCAAGTCAAGGATATGTTGCAAACCTGCAAAGCACAACTGTCAACCCGTTAGGGCACAAATGAACGCAGTTTTTTTTTAAAATTCAGGGATGTGGGCGACGCTGGCCAGGCCAGCATTTTATTGCCCATCCCTAATTGCCCTCAAGATGGTGGTGAGCTGCCTTCTTGAACCGCTGCAGTCCATTTGGGGTAGGTACACCCACAGTGCTGTTAGGAAGGGAGTTCCAGGATTTTGACCCAGCGACAGTGAAGGAACGACGATACAGTTCCAAGTCAGGATGGTGGGTGACTTGGAGGGGAACTTGCAGGTGGTGGCGTTCCCTTGCATTTGCTGCCCTTGTCCTTCTAGTTGGTAGAGGTCGTAGGTTTGGAAGGTGCTGTCTAAGGAGACTTGGTGCATTGCTGCAGTGCATCTTGTAGATGGCACACACTACTGCCACTGAGTCAGTGGTGGAGGGAGCGAATGTTTGTAGATGGGGTGCCAATCAAGCAGGCTGCTTTGTCCTGGATGGTGTCGAGCTTCTTGAGTGTTGTTGGAGCTCCACCCATCCGGGCAAGTGGAGAGTATTCCATCACACTCCTGACTTGTGCCTTGTAGATGGTGGACAGGCTTTGGGGAGTCAGGTGGTGAGTTACTCACCACAGGATTCCTAGCCTCTGACCTGCTCTTGTAGCCACGGTATTTATATGGCTACTCCAGTTCAGTTTCTGGTCAATGGTAGCCCCTAGGATGTTAATAGTGGGGGATTCAGTGATGGTAATGCCGTTGAATGTTAAGGGGAGATGGTTAGATTCTCTCTTGTTGGAGATGGTCATTGCCTGGCATTTGTGTGGCGCGAATGTTACTTGCCACTTATCAGCCCAAGCCTGAATATTGTCCAGGTCTTGCTGCATTTCTACATGGACTGTTTCAGTATCTGAGGAGACACAAATGGTGCTGATCATTGTGCAATCATCCACGAACATTCGCACTTCTGACCTTATGATTGAAGGAAGGTCATTGATGAAGCAGCTGAAGATGGTTGGGCCTAGGACACTACACTGAGGAACTCCTGCAGTGATGTCCTGGAGCTCAGATGATTGACCTCCAACCAGAACCATCTTCCTTTGCGCTAGGTATGACTCCAGCCAGCGGAGGGTTTTCCCCGATTCCCATTGACCTCAGTTTTGCTTGGGCTCCTTAATGCCATACTCAGTCAAATGCTGCCTTGATGTTAAGGGCAGTCACTCTCACCTCACTTCTTGAGTTCAGCTCTTTTGTCCATGTTTGAACCAAGGCTGTAATGAGATCAGGAGCCGAGTGGCCCTGGCAGAACCCAAACTGAGCGTCACTGAGCAGGTTATTGCTAAGCAAATGCCGCTTGATGGCACTGTTGATGACACCTTCCATCACTTTACTGATGATTGAGAGTAGACTGATGGGGCTGTAATTGGCCCTGTTGGACTTGTCCTGCTTTTTGGGTACAGGACATACCTGGGCAATTTTCCACATTGTAGGGTAGATGCCAGTGTTGTAGCTGTACTGGAACAGCATGGCTAGGGGCGTGGCAAGTTCTGGAGCACAGGTCTTCAGTACTATTGCAGGAATATTGTCAGGGCCCATAGCTTTTGCAGTATCCAGTGCCTTCAGTCGTTTCTTGATATCACGCGGAGTAAATCGAATTGGCTGAAGTCTGGCATCTGTGATGCTGGGGACTTCAGGAGGCGGCCAAGATGGATCATCCACTTGGCACTTCTGGCTGAAGATTGTCGCAAATGCCTCAGCTTCATCTTTCGCACTGATGTGCTGGGCTCCCCCATCACTGAGGATGGGGATATTTGTGGAGCCACCTCCTCCAGTTAGTTGATGATGCTACCTTCCATGACGGTGCTTCTGATATGACCTCCTTTTTCCTCAACCGAGGATTTCCCCCCACTGTGGTTGACAGGGCCCTCAACCGTGTCCGACCCATTCCCCGCACCTCTACTCTCACCCCTTCCCCTCCCTCCCAGAACCATGACAGGGTTCCCCTTGTCCTCACTTTTCATCCCACCAGCCTCCATATCCAAAGGATCATCCTCCGCCATTTTCGCCACCTCCAGCGTGATGCCACTACCAGTCGCATCTTCCCCTCCCTTCCCCGTCAGCATTCCGAAGGGATCGTTCCCTCCGCGACACCCTGGTCCACTCCATTACCCCCACCGTAATGGGGGTACCTCGTCCCCGTCCCAGGGCACCTTCCCCTGCAATCGCAGGTGGTGTAATACCTGCCCATTTACCACCTCTCTCCTCACTATCCCAGGCCCCAAACACTCCTTTCAGGTGAAGCAGCGATTTACTTGTACTTCTTTCAATGTAGTATACTGTATTCGCTGCTCACAGTGTGGTCTCCTCTACATTGGGGAGACCAAGCGCAGACTGGGTGACCGCTTTGCGGAACATCTCCGCTCAGTCCGCAAGCAGGACCCTGAGCTTCCGGTTGCTTGCCATTTCAACACTCCCCCCGCTCTCATGCTCACATCTCTGTCCTGGGATTACTGCAGTGTTCCAGTGAACATCAACGCAAGCTCGAGGAACAGCATCTCATCTACCGATTAGGCACACTACAGCCTGCCGGACTGAACATTGAGTTCAATAATTTCAGAGCATGACAGCCCATTTTACTTTCATTTTTAGTTATTTTTTCTTCCTTTTTTTTTTAAAACATTCCTTTTTACATTTTTTACAATCTTTTTTTGCATTTATTTCATTTCATCTTAGTTTGTTCAGTTTGCTTACCCACTGTTTTTTTCAGGTTGTTTTTCTTCAGGTTTGCACTGTCTGCTGTTCAATATTCAGTGTATTCACACCTAATCTTTACTAATTCTTTGTCTTTCAACACACCATTAACATATTGTTTGCCTTTGCTCCGTGACCTTTTGGTCAGCTATGTGGCCTGGTCCAATCTGCACCTTCTCCTTTGTTATCTCTTGCCCCACCCCCACCTCACTTGTTTATAATCTGTGACTTTTCTAATATTTGTCATTTCCGAAGGGGCACTGACCCGAAACGTTAACTCTGCTTCTCTTTCCACAGATGCTGCCAGACCTGCTGAGTGACTCCAGCATTTCTTGTTTTTGTTTCAGATTTCCAGCATCCGCAGTATTTTGCTTTTATTCCTCCAGTTAGTTGTTTAATTGTCCACCACCATTCACGGCTGTATGTGGCAGGACTGCACAGCTGATCCGTTGGTTATGGGATCGCTTAGCTGCGTCTATCGCATGCTGCTTACGGAGTTTGGCACGCAGATAGTGCTGTCTTGTAGCTTCACCAGGTTGACACCTCATTTTGAGATATGCCTTGTGCCGCTCCTGGCACACCCTCCTGCACTCTTCATTGAACCAGGGTTGGTCTCCTGGCTTGATGGTAATGGTAGAGTGGGGGATATGCCAGGCCATGAGGTTACAGATTGTGGTTGAGTACAATTCTGCTGCTGCTGATGGCCCACAGCACCTCATGGAGGCCCAGTTTTGCATTGCTAGATCTGTTTGAAATCTATCCCATTTAGCACGGTTATATGAGCTATATGCAAGCACTCAATTCCAACAAACCCACTGGCATTGAGAGATATGGGGATCAATCAATAAATAACCCATTCCATTATAAATATATAGCACGACAGGAAAATCATGTTCAAAGTGGTTTAAAGCTCTTTACTAATGTTGATATATTAAGGACTTTGTGTATTGCCTATGCACTTTTGAAATTTAAAATATGTCTTTAAACAGCAGCTGATGTAAAGCAATGCAAGATTATCTTGGAGATGGTCTCAAAACCAATGCTAAACAGCAACTTTGGCTGCCTTTATGCTGCATGTTTTGCATCAATACAAAATGTGGAACAACTATTCCAAGATTACCTCTAACAAAGTGTTTACTACCAGGATGCTATACCTCCAGGAAGAACTTTCTACACAGGTCCATCTTTCTTACCTCCAATCTTTCTAAGCATCCCATCTTAACAGCCTCATCGTAACTTAGATACTTGCACATAATCTTCAATGTTTGTTTTCCTATAAGCTTGGATTGATTTGCTGCCTGCCCTAGATGTAAAACTAAAATGCAAACCCTTGGCAGGTGTTCCACACATGATGCAAATCACTTCTGCAAAAAAAATGATAAATTATAAATACTACAACTATATATTAGATCAGAATGCAATTTTGAATCATTACCGAGGTAGTTCAGTAACGGACTCATTCCCCATTTATTTATATTTCATCCATTGAAAGAATTGGGACCTAGATTTGTTTGCTCAAAAGTTTTTTTCTTGAATGTTATTCAAATTTCAGACAACCTATAAAGTTAATTTGAAATATGTTGGCACTACAGTAGGAGACTAAATTCTGAGTCTTGATGTCAAAATTGGAAGCAAGCTGATAATTAACATTTCAGCCATACTATCCTGAAAGTGATTTTTTTTTAAATGGTGACCCAATCACAGAAAAGGACTTCAATGTCAAGTAAATCAACCCCAACAGCACCAAGCAAGTACTCCAAGATGCTTCTATATTACACAATCAAATTGTGGCATCTGGAAACCTACTGCTAATACCCCATACTGTAGGAACATAGGAGCAGGAGTAGGCCATTCAGCCCATCGAGCCTGCTCCGCCATTCAACAGTCAGTGCTGATCATCTTCACTGCCTTTTTTCCCCCCACACTATCCTCATATCCCCTCAGATGTCATTTGACATCTGTCCATCTCTGCTTTAAACATACTCAATGACTGAGCTTTCACAGCCCTCTGAGGTATAAGAATTCCAAAGATTCACAAGCTTTTGAGTGAAGAAATTTCTCCTCATCTCTGTCCTAAGTGGCTTCCCCCTTATTTTGAAATTGTGTCCCATTGTTCTAGGCTCCCCAACCAGGGGAAACATCTTAGCTACATCTACCTTGTTTGTCCCTTTAAGTATTTTGTAGGTTTCAATGAGATCACCTCTCATTCTACAAAACGCTAGAGAATACAGGCCTAATGTCCCCAATCTCACTTCACAGGACAGACCGGTCATCCCGGAAACACGTCGGGTGAATCTTCATTGCACTCCCTCTATGGCAATAATATCCTTCCTAAGGTAAGGGGACCAAAACGGCACACAGTACTCCAGGTGCGGTCTAACTAAGGTTCTGCACAATTGAAGCAAGACTTCACTACTCTTGTACTCAAATCCTCTTGCAATAAAGGCTAACATACCATTAGCCTTCTTAATTGCTTGTTGCACCTGCATGTTAGCTTTCAGTGCCCAGGTCGCTTTGTACATCTACACTTTCTAATCTCTCACCATTTAAAAAAATACTCTGCACATCTATTCCTCCTATCAAAGTGGATAACCACACATTTTTCCACATTATATTCCATCGAACAAGTTCTTGCCCACTCACCAAGTCTCTCCAAATCCCCTTGAAGCCACTTTGCATCTTCCTCACAACACACATTCCCACCTAATTTTGTGTCATCCACAAACTTGGAAATACTACATTTGGTCCCCACAACCAAATCATTGATGTATATTGTTAACAGCTGAGGTTCAAGCACTGATCCCTGCAGTACCCAACTAGTCGCAGCCTGCCAATGCGAGAATGACCCATTTATTCCTACTGTTTTCTGCCTGTTAACCAATCCTTAATCCATGCCAGTACATCACCTCCAATCCCATGTGCTTTAACTTTGCTAACCAACCTCCTGTGGGGACTTTTATCAAAAAACTTCTGAAAATCCAAGTATATCATGTCCACTGACTCCATCAATTCTGTTAGCAACATTCTCAAAATACTCCAACAGGTTCGTCAAACATGATTTCCCATTCGTAAATCCATGTTGACTATGCCCAGATTGTTATCCAAGTGTTCATTTATCACATCCTTTAGAATAGATTCAAACATTTTCCTAATGACTAATCTAAGGCAAACAAGTCTCTAATTCATTTTTCTCTCTCCCTCCCTTCTTAAATAGTGGGGTGACATTTGCGACCTTCCAATCTGCAGGAACCGCTCCAGAATCTATAGAATTTTGGAAGATCACCAATGCATCCATTATCTCCATAGCTACCCCTTTCAACATTTTGGGATGTAGAATCAGATCCTGGGGACTTAACCTTTAGCCCATTAATTCCCCCAATACAACCATCTTACTAATACTAATTTCCTTCAATTCCTCATTCCCCCCGATCCCTTGGATCTCTAATTCTGGGAGATTGCTTGTATCTTCCTCAGTGAAGACAGACACAAAGCAATCATTTAGCTTCTCTGCCATTTCTCTATTCCTCATTATAAATTCTCCTGATGCTGCCTGTAATGGACCCACATTTGTCTCAAAAAACATTTCCTTTTTACGTACCTATAGAAGCTTTTACAGTCCATTTATATATTTTTTGCTGGCTTACATTCATATTCTATTTTCCCTTTATCAGTTTCTTCATCCTCCTTTGCTGTATTCTAAAATCCTCCCAATCCTCAGGTTTACTAATATTTCTGGCAACTTTAAAAGGCCTTTTCTTTTAATCTTGTACAGTCCTCAACTTCCTTTGTTATCCACGGTTGTGTCTACTTTTGGGATTTTTGAAGGAATATATAGTTGACGCAAACTATGTAATATTCCATTAAAGACTATCCATTGCCTATGTACGGTCATATCTCAATGTATTTTCCCAATCCACCTCAGTCAATTTGCCCCTCATACCTTCATAATAGCCTTGGTTCAAATTTAACACCCTGTCTTCAGATTGATCTACTTCATTTTCAAACATAATGTAAAATTCTATCATACTATGGTCACCATCCCTAAAGGTTCTTTTATAACAAAATTAATTAGCCCTTTCTCATTACATATTAGATCTAAAATAGCCTGTTCTCTAGTCGGTTCAACATACCACTTTAGAAAACCATCCCCAACACATTTCAGAAACTCGTCCTCCACAGCATTAGTGCTCATTAGATTTACCCAGTCTATATGCAGATTGAAGTCACCATGATTACTATATGACCTATGCTACATGCTTCTTTAATCTCTACCACTACTGTTTGGTGGCCTTTAAACAACTCCTCCAAATTTTGTTCTTCCAAATCGGAGATCCTCCCTTACTAATGTATTGATGCCATCCCTTATCAGCACACCATCACCTCCTTTTCCTTTTTGCCTGTCCTTCCTAAATATCAAATATCCTTGAATATTCGGTTCCCAGTCTTGGTCACCTTGCAGCCACGTTAGATCATACCCATTAACCTCTATTTGGGCCTTTAAGTTATCTACCCTGTTGCAAATGCTGTGTGCATTCAGGTACAGTGCCTTGTCTTCATGACATTCTGCATTCTAAGCCTAGTTGATGCTCACCTTTGTTTCACCTGCCTTCTAATGTCACTTGCTACCCTTCTACCTCCTGTTACCAGCTTTACTTGCTTTCAATTTGAGCTACCCCTCAGGCTCCATCCTCCTGACAAGCTAGTTTAAACTCTCACCAACAGTGCTGGCAAATCTCCGTGAGGATGTTAGTTCCGGTCCGGTCAAGGTGTGGCCTGTCCATCTTGTACAGGTCCCACCTACCCCAGAACTGGTCCCAATGTCTCAGAAATCTGATACCCTCCTCCTACACCAATTCTCCAGTCACGTATTCAATCGATCAATCCTCCAATTCCTATGCTCAAGAGCACATGGCGCTGGGAGTAATCTTGAGATTACTGCTTTACTTAATTTCCTTCCTAACTCCTGAAAATCTGCTTTCAGGACCTCATCCCTCTTCCTACCTATGTCATTAGTACCAATGTGAACCACGGCCTCTGACTGTTCACCCTCCCCCAGAAGTATGTCCTGCAGCCGCTGTGACATCCTTGACCCTGGCACCAGGGAGGCAACACCATCCTGGAGTCACGTTTACTGCCGCAGAAACACCCGTCTGATCCTCTATCAAATCCCTCATCACTATTGCACTTCCACTCTTCTTCCTCCCTTCTTGTGCAGCTGAGCCATGCGTGTTGCCACGGACTTTGCTCTGGCTGCATTCCCCCAAGGAACTATCGCTCTCACTAATATCCAAAATGGAAAACCAATTAGCAAGCAAGATAGACTCAGGGGACTCCTGCACACTACCTGCCTGGTTCTCAGACTGCCAGACGGTCACCCATTCCCTCTCTGTTGGAGATGGAGCGGTTTGCAAGGACAGAGGAATCACTTTTTAAAAAGAGTGAGTGATCGTGTCAGATTTGAAAGGGAAAGGACCAGTATTTAGAGGGAGCAGTTTGCTACACCATCTAGCATGGGGACCAGGAAAGGAAGTTCTAGCCTTAATTAAGTACCAGCCTGTCTGTGCTGCCTCCAGGGCAAGGATACATCATGCTTTAGTGACTAAAGTACTCTATACATATTATACAGCTTCAGCATGGTGGTCTTGGGCGTAAGCAGATATTGCAACGTAAGCTCAGCATTCTATTTTGATTGCTATGCAATAAGTGCACACATTATCAAAGTGTGGTGATTGCTTGACATCTTTCAGCCTCTTCTTGTTATCTCACCATTAAAAGATCCAACAATTTGGAATCAGATAATTTAAGGCACGGAAAAAGGCCACTTGGCCCAAAACCTTCACTTTGGTTTTGTGAAGGGGAGGTCGTACCTCACTAATTTGATTGAGTTTTTTGAGGAAATGACAAAACTGATTGATGAAGGAACGGCAGTGGATGTTATCTATATGGACTTTAGTAAAGCCTTTGACAAGGTCCCTCATGGCAGACTGGTACAAAAGGTGAAGTCACACGGGATCAGAGGTGAGCTGGCAAGATGGATACAGAACTGGCTCAGTCATAGAAGACAGAGGGTAGCAGTGGAAGGATGCTTTTCTGAATGGAGGGATGTGACTAGTGGTGTTCCGCTGGTACCTTTGCTGTTTTTAGTATATATAAATGATTTGGAGGAAAATGTAGCTGGTCTGATTAGTAAGTTTGCGGACACAAAGGTTAGTGGAGTTGCGGATAGTGATGAGGATTGTCAGAGGATACAGCAGGATATGGATCGGTTGGAGACTTGGGCAGAGAAATGGCAGATGGAGTTTAATCTGGACAAATGTGAGGTAATGCATTTTGGAAGGTCTAATGCAGGTGGGAGGTATACAGTAAATGGCAGAACCCTTAGGAGTATTGACAGGCAGAGAGATCTGGGCGTACAGGTCCACAGGTCACTGAAAGTGGCAACGCAGGTGGATAAGGTAGTCAAGGCGGCATACGGCATGCTTGCCTTCATCGGTCAGGGCATAGAGTATAAAAATTGGCAAGTCATGCTGCAGCTGTACAGAACTTTAGTCAGGCCACACTTAGAATATTGCATGCAATTCTGGTCGCCACACTACCAGAAGGACGTGGAGGCTTTGGAGAGGGTATAGAAGAGGTTTACCAGGATGTTGCCTGGTCTGGAGGGCATTAGCTATGAGGAGAGGTTGGATAAACTCGGATTGTTTTCACTGGAACGACAGAGGTGGAGGGGTGACATGATAGAGGTTTACAAAGTTATGAGCGGCATGGAAAGAGTGGATAGTCAGAAGCTTTTTCCCCAGGGTGGAAGAGTCAGTTACTAGGGGACATGGGTTTAAGGTGAGAGGGGCAAAGTTTAGAGGGGATGTGCGAGGCAAGTTCTTTACACAGAGGGTGGTGAGTGCCTGGAACTTGCTGCCGGGGGAGATGGTGGAAGTAGGTACGATAATGACGTTTAAGAGGCATCTTGACAAATACATGAATAGGATGGGAATAGAACGATACGGTCCCCGAAAGTGCAGAAGGTTTTAGTTTAGGCAGGCATCAAGATCGGCGCAGGCTTGGAGGGCCAAATGGCCTGTTCCTGTGCTGTTCTTTGTTCTTTTGCTGAATTGAGCTCCTTATATAAAACCTTACCCAATTCCTTCTGTAATTCCTCAATAGTTTGACTCAACTGTACCCAGGCCCCCATCCCAAATTTAGTATCAAGTTTGGCCATTGTGCACTGCTTTTCTGAATCTAGATCATTCTGCATCATTTACTACCTGCTCTACCTCTATGCTTGCATGGTCAGGGAAGATAATGCCCAAGTGCTTTACATTACATGGTCAATGAAAATAGAATCATTTGCCAGATCACAGACTGGAAGTAGTAAATTTGGCCCATTGTGTACCAGGCTTTTGTTACATCAAACCAAACTAATACCACCCTGCTGTCACCCACAGCAATTTATTTATTTAGAGATACAGCACTGAAACAGGCCCTTCGGCCCACCGAGTCTGTGCCGACCATCAACCACCCATTTATACTAATCCTACAATAATCCCATATTCCTACCACATCCCCACCTGTCCCTATATTCCCCTACCACCTACCTATACTAGGGGCAATTTATAATCGCCAATTTACCTACCAACCTGCAAGTCTTTGGCTGTGGGAGGAAACCAGAGCACGCGGCAAAAACCCACGCGGTCACAGGGAGAACTTGCAAACTCCGCACAGGCAGTACCCAGAATTGAACCCGGGTCGCTGGAGCTGTGAGGCTGCAGTGCTAACCAATGCGCCGCCCAATATCATGCTTTATCCCTTGTTTTTTTTTTAAATATAAAAGGAATATACAAATGGATAAATGCGAAGAAATGGTTTCTACCTTAATTGCTGTTGCAATGCATTGCATGCTCCAATAAATCTTTGCATTAAGAAACTTTTATAACTACTATTCCTAAATTGAAAGTTCCTGACACTCTGGAGGAAAGTCTTTCCTTTTTGACATCAAAGCTGCTCATAATTTTTTTTAAAAACTCAAATCTATTGTTTGCTACACTAGGAATAGTCATGGTAACTCCAGTCTCAACTATCGCTTCTCATCCCAATTATCCTGGTGAATCTATGTGGCATATTGTCAGATGGCTTTACGTTCTTTCTAGAATGGGGCACCCCAAACTGCAGTATTGTGGTCTAGTCACTGCTCTATACAAATCCACCTCTGCATTTATATCACATGCCCCTATTTATAAAAATCAAAATGCTACTGGCTTGATCTTCTGCCCTCTAGTAAATTATGTTTGAACTATTACATTTCTGCTCATTTACACCCTTTAGCATCATCCCATTCATGTGTACAGTCCCATTCATTCTTCCCCCTTCCAGTAACCTTGCATTTAACTGCATTAAATTTATCTACTACCTGTCTGCCCGTTTCATTAATCTTTTCATGCCCTCCTGCTATTTGCTGAAATCTTCATGCCATAAAATTAACATGCATAAGCACATTCAAATAACAGAAGCTGATCTAGCATTGAACCCTACGGGATGCCATTTCTCATCCTATCAGATCACCCATTACTTCTTGTCCAATCCACTTTATGTCTCTGTTGCAACATTATAGCATATGCCTGAACTTCTGTAACCAACCTCCTTCAAGAAATCTCAAACCTTCCAGGGAAAATAAAACAGTACAGCACATTTATTTATTTATTTATTTATTTATTTATTTAGAGATACAGCACTGAAACAGGCCCTTCGGCCCACCGAATCTGTGCTGACCAACAACCACCCATTTATACTAATCCTACAGTAATCCCATATTCAATACCACCTACCTACACTAGGGGCAATTTACAATGGCCAATTTACCTATCACCTGCAAGTCTTTGACTGTGGGAGGAAACCGGAGCACCCGGCAAAAATCCATGCGCTCACAGGGAGAGCTTGCAAACTCCGCACAGGCAGTACCCAAAATTGAACCCGGGTCCCTGGAGCTGTGGTGCTAACCACTGTGCCGCCCCAAAGCACATGTGGTTCATTATTTATGCAATTGGTCACTTCAAAGAAAAAATACAAACAAAACTTACCATTAATAAACCTGTCACATGCATTTTTCAATGCACATTAATTTGATCTCCGATTTTTAGTATTTGCCAGAGTTACAAGCTTCCCTTTAAGGTCTTTACCTCAATTCACCCAAGGAACTTTGATGCATATTTTTTTTTTTAAAACTTTAATATATCTATTGCGAACTCAATCTCATTTGAAGATTTTCCATCATTGGCCTGATGTCCTATTTCCCAACTGTTTTTTCCCCAGTTAATTTGAGTTAGCCCATTATTTTACTGAAATTTGCCACGTCTGGCCCAGCCTTAACCAAACTTATCTTTCTCAATTTAGATCCTATGGGGATCGAGCCAGGGAGTGGGACTGACTCCGACTGCACTGTGGAGAGCTGGAATGGACTCAATGGGCCAAATGGCCAACTTCTGTGCCAGAAATGACCGACTCCAACAAGACAGCTTGATGTACCATATTTTTTATTTTTTTATTTAGAGATGCAGCACTGAAACAGGCCCTTCGGCCCACCGAGTCTGTGCCTACCATCAACCACCCATTTATACTAATCGTACATTAATCCCATATTCCTACCACATCCCCACAATTCCCCTACCACCTACCTATACTGGGGGCAATTTATAAGGCCAATTTACCTTTCAACCTGCAAGTCTTTGGATGTGGGAGGAAACCAGAGCACCCGGCAAAAACCCACGCAGTCACAGGGAGAACTTGCAAACTCCGCACAGGCAGTATCCAGAATCGAACCTGGGTCGCTGGAGCTGAGGGGCTGCAGTGCTAACCACTGCACCGTCCAAAAACATTTATTCAGACAAAATATGTATAAAGGATAGAATAGTCACTGCATGAGCTTGGTTTATCCTGTTACTTTTGGTGGTCTGCATATTCCAATAGCTGATAATTTACTAAATTCCTAAGCTACTGACTGTTGTGACAGCACATCCACACAGCAAAGATGGATTACAATTATACTAATTAAGATGCGCTGTTCTTTTTTCAAATTAAAAGATGCAATTCTGTGCAGGAAATCCAATTTACTTTGTTTGGGTTGAATCCATGTTTGATTAGTTTTTTTTTTGAACAATCCTAAGTTGAAAATTGATTTTATTTGCTTTTTTGGAAAAAAGCAGCTCAAGGAAGGCTAAGCACAACTGTGCATTTAAATATATAGATAGCAAGCATGCATTTGGGCAGAGAAGAGTAGACATTTTAAGTAGAAGCATTTACAAGATTTATGAGTTGCGTACCAACTCCCTCAGCACTACATATTCTGCATTGCAATCTGAATCGCTAGTCAAGCTACATTATACAACTCCCAACATGATCTACACAAACATTCTACAGGAACCTTGTATGAAAATTGCTGCCCTTTTAGGGATAATAAACAAACTAAATATACCCATCCAACAAGTTAAATACATTATATCTCACCCTGTACCAAATATCTTTGATGGCATACAGCTCAAAAAGGCAGGATAAACTGCCACTTAGAAAGACACAGATTAATCAGGGATAGTCAGCATGGATTTGATGAGGGAAGATTGTGTCTTACTAACAATTAAATGTTTTGAGGAAATGAGGATTTGAGGGTAGTGCAGTTGATGTTGTCTATATGGATTTTAGTAAGGCATTTGACAAGGTCCCACATGGCACGTTGGTCAGAAAAGTAAAAGCCCATGGGATAGAGGGGAATGTGGAGAGTTGGATCCAAATTCCAAAAGTGACAGGAAACAAAGGGTAACTGTCATCTGATGTTTTTACAAATGGAAAGCGGTTTCCAGCGGTGTTCCACAAAGCTCAATGTTGGGTCCCTTGCTGTTTCTGGTGTGTATTAATGATTTGGACTTAAATGTGGGAAGCATGATTGGGAAATTTGCAGATGACCAAAAATTGGCCATGTAGTTGATAGTGAAGAGGATAGCTGTAGACTCCAGAATTATATCAATGGTTTGGTTGAGGAGGTAGAAAAGTGGCAAATGTCATTCAATCTGGGGAATTGTGAGGTAATGCATTTGGGGAGCACAAACAAAGAAAGGGAATACACAATAAACGGGAGAATATTGAGAGGGGTAGAGGACAGGAGACACCTTGGAGTGCATGTCCACAGGTCCCTGAAGGTGGCAGGACAGGTAGACAGAGTGAAGGCGGTATATACCTCAGCCAGCTCAACATTACCCTTATCTTGAGGGGTTTTTTAGAAAGTCTGCCTGCCCTGACTGACATTGTTGGGCTGGCTATAGAGAAAATATAAGCAAAGTTTATTACTTTAAGCTTGTATGCATATCTGCATATCATAGGCTGCTGCAATGTTACTTGTAACTATTGATACAAGCTCAAGTGGACCTTTTTATCAATTCAAGTGTATTGGGAAAGGTGGGGGTGAGGGAAGAATAAATTAAGCACCTTATGTATCCACTTAGAACTACAGGATCATAGAAAAGTTACAGCACAGAAAGAGGCCATTCAGACCATTGTGTCTGCGCCAGCGGGGAAAACTAACCGCCCACAGAGCTCAGTATTGGGTCCCTTGCTGTTTCTGGTATGTATTAATGATATGGACTTAAAATGTGGGATCACGATTGGGAAATTTGCAGATGACACAAAAATTGGCCACGTAGTTGATAGTGAAGAGGATAGCTGTAGACTCTAGAATGATATCAATGGTTTGGTTGAGTAGGCCCTCACCCCCACCGTACAGTATATTGTATTTTCTGCTCATAATGCAGTCTCCTCTACATTGGAGATACCAAACAGACTGGGTGATTGCTTTGCAGAACATCTTCATTCAGTTCACAAGATCAGCAAGTTCACAGATCACACAAATATTGGTGGGGTCATAAATAGTGAGGAGGAAAGCCTTAGATTACAGGACGATATAGATGGGCTGGTAAGATGGGTGGAGCAGTGGCAAATGGAATTTAATCCTGAGAAGTGTGAGGTGATGCATTTTGGGAGGACTAACAAGGCAAGGAAATATACAATGGATGGTAGGACGCTAGGAAGTACAGAGGGTCAGAGGGGCCTTGGTGTACTTGTCCACAGATTACTGAAAGCAGCAGCACAGGTAGATAAGGTGGTTAGGAAAGCATATGGGGTACTTGCCTTTATTAGCCGAGGCAGAGAATACAAGAGTAGGGAGGTTATGATGCAGCTGTATAAAATGCTTGTTAGGCCACAGCTGGAGTACTGTGTTCAGTTCTGGTTGCCACACTATAGGAAGGATATGACTGCACTAGACAGGATGCAGAGGAGATTCACCAGGATGTTGCCTGGGCTGGAGCATTTCAGCTATGAAGACAGACTGGATCGGCTAGGGTTGTTTTCCTTACAGCAGGAAAGGCTGAGGGGGGACCTAATTGAGGTTATACAAAATTATGAGGGACATAGATCGGGTAGATAGGAAGAAACATTTTCCCTTAATGGAGGTGTCAATAAGCAGTGGGCACAGATTTAATTTAAGGGGCAGGAGGTTTACAGGGGATTTGAGGAAAAATGTTTTCACCCAGAGGGTGGTTGGAATCTGGAACACACTGCCTGAAGGGGTGGTAGAGGCAGGAACCAACATTTATGTAGTAATTAGATGAGCACTTGAAACCATAGCAAACAAGGCTATGGGCCAAAGGGCTTGTTTCTGTGCTGTATAACTATGACTATGACCCTGAGCTTCTGGTGACCTGTCATTTTAATTCTCTGCTCCACTCCCACTGACCTTTCTGTCCTCAGCCTCCTACACTGTTCCAATTGCTTGAACAGCAATTCATCTTTCAACTAGGCACTCTACAGCCTTCTGGAATCAACACCAAGTTCAACAATGTCAGATCATAATTCCCCCCCTTTTTTCTGGATGGCAACAGTTGTTGATTCTGCCTTCCCATTGACACCAACTCTAGACATATTTTACTTCTTTGTCTCAAAATTTATTTTTGCCTTTCACGATCATCCCTTTTGTCATTCAATATCTCCTGCCTTCTACCCGATCAGACCCCATGTTCTTTCCTCCCCTCCCACTTTCCTAGCCTGGCTTAAAAACTGCTTCATCTCCCAGTTGACCTGTGTTACCAACCTGAAACAGTTCCCAAGTCAAAAGAACTTTGGAAGATCATAGGACATCTTCAATGTTTTCACCCATTTCCTTTGAACTCGAGGAAGGAAACCATCTGGGTCAAGGGGTTTGTTCTTTAGTGGCATTATTTTCTCCATTTTGCTTGCATTGATTTTGTCAAGTCCCAGCCAGATTCAATAAGTTTCCTTGGGATGCTGACCTCTTCCTCTAGTGTAAAGACTGATGCAAAGTAATTATTGAATATGTCCATTTCCTTATTTTCATTGACAATGTCACATCAGTTTTCAAAGGGTACACATTGCTCCTGGCTGCCCTCTTAATATAATTGCAACAAATTTGTGATTTTGATATGCCTTGCAAGCTTCTTTTCATACATTTTTGTAGCTTAACTATCTGCTTTGTCACCTTCAGCTGTTCTTGGTATCTATCCCATTTGCCAGGATCTGCATTTTTTCTTTTACATTTTTGTATGTTTATTTTAGTTTTATTTTATTCCTTACCTCTTTAGTCATCCACGCTTATTTTTGGCAAGTAGTGCTCCTGCCCCTTAGGTGTATAAACAAATTCCTTTTGAACGCCTTCTGCTCATCTTGTGTCATTTTATCCATTAACAGATTTGTCCAGTTCACTGTTGACAGTCTGTCTCATTGCATTAGAGTCAGCCTTATCTAAATCTACAATCTTGTTCTGTGCATCCCCTTTCAAACAATACATTGAACTTGATCATATGATTGAGATTAGATAAATGTTCATACACCCTTAGACTATTAACTAAATCTGACTCATTACTTATTGGTAAATCAAATGTGGCTTGCCCCTTTGTCAGTTCTAGGACATATTGTTGCAAAAAACTATTAGACACACTCAAGAAATTCACTACCTTTCTGACGTGTTAGTCCGCTTACCCCAATCTAAATTAAAGTTAAAATTCCCATTAAAACCACTCTGTCTTTTCGATCTCTGGATTTATACAATCTACCACTTTATATCTACTACTGGGGGCCTATACCCAGCATCCAATAAAGTCTTAAATCCTTCACTATTTCGCAATTCTACACATAAAATCTCCACTGCCTGCTTATCTCATTATTTCCAATCATTGGAGTGCTTTCATCCTTAATCATTAAGGCTACACCTTCCCCATCTTTCCTGTAGAATTTATATCCTGGTATATTTAGTACCTACTCATGTCAATATCATACCCTCCAAGTTGAATTTTCGCCTGTATTTCATTCAATTTGTTCCTTATACTCAATGCATTTGTACAAAAGGGAAGCTTTATTTGGACCACACAAGCTAACCCAACCTTCTGATCTAATTTTTTTTTACTTACATATTTCTCCCCCACCATTTACTAGTTTAAAGGCCTATTTATCCTTTTTGCTGGGACCCTGGTTCCAGCTCAGTTCAAGTAGAGCCAGTTCCAAATTGTACAGTTCCTTTCTAACCCAATACTGGTGCAAGTGTTCCATGAAATGGAACCCCTCTTTCCCACACCACTCCTTTAGCTACTTGCTCACCCACCTACTCCACTTATCCCTATGCCAATTTCCCAGACACTCAGGTAATAAGCCAGACATTATAACCCTTGAGGAACTGTTCTTTAATTAAACTCTCAGTACTCTCCAAACATGATCGTCACTTACTCTTCTCAATGTTGTTGGTTCCAACATGGACTATGACAATTCAATTCTCCCTGTCCCAGTTCTTCTCCAGCTGGAAACATGGAAACATAGAAAATAAGGAGCAGAAGTAGGCCATTCGACCCTTCGAGCCTGCTCCGCCATTCATTATGATCATGGCTGATCATCCAACTCAGTAACCTGTTCCCACTTTCGCCCCATACCCTTTGATCCCTTTAGACCCAAGACCCATTCTTGAAAAGATAATGTTTTGGCCTCAACTGCTTTCTGTGGTAGCAAATTCCACAGGCTCACTCTCTGGGTGAAGAAATTTCTCATCTCAGTATGATGCCCTGGACCCTGCACAGGTAGGCATTACAGCATTTTAAAAAAGTTTGACTAAGTTGTAAAATAAAGTATCTTCATCTGGTTCCACCATTCCTCTGATGCCACTTTTTCAGATTTAGAATTTTTCAGATTTTTTCCTACATCAGACAGTGCCTCAGCCGTTCCTCTTGCACGCCTCAGCCCATCTGCACAGTTGCTTCTCCCGCACATTACAGCCTCTTAGCGGTAGAGGGTGGCACAGTGGTTAGCCCCGCAGTCTCACAGCTCCAGGGACCCGGGTTCGATTCTGGGTACTGCCTGCGCGGAGTTTGCAAGTTCTCCCTGTGACCGCATGGGTTTTCGACGGGTGCTCTGGTTTCCTCCCACAGCCGAAGACTTGCAGGTGATAGGTAAATTGGTCGTTGTAAATTGCCCCTAGTGTAGGTAGGTGGTAAGGAATATGGAATTACTGTAGGGTTAGTATAAATGGGTGGTTATTGGTCGGCACAGACTCAGTGGGCCGAAGGGCCTGTTGCAGTGCTGTATCTCTAAATAAAATAAAATTTACAGCACAGGTGGCCATTTGGCCCATCGTGTCTCTGCCAGCTGAAAGAGTCACCCAACCGAATCCCACTTTTTAGCTCTTGGTCCATTACCCTGCAGGCTACAGGGCTTCAAGTGCATATCCAAATACTTTTAAAAATGTGATAAAGGGGTCTGCCTCCACTACTCTTTAAAAGGGACTGAGTTCCAGTCCCTCAGGGGGAAGAAATGTCTCCTCAAAACACCCCTGAATCCTTCAACCAATTACTTTAAATCTATGCCCCCGGTCATTGACTTCTCCAATAAAAGAAATAGATCCTTCCTATTCAATCTATCTAGGCCCCTCAATTTTATACGCTTTAATTAAATCTCTCCTCAGTCTCCTCTGTTCCAAAGAAAACACCAGCCTATCCAATCTTTCTTCAGTTAAAATTCTCCAGTCCTGGCCACATCTCCAAACCTTCTCTGTACCTTCTAGTGCAATCACATCCTTCTTGTAAGGTGGTGACCAGAACTACAAGTAGTACTCTAGTCATGGCGTAACTACTGTTTTACACACTGTAGACACTTGGAAGCATATTACAGAAACATGACAAAGGAGGCCAGGAATGGCTGCCCAACCTTTCTGCTTACAGGGTTTTCAGGCAAGATAAAAGGGAGATTAAAATAAAGGCAGATTGCAACTTTGGTTATAGAAACAACTATAATTGTAAGGAGGGATGATACGCCAGAAAAATCATTCGAGACCATATGGGTTGAAGCAATGATCAAAAAAGGGGCAATCCCACTGCTGCAAGCATAGAACAGCAAATAGCAATCGGGGATTGCAGCTGCTCTGATATGAACTGAGATAGAATTAGCAAAAAGGTAGAGAGGGTACAAAATTCCTAAAATGCATTCATGGGAACTTTTCTTAGCCAGTACATAGCAAGCTAATGAAAGAAATCGGCCATGTAATTGATAGCGAAGAGGACGGCTGTAGACTGCAAAATGACGACTGAGTGGGCAGAAAACTGGCAAATGGAATTCAGTCTGGAGAAGTGAGGTAATGCATTTGGGGAGGGCAAACAAAGCAAGGAAATACACAATAAATGGGAGGATATTGAAAGGGATAGAAGTGAGAGACCTTGGAGTGCATGTCCACAGGTCCCTGAAGGTGGCAGGACAGGTAGATAGAGTGGTGAAGGCAGCATACGGAATGCTTTCCTTTATTGGCCGAGGTATAGAATACAAAAGCGGGGATGTAATGCTGGAACTGTATAAAACGCTGGTTAGACCACAGCTGGAGTATTGCATACAGTTCTGGTCACATTACAGGAAGGACATAATTGCTCTGGAAAGAGTACAGCTGATTTACAAAAATGTTGCCAGGGCTTGAAAGTTGCAGCTTTGAGGAAGGATTGGATAGGCTAGGGCTGTTTTCCTTAGAACAGAGGAGGCTAAGGAGTGACTTAATTGAGGTGCACAAAATTATGAAGGGCCTGGATAGATTAGACAGGAAGGAGTAGTTTGCCCGAGCGGAGAGCTCAATTACCAGGGGGCACAGATTTAAGGTGATTGGTAGAAGGATTAGAGGGGACATGTGGAAACACTTTTTCACCCAGAGGGTAGTGGGAGTCTGGAATTCACTGCCCTCCATAGTGGAGGCAGAAACCCTCAACTCATTTAAAAAGGTACCTGGACAGGCACCTGAAGTGCTGTAACCTGTAAGGCTACAGACCAGGTGCTGGAAGGTGGAATTAGATTGGCGGCTAGTTTTTTCAGCCGGCGCAGACACAATGGGCTGAATGGCCTCTGAATAGTCTCCTTCTGTGCCGCAACTTTTCTATGGTTGTAAGGGGCAGTTCTGGACTTAGTTTTAAGGAATTAAGCTGGGCAGGTAGAAAGGATATCTGGAGACCATTTTGGTGGTAGTAATAATAATTCAGTTAGATTTTGCATAGTTAAAGAAAAAGTCAAAAGTAGACCAGGAGAAAAAGTTCCCAATTGGGGAAAAGGTCAATTTTACTCAGCTGAGACATGGTTTTTCAAAAGCAGGTTGGAAACAACTTCTTGAAGGTAAATCAGTATCAAAGCATTGGGAGGCATTCGAGGAGGAGATAGAGAAGGTTCAAAGCAAATATGTTCCCATAAAGAAAAAGGATGGGACTCTCAAATCTAGGAGCCCAAGGAGCATACTTGGTAGGAAAAGGCAAAAACAAAGGGAGTCTTATATCAGATATTGACAGCTCAATAATGAAGGCAAGTTAATAGAAAGTGTACAGGTGAAACTGAAAAGGAAATTAGGAAAGCAAAGATAAGGCATTAAAAATATTGGCAAGTGAAAATCAAGGAAAACCCACATATTTAATATATAAAGAAAAAGAGGATAATTAAGAGTAAGGATGATAAAAAAAAGTTATCTTGTGCATGGGGGCAGGTGTGGGCATGGTTTTTAATGAATATTTTGTCTTCACAAAAGAGGAAGTTGATGCAGACATTATAGTTAAGGATGAATGTGAAATATTGGATGGGATAAACAGAGAGAGGAAGTAATAAGGGGTTTAAGCATCTTTAAAAAGTAGACAAATTTCCAGCCCAGATGAAATGTATCTCAAACAATAAAGTGAAGCAAGGGAGGGAACAGCAGAGGTTCGAACCATCATTTTCCAATCCTTTCTGGCCATGGGCATGGTGCTGGAAGAGAGTTAACATTGTACTGTTGTACAAAAAAAAAAGGGAGAAAGGGATCGACTGAGTAATCGTAGCAGTAATTAATTCAATCTGGAGAAATGAGGTAATGCATCTGGGAAAGGCAAACAAGGCAAGGGAATTCACAATCAATAGTATATTGTAATGTAGGGGGAGAGGGAATTTGGAGTGCATCCCACAGATTCCTGAAGGTAGCAGGAAAGGTAGTTAAGGTGGTCAAGGGGGCATAGGCCTTTAGCCGATTCATCTGCACGATCACGCTATTTCTATACCCACTAGCCTGCGGCATCGGGATTAATCAGGTGATTGCTACCATTGAGGTCCTGCTTATTAATTTCTTTCCTCATACCCTAAAATTTGCCTGCAGGAACTCATCCCTCTGTCTATGCCATTCATACTAACATGGATCATGACTTCTGATTGATCACCCTCCCTCCTCAATGTTCAGTAACCAGTGGCATCCTTCCACAGAAACTTATGTCTGTTCCCTTAACTACTGAATCCACGATTGCTTTTCTGACTTTCTTCCTGTCCCCGATACAGCAGAACTACTGATGGTACCGTGGTCTTGGCTCTGGCTGTACTCCTGAGCAAACATCACCCTCACCAACATTCATCACTCGGGACTCCTGCCTGGTCTTCTGGCTGTATGGTGGTCACCCATTCCCTTTCCAACTGCACATCCTTAAGGTCGGAGGTGACCATCTCCTGAAATGCGTTATTCACATAGCTCTACACTTCATGGATGCACTGCAGTGATGCCAGTTTCTGCTCAAACTCTGAAAACCAGAGTTAGAGTTTCTCCAGCTGATTCTATTTCCTGCATATGCAGTTGTCCAGGACACAAGCAGTTTCCTGGAACTCCCATACGGCACAAGATGTGCATGCGGCAAGACCAAGGTGCCTTGCAGTGCCTCCATTTATTAGACTAACTTACTAGAAATAAACTTAAGGCTTAATTATGTGATCGAGTTTTAAATATTAGGTTGAACTAAATATTTACTTGTAACTTACCCCCGCCACCCCTTCTTGTGATGACATCCTCCACCTTCACATTTATTGTGATGTCACTTTCTCAAATTCCTTCGGGTGTTTATTTTATGCACTCTTGATTCTGCTGCCATCACGGTTTAAATTTCAGGCCTCACATGGCAGTCTATGCTCAGAGCAAAATCAGAGCTCAGGGCCGAGGCAGATGAAGGCACAGCTACCAATGGAGGAGCTTGGAGAGATTTGAAAACAAAAGGATGAGAATTTTTAAATTGAGATGTTGCCAATGCCAGTCAATGTAGACAAGTGGGCTCAAGGGTGATGGGCGAATGGGACTTGGTGCAAGTTAGGATACGGGCTGAGTTTTGGATAACCTAAAGTATATGGAGGATGGAAAATGGAGGCCAGAAGAGCATTGGAACAGTCAAGTGAAGTAACAAGGAGTAGGTCATTTAGTCCCTCGAACCTGTACTGTATTTTAATGAGATCATGGCTGATCTTTGACCTAACTCCATATATCTGCCAATGTCCCATATCCCTTAATACCTTTGGTTAACAAAAATAAAGTTGCAGTCAGATCAGAAGTTCATCTCGGGTCAAGGATGCACACAGCCTGCTTCAGTCTGAGAGCAGCTGGAAATCAATGGCTTCAGTCTTCGAGATTTAGTTGGAGCAATTTTCTGTTCAAGTATTGGATAACAGATGAGCAGCACAACAAATTGCAGACAGCAGAGTGAAGTAGAACTGGGTGTTATCAGGGTACATGCAGAAACTGGTGCTGAGTTTTCAGATAATGGCGTCAAGGCAGCATGTAGATGAGAAACAGGAGGGGGTCAAAGGGGGCGGACAAAGAAGTGTGGAAGCAGGAAGAGAAGCCATTGCAGGTAATTCTCTGGCTTTGACCAAATAGATAAGAATGGAACCAGGCAAGGGCAGTTCCACACAGCTGGAAGACAGGTATTGGAGGAGGATGGTGTGGCCAATTGCATTGAAGGCTGCAGACAGGCTGAGAAGCCAAAGGATGGGTAGTTTATCACGGCATGGTCACATAGGATGTCATTAGTGACTTTGATAACAGCCATTTTAGTACTGTGACAGAGGCAGAAAACTAATTGGAGGGTTGCAGAGTTGCAGAAAGATGGGCGTGGATTCCGGAGGAGACAACATGTTCAAGGACTTGAGCGGAAAGGAAGCAGGCAGTAGTTTGTCATTGTCAGCAGTCGCTTGAAACGAGGATGACGTCTGCCAGGGTTCATGATTTGTGTCCCCTCAGGTGACTCAGCAAGCCAATCCTGGAAACCACAGGTCTTTGCAGAGAGAGGATGTGTTGCCTTGAGGCGGTGGGTTCTCGAACCAGGGTCCTGCTCTCTCTTCTGCTTTCGGCACTTCCCTGCAGCAGAGTTTATACAGTCAGTTTCCGACTGTTGTGGCTTGTTAGATGAGGCGTCGCCACATAGCACAGTTAGCAGCAAGTTCCTCTGACGCACCAATGTCAATTGGTCCCCTTTTCAATGAGGCCTTTAGTGTGTCCTTAAAATGTTTTCTGTCCTCCTGGAGAGGAGGTGCCGTCCTTAAGCTGTGAAAAAAGGATTGGCTTCAGAAGCTGATTATTTGGCATGCGGATGCAATGTCCAGACCAGTGGAGCTGAGTTCACATGATCATGGTTGCGATGCTGAGCTTGTTTGCCCGTTTTGTCACTTGGCTTTGAGTATCCTGTGGAGACACCGCTGATGAAAATTCTTCAGCAACCGGAAGTGCCTTTGGTAGGTGACCTAAGTGTGTCTGCCATATAGAAGAGTGGCTACAACAACAGTGTGATAAAGCCTTTGTCCTCTTATGGAGGTCTTGAAGACACATTTACGCAGTTTTTGGAAGGCTGCACTGGCACAGCAGATTCTGTGCTAGATCTCCACTTCAATAGTGGCCTTTTGATATATAGCAAATGTTCAAAGACTTCTAAAGTTTCCCCATCAATAGCAATAGGTGGAGATGTAGGAGCTTGTGCATGGGAGGGCTGGTGGAGGATTTTAGACTTGATGTCAAGTGAGACACAAATCCTTTTGTATGTGGAGCGGCAGAGGTCGCAGGTGGTCTGCTGTTACTTGCAGCATGGGCCACAACTGCACAGTCAGCGGCATATTGTAAGTTGTGAATGAGGAGTGTCAATTAGTCTTGGCTCTCAGCCCGTTAAGGTTGAAAAGCTTTCTGTCGAGTTGAAACTCAATCATGACCCCTCAATCATGAGTTCCATGACCAGGCTGAAGTAAATAGTGAAAAGTTGTCACAATCACACAGCCTTGCTTGACAGCCATTCGGAAATGAACGAGTTCAGTCTCCAATGCACTGCCGTCATACTGTCATGCAAGAGTTGCAGGATAGTTACATTTTGCTGGACATCCAAGTCTCTGGAATACTTTCCAAAGAGTTTCATGATTGATAGAATTAAAAGGCCTTAGACAGATCAATAAAAGGCCATGTAGAGCTCTCTGTGTTGTTCCGGGCACTCGTCTTGGATAGGTTAAGCGACAAAGATCATATCGGTGGTTCCCCTGGATGGGCGGAAACCACATTGGGTCTCCAGAGTATGTCTTCTCTGATGGGTAGGTGGTGGTTCAGAAGGATTAGTGTGTGAGAATCTTTCCCACTGTGGACAGAAGGGATATACCACCATAGTTCCCACAAACTGATTTATCACGCTTCTTAAAAAGTGAAACAATGATGGAATTGTAGAAGTCAGTAGGCAGTACCTCCTTTTCCTGGAGTTTCATAAAAAGGTCAGTTTGAGCAAGAGTTCATGACCACCAGCTTTATAGTTCTCTGCAAAATATTGTCCGGACCACAGGCCTCATTATTCTTCATCGGTTGGATAGCCTCTACAGTTTGTAAGGGCACGGGGGAGGGGTCAAGGATTTTTTTTTTTTTTGGAGGAGTGGGTGATAACTACAGGTTTGAAGTAGGGGGACAGTCCCTGAGAATGCAGAACTATTAATATGAACCAACATGGGAGCAAGGAAGGGATGTTGGGTGGTCAGCAGTTTAGTGGGAATAGGGTTGAGTGCGTAGGAAGTATATCTCAGACAAGATGAGATAGAATATAAACTAGAAAAAGATGTGCCCTCTGTCACTGAAATAGCTCAAAGTCACTGGCATCTTACATGATAGTAACCATGGTAAACTATCCCTTCTCAACCTGTCTGCAGCCTTCAACACAATTTGGCACACCATCTTCCTCCAATGTCTGTCTTCCAGCTGGGATGGACTGTCCTTGCCTAGTTCCATTTTTATCTATCCAATCGGCCAGAAAATCACTCCAGTACCCTCTCTTCCTGCTCCCGCACGGTATTACCTCTGATGTAACAAAGATCAATCCATGCCCCTCCCCCTCCTGTTGAGCTAGGGCACAGGTAGGAGAAGCAATCCCAAACACTGCCAATATTGCTAGCACAGGAAGTTCGAGGAACAGCACCTCATCTTTCAAATAGGCACTTTACAGACTTCAGATTCAACAATTGTAGACCATAACCACTGCTTCTATTTTATCTGGCAGCAGCTGTTGGCAAAGATTCTGCTATTGCCATTTACACTTCATCTAGACTTTTTTTTAAAATTGTCCCATTATCCCTTGCACCATCATTCCTTTTGTCATTAAATGTCTCCTGCATCCTACCCTAGCACAGACCTTCGCTTTTGTTCCATCGTCCTCTCCCCTTGCTTAAAATCTGTTATATCTCTAACTTTTTCCAGTTCTAATGAAAGATCGATCCAAAACATTCACTTTGTTTCTCTCTCCACAGATGCTGTCAGACCTGCTGAGTACATACAATATTTTCCATTTTTATTTCAGATTTCCAACATCTGCAGTATTCTGCTGTGATCTTTTGGATACTCAATCCTAAAACTTACCTCAAGATATGCTTGAAATACAGGGCAACTCTACAATTTCCATCACAACTGAAAAGACTACTCCTTCGTTTTATTGCCATAAAGATTTGAAAAACACAAATTGGAAGGAACGATGGTTAGTTTTGCTGAAATGTCTTGGAAATCTAGCTCTCAAAAGTTTACTTACAGGTGCCTATGACTAATGCAGTTCGAACAGCCAGGTCAACCCACAACTCCCAGCGTTCAGAGACCTTGACCACCACAACTGGGACAATTATCTCTGCCGCAACGAAGAACTGGACAGCATAGGTTATGAAGATTCCAAAAGAATACAAAATCTTGACTGACTGGTACAACCTGGAAGAGAAGATTTTTCACAATTAAACTCTGGAGGGCATCTAAAGATCAGTGTTAAAATATTAGATTTCAGCTTTCTCCACACTCTTCTCCCCACCCCAACATCTCCCCTCCAACCAATGCAGTCATGCATGAATATTGCAACTAGTTGCTGAGTGTTAAGAGGAACCAGAAAGCATCCAAGGCAATCCTCCTATTTCATTTTTGATGCAAGTTGCTGGTTCCCACTTCATCTCACTCTTGCAGCAGTGCAGAAGCTTCTACATGCATTTATACTTCATGCAATGGTGCTGACATAGTACACACTACAGCATCCGGCTGCTGGCCTGTTCTACGAAATGCTTATTTGTGGGGAGATGCAGTGCAGTTAAAAATCCCTCCGCAGTACAGCCATTTCATGGTCACCTTCTGCCCTTGCTCTATTTAAACCTGAAAGAGCAACATAGAGTGTCACTTGGATTCTAGACAGAATAGAGACAGCGTGCATGCAATGGCTGTATTCATTTGCTCCCAACACCACAATACTGTTTTGGCAAAATACCACTTGGTTAAGTAGGCCTCAGATGGGGGGCAGGTTGAATGGCAGGTCTAAAGGAACAACTGACTAACCAGCAATGCAGGTAATGGCTCATGAGGCCACTGCCAGCTGGTAAATTTAGGTGCTGTTGCCAATTGTATGGAGTACATAGTGCCATCACCTAACAAAGACTGATGGTTGTTATTGTTGGGTGCTGGCAGTTTAATTTTCAAGCCCATTCAGCCTCCGGTGGCCAGATTCTGCCATTATAGGGCATCCAGTTTACATAAGCAGTTTCAGTCATGGATGTAGAGAGTATAAAATAGAACACTAACTGTGCGGATTCAAGATACAAAAAAAGAATCGATATACAAAAGTGATTAAAATAGGAAGAGATCAAGTCTGCACAATCTGGTTCAATAACCCAAATGCCCTCAAATCCCATTTCATCTACAGACTACTCTCCTATACTCTCTGGAGCTTAGAAGAATGAGAGGTGATCTCATTGAAATGCAAAATTGAGGCAGCTTGGCAGGGTGGATACTAAAAGGATGATTCCAATAGCTGGAGAGTTAGACTTTCTTTATTCATTCCGGTATGTGGGCATTGCTGGCTAGGCGAGCATTTTTTGCTCATCCCTAAAGGGCCTCAAGACAGTGGTGATGGGTGAGCTGTCTTCTGGAACTGCTGCAGTCCTTGGGGTGTTAGGAAGGGAGTTCCAGGATTTTGACCCAATGACAGTGAAGGAATGGCAATATAGTTCCAAGTCAGGATGATATGTGGCTTGAAGGGGAACTTGGTGGTGGTGTTCCCATGCATCTGCTGCCCTTGCCCTTCTAGGTGGTAGAGGTCACTGGTTTGGAAGATGCTGTTGAAGGAACCTTGGTGAGTTGCTGCAGTGCATCGTGTAGATCATACACACTGCTGCCATTATGTGCCAGTGGTGAAGGGAGTGAATGCTGAAGATGTTGGATGGAGTGCCAATCAAGCAGGCTGCTTTGTCCTGGATGGTGTCGAGCACGAGTGTTGTTGGAGCTGCACCCATCCAGGCAAGTGGACAGTATTCCACCACACTCCTGACTTGTGCCTTCTTGTAGATGGTGGGTAGGCATTGGGGAGACAGGAAGCGAGTTATTCGCCGCAGAATTCCTAGCCTCTGACTTGCTCTTGTAGCCACAGCAGTTAGAGGGCTAGTCCAGTTCAGTTTCTGGTCAATGGTGACCCCCAAGATATTGACAGCGGGGGATTCAGCGATGGTAATATGATTGATCGATGGGAAATGGTTAGATTTTCTCGACCGCATGGATTGGTTGGAGCGGCAACTGGATGCACTTAGGAGCATGCAGGTGGCGGAAAGCGTCATAGACAGGAGTTTTAGAGAAGTGGTTACACCCAAGGTGCATGTAGATAGATGGGTGACCGCTAGAAGGGGCAGGCAGTCAGTGCAGGAATCCCCTTTGGCTATCCCCTTCTCTAACAAGTATACAGTTTTGGATACTGTTGGGGGGGGGGGGGGAGGGGGGGGGAGATGGCCTATCAGGGGGAAAGCAGCAGCAGCCAGAGCAGTGGCACCATGGCTGGCACTGCTGTTCAGCAGGGAGGGACAAAGCACAGAAGAGCAATAGTTATAGGGGACTCAGGGGCACAGATAGGCACTTCTGTGGACATGAAAGGAGACTCCAGGATGGTATGTTGCCTCCTTGGTGCCAGGGTCAAGGATGTCTCTGAACAGACAGGGGGCATTCTGAAGGGGGCGGGTGAACAGCCGGAGGTTGTAGTACACATCGGTACCAATGACATAGGCAGGAAGAGTGATGAGGTCCTGCAGGGGGAGTTTAGGAAGTTAGGTAGAAAGTTAAAAAACAGGACCTCTAGGGTTGTAATCTCTGGATTACTCCCTGTGCCACATGCCAGTGAGGCTAGAGATAGGAAGATAGTGCAGCTAAACACGTGGCTGAGCAACTGGTGTAGAAGGGAGAGTTTCAGATATCTGGACCATTGGGCTCTCTTCAGGGACAGATGGGACCTGTACAAGAAGGACAGGTTGCATCGAAACGGGAGGGGCACTAATATCCTGGCTGCAAGGTTTGCTAGTGTCACTCGGGAGGGTTTAAACTAGTATGGCGGGGGGTGGGAACCAGAGCAGTAGGACAGCTACTGAAATAAATGAGGAGGACATAGTAAATAAGGCCAGTAGGACTAAGAGGAAGAGCAGGCAGGGAGATGTTGCTGAGCACAGCAGGACTGGTGGTCTGAAGTGCATATGTTTCAATGCGAGAAGTAGAACAGGTAAGGCAGATGAACTTAGAGCTTGGATTAGTACTTGGAACTATGATGTTGTTGCTATTAGAGACTTGGTTGATGGAAGGGCAGGATTGGCAGCTAAATGTTCCAGGTGGGATAGAGGGGGATGTAAAAGGGGTAGGGGAGTCGCATTACTGGTTAAGGAGAATATCACAGCTGTACTGCGGGAGGACACCTCGGAGGGGCCATGCATCGAGGCAATATGGGTGGAGCACAGGAATAGGAAGGGTGCAGTCACGATGTTGGGGGTTTACTACAGGCCTCCCAACAGCCAGCAGGAGGTAGAGGAGCAGATATGTAGACAGATTTTGGAAAGATGTAAAGGTAACAAGGTTGTGGTGGTGGGTGATTTTAACTTCCCCAATATTGACTGGGACTCACTTAGTGCTAGGGGCTTGGATGGGGCAGAATTTGTGAGGAGCATCCAGGAGGGCATCTTGAAATAGTATATAGACAGTCCAACTAGGGATGGGGCCATTCTGGACCTGGTATTGGGGAATGAGCCCGGCCAGGTGGTCGAAGTTTCAGTGGGGCAGCATTTCGGGAGCAGTGACCATAATTCCATAAGTTTTATGGTACTTGTGGATAAGGATAAGAGTAGTCCACGGGTGAAGGTGCTAAATTGGGGGTAGGCTAATTATATTGGGCAGGAACTGAAGAATTTAGATTGGGGGCGGCTGTTTGAGGGTAAATCAACATCTGACATGTGGGAGTCTTTCAAATGTCAGTTGATTAGAATCCAGGACCAGCATGTTCCTGTGAGGAAGAAGGATAAGTTTGGCAAGTTTCGGGAACCTTGGATAACGCGGGATATTGTGAGCCTCGTCAAAAAGAAAAAGGAAGCATTCGTAAGGGCTGGAAGGCTAGGAACAGACGAATCCCTTGAGGAATATAAAGACAGTAGGAAGGAACTTAAGCAAGGAGTCAGGAGGGGTAAAAGGGGTTATGAGAAGTCATTGGCAAACAGGATTAAGGAAAATCCCAAGGCTTTTTATACGTATACAAAGAGCAAGAGGGTAACCAGGGAAAAGGTTGGCCCACTCAAGGGCAGAGATGGGAATCTATGTGTGGAGCCAGAGGAAATGGGTGAGGTGCTAAATGAGTACTTTGCATCAGCATTCACCAAAGAGAAGGACTTGGTGGATGATGAGCCGAGGGAAGGGAGTGCAGATAGTCTCAGTCATCTCATTCTCAAAAAGGAGGTGGTGTTGGGTGTCTTGCAAAGCATTGAGGTAGATAAGTCCCCAGGGCCTGATGGGATCGACCCCAGAATACTGAGGGAGGCAAGGGAGGAAATTGCTGGGGCCTTGACAGAAATCTTTGCATCCTCATTGGCTACAGATGGTGAGGTCCAGAGGACTGGAGAATAGCCAATGTTGTTCCTTTGTTTAAGAAGGGTGGCAAGGATAATCCAGGAAATTATAGGCCAGTGAGCCTTACGTCAGTGGTAGGGAAATTATTGGAGAGGATTCTTCGGGACAGGATTTACTCACATTTGGAAGCAAACGAACTTATTAGCGAGAGACAGCATGGTTTTGTGACGGGGAGGTCGTGTCTTACTAATTTGATGGAGTTTTTTTGAGGAAGTGACGAAGATGATTGATGAAGGAAGGGCAGTGGATGTTATCTATATGGACTTTAGTAAAGCCTTTGACAAGGTCCCTCATGGCAGACTGGTACAAAAGGTGAAGTCACACGGGATCAGAGGTGAGCTGGCAAGATGGATACAGAACTGGCTCGGTCATAGAAGACAGAGGGTATCAGTGGATGGGTGTTTCTCTGAATGGAGGGATGTGACTAGTGGTGTTCTGCAGGGATCAGTGCTGGGATCTTTGCTCTTTGTAGTATATATATATCAATGATTTGGAGGAAAACGTAGTTGGTCTGATTAGCAAGTTTGCGGACGACACAAAGGTTGGTGGAGTTGTGGATAATGAGGATTGTCAGAGGATACAGCAGGATATAGTTCGGTTGAAGACTTGGACGGAGAAATGGCAGATGGACTTTAATCCGGACAAATGTGAGTTAATGCATTTTGGAAGGTCTAATGCAGGTGGGAGGTATACAGTAAATGGCAGAACCCTTAGGAGTATTGACAGGCAGAGAGATCTGGGCGTACAGGTCCACAGGTCACTGAAAGTGGCAATGCAGGTGGATAAGGGAGTCAAGAAGGCATACGGCATGCTTGCCTTCATCGGTCGGGGCATAGAGTATAAAAATTGGCAAGTCATGTTGCAGCTGTACAGAACCTTAGTTAGGCCACACTTAGAATATTGCGTGCAATTCTGGTCGCACTACCAGAAGGACGTGGAGGCTTTGGAGAGGGTACAGAAGAGGTTTACCAGGATGTTGCCTGGTCTGGAGGGCATTAGCTATGAGGAGAGGTGGAAAAACTCAGTTTGATTTCACTGCAACGACGGAGATGGAGGGGTGGCATGATCGAGGTTTACAAAGTTATGAGCGGCATGGACAGAGTGGATTTTCAGAAACTTTTTCCGAGGGTGGAAGAGTCAGTTACTAAGGAACATCGGTTTAAGGTGCAAGAGGCAAAGTTTAGAGGGGATGCGCGAGGCAAGTTTTTTTTTTTTTTTAAACAGAGGGTGGCGAGTGCCTGGAACTTGTTGGCAGGGGAGGTGGTGGAAGCAGATACGATAGCGACGTTTAAGAGACATCTTGACAAATACATGAATAGGAAGGGAACAGAAGGATATGGGCCCCGGAAGTGCAGGTGGTATTAGTTTAGGCAGGCATCAAGATCGGCGCAGGTTTGGAGGGCCAAATGGCCTGTTACTGTGCTGTACTTTGTTCGACATGGTCATTGCCTGACACTTGTGTGGCGCAAATGTTACTTGCCATTTTATCAGCCCAAGCCTGGAAGTTGTCCAGGTCTTGCTACATATGGACGTGGGCTGCTTCAGTATCTGAGTCATGAATGGCGTTGAACATTGCGCAGTGAACATCCCTACTTCTGACCTTATGATGGAGGGAAGATCATTGATGAAGCAGCTGAAGATGGTTGAGTGTAGGACTCTACCCTGAGAAACACCTGCAGTGATGTCTTGGGACTGAGATGATTAACCAACAACCACAACCATCTTCCTTTGTGCTCGATAAGACTCCAGAGAGTTTTCCCCAATTCCCATTGATTCGTTTTGTTAGGGTTCCTTGATGCCATATTCGGCCAAATGCTGCCTTGATGTCAAGGGCTGTCACATTCACCTCTGGCGTTCAATGCTTTGGTCCACCTTTGGACAAAGGCAGTAATGAGGTCAGGAGCTGTGTGGCCCTGATGAAACTAAGCATCAGTGAGCTGTTTATGGCTGAGCAAGAGCTGCTTGATAGCATTGTCGACGACTCCTTCCAACACTTGGCTGATGATCGGGAGTAGACACAAGGCGGTAACTGGCCAGGTTGGATTTGTCCTGCTTTTTGTGCACAGGACATCCCTGGGCAATTTCCACATTGCTGGTATATGCCAGTGTTGTAGCTGTACTGGAACAGCTTGGTTAGGGTTGCTGCTGGTCCTAGAGCACATACCTTCAGTACTATTGCCAGAATGTTGTCAGGGCCCACAGGCTTTGCATTTTCCAGTGCCTTCAGCCTTTTCATGACATCACGTGGAGCAAATCGGATTGGTTGAAGACTGGCATCTGTGATACTGGGGACCTCAGGAGGTGGTCAAGATGGATCCCCATTTGGCACTTCTGGTTGAAGATGGATGCAAATGCTTCAGCCTCGTCTTATGCACTGATGAGCTGGGCTCCCCCATCGTTGGGGATGGGGATATTTGTGTAGCCTCCTCCTCTAGTTAGTTGTTTAATTGTCCACCATTCACAACTGAATGTGGCAGGACTGCAGAGCTTTGATCTGATCCATTGGTTGTGGGTTCGTTTAACCCTGTCTACTGCATGCTGCTTCTGTTTGGCATGCAAGTAGTCCTGCGTAGGCAGCATAGTCTCAGGATTAGAGGACAGCCATTTCAGAATGAGATGGAGAAATTTCTTCACTTAAGAGGGTTGTGAATCTTTGGAATTCTCTACTCTCGAGGGCTGTGGATGCGCAGTCATCTATGCTCAGAGTATATCCAAGGCTGCGACTGATGGATTCCTTTGAGCCCAAAAATCTAATATATAGGGATCGAATGGAAGTGAGTGGAGGTCAAGATCAGCTATGATCTTATTGAATGGCAGAGCAGACTCAACAGGCCATATGGCCTACTGCAGTTCCTATTTATTATGTTCTTACTACACTTCATCTCAACAAGTAGGACAGTATCAAGTGGGGGAAAAAAATTACTTAATTTTACAGATGACAAACAACTTGAAATTCCAAACTGCCACAGGTTTCTTGGTGTGATCAACTACTTAGCTCCCATTTCTGAATAAAGGACTTTCCTTAAGTAAACTATTGTGTTTCAAAATAACTGGGGAATCCTACGTTTTAGGCAATTGAATTCATGTGCAAAAAACTGTCAAATACAAATCAAATCCTGAAGTCTCAGTTTGAAAATTAAGAGGCTGAGTTTTGGGATAGACAAGATGCATCATTCTGGGTGTTAAAACTGGTCTGTAAAATGGATTTTTAAAAAAGATAGCTATCAATACTGAACAGCATATATAATTTGTTACAGGCTGAAAACAGTGGTCAAAATAGTTAAGTATTGACAATGTTTTTGAAAAAAACTCACCAACAGGCTGGCAAATTGAGTGTGATGCTTCCTTTAATGTCATCCCCAAAGCAAATGTATCCCATAACTCCTAGACTCAGGTATAGCATTGTGACGATCGCCATCCCTGAATACAGAATTACTGGAAATTTGTCTGGTTTCTCCATCTGGTTTTCTAATGGAAGAACCTTAAACAGAAAACTGATAATTAAAACACATATTAGTCATATTTCTTTATTCATTCACAGGATGTGGCATCACTGGAAATGCCCACATTTATTTCCCGTCCCTAATATCCCTTGAATACAACTGAGCAGGTTACTAGGCCATTTCAGAGGGGTGTTAAGAATACACCATATTGCTTTGGGTCTGGAAGCCACATGTAGGCTCGACCCATGTAAGGATGAAAGATTTCCTTCCCTAAAGGACATCAGCTAACAGATAAGCATTTATGACAGCCCTGTTTAATGGTCACCATTACTGATACCAACTTAATTCCAGATTTAATTAATTGAAATTAAATTTTCCAGTGCCATGGTGCAAGTCAAATACATACATCCAGATTAGTCCAGGCCTCTGGATTACTAGTCCAGTAACATAACCCACTACGCTTCTGTACCTCTAAACTAACTTGTTTATTATTAGACAAGGGTATAAAGGGATATGGAGCAAAGCCAGGAAAATGGGCTTTAAGGTGGTCAGCCATGATCTAATTGAATAGCAGAGCAGCTCCCGAGGGACTGAATGACCTACTCTTGCTCCTAATGTTACTAAGTCATGAAAACATTTGCAGATTAAATTGGACATCCCTTGAAAACTGATGCAGGCTGTGATGCTCAATTAACTTGTGCCTGTTGATTGCAACAGACAGGATACCAATGTCATGCTGCCTGCTCATTTCCATGATTTCTGTGAGCAGCCAATGCTCAGCATACTGTTCATTAGCTGCACCCATCAGCAGGGGGCTCAATATCATTAGTGTACAACACTACTTAATGCTATCCTGTACCTTTTGAAGGGAACGTGCATTGTGGCTGTTGGTGGTACTAAGATCATTCTGAATATTGTGCTGCCGACGGATCAACAAAGGCGATCTCTGGGGGAATGCAAGCATCAAGGTTTTTGGATGCTGCACTGCAGATCTTAGTGGAAGAGGTGGGGAGGAGGAGGAGGAAAGTGGTCAAGGTCAGTAAATGCATCTTCAAATGCCATATCCTACTACTTGTACCACTAGCCTCACCTATTGATCAATTCACTACCCACCCCCCCCACAAACTCACCTACCAACAATCACTACTGGGTCTCATGCCCAACATTCCTAAGCTTCATTTTACCCTCATACTTAGCATTGTTACAAGCCTTGGAGTCAACTCACACTAGCAGCTATTTAACCATGACAGCCACATCACTCATACATATTGTTATGACCAAGGTGGAAGTAATGCACTGTTAATTTAGTCTCACTACTCCACAGGGTATAGCAGATCAAGAACGTTTCCCACTTACCAAAGAATAGCTAAATTCGAAACTATTTGTCCCCCAGAATAAAGCACATCAAACTAGATTTCTTTAAACATTAACTATTAGAAAAGAATAAGTCTTAACTAAAGAAATAAATCCTTATATATGAAAAGCTCCTTACTTCCTTAGCCCTCATGTACACACAAAGAAATGGTTAACCGGAGGAAAGGGTTTTTGGTTTACAGTGGTTTTAGAAATAATCGAAAAAATAAAATGATTGAGCATCACATTCTGGTAGGATGTTTTCGATATGTTGAGGTGTCCAGAGTCGAATAGTCGGATGCCACTCCAAGTCCCTCCAAGCAAGGTCGAAGAACAGTCTGTGATGGGTAGGCATTCAAGGCAATTTGTCTGTAGCAGGCATCACACAGGTCTTTCGGCAAAGGTGTAGCAACAGGTCTGCTTGGGTTTTGAAGCAGCAGTCTAGCAGTAGAAGCTTCCTTGAGACTTTAGGATCTCCCAAAACACTGGAGGCAACAGGAACCACTCGAGGCAGGGATTTTTCAAAGGATGAAGTTAATAGGAATCTGCTAGCTCTGACATACAGCAGTTTCCTTCTCTGAACAGCAGTCTTCCTCTACAGAGAGAAGTAACTTTTTATTTTTCTTGGCCTTTTTTCTTACTCCAGGCAGATCACAGCCACATTTCAAATGCAGGATTTCTTTTCAAGAGATCCTTTAGAGATCTTTTTCTCCAGCCTCCAGGCAGGTCAGTCAGATTTCAACTGTCTGCACTTTTTTTCACAATCCAACAGTAAAGCTAACTTCAGCAATCAAGTCACATGACAATCATAAATCTTGACCTGTTAATCCACTGCTGAGTTGTTTGGGAACGGGTGCCTTGCAGTCTGTGTATTTCATTCAGTTCAAACCCACCAAGCGATCAATGTCCACAGAGAAAAATCCTTTCCTCAGTTTTTAAACACAGAATTCTAAGTTTTCAATACCAAATCAAAACTCTTGTAACAATATTGAATGCCTTACTGATACACTTCCCTTTTTCTTGTAGGAGTAGTTGCACAAAAGATGACAACAGGAATTAACTGGTGGGGGGGGGGTAAAGAGAGGAAGATATGTCAGATATGTCAACATGCTTTAACCCCCACTGAGGTGACATTATGAGAAGGGGCACTGTTGAGTCCCCTCTTTCCAGCAGTTTGTCCTGCTCTGTGTGGCTTCTGCACATTCTCCCAGTCATGTACAATGCAAGAAGCTGCCTTACTAGGTCTCCCACATCTGAAAGCAACTGATTTGTGCACAAACCTTTAAAGGCACCAAGAACATAGGAACAGTCGCAGTCTATTTAATCCCACGAGCCCATCCATCAATGAAGATCATGGCAGATCTGCAACCTAACTGGATAGATCTGCCTTTGTCCATATCCCTAAGTAATGGAGGACAGCAAAAATCTATCAATCTCTCCTTTAAAATGTACAGTTGATCTGGCATTGAATACTATTTGTAGAATATAGAGTTCCAAAGTACGATAACCCCAAGCATGTAGAAATGTTTCCAAATTTCACTCCTGAAAGGTCCGCCTCTAATTGTTAAACTGTCTCCTATCCTTGACCAGCAGAAATAGTTTCTCTATCCTGTCTGTTCCCCTAATTCCTTGAAAACTTCTTGAATCACCCCTTAACGTTATAAATTCCAGGGAATACAACCCTTGTTTGTGTAATCTTTCTTTTTAGTTTAACCCTTAGAGTCCAGGCATCATTCTGGCAAACCTATACTGCATGCCCTCCAAGGTCAATATATCCTCACTATGGTGTAGTGGCAAGACTACTTTCAGCATTCCAGGTGCGCTCTAACCTAGGGCTTTGTATAGCTGAAGCAGGATTTTATGCCCTTGTATTCTATTCCTCTAGATATAAACGCCAGCACTACATTAGCCTTTTTGATTATTTTCCATACCTGTTCATAACATTTTCACATTTTTGTACCTATACCACCTCACCGCACCCCCCACCCCACCCCAAGTCTACTGGGAGTGCCTGCTTCTAGCTTTCCACCAGCTGTATATATTTGTTTTTTTTTTAAAAAAAGGTCCAATGTGGATGACCTCACATTTGCCTACATTGAAATCCACTTGTCAAAGTTTTGACCATTCACAATCTAGTAATTCTTTATAATTTATGCTTCCATCTACATCGCTTACATTGCCAACTATCCTGGTCATTGACAAATTTGGATATGTGGCTACCTTATCACCCAGTAGTTAATAAATATTTGGAATAGTTGAGGCCCCAATTCACATCCTTGAGACACCACTTGTCACATCTTGCTAATTAAAGTACCTGCCCATTGTCCCTGTCTCCTGCTGCTCAGCCAATTTCCTAACCAGGTCAACAACTCTCTTTCAGTTCCATGGGCTTCAACTTCAGCTAACAGTCTCATGGGACTTCATCAAATGCCTTCTGGTAGTCCATATAAAGAATGCCAATAGACATTCTTCTGTCCACTACTTTAGTTAGTACTGTAGCACTAGCCAGACCACTCCCTGTAGACTACTGAAACTTTAACCAAGTATGGAAAAGCATGCAACACATGGTAAATTTCAGCAACAGCCAAAAGAAATGATCCAGCAACTAACCATCAATAGTTGTTGGTCCCTTTAAATGGCACTGGGTGGGGAGGGTGGGAATCCTTCATGCCATTTAACATCGTATTCAACTGTGCAATGTTAAAGATACATCTTGGCTGAAATGTGGATCTCCAAATTGGCAGCATTGACATCAACTGGCATCATGAATTGCCCAGGCTGGATGCTGCCAGTCACTAGGTGCGCACACTAACCCCTTTACAAAAACAGCATCCAACAGACTTCCCATCAGATGCGCACATGCAGACACCATTTACGTAGTTTAAAAGGCCTCGCAAGCCCCACAGAATGGGCACTAGAGCCCAATTTTTCTCCCTTCATTTTCAAAGGCTAGAGGATGATTAGCACAGTGAAAAAAAAAAAGTGAGAAACTAGTTAAAACAGGGTAGGCACAAAACCAGGTTAGGAATGAAGGTGCTGTCAAAAAAAAGTATTGAGAGTGTGAAGAATAATTCTATTTTTTTTAATGGATCAATAACGGAAGAAAATTTTTAGTACATTGTTAATACAAATTATCTGGTCATTATCGCATTGCTGGTCATGGAACCTTGCCAAGTTCAAACTGGCTACCATGTTTCCTACATTACAACAGTGACTACACTTCAAAAGTATTTCATTGGTGGTAAATGGATGTCCTGAGGTTGCGAAAGGTACTATATAAATGCAAATTCTGCATTGCAGTTAAGTGAGTTCAGACAAAAAATAGAACAGGTTTGATAATGCAGATCATGGGCATTCACCTATAAAAGTACAAAGCTGTGCAAGTGTTGGAAAGGCTGCACAAAAAATGTGAAACTAAAACAAAAGTTTCTCTTGCGGTGGCTGTTAGTTTATACTACAGTTTTAAGTTAAGTGAGTTAATTGGCAATTACTATACAGGAGTCAGGTGTAATATCAAATTTAAACATCATGTCCAAGAGGCTGCCAATACCATTGATATAATAAACTTATTTTCACTCACCACACCGATGCCTTCAAATGCAAATATGGCTGTTCCGAAAAACATCGCATAAGATTTCCACCCAGCCACCGGCGGCAGATCGTTGACATATGATGCACTCTGCAAGGGAAAGCATGGTGTATAAGATTCCACATTTAGTAATACAATTTCCACCACACCCTCCCCATCCAAAATGTTAAGATGTAATTCTAGAAAAGAATGGTCAGATATTGTGGGAAAAATTGAAGAGTAAAAAAAAGGGGAATGAGACTAAACTAGCAGGAGGCAAACTGGTTGTATAAGGTTCTACAGGTATATAAAAGGATCAATGGAAGTAAACGTGGGTCCCTTCAAGGCACTGAGATGAGAAATTATAAATAGGGAAGGAAATGGCAGAGATATAAAAAATACTCAGGATCGGTCTTCATGGTAGAAGACAAAAAAAAGTTCTGGAAATAGTGGGGAACCAAGTGTCGAATGAGGAACTTAAAGCAATCATAATAGAGAAATTAGTGGGACTAAAAGTTGACAAATCTCCTGGATCTGATGGCCTGTATCATAGGATTTTATGAGGCAGCTAGAGATACAGCAGATGAATTGGTTTTGATCTTCCAGAAAGTAAAGATTTCAGAATAGTACCCCACAGAAAGTAACAAACATAACCCTGCTATTCAAGAAAGGAGGGAGATAGAAAACAAGAAATCCATAAGGCCAGTTGGCCCAACATTAGTAGGAAAAAATCTATTGTTAAGACATGCTAATAGGACACTTAAACCATAATGAGTCAGATTTATGAAAGGGAAATCATGTTTAATTAGAACTTTGAGGATTTAACTAGCAAGGGAAGTGGATGCAGTGTATTTGGATTTTCAAAAGACATTCAATAAGGTGCCACATTAGAAATTATAACACAAAAAGGCTCATATAATGGGGATAGGTTAGCGTGGATTGACGATTAAGGATAGAACACAGTAGGAATGAAAGGGTCATTTTCAGGGTGGCAGGTTGTAACTAGGAGGGTGTCGGAGGATCAGTGCTTGGGCTTCAGCTATTTACAATCTACAGCAACTTAGATGAGGAGACAGTGTAGTGTATCCAATTTTACTGATATCAAGTTAGGTGGGAAAGTAAGCTGTCAGGAAGATGCAAAGAGGTTGCAAAGGGATATAAACAGGTTAGGCGAGTGGGCAAAAGTATGGCTGACAGAATACAATGTGGGGAAATGTGAAGTTAACCACTTTGGAAGGAAAAAATGGAAACGCAGAACATTTTTTAAATGGTGAAAGACTGGGAAATGTTGGCACACACACCTGGGTGCCTTTGTACATGATTCAGAGGTTAACATGCAGGTACAGCAAGCAATTGGGAAAGCATGTAGTGTTAGCCTTTATTAGAAAGGGATTGGAGTACAAGGGAAAGAAGTTTTACTACAATTAGAGTCTGTCACTCTAGAATTGGCCTTTATAGCCACTCCAGGCACTGCTTCACAAACCACTGACCACCTCCAGGCATTTACCCATTGTCTCTAGAGACAAGGAGGCCAAAGAAGGAGGACACAGGGTATTGGTGAGACCGCACCTGGAGCACAGTAGAGTCTTTGTCTCCTTACTTAAGAAAGGATATATTTTCCTTCGAGAGGGTACAACAAAGGTTCACTAGACTAGTCTTGGGATGAGCAGATTGCCCTACGAGGGGAGATAGAATAGACCTAGCCTGCATTCCCTCAAATTTAGAAGAACATGCGGTGAATCTATTGAAATAAAATACTTGACAAGGTAGATTTTAGGAAGATGTTTCTCCAGGCTAGGAATTGCAGAACTAGGGGTCACGTGGGTGATTATAATCTTCATATTGATTGCATAAGGCGAACTGGCAAAGATAGCCTGGAGGATGAGTTCATAGAGTGTATTAGGGACAGTTTCTTAGAACAATAGGCTCTGAAACCAATGAGGGAGCAGGCCATTTTCGACCTGGTAATGTGTAATGAGACAGGATTAATTAATAACCTCAAAGTAAAAGGACCCTCTAAGCAAGAGTGATCATAACATGTTTTTCACATTGTTTGAGCGCCAGAAATTTGGTCTGAAACTAGTGTCTTAAACTTAAAAGGCAATTACAAGGGTATGAAGACAGAGTTGGTTAAAAGGTAAGACAGTAGAGAAGCAGTGGCAAACATTAAAAGTGATATTTCAGAACTCATTCTATTGGCAAAGAAAAGCTATGAGAAGGATGTACCATCTGTGGCTGAGGTAGTTAAGGATGGTATCAAATTGAAAGAAAAGGCATACAATGCTGCAAAGATAAGTAGTAGGCCAGAAGATTAGGAAAACTTTAGAAACCAGCAAACAATGACTTAAAAAAAAGAGTATGAGTAAAGCAGCAAGAATGATAAAAACAGTTAAAGCTTCTATAAGTATATAAAAAGGAAAAGGGTAACTAAAGTAAGTGGAGGGCCCTTAGAGGATGAGACTAGGAAATTAAGAATGAGAAACAAGGAAATGGCAGAGACTTTGAACAAGTATTTTGTATCTGTCTTCACAGTAGAAGGCATAAAAAGCATCCCAAAAATAGTAGAAAATCTAGAGGCAAAAAAGAGTAAGGAACTTAAAACTCGAGAAAAAGTACTAGAAAAACTAATGGACTAAAGGCGGACAAGTCCCCTGGACCTGATAGCCTGCATTCTAGGATCTTAAAAGAAATGACTGCAGAGATAAGGGATGCATTGGTTGTAATCTTTCAATATTCCCTAAATTCTGGAAAGGTACTAGTGGATTGGAAAACTCCAAAATGCAACACTCCTATTCAAGAAAAGACAGGAAAGCAAGTAGTGAGGACGCTACAAAGTCTGCAAAGAGATAGATAGGTTAAGTGAGTTGCCAAAAATTTGGCAGATGAAGTACAATATGGGTAAATGGGAGATTGTCCACTCTGGCAGGAGGAGAATAGAAAAACAGATTTAAATGGAGACTACAGAATGCTGCAGCACAGAGGGATCTGGGTGTCCATGTACATAATCACAAAAGGTATCTGCATGCAGATACAGCAAGTAACTAGAAAGGCAAATAGAATGCTGGCCTTTATTGCAAGGGGGATGGAGTCTAAATAGGGAAATCTTGCTACAACTGTATAGGGCTTTGGTGAGACAGCACCTAGAGGACTATGTACAGTTTTGGTCTCCTTACTTAAGTAGGAATTTATTTGCATTGGAAGCAGTTCAGAGAAGGTTCAATAGACTGACTCCTGGGATAAAGGGGTTGTCTTACAAGAAAAGGTTGAGCCTATACTCATTGGGGTTTAAAAGAATGAGAAGTGATCTTACTGAAACATAGAAGATTCTGAGGAATCACGATAGGGTAGAAGCTGAGCAGTTGTTTCCTCATGAGGAAATCTAGAACCAGGGGGCACAGTTTAATAAGGGGTCTCCCATTTAAGACAGATGAAAAGAAATTCCTTCTCAGAGGGTCATTAAATCTTTGGAATTCTCTTCCCCAGAGAAGAGTGGAGGCTGGGCCAATGAATGTATTTACACAGATTTCTGATCTACACAGGAGTCAAAAGGTTATGGGAGGCCAGCAGTGGAGTTAAGGGCACAATTAGCCATTTTATTTGAAAGACAGAGCAAGCTTAAGGGGCCGAACAGACTAGTCCTGCTATTTATGATCTTGTAACCCAAGAAGGGGTCAGCCATTTAGGATTGTGATGGAGAAATTTCTTCACTCAGAGGGCTGAGAATCTTTGGAATTCTCTGCTTCAAAGAGCTGTGGATGCTCCGTTGTTGAGCATGTTCAAGACAGAGGTCATTCAATTATTGGGAACTCGGGATAGTGTGGAAAGGTGGAGTTGAGGTAGATGATCAGCCATGATTTTATCAAATGATGGAGCAGGCTGGAGGGGACAAATGGCTACTACTGCTCTTATGTTAAGTGCTTAAAGCTAATCTCAATGGGTCAGTCTTCATTTAGACTTGTGCCACAAGCAAATTTATTCAGATAATCTACTCAATCAAAAATATGTAACTGCATCGAGTGCAAATTATATACTAAGTAAACTTTGACCCTTTCACACTCAATTGGACAATTTATGAACCAAAGTATCAGGCTAGAACATTAATTTTAATTTGCTACAGGCAAGAACACCCTTCAGATTATTTTCTTCTGAATGTAGTATGCTCTTCTAGTACTGTCAATCAGAAGGGCTAAATGGTGCTCAAAAGCATAGCCTTGCAACTCCAACTTAGTTCCCCAAATAAACTACAACCACTTCAACATTTCACTCAAATTGAATTTTCAAGCTACCATTGTCTGCTCTATTGTCAAGCAAACAGATTGAAGTCAAGTGACATTACACTTGCCTAGGACAGTGGACTTCATCCTGACACTTGACCATTATCCGTCAAGAAGCTGCTGACCTTTTAGCTGTGAAATGGAACTATTCCAAACTTGAACCTCTGGCTAAAGTGCCCAAGTGCCCTGAATTTACTTGGATGAACACCCAACCCAAAAATGGTCCAGTATAAAGACTAAAAACAAGATATACAAAATGCATCATTGCATACCAGAGTGAGTTCTTCAGAAGCCAAATCCACTCTCACCAGCTGGTATGAAGGCAAGTAGCTAGGAGACCTCTGTGCAATGGTTTCAGTCTCAGGGATCACTAGCGTTATGGATGCCAAATAGTCAAATGCAAGCTCTCTGACTTTTGCCCAATCTTAGGGTTTTGTCTGCAAGATCTAGAATTACATCAATCTACACATGACATTTCAACAATGGAATCAAAATGTTAATTCTCAAAGATCATCTTCCAACAAGACCAAAAACACAAAGCACAACTTCAATCTGATTCTATATTCCCGGTTTTTCGTAACAACTGCAAAGTCTGGATACACTAAAGGCTGAATGCAGAGTTAGTAGCTTCCAGCTGCAGTCCTTTTAATTACTGCATATTGGTTTAGGGCACTTCTTGCAGTTAGCTACAGCCCAAGTGATTTTAATTATGCACACAGCACAGATTCTTGAACAACTTTATACCTTGCTTCTGTTGTAAAGCTCAAGAGTCATACATTTAAAAAGGCCCACAGGTTACATTTTGTAAGAAAAACTGAACACAATACTGATTTTTTTTTGCCTACAGTATTTTCCAGCTTTAAACTAATTTTAGTCTTCTAAAAATCATATACTGCAAAGCTATAAAATCCACAAGATATTCTTGGTGCTCAGTCCAGATTCCAACAGGGCAACTTTAGCAATGTGACAGGAAACAGGTCTACACAGCTTCAGGAAACCCTAAAAATGTTGTATTACTATGTATTGTGTATGAAAACTGAACTCCACACACAATTTATTGACACCATGACAATAGGAAGCATTTGACATGGCTTTGATTTCAGATTGCAAGTACCAAAGACAGCCTAGATTTGTCCAAATACAGAATGAACTCATACAAAGCAAAATTTCGAACCAGGTCTGGCCGTAAGTTTGCGATTTTTGTTTCTAAAACCATCATACAAAACAGTACTTCTACAACAGCATCATGGAAACTATTAATATTTTAAAAGCTCCATAAAAAAGATACTAACAATTGCATCAGAAAGCACAAGTAGAAAAAAATTCAGATTACTCACAGTGAAAATGTGCCAGTAGATCAAAGTGAGGCTCACGCACATGGCTAGGTTGGCTAGCATGGAAAAAGGAGCCAGGTACCTCAGGTTCCGAATGTATACCAACAGAATGCAGAATGGCAGAAAGCTAAGCATGTACAGACGGCTGTCCATACTTCCAGGTTCCACCGTTGTGATGTTTTGATAGCAGTTATTGTTTGTAGTATTTGCTACATCCACAACCTTAAAAGAAAAGTAGCCATGCAAAGATTTAATTAAAAGCATATGTTGCATACAATTGCACCTTTTCTTTGTTTTCTCCTTCTGGCAAAAAAAATTGCAGAAACTGTGGCAATGAGGTTATAGCTTTCCCCTGTTCCTCATTTTACTGGCTTCTGTACAGTTCTCCAAATTCCCCTTAAAAACCTTCAGGCGACTGACCAAAGACAAGATGCACAGACAGATGAATTTTTGAATTCATAGTAAAATCTTATACTCAAAATGAGAATTCAGAAAGGGCATAACATTCTAAACTTTGCTACATGAATCAGTAAAGCGATCCTACAAACTCATTATCTGTATAACTGGAGTGAGAAAAATTAACCGTCAAATAATGCAGAATTTTAAGATGTGGACAATATTTATTTTCCTTCCCTTCCCCTACTCCCGCAGCTCCCCACCTCCTCTCTAACAGCCATGTTTGGTTCAGTGATATGTTCAGCTCAGAAAATTGGAGGTTCAAACCCTATTTCCAGACTTAAACAGTGAGGTTGGTTCATCAGTACATTAACCAAGGGAGTGCTAGGTCTTCAGGTACTATCACGCATCTGAGCGATAAAACTGTCTGCTCCTTCAGAAGGGCGCAAGTGATTACATAGTATCTTTTGTAGAACATGAAATTTAATTAAAAGCAAAATACTGCGGATGCTGGAAATCTGAAATAAAAACAAGAAATGCTGGAACCACTCAGCAGGTCTAGCAGCATTTGTGGAAAGAGAAGCAGAGTTAACGTTTCAGGTCAGTGACCCTTCTTCGGAACTGACAAATATTAGAAATGTCAAAGGTTATAAGCAAGTGAGCCGCGGGTGGGGCAAGAGATAACAAAGGAGGAGGTGTAGATTGGACAAGGCCACATAGCTGACCAAGAGGTCATGGAGCAAAGGCAAACAATGTTAATGGTGTGTTGAAAGACAAAGCATTAGCACAGATAGGGTGTTAACGAACTGAAGATTGAACAGCAGCAAGTACAAACATGAAAAAAAACCGTGGGTAAGCAAACTGAACAAACTATGAAATGAAATAAACAAAGGAAAAAAAATTGTAAAAAAATGTAAAAAAGAAAAAACAACTAAAAATAAAAGTAAAATGGGGGGCCCGTCATGCTCTGAAATTATTGAACTCAATGTTCAATCCGGCAGGCTAGTTAGTTAGTTAGAAATACAGCACTGAAACAGGCCCTTCGGCCAGAGTCTGTGCCGACCATCAACCACCTATTTATACTAATCCTACACTAATTCCATATTCCTAACAGATCCCCACCTGTCCCTACCACCTACCTATACTAGAGGCAATTTATAATGGCCAATTTACCTATCAACCTGCAAGTCTTTTGGCATGTGGGAGGAAACCGGAGCACCCGGAGGAAACCCACGCAGACACAGGGAGAACTTGCAAACTCCACACAGGCAGTACCCAGAATTGAACCCGGGTCGCTGGAGCTGTGAGGCTGCAGTGCTAACCACTGTGCCTAATCGGAAAATGAGATGCTGTTCCTCGAGCTTGCGTTGATGTTCACTGGAACACTGCAGCAAGCCCAGGATAGAGGTGTGAGCATGACAGCAGGGTTGGGGGGGAAAAAGTGTTGAAATGGCAAGCAACTGGAAGCTCAGGGTCCTGCTTGTGGACTGAGCGGCGGTGTTCCACAAAGCGGTCACTCAGTCTGTGTTTGGTCTCCCCAATGTAGAGGAGACCACATTGTGAGCAGCAAATACAGTATACTACATTGAAAGTAGTCCAAGTAAATCGCTGCTTCACCTGAAAGGAGTGTTTGGGGCCTGGGATAGTGAGGAGAGAGGAGGTAAATGGGACAGGTATTACACCTCCTGCGATTGCAGGGGAAGGTGCCATGGGACGGGGACGAGGTGGTGGGAGTAATGGAGGAGTGGACCAGGGTGTCGCGGAGGGAACGATCTCTTCGGAATGCTGACTAGATAGAGAGAGAGTTATACAACACAGAGAAAGTTCCTTTGGCCCAGCATTTCCACGCCGGCCATCAAGCTGGGATTATTCTAATCCCATTTTCCAGCACTTGGCCCGGAGCCTTGTAGGCTATGGCCTTGATGCAGTTGCACTTGATGCATAACATGATCCACTGCCATTGGCTAGCTTACTGTGAAGAGGGAGCGGGGTGTGTAAGTCTCTTGCCAGTATACAGCCTCTGCATTACTAAGACTTCTCGCAGCGACAAACCGCAACTAGGCACCCTACTGTCCTAGGCGGAACTGCGAGGGATCTTGGAAGAACCTTGGTCCCCAGAGATGCGATATAGAGGTTCACCTGCATGTGGACATGTCCTGGTGCCTATCAACCAGGTCCCAGTCATGGATCAAATAACACCCACTGCCTTGTGGGCCCAGCTCAGGAGAGTCAAAGGTCGCAGAGCCCTATAGGTGGTTGGTGATCCCTTTAAGCAAGCACTTTCCAAAAACTCCTGCAACTGAGTGGGCTGCAGAAGTAGAGGCTCCCACCCTTCAGCTGGATTAAGTCTATAAAATCAAGAGGGAGATGCACTTGCTGGGCAAGTCAGACTCCAAATCCTGCCCAGGCTATGCAGCCAAAAGACAAATGGAGAGGACATTTCACCCTTACTCTTACCAGGGAGGGGACCAACATGGGAGGTAGCCATTTATGGGTTATAAGCCCAGCTCAACTGCATAAGTGAAGAGCACCAGGGGTTGCCTCTGACTGTGGGAAGGATCATAGCATTTGACTGGTCAGTCACGACCTGCCTCAAGTTAGGCAGCCCCCAGCCAATTAAGTGCTGACCCACCAACATCTGCCTTTCTCTATGGGCACGAAAGGATTAGGGATCCTATCCTGATGGGTAGCCATTTATCGTCTGCCAAAGAAACAAAAAAGATGTTTTGGCATGCATGAGGACTTGTAGCCAACAAACAATGTACATAAGACAGTGATCAACCGTGAGCTACACAAGTTCAACATAGACATTGCTGCTCTCCAAGAGACTAGATTGGGTTGGGACACTGGATCAACACGAGGCCAATTATACCTTCTACTGGTATGGCAAAAGTGATGACCACAACCATGTAGTGCCCTTTACTGTCAGATTGATTCAGATAACAGATGCCTGCCGCAATGTCTGAATGCCTCATATTGCTTAGTCTACCATCAGATGGAGGTTTTGTCACTATCATCTGCACTAATGCACCAACCTGTACTCCAATGCCAAAGACAAAGATCACTTCTATGTCACTGGATGATATTCTGGAGCATCTGCAACGCGGAGAAAAGTTATTTCTCCTGGGGGACTATAATGCAAGAGTTGGATCAGGCAAAGTTTCATGGCAAACATGCCTCAGCCATCATGGCATTGGCAAGATGAACAAAAATGGACAGCAGCTACCAGAACTTGGCGTACAGCGTGGATTTTGAGTTACCAATACCTGCTCCCAGGACAGACATCGGGACAAGGGTTCAGGTGCCATCCGAGATCTGGCCACTGGCACCAACTTGATCTGATAATCACAGGACGCAACCTGTTCACCGTTCTTCACACCCGCATGCATCAGTGTAGTTATAACACTTATCACTTGCTTGTCAGTAGCAGGGTGAACAGAAAATACACAAGTCTAAACATGATGGCATGCCAATGCATCAACATTCCATGCACAAGGGAGGATGATAAATGTCATGTTTTCAGCTCACTGGTAGTCCCTTCCACCTGCAGGCTCACCAGATAATGCTGATAAAGCATGATGTCTCTGTGGTCAATCTACGAGGCTGCAATAACCATATTCGCCAAAGGAAGAAACAAGAACAAAGATTGGTTTGAGACCCGTCTTGCAGAAATGACTCGTGTCATTGAAGTGAAGAGTGCAACTCACCTGGTTTACAACCTGTCTCCTATCCCTAAAGCAATCTCATGCCAGCCAAGGTAGTTGTGACGACAGCAAGGTACTGTGCCAACAGGTATTGGATCAGTCTATGCAAAGTACAAACTGCTGACAATGGTAACCTTTGCACAATGACAGCATCAAAAGAGTACTCAGCACCAAAGTTGCTCCTTTGAAATCCACAGATGGAGATCCTCACTGACAGGAAGCAGCAAATGGCCTGCTGGATAGGGCACTATTCTGAGTTATAATCACATGAGACAGATAATTCTCTGCCTGTGCCAGATGATCTTATACAGCTGTCATGTGAGCACTTGATGCAGCACCTTTATTACTTGAGCTTGAAAAGGCCATTGATTCCCTAGCTGCAAGGAAAGTAGCTAGAAAGGACAGAATACCACCTCTGCTACTCATCTATTGAAAGCATCACCTCCTACCATACCTCCATGACCACCTCCTCCCTCTACTGGAGAGAAGGCTCTGTCCCACAGGACATGTGTGACACAAACATCATGATGTTATACAAGAATAAAGGCAATCGAGGGGTTTGTAATAACTACTGGGACATCTCACTCCTTAGCATCACTGGGAAGACCTTTGCCACTGTCATTCGAATGAGGCTCATCTACTAGCCAAGAGAATATGCCCAGTGGCTTCAGAGGAGGTAGCTCCACAACAGACATGATATCCTCCCTGCATCAGTTTCAAGAGAAGTGCAGAGCACAGCAAATACCACTAACTTGCTTCCGTGGACCTCAAAAGTATTTGACACTGTGAGTAGGACGGGCCTCTACTGGATGCTAGAGAAAATCAGCTGTCCTCCCAAACTTCAGTCTCAGATGGTCCTTCCATGATAACATGCACAGCATCATTCAGTAGGAAGGCTCCACCTCCTGACAGTTTTGAGATCAAGAATGGGGTAAAACAGGGCTGCATCGTAGCCAGTTTTGTATTTTTTTTTTCTACTCTCTTGACCTAAGTTTTCCTTGCCGGCATGGAAGGAGTGTACCTCCACACATGATCAGACAAGAAACTCAACCTATGAAGTAAAGGCCAAGAAAAAAGTGCAGCATGTCCTGATCAAAGAACGTCTGTATGCTGATGCACTTGTTGCCCAGACAAGACGACCAGCTCCTAAGGCTCATGGATTGTCTGTCCCATGCCTGTCTCATGTTCTTCCTCACCATCAGTGTCAAGAAAGCTGCAGTTATGGGACAGGGTGTTGTCTCCGCCTGTGATCAGACTTAACACCACACCACTGGAAGCAGTCAGCAAATTTTGCTATCTTGGATCTATGGTGACAGACAAACTGTCTCTTGATGAACAGCTCAGCACACACACTGGAAAGGCAGCCACCAACTATGGCTGACTAAACAAAATGGGCATGGAAAAACAACAAAGTGACTCGAAGCCTGGACAACTAACACCAACGAAAAAAAGGCTCAGTAACTTCTCTCTGGTGTCTGTGATGCATCCTTGGCATCACATGGAAAGACAGTCACCAATGAAGCAGTCCTTTCTAGGACAAACATGCCAAGCATGCTACTGTTAATCAAGCAAAGGTGGCTTTGCTGGCTTGGGCACATGCACAGGATGGAAGATGGCCACATCCCCAAGGATATGCTTTATGGGGAGATAGCCTGTACTAAGAAACCAGCTGGGCACTCAAAGCTCCAATTTAAGGACCCTGTTAAGAGAGACATGAAAGCCCTCAATCACGACAACTGGGAAATTAGCTGACGACTGATGCAAATGGCAACACCAGCTATGAGCAGTAATTCACCACCATGACATATTTTAGAAGCTCTTAAGTAGACGCCGGCCCTGCAAACAGGGTGTCAGAGATCATCCCAGCACCACCTGTGAGGGACAACTTCACATGTTAAGGTCTGGCATGCACTGCCCGAGTGTGGTAGAGGCAGATTCAACTGAAGCAGTCAAAAGGGAATTAAACTGTTATATGAAAAAGGAAGAATGCGCAGGGTTATGGTGAGAAGGTGGGGTGCAGCACTAAGTGAAATGTTCATTTGGAGAGCCGATGGAGACAGAATGGGCCGAATGGCCGCCTTCTGCTCTGTAACAATTCTGTGACTCTGATGTGTGGTACTTGTGACAGATTTTGTCTTTCAAGAATTGGCTTGTTCAGCCATCAAAAGTAGTGATGATCTTATCTGACAAAGTTCTGAGGCTGCATTCCCATCATCTCGCAGATGGAAGGATGCTAATCAGTACCCAAAGTAGAAAAGTCATCTGGTCTGGATGGGATGCATCCCAGGTTAGTGAGGAAGATAAGGGGGGGAAATTTCAGAGGGTCTGGCCACAATGTTCCAATTCTTCTTGGAAATGAGAGCAAGGCCAGAGGATTGGAGGAGTACAAACATTACACCCCTGTTCAAAAGAGGGGGGATAAACCTGGCGATTACAGGTAAGTCAACCAGTCAGTGACGGGGAAACTGTTAGAGACAATAATCCAGAAAAATATTAAATAGACATTTGAAAAAAGTATGGGCAAATAAATAAAAGACACCATGGCTCTTAGGCAAAAGGCAAATCATTTTAACTAACTTGATTCAGTTCTTTGATTAAGATGAAGAGGATTAATGAGGATGGTGTAGTTGTTGTGTAAATGAACTTTCAAATTGGGCTTGATGTAAAATACCACATCCCATATGTGATAGCAAAATTAAAGCTTATGGGATTAAAGGGAAAGTGGCTGTGTGGATACAAAATTGAAAGTGACAGAAAGCAGAGAATAGTGATGAACAGCTGCTTTTCCTAGCTGGAAGGAAGAGTGCTGTTCCCCAGAGGTTGGCATCAGGATCACTGCTCTTTCTGATGCAGATCAATGACTTGGACGTACAAAGCATAATTTCAAAGTTTGCTAATGCACAAAACTCAAAATTTAGTAATGGAAGAGAATATTAAACTCGAGAATGGAGACTGACTGACAAAATGGTCAACACATGCAGATGAAATTTAACAGTGAAGTGATAAATTTTGGTCGGAAGAATGAAGTGCAGCAATATAAATGGTACAATTTTAATGGGGGTGCAGGAACAGGGACCTGGGAATATATGTAGACTAATCTTGAAGGTGGCAGGACAAAGGCTAAATATTTGAGATCCTTGGCTTTATAAATTGAGAATATGGAGTAAAAAGCAAGTAAGTTATGCTAAACTTTTATAAAACTCTGGTTAGATCTAAACTGAAGTAGCATGCTCAATTCTGGGCACCACTTTTCAGGAAGGATATCAACGATTTAAAGAGGATGCAGAAGAAATGTATTAGAATAGAATCAGGGATGAGGGACTTTAGTTACACAGACCAACTGGAGAAGCTGCTGCTTAGGGAAGAGATAGTTAAGAGATGTTATAGAAGTGTTCAAAATCATGTACGGTTTTGATAGAGTAAACAAGGAGAACTGGTGCCAGTAAACAGAAAATACTGTTTTGAGAATCAGGCAACATGAAAATATGCTGCGCAAATTTAATGACCTAGAATGAACTGCTTGAAAGGATGGTGGAATCAGATTCACTTAACTTTCAAACGGGATTGACAAATACTGGAAGGGACAAAATGTATTGTGGTTTGGGGTGAGAGCAGGGGAGTGAGATTGGTAGAGCTATCCAATTAAAGAACCTGCACAGGCATGATAGGTGTCCGGATGAAAGGTAATTGCCCTGAATGTTAACTTTGTTTCTCTCTCCACAGATGCTGCCAGACCTGATTATTTCCAGCACTTTGTTTCTATGAATGACGACTCCTGTGCTGCATTATTCTATGATAAACATACACACTTTTTTCAAATTTTCTCCACCTAGATGCCATTTTAGACTAATCAGATGTCATTTCGTGAAGTCAAGAATTCCTGCATGTAACATTCTGAATAACTACAAAGTGGGTAGAGGAGAAAAGTGTTTTTTTCTTACCCTTTCAAGGCATGAGAGTGTTGCTAGCACAGTCAAACATTTGCTATCCATCCATAATTGCCCTAGAAAAGGTGATGTGCTGCCACCTTGAACGGCTACAGTTGATCTACTGGTGTAGGTGCAATCACAGTGCCGTTAGGAATTTGTTCCAGATTTTCCCTGTGACAGTGAAGGAACACAGTCCCAGGTCAGGATGGTGTGCAACTTGGAGAGGAACCTGCAGGTGGTGGCCTTCCCATGCTGCCCTTGTCCTTCTAGGTGGAGGAGATCACTGCTCTGGAAAGTGTTGAAGGAGCCTTGGCGAGTTGCTGCATTGCATTTTATAAATGGTACACACTGCTGTTGCTGTGCGCCAGTGGTGGAGGGCGTGAACGTTTAAGGTAGTGGATGGATACTGAACAAGTGATATAAAAAAAACAAAGCGCTGTAAATACTCAGGTCAGGCAGCATCTGGGGAGAGAGAAGCACAGTTAACGTTTCAGGTCTGCCACCTTTCATCAGAAGTGGTCTGCTTTGGCCTGGATGGTGTTCTCAACGGCAGACAGGCAAAGGAAGACTGTGTCTCTCTCTCTCTGGCTGTGAAGGCAGAAGGAGGATGCAACGGAAAGGTGGTCCCGGTCATCATGGTTCAACATTACCGAAATCTGACCACCAACCTGTAAAGATTGTATGGACAATGACATGGCCCAAGGTCCCCATATTAAACAGAGTCACGTGTAGGCTTCTACCAGGGTCATTTGTCATATCCCATGGCGATGGAAGAATTAGCACTGTGAACCTGGCAGTCCCTAGTCAAGAATCTGCACACAGGTGACAGATGGATGAAGGTCTTTGGTCACCTGAGTTGGGAGGGGTGTCTTTGGGCAGCAGCATCTGTGACTGAGCAGTGCTTTTCAGGATATCCCTTGCTCATCCAAAATGGGGAGGGGGGATAGAAAAGGAGCCCTAAAAACCACACCCTATGGAATCACCACCTTCATGGTCAAAGAAAACAAACTTTAAATTTTGCAACTTGGAATGCTGGAACACTCATGGATAATCTCAAGAGCGGCCATCTGCAATCGTATCATGTGAGCTATCAACTAAATTGACATCGCCGCCCTCCGGTGAGGCCCACCTTCCTGGGGAGGGACAGTTGAAGGAACAAGCAGAGGGATACACCAACTGGAAAGGAAAGGCTGACAGCAAACCTTGGGTCCACGGACTTGGTTTTGCCATCAAAAGGATCTTGTATGCACTGCCACAACTTCCCAATGTATAAAAGACTCCGGACACTTCACCTGCAGCTCAGCTGTAATCAATATGCCACTGTCGTCAGCGCTTATGCCCGACCCTTGACTCAAGTGAAGACGTTAAGGAAAAGTTCTATTCAAACATTGCAGTGCTAACTGCCATCCCAAAAGAAAGGAGCATCCTTCTGGCAGGCTTGAATGCCAGTGTTGGTCATGACTCCGATGTCTGGACAGGAACTATTGGGAAAAAGAGGGTGGGAAAAGCCAATACAAATGGAGTGCTCCTGCTGATAAAAGTGTACGCAGCATGGCCTCATTATAACAAACACCCGCTTCTGCCAGAACGACAAACACAAAGCCACATGGAGGCATCCCAGATCAAAGCACTGGCACCTCCTGGATTATCTCATTGTTCAAGTCAATGATCTAAGTGATGTCTGTATCACTCAATTCATGCAGAGAACTGATGCTTGCTGGACAGATCATCAACTTGTTCCACCAGTGATGAACATTCACCTAGCACCAAGACATTGTCAGGCCCAAAAAGTCCAAGAGCATCAATGTTTCAGCCCTAAAGCAGCTCAACCGAAGAGGAATTCCAAGTGCAGCTCACAAACAATCTGGACAACCTTTGCACATCCAACTCAATTTCAGAACAGTGGGAACAAATAAAGTCAGCTGTACTAGATCCCCATGTCCAGACCTTTGGGTTTGAGCAGAGTCATCACCAAGACTGGTTCGATGGAAACAATGCTAAAATATGTGACCTCCTGGACGAAAATCGAGCAGCCTTCATTGCCTGGCAGAACAACCCAAGGTTACAAGACAAGCCAGCATTCCAACAGCTCAAGGATGACACCTAATGACAAATCCAGAAGATAAAAGGCACTGGTGGGAACAGAAAGCCCAAGAGATCCAACAATATGTCGACCATGATATGCAAAGCTTTTTTGAAGCCACCAGGGCCATCTATAGACCAAGGTCAAATGGGCAAAATTCCCTTCGCTCTCAGGATGGTGTCTCTCTTCTTAAGGATGAAAATGCCATCCATCAATGCTGGAAGGAACATATTCAACATCCCTCAACCATGAATCCACAGTGGCAGCTAATAGCCTGAAGAGTATCTCCCCAGTACCTGCGATAGAATTCATGGGTGAACCACCATAGATGGGAGAGCTGCAACAAGCAAACAGATTAAAAACAGCCTGCAGCACCGATGGTATTCCAGCTGTGGCCTTCAAAGCTGGTGGGCTTTTGCTCAAGACTCATGCACTCATCCTACAGATTTGGGAGGAAAAAACTATTTCCTCCCCTGCAAACCACACCCACCCCCAGAATGCAACAACTGTAACTATTGTCAAGAGGGGAGATGAATCATGCTGCGGAAACTATTGAGGTATTTTTCTCTAGTCCAAAGCAACAAAAATCCTGACATGCATTCTCTTGAATTGCCTACTTCCTGTGGCTGAGAAAATCCTCCCAGAGACAGCGTGACTTTAGACCTTCCAGAGCAACCTCCACCATGGTCTCTTAGCTGACATATCCAGGAAAAATGTCAAGACCACCACAAGGAGCTTTTCAATGCATTCATCGACCCACCCAAAGCATTTGACTCAGTAAATCACGAGGCTTTGATTGTACTCCAAAGATTTGTATGTCCAAGAAACGTAATCACAATCCTGCAATTGCTCCATGATGATATGACCTCAACTGTTGAGTGGGAGATCTGAAACAGACACTTTCAAAGTCCAGACTGGGGTCAAGCAAGGCTGTGAGATAGCCCCCATACTATTTACAATCTACCAGACAGTATCCATTCACCTCATGAGAGATCAGCTGCCCTCAGAATACAGTATTAAATACCACCTAGAAGGTAAACTCTAACTTCAGTCACCTCCATGACAAAACTAAACTGACCACCATAGACATACATGATCTATCTAGTTTGCAGATGACTGAAGTGTCACAGTCCAATCTGCACCAGATTTGCAAGCCACTCTCAATCTTTTCAATTCTGCATACAAGAGACTCAACCTGTCCTTGAATGTTGCCAAAAACAAAACACACACCTTCCATATATGTTGAAGGAATATTTTGGAATATGTTGAGCACTTCACATACCTTGGCAGCCACCTCTCTCAAAAGGAGACCACTGACTAGATTCAACACCAGATCAGCTGCACCAGTTCAGCCTTCTACAAACTACAGTAGCGAATGTTTAACAAAGACCTCTGCAAGTCAACAAAAAAACCTAGCGTACAGAGCAGTTGTTGTCACACTCCTGCACTGCAGTGGGACCTGGACTGTGCATCAGCAACACATAAGAGCACTACAAAAAAAAAATCAACAATGAATCCAGAGGGTGCGGCGGAGGCAATGGGAGAACTGAACAAATGCTCGCGTCCTTCTTGAAACCAGCTCCACAAGCACTCAGGCAAAACTCCAGCAAAGCCAACATCAATGAAGTGGAGAGTGTCTGGAAGGCCAAAAATTGTCTCCAGGTACTGTTTTCGTAACTCTCTAACAGCCAGCATTCCAGGGGAGGACAAAAAACACTTCAAAAAACACTCGGAAGCTCCATGTGAAGCATGGCAGCAATGGCATTAATGACTGCGAAGAACTTGCGACCAAATTGTTCAAAATGCCGACAACTTGTCCATCAAGCTGCATCATGCTTCAAGTCTAAATGCCTTAAATGATCAGATACAGCAGTGGCAGAGAAGGAAAGAAAATGAAGCAAATCCTGCACTCCTGCCCCCACTACCTCGTGGGACGTCCTGCCCCATGTGGCCAAAGATCTATGGATTGAGAATCAGCCTGTCCAGTCACCTGAAGACCCATAGCAGAAACTCACGACCTTGAGTAGACAACCTCGAATCGAGGGAGCCAATGACGACAGTGAGCTTTGAGAATTGTTGCAGCTGCAGTCATCCAAGCAAGGAGAGTATTCCATCACACTCCTGACTGGTGCCATGTAGATGGTGGACAGACTTTGAGGAGACAGGAGGAGAGTTACTCACCACAGAATTCGGAGACAATGAGCTGCTCTTGTAGCACATATATGGCTGGCCCAGTTAAGTTTCTGGTCAATGGTAACCCCCAGGATGTTGATTGTCAGGGATTCAGCAATGGTAATGCTGTTGAACATCATGAGGACCTGGTTAGATTATCTCTTGTTGGGGATGGTCATTGACTGGCACTGTGTGGCAGTGTTACTTGCCACTTAACAGCCCAAGCCTGAATGTTGTCTAGGTCTTGTTGCATGCAGGCAGACTCCTGCAGTATGAGTCGCAAATGGTACTAACCGCAGTGCAATTATCTGCAAACATCCCTACTTCTGACCTTATGATGGAGGGAAGCTTATTGATGAAGCAACTGAAGATAGTTGGGCCTAGGATACTACCTTGAGAAACTCCTGCAGTGATTTCCTGGGGCTGAGATGATTGGCCTCCAAGAACCATAACCATCTTCCTTTGTGCTAGGTATGACTCCAGCCCATGGAGAGTTTTCGTCCCCAATTCCCACCGATTTCAATTTTACTAAAGCACCTTGATGCCACTCTGTCTAGTGCTGCTTTGATATCAAGAGCAGTCACTCTCGCCTTGCCTGGTTTTACCAATGCGATAGCTACAAATCCAGTGTCCAATCAGGATGTTTGATTAACAGCACTGCTAATCTGCTCCACAAAGTGAAACCTACCTGCTTAATGTTGTCAGCCAGAAATACGAAGTAAACACAGCAAAACCCCAGTTGAGTTAGAATCAAAAAGAACTCCACCAAAAGTCTGCAAGGGAATAGCAACAGCAATCAGACAAGGGTGAACTGTTTTGGACTATTATATTCAAAAACAAAATGCACAGTATTATAATGAATGCAGCACGGGGCTATGAAAGCCCTGCAGCAAGGAGGAGGAGGCATTATTTATGCAGCTCCAATCGTGGTAGTTTGGCAAGTTGGATGGAGTTCACAATGGAGAAGTACACTGGGAAACGGGTGGCAGTGAAAGGAGCTTGTAAATGAGGAGCAATGAAAAAAGTAATGGTGTGTAAGCAGCAGAGGAGTGAAAGGAGGTACAGAAGGAGGGAAGTCCAAAACAGACAGTTCAAGCATAAGCAGAAATTTAATGTTTATATTTGCAAACTGCCATCTGTTATTTTGTAGCACAAATTTTCAACTATTTACAAACACTCAAATCTTCTCAACTTCAATTACCTCCCAAAATATGAATGTTTCCGGAGCCATAGGTTGGGGCACTCTTCCAAACTGCACATCACCACATTTCCATAATCCAGACATGGCTTCTGTAATCTGTGTATTTAAAAAAGTTCCTTAAAAAATCATCATTCCAAACATTCATTCCCATAATGATACAATAATTTCAACATAATGCATCTTTCCTATCTAATAGGATGTAGAGATCTGGCATCCTCCGTAACTACCGTTGCCTCATAGGCAAACAGGGAGCAAGTGCATGCCAGCAACACAAAACAATGGATCAAAAATAATTCAGGCAGCTTTACTGCAATTATTATACAAAGCAAATTACTCAAATACCTCAAAAAGAACAAGTTCATTCCAATTCGATTGCTTAGATGCAGCAATCAGGAAGAGTAGGAAATAGCTTAAAAGTATAGGTTGATTAGCCCAGTGTAAAAAGTCTCACCTACGTAAATTTTTGAAGCACGACATAGAATTTAAAATGAAGTCCAGACATGAAACCAATGACAGAAATTACAAACCTTTTGACAGGTCACTAAACAAGGAATATTGGAAAATTCTACATTTTTTATTATTTAGAGATACAGCACTGAAACAGGCCCTTCGGCCCACCGAGTCTGTGCCGACCAACAACCACCCATTTACACTAATCCTACAGTAATCCCATATGCCCGACCACCGACCGACATGAGGGGCAATTTATAACAGCCAATTTACCCATCACTTGCAAGTCTTTGGCATGTGGGAGGAAACCGGAGTACCCGGAGGAAACCCACGCAGACACAGGGAGAACTTGCAAACTCCACACAGACAGTACCCAGAATTGAACCCGGGTCCCTGGAGCTGTGAGGCTGCGGTGCTAACCACTGCGCAGCTTTGAACTAGAATCCAGTCAAGTGAACCAAAAGTTTCACTGAATAAACTAATAAATTAGAAACCGAAGACTTAACAATACATTTTAGAGCTCAAAGGGATATATTCACATTGTATCTTCACACCAGAGTCACTGAAAGATTTAATCTGAGAGATTACCGAACAGTTCATGATACAGGCAGCAATACCATAGGTTCTCTGAAAAGTCTCAGATGTTAACCTTTTTCAAAACTTCACAACCATGTCACAGGCTACTAAGTATTCAAACCCGACTGTTTCCTTATTTGGGACCTTTCAGATTCTAAGATTTAAAAAGGAGAAAAAAAAAAGTTGATCATGTCCTTGCACTTCAGCTGCAGATAGATTTGAGTTACAACCAGTTATTCAATTGCTTTTTCCCTACTTGACTCTGGAATGCTGTCAGCTGACCTTTAGCGATCAGAGGCACTGATCCTGGCCCTGCGTGTAGCATTTTTAAAATATTTGTTCATGGGATATGGACGCTGCCTGCAAGGCCAACATTTTTATTGCCCATCCTTAATTGCCCTTGAGAAGGTTGCCTTCTTGAACCACTGTAGTCCTTGGATTTGGGTACACCAACAGTGCTGTTAGGAAGAGAGTTCCAGGATTTTGACCCAACAACAGTGAATGAATGGCGATATAGTTCCAAGTCAGGATGGTGTGTGGCTTGGAGGGGAACTTGCAGGTGGTGGTGTTCCCATGCATCTGCTGCCCTTGTCCTTCTAGGTGGTAGAGATCACAAGTTTGGAAGGTGCTGTCAAAGGAGCCTTGGTGAGTTGCTGCAGTGCATCACGTAGATGGCACACTGCTGCCACTGTTGGTCAGTGGTGAAGGAAGCAAACAGAGGTGGTGGATGGTGTGTCGATCGAGCGGGCTTCTTTGTCCTGGATGGTGTCGCACTTCTTGAATGTTATTGGAGTTGCACCTATCCAAGCAAGTGTGCCTTGCAGGTGAACAGGCATAGAAGAGTCAGGAGGCAAGTTACTTGCCACAGAATTCCTAGCCTCTGACCAGCTCTTGTAGCCACAGCATTTGTGTGGCTGCTCCAATTCGGTTTCTGGTCTATGGTAACCAGCAAGTGCAAGAGAACCAATTTCCAAATGACCAGCTTGGGTGCCACAAGACTGGAATTCTAGGTGAGGCAAAACCAATTGCTCTCGACATCAAGGCAGTATTTTGACCATGTGGTACCAAAGGGTCCTAGGAAATCTGAAGTCAATGAGAAACTGGATGGGAGTCATACCTCAGAACTGTTAGAGTGCAGGAGGTAGCTATTCGGTCCATCGTGTCCGCACTTGCTCTCAAAGAGCAATTCCCTCAGTTCCATTCCCCTACACATTCTTCCTTTTCATATAACTGTCTAATTCCCTTTTGAATCCTTCAATTGAACCTGCCTCCACCACATTCTCAGGCAGCGCATTCCAGACCTTAGCCACTCACTGCGTGAAAATGTTTTTCCTCATGTCAGTTTTGCTTCTCTTACCAATTACTTTAAATCTGTGCTCTCGTTCTCGATCCTTTCACGAGTAGGAACAGTTTCTCTCTATCTACTCTGTACAGACCCATCTTGATTTTGAATACCTCAATCAAATCACTTCTCAACTTGTTCTTCTCCAAGGAAAATAGTCCTAACTTCTCCAATCTATCTTCATAACTGAAATTCCTCATCCCTGGAACCATTCTCATGAATCTTTTCTGTACTCTCTCCAATGCCCTCACATCGTTCCTCAAGTGTGGCGCCCAGAATTGGATGCAGTACTCCAGCCAAGGCTGAACTAGTGTCTTATACAAGTTCAACATAACTTCCTTGCTCTTGTACGCTATGCCCCTATTAATAAAGCCCAGGATACTGTATGCTTTATTAACCGCTCTCGACCTGTCATGCCACCTTTAATGACTTATGCACATATACACCTAGGTCCCTTTGCTACTGCACCACCCTTAGAATTGTACTCTTTATTCTATATTGTCTCTCCATGTTCTTCCTACCAAAATACATCACTTCACATTTTTCTGCTTTGAACGTCATCTGCCACCTTTCTGCCCATTCCAGCTTGTTTATATCCTTTTGAAGTTCTAGACAATCCTCCTCACAGTTCACAATGCTTCCAAGTTTTGTATCATCTGCAAATTTTGCGTCCTGTACATCAAGGTCTAGGTCATTAATATATATCAGGAAAAGCAAGGGTCCCAACACTGATCCCGAAGGAATTCCACTACTAACCTTCCTCCAGCCCAAAAAACACCCATTGACCCTAGTCTTTGTTTCCTGTCACTCAGCCAATTTCATATCCATGTTGCTATCATCCCTTTTATTCCATGAGCTACAAGTTTGCTCACAAGTCTGTTGTGTGGCACAGTATCAAATGCCTTTTGAAAGTTCATGTACACCACATCAACAGCACCACCCTGATCAACCCTATTACCTCTTCAAAAAAACTCCAGCAAGTTAAACATTTTCCCTTAAAACTCCATGCTAGCTTTCCTCAATTGACTCGCATTTGCCCATGTGACTATTGATTTTGTCTCAAATTATTTTTTCTCTTTTTCTACCTACCACAAAGGAAGTTAATTGTGGTTGTTGGAGGCCAATCATTTCAGGCCAACACCCTTCCCTCCAGCAGATGTGAGACTGTTTGTTGATGATTGCACAATGTTGTGCTTCATTCTCAACTCCCCAGATAATGAAGCAGACCATTCCTAGGCAATATCCAAGCTGGGGCTGATATGTGGCAAGTACCATCTGCACCACACATGCCAGACAATGCCTACCCCAAATAAGAGTCTAAAGACTGCCCCATACATTTATGAATTACCATCAAGGCTCCAACTACAAAGTTATGTGGGGCCTAGATAAAGTAGAGAGGAATGACCGGTTTCCCCTAGCAGAGGGGTCAATTACCAGGGGGCACAGATTTAAGGTGATTGGTAGAAGGATTAGAGGGGACATGAGGAAAAACTTTTTCACCCAGGAGGGTGGTGGGTGTCTGGAATTCACTGCCAGGAACGGTGGTGGAGGCAGAAACCCTCATTTCTTTTAAAAGATACCTGGACATGCACCTGAAGTGCTACAAGGCTATGGACCAGGTGCTGGAAGGTGGGGTTAGATTGGGCAGCTAGTTGCTTTTCTTTTCTTCTTGGCCGGCATGGACACAATGGGCTGAATGGCCTCCTTCTGTGCCATAATTTTTTTATGTTCTAATATAATGAGAGGCAGGGCATCATCAGCCTAAACAGTCACCCACACACCACTGACTTATGAGTGTGCAATTGTGTACTATCTACAGGATTTACTAGTGGGGGGAGGTGGTGGCACAGTATTGGTAATGGCATTGGCCTAATAATTTGGAGCCCAAGCTAATGCTCTGGGGACATGGGTTTGAATCCCTCCACGGCAGATGGTGAAATTTGAACTCAATTAATAAATCTGGAATTAAAAGCTTGTCTAACAGTGACCATGAAACCATTGATGATTGTTGTAAAAATCCATCTGGTTCACAAATATCCTTTAGGGAAGGAAATCTGCTGTCCTTACCTGGTCTGTGACTCCAGACCCACAGCAATGTGGTTGACACTTAAATGCCGTCTGAAATGGCCTAGCAAGCCATTTAGTTGAAGTGCTATCAGGGATGGGCAATAAATGCTAGCCTAGCCAGAGACAAACGAATAAAACAAATTACGCAGCACCTCTCACTGTGTGACCTCAACAGCCTACAAGGACTAGGACACTGCTTCCAAGTTCACCTAGTCACATCATCCCGACTTGAACATACATCGCTGTTCCCTCATCACTGCACCATAAAATTGCAGAAATCACCATTATATAACATACCCCAAGGCACTTTAGATAAGCATTATAAAACAAGGTATGACAATGAGCCACAAAAAAGATTAGATCAGATAACCAAAAGCTTGCTCTAAGCAGTAGATTTTAAGGAATGTCTTAAAAGGAGACATAGGGAGAGTATTCCAGAGCTTGGGGCCTAGGTAACTGAAGGTGTGGCCACCAATGGTGGAGCAATTAAAATCACAGATGCACAAGAGGCCAGAATTAGAGGAGCACAGCTATCTTGAGGCTTTTCATGTAGTCAGAGCTGCTCATTATTCCACTATTAATAGTCTCTCTGGACTAATGCTGCATCTTTCAACACAAGCATTAACACAAGCTTTGCCTTTGTCCCAGGACAGCTTTATTATTTAATCCCCCTCTGCCCTATCAAACACCTTCCCCTTTGTTCTCTCCCATAGCCCCCTCCCCTTCACTTGCGTAAAACCCAATTCTTTCCCAACTTTTGCCAGTTCTGATGAAAGGTCACAGACCTGAAACATTAACTTTGCTTCTCTGTCCGCAGATGCTGCCAGACCAGAGTATTTCCAGCACTTTTTGTTTTTACTCAAATGTCCAGCATCTGCAGTATTTTGCTTTTATTGCCTCGAAGGATTGTTGGGCTTGAGGAGATTACAGAGATAGAGAGGGGCAAGTCCATGGAGGGATTTGAAAACAAGGAGATGAAGGGTCACTGACCTGAAACATTAAATCTGCTTCTCTCTCCAGACCTGCTGAGTATTTCCAATATCCGCAGTATTTTGCTTTTATTTAAAAACCAAGACTTTACTTGACCGGGAGCCAATGTAGGTCAACGAGAACAGGGATGATCGGGGAACAGGACTTGCTGTGAGTTAAGACACAGGCAGCAGAATTTTGGATGAACTGAAGTTTACGGAGAGTAAAATGTGGGAGAGCAGCTAGGAGTGCATTGCAATAGCCAAGTCTAGAGGTAATGAAGGCATGAATGAGGATTTCAGCAGATGAGCGGAGACATGATGATGTCGCGCAATGTTCGGAAAACAGGCCGTCTTAAAAGATGGCACAAATGTGCAGTCAGAAGCTCATCTCGGTCAAATGTGACACCAAAGGTTGTGAACAGACTGTCTTAATCTCAGACTGTTGCCAAGGAGAGGGATGGAGTCGGTAGCTCGAGAACAGAGTTTGGAGCAGGGACAGAGAACAATGATTTCAGTTTTCAATATTTAATTGGAGGAGGAGATTTCTGCACATCCAACACAATGTCAGATAAGAGGTCTGATAATTTAGCAACAGTGGAGGCTTCGAGAGAAGTGGTGGTGAGGTAGAGCTGAATGCCATTAATATGCATAAAACTCTCCATCCAACATTGAGATAATACCTTCACTACATGGACAGCAGCTGTTCAAGAATCCTACCAATACCTTCTTGGGACAACTAGGGATGGGTAATAGATGCTGGATTGGTCATTGGTGCCACATCCGGGGAGTTAATACTGGAATTTGCATTTATAAAGTGCCTTTAACATAATATAGCATCCCAAGGCACTTCTCAGGTGCATTTTCTTCGCTGATGGTTGTTAATCTTTGGAATTCTCTTCCCCAGAAAGAATGGAAGCTGGGTCTTTGAATATGTTCAAGGATGGGTTAAACAGATTTTTGATCTACAAGGGAGTCCAGGGTTATGGGAAGTAGGCAGGAAAGTGGAGTTAAGAACAAAATCAGATCAGCTATGATCTTATTGAATGGCCTCCGCCTGCTCCAGTTTGATATGATCTTAAAGAAAATCTGACAAGACCACATTAAAAATAGATATTTAGATAGGTGACCAAGAACTTGACCAAAGTGGTAGGCTTTATGGAACATTTTCAAGGAGGAGGGGTAGAGACAGAGATTTAGGGAGGGAATTAGGGAGAGCTCATCATGACTAAAGTAGCGTACTGGGGAATGTCTATAGCTGTTAGTTATATGGACTTCCAGAAGCATTTGATCAAGTTGCTCATAAAAGACCATGAGCTACAGTTGAAGCCTATGGAATTAAATGCAAATTTTTGACCAGGTTAGGCACAGTCGGGGGCTTAAGAATAAGGGGCCAATCATTCAGGACTACGAAGAGGAGAAATTACTACACTCAAAGGGTTGTGAATCTTTGGAATTCTCAGCCCCAGAGGGTTGAGAATGCTCCATCATTGAATACATTTCAGGCTGGGATAGATAGAATTTTGGTCTCGCAGGGAATCAAGAGATATGGAGAGCAGGCAGGAAAGTGAAAAAGTGAAGCCCAAGATCAGCCATGATCATATTGAATGGTGGAGCAGGCTCAATGGGCCATATGGTCTACTGCTGCTCCTATTTCTTGTGTTCTTGTGAAACTGGATGAGCGGCAAGAGACAGAGTAGGAACAACAAGTTAGGTACTCTAATGAGCAGGACGTGACCAGTGGTGTCCTATAAGGAACCATGTTGGGGCCTGAGCTATTTGAAGTACTTAATAATGACTTAAATGATGGGATAGAAAATCACAACCAAATTTGCTGACACAAAGATGTAAGCAAGGCTGCTAGAAACATAAAACTGGAGATATTGATAGATTAAGTGAATAGGCAAAATTGTGGCAAACAGATTTCAAAGTAGGCAAATGTGAGGTCACCCACTTTGGACTGAAAAAGGATAGAACAGGGTCCTTCCTAAGTGTGAAAAGCTAGCAACAATGAAGATCCAAAGACACTTGGAGGGGTCCAGGTACATAGATCATTTAAGTGTCATTAAAAAAAGGTAGAGAAAATAATCAAAAAGGATAATGTAATTCTGGCCTTTAGATCTAGAGTCCTACAATGCAAGGGGTTGAAGTCCGGCTCCAACTAAAGACAGTCTTAGTTAGACCACATCTGGAATACTGTGAGCAGTTCTGGGCTCCACACCTTAGGAAAGATACACTGGCCTCAGAGGGATTGCAGTGTACATTTACCAGAATGATACCTGGACCCCAAGGGTTAAATTACAAAGAGAGATTACACAAACTATGGTTGTATTCCCTGGAATTTAGAAAAGATGATTTCACAGTTTTCAAGATATTAGGTGAACAGATAGGGTAGAGAGGGGGGGAACTATTTTTGCTGGATGGGGAGTCAAAGACGAGAGAGTATGGTCTAAAAATTAGAGCCAGACATTTTAGTAGTGAAATTAGGAGGTTCTTCTACAAAGGGTGCAGAAGTCTAGAACTCTCTTCCACAAACAGCAATTGATGCTAAATCTATTGTAAATTTAAAATCCAATACTAATGAATTGTTGTCATCCAAAAGGTATTAAGGGATATGGAGGAATGGTGCTTATATGTGGTTACGTCACAAAACCGCCATGATCTCACTGAATGGTAGAAGATAGAGAAGGTAAATGGCCTAATCCTATTCCTATAGCTTAGGGCCCAGGCAGCTAAAGGCACAGCTGGAAAAGGTAGAGTGATAAAAATCTGCAATAAGCATTTAAAAAGGTGTTTATATGTATGCAATTTTTAAAAAAATTTCAATTTAGAATTTGAGGGGGGAAAATATGCAAGAGCCACAGTAAAAAAAAAAAATGGGGCTGTTTTCTGTTACATACAAGTTATAAAGTCTTGATGAATTGTCAAGTAGATTTCTAACCACTCACTCCAACTAAAAATCATTTTAGTCCCCCATTTAAGGGAGGGGGAGGGGGGGGGGAGGAAAAGAGGAGTCATTCAGGACTGTACCTACAAATCAGAAACATTACAGGTTCAGAATCACATACCACCTACATGAAGAAAATTAGCAAAATCACAACTTACTTAGCACATAGATGGCGACTGCATTTGACCAGCAAATGCATACAATGTACAGCTACCACTCCCATGATAACTAGGCTGATTGGACCGAGCTGTGGACAAATGGGAAAAGGGAATTAAAACCTTAAAATAACACACTAGCCTCAAATCTGCACACAAGTGCCATGAGATGTCGAATCAATTCATATACATCAAGTCTTTAATAAGGCAACTTTAAAAAAAAAAAGTCTCTCTGAACAAGCATTTTTAGGGGCCACACAACTGGAGGCCCAACAGAACCAGAGTAGAGATGTAAATGGCTGACGGGGGGGAAAAAAAGGGATGCTTTCCTATCAGTACCATATTCCTTCGATTCCCCGCCATTCTCTTTGTGTGACCATTTGACAATTTTCATGAACAGACCTTAGATGTTACAATACAGGTCGCCGAGTCCAACAAATCCACATTAGCTTTGGCAATTCTTGCACATATCTTGCCAACGATATAGACAGCTCAAGAGAGTGTGCTGCCGAGGTAAGTGAACTTAGCCAGTGCCGATATGTTCTGGTCATGGACTGAAACCTTGGGCTCAAGATAAGGCTTTGCAGGACCAGACTGGTACGCAACATCAGTTTTCTTTCTGATCCTAAGGACAAAGTTGTCACATGCATCGGAGAACAAGTCTATGCTACACTGCATGTTCAGCTAGCTCTGAACTGGCAACTAGTGCAGAGTCATCGGTGAGTAGGAAATCACAGTGTGTCCTTGCAGAACTTGGATTTTGCCTGGAGTTGTCTCAAATTGAGCAGCTTCCCATCCATACAATATCTGATTTTGATGCCAGAATCACCATCATGGAGGGCATCAGAGAGCACGGCAGAGAAAAACCATGGAGGGTTGGTGTCAACCCTCTTCAGCTTTGAATAAAACCAATGCCAAATGCCTTTCTACAAGACCAAGTAGGGTTGTGATGGATTCGTAACGCACCTGGATTAGTACAATTACATTAGTCCACAGCTCAAGGCAAGACAAGGACCAAAGTAGTACATGGGGGGGGGTGATGGAAGCTAATTTTGTGGGGAAGAGAATGAAATTAGGGAATGCAAACTGGTAAAAAAAATTCAAGACAAAGATAAGACTGTGGGAAATATTGAAAACGGTGATCAAGAATGTTCAGGAGAAATATATTCAAATAAAAAAGAACTATTCACCCATGGTGTTTTGTTATTGGCTAAAGACAATGGCAAAATTGAAACTGAAGAAAAATTCATATTCTTAAAGTACACATATTGAATAACAAAAGGGAATACAAAGATTAGGAAAGTAAAACAAAGGAACTATGACTTAAATTATAAAAGGAACTTAAAAAGAGTAAAGTATTCTAGAGATAGCATTAGAAGAGGTCAAAAAAAGACATTCACGATAGAAAGATCATTGATAAGCCAAACTTGGAGAGGATAAAACTCCTGATCCGATTGGATTGCATCCAAACATACATTGCATCTACTCATTAGAGGTTAGGGAAGAGATAATACAGTACATATATATAACACGACGAGAAAATGAACTAGTGCCAGCTTAACATTGTTGGTAGAATAAATAATGGAATCTTCACACAAAAATGTAACTGAAAAACATCTAGAAATGAAAAATAATGGCAGTCAGCAGTTTTCAAAAGGGAAGGTCATGCTTGACAAATATATTGAATTCTTTGAAGTGACAGAGAATGTAGATGTAATATATTTGAATTTTCAAAAGGTCTCCAATAAAGGTACTGCACAGTAGATTCAAGCCTAAAGTTAGAGCGTGTGGAGTCAGGGGACTGGTAGCAGAATGGATAGCAAGCTGACTACAAAACAGAACAAGAAAATAGAGATTAAACTATTCAGGCTGGCAAATGGGGTGGAAAGTGGTGTTCCATAGGGATCAGTTCTGGGGCCACTGTTCATAATTTACACCAACAATTTGGACTTGGAAAATGGAAGTACAATTTCAAAATTTGTAGACGTGACCAAATTAGGGGTTGGAGCTCACACAAAGAAGAAAATCGCAAAATAGAAGAGAACGTTGATAAACTTACAGAATGGGCGCGTAATTAGCAAATATAGGCAAGAGTGATGCGGTGCATTTCAGTACAAAGAATAAAAAAGTTACATACTGCTTGGATAATAAGAGGCTAAACGAGGTAGAGGAGCAAAGGAATCCAGGGGCACAGATTCACAAGACACTACAATGACCAGCAGATTAATAAGACCACAAAAAGGAAAATCATGCATCATGGGGTTCACTTCTCAGGGAATAGAATTGAAAACAGAAGTTGTTAAACTTGTATTGAATCTTGGTTTAGACCACACGAATACTGTGTGTAGTTTCATATTATAAAAAAAGAAATGGAGAAGTGCAGAAATGATTCACAAGGCTAAGATAAATGAAAGGATATAACTTATTAGCAAACGCTGAACAGGCTGGTCTCTACTTTAGACAAACAAAGACAAAGAGGTGCCCTTCTAGGGGTCCTTAAGATAGTGAAAAGGGTAGATGTAGAGATAATGTACCCACTCAGGGCAGAGTATAAAACTAGGGATCAGTATATAAAACAGTCACTAATAAGTCCAACAGGGAATTCAAGAATGTTAAGAATGTGGAACGCTCTACTACAAAGAACAGTTGAGGTGAATAGCAGATACTTTTAAGGGGAAGCTAGACAAACTCAAGGGAGAAAGGATATGCTGATAGGGTTGGATGAAGAGGGTGGGAGGTGGTGTCTGCAAAGCCCAGCTGGGCCAATAGACTGCTGTGGGCTCAATGTACCATTCAAGACAGCAGTCTGCTTGATTGAGTCTAGTGACAGGGGTGCCAATGTCCACACCTCTGCCACTGGGATACTGTGGCTGCAGTATATGATATCTACAGAATGCACTGAGGCAACTCACCAAGCTTAGGAATAAGACCTTTGTGCACTACTACCAAAAAGGGCAATAGCAATATCATGCCAACATCATGATTTCCACATTCCCCTTCAAGAATCATTGCTGGGTCAAAATCTTGGAAATCCCTCCCAAGCACCATCAGCATAATGACAGTATCACCTTTTCCCAAGGGCTACTAAGGATATTATAATGAATGCAGACATGCCAGCCTCACCCACATCAATAAATCAAGTAGAGGAAGTAGCTGGGCAAAGGCTTTAGGATGGGAGACTGGAAGAGAAGAATGGCAGCATCTTGAAATAAGTAGGTAGAGAGGAGTAGTAAAGGCTGGAAATAAGTGGTTGTTGAAATAAAATCAGGCTGGGTTGTGTTATTTATAAAACTGGGATGTCATGTTAAAAGGCTGGAGATGTTACCACCACCACCTACTTTTTTTTAAATTATGGCATGCCACGACAATAGGAGCAGAGCAGGTTGGACGACAGAAGAACAAATGGTGGTGGCCCTGAAGAGCGCAGGAATGAGAGTCAGAAAAAGCCTAGAACATTTCTCAAGACTGAGGTCAGAGGGGTGGTAGAAGCCAAGGAACAGATGCTAGGTTGAGCAAGGTACCAAAGCCTGGCAGGGCCAGACCAGGTGAGGCCATGGAGATCATGGGCATCAGTGATTCCTAATGCAAGTTAAACCCTTTTCTCTTCTCTTATCAAACACCGAATAATTTGCTCAGGGATCTTCTGAAGTTACAGCAGGATATCAGGAGAACCCCTGCAGAGATACCAGCCCAGCATTTCAGCACGCATACTGACAGTTGCTCAATATGGGAAGTCCATAGTCTTTGACGTTAATTGGTTGAGTAGCAGTTATTTTTAATAAACACACTGACAACTTTACTTCTTTCAAGTGAAATAAGTGTGTACTGTCTTCTCTCCTCCAAAAATGTTTGAAGTCTGAACTACTTTTGATTTCTCGCTGGCTCAATTCCCTAAAGAATTTTACTTCCACATTTGGGTCACCATTTCCTAACATCACCACACCATCATTTATTTTTATATTTGAACGGTGGAAAATAAGTTTATATAGTTCGAGGAATTTTTACTTCTTCCTACAATGCAAACCACCATCCTGCAGCTAGAAGCTTCAGGTAGACATAGGCATGAAAGAACAGGACAATTCAGCCTCTGCTCAGATCATAATTTTAATTCTTGCCAGGACACTGCTTACAATCCCAACACATTTAGCAGTCAGCATCCTAGCACTTTTTGAGCACCAAATCTGTGCTCAAAATGCAAGTTAGAAATACCATTTGGGCAACACCACAAATCAAAGTTTTACTTTGATAATGAAAGTAAAAGCATCTTACCACAATACCCGCATTCTTCACTGCCAGAGGAAGGCTGAGGAGCCCCGTTCCTATGTTGCCTTTCAGCAAGTGAATTAATGTCACAAAAGCCCTGGAAGAAAAACAAAAAATTAACACTGTCCCCATAATAATCAGATAGCCCAGGCCAAACCTTGGACCTCAATCACAAATTAAATATAGAATTCAAGAGCAAACTGCAGGTGTGTGACTCTTCACCCTAGAACCATAAAAAAGTGGCCTCTTTCTAGGCTGTAATTCAGCCCACCGTGTCTGCACTGGATGAAAAAACTAGCCGCCCAGTCTAATCCCACCTTCCAGCACCTGGTCCATAGCCTTACAGGTTGCAGCACTTCAGGTGCAGGTCCAGGTACCTTTTAAACGAGTTGACAGTTTCTGCCTCCAACACCAATCAGGGCAGCGAATTCCAGACACCCTTGGTGAAAAGGTTTTTCATGTCCTCTCTAATCCTTCTACCAATCACCTTAAATCTGTGCCCCCTGGTGACTGACCTCACCACTAGGTGAAATAGGTCCTTCCAGTATACCACACTAGGCCCCTCAATTAAGTCACTCCTCAGCCTCCTCTAATCTAAGAGAAACAACTCTAGCCTACCCAATCTTTCCTCAGCTATTTTCCATTTTCATCACACACCAGATCATACAATACCACAGTACAGAATTCAAGCTACACAACTCATTCTGTTAACAATTTCTAAACATAACCTTCAAAGTATTAACATTCACAGATCAGTTTGAACCCAAGAGGCTTGACTGTGCTGTCAAAGACTATTCTCATTATTTGCAATCAGTTTGTGGTATGTCACCCCAATTTCTAAACAGTTAACTAAGTTCATCTCCAAACCTAGCCCTGAAGATAGTCTGCTAGATTTTAAAATTTCCAGTAACACAAAAAAAGGAGCAACAGTAGGCCATACGGTTCCTCCAACCTGCTCTGCCATTCAACATCATGAATGATCCTCAGCCTTACCCCACTTTCCGCCCACTCCCCATATCCCTGGATTCCGAGAGACTAAAAATCTGTCTCTCTCGGCCTTAAATATATTCAATAATGGATCATCCACGACCCTCTAGGGTAGAGAGTTCCAAAGATTCACAATCCTTTGAAGAAATTTCTCTTCGTAGTCCTAAATGATCAGACCCTTATCCTGAGACTGTGGCCCTGCATTCTAGATTCCCCAGGCAATGGAAACCACCTGTGTTGGCCCCATTAAGCCCCTTCAGAACCTTCTATGTTTCACTGAGATTCATTCTCATTCTTCTAAACTCCGGGAAGTATTAGACCCAATTTACACTGTCTATTATAGGACAACCTTCTCATCCCAGGATCCAGTCGAGTGACCCTTTCTGTACTGCCTCCAAGACAAGTGTATTCTTCTTTAAATATTGAAACCAAAACAGCACACAGTACTCCAGGTGTGGTCTCATCAAAGCCCTGTACAACTGTAGCAAGTCTTCCTTGTTCTTGTACTCCAATCCCCTTGCAATAAAGGCCAACATGCCGTTTGTCTTAATTGCTTGCTGCACCTGCAAGCCAAGTTTTGGTATTCCTTACACAGGTACACGCAAGTTGTTCTGAACATAAACATTCACAAGTTTCACGCCTTTTAAAAAATATTCTGTTTTTCTATTTTTACTACCAAAATGAATAACCTCACACTTCCCCACATTATACTCTGCCACCTTGTTCCCCACTCATTTAACCTGTCTATATGAAGTTCGATAGATCCTGTACAGTGACAAACAAAAAGCAAAGAGAAGGAAAGTGCTCCGACCTGAAACACAGAACTAGTATAATGAAGGCATATTAACAGCGAGAGTTTCATTTCAAAAGTTTACAGCACTTACGTTGTGCCAGCTCTTTCATTTAGACGCTGATACCTTCCAAAGTTATCAGATGATGTTGCAGAAATATCAGGTGAAGAGCTCAAGCTGTCATGGTCTGGGCTGTTTTCTGTGGAACTATAATCAGTGTAATCTTCGTTTTTCAGTTTTTTGGTCGACATGATGGCAGCTTCTCAGTAGCTGTGTAACAATGTAGAATTTACAAAATAACCCAGAAAAAATGTTACATAGGAAAGAAAAAGCAGTTTCTGCTCTCCAAACAAGCTATACTTTAAAAATCAATTAGATTTTGATTGTGTTGAAAATACAGTGTTCGATGTAATTTCATCATATGATAGCATAAAGCTATTTTAGATCTAGTATTGTACAATTGGACAGGGTTAATTAGTAATTTCAAGGCAAAACATTTACTGGGAAAAGTGATAATACAATTGAATTCCATATTAAGTTTGAAAGCGATATACTCCAGTCCCAAATACTAATCTTAAACTTGAAGCCAATTACTTAAGTATGAGGGGAGAGCTGGCTAAGGTCGATTGGCTAAATAGACTAAAAAGGTATGGCAGTAAACAAAAGTAGGAAACATTTAAAGACACAATTCAAAATGTTCAAAAGTACATTTCTCTACCTAAATTTCATCTGCCCATTTCACCAAAGTCCTCCTGAAGTCTGTTGCCATCTTCAATATTTACAAGTTTCATATAATCTGCAAATTTTGAAATCATGCCTTTTATACCCACATCCAGGTCTTTAATGCAGTTAAGAGGAGCACTGTCCTAAATCCAACTCCTGGGGAACATCACTGTACACATCCCTCCAGACTGTAAAACAGCTATTAATCACTACTCTCAGCTTTCTGCCCTTTAGATGATTTTGTATCCATACAGCCAATGCCCCTTTAATACCATGTACTTTAATTTTGTTAACAAGTCTGTTATGCAATACTTTGTCAAATGCTTTTTGAAAGTCCATATGCACATCAACTGCACTGAAATAATGGAGCTGGCTGAGGGCAAAGAACTATGTAGGGACAGAGCACAGTCTCACACACAAGACGTTCAAAATGGGCATTTGTTTACTTGACTTCAAACAGATCATGCTACAAATACTATTAATTCAAGATTTATGGACTATCAAACCCCTTTATTCTCTCTCAAGCTGTTATTGTACAATTGCGTAATCTACGCAATCTACGCTGGTTGTATATCTGCTTGACAAGCTAGATCGGTTTAACGTCTATAACAAAGAAAATATATTTGGAGTGGTCATTTATCACTCAACAGAAACAGGTCAACGTATACTAATTACAGCAAACTGGATACCAAGGAGCATCTGGATTACAAATCAATCTGGCAGATAATTTTGGTCACCCTAACTCCCAAAAAAGGGATCATGTGAAAAGTGATTCAGAGTGATCATGAGTTATATAGTATTGATGCTGGAGAGAGGGAGCCATGATACATACCTTCACAATGAAGAAGGAGCAAGGTTGAAGTAAACAATGCCTTTAATTTGGATAACAAGCATACTGTGACAATAAAAGCAAGTAGTGCTGGAAATACTCAGCAAGTCTGGCAGCATCTGTGGAGAGAGAAGCAAAGTTAACATTTAAGGTCAGTGACTTTTCATTAGAACTCATACTGTGACGCTCATGCAAAGTGCAGTGACTGAAACTACAAGAACACAACCTGAAGAGTTCTAAAAATTGATTTTTTTTTTTAAATTGGACAATGCCCTTCAAAAATGGCCTTTGTACTTTGAAACTGTCTGGCAACAACAAAAGAATTCAAAGCTAAGCAGTGTCAATGACACCCATCCGAAACCCATCGAGACATTTTTGAATTGAATAGGTTCTTCTGAAATAAAGCTGGTGTGAAGCAGCCACATCCTGGGCCACTGTCAGTCACCAGAAGGCAGAAAATCTCTGTCTCCACCAGAGACAAGATGTGAGAGACTTTTAGCTTTAAAGATAGCTCTCTCTCTCTCTGTGTGAGACATAACCTCCCTCCCCCCCTCCAGGGGAAGCATCACCAAAGCTTGTCCAGCTGAGAGCCAGGAGAAAACCCAACAAGCCCAAAAGGAAAGCGCCCTGCTGTGAAATCTACATTTCAACTTGTGCAGCAGTGAACTGGAAGGTCAACCAGAGATCTACAAACAGGGCGGCACAGTGACGCAGTGGTTAGCACCGCAGCCTCACAGCTCCAGGGACCCGGGTTCGATTCCGGGTACTGCCTGTGTGGAGTTTGCAAGTTCTCCCTGTGTCTGCGTGGGTTTTCTCCGGGTGCTCCGGTTTCCTCCCACAAGCCAAAAGACTTGCAGGTTGATAGGTAAATTGGCCATTATAAATTGTCACTAGTATAGGTAGGTGGTAGGGAAATATAGGGACAGGTGGGGATGTTTGGTAAGAATATGGGATTAGTGTAGGATTAGTATAAATGGGTGGTTGATGGTCGGCACAGACTCGGTGGGCCGAAGGGCCTGTTTCAGTGCTGTATCTCTAATCTAATCTAAAAACCTCAGGAGTCCAGAACTGGACCTCAGAGAGAATTCCACAGATTTACCATGAACCCCAAAACCCTACCTTACTTCAGACCACTTACCCCTTTTCCTCTCTATCTGCCTCTTGTGTGTGCGCGCACAAACGCGTGAGCTGGCAGAGTTGTGACAATTTCAGAATAAGGCACACTGCTCAATAAATAATTAATCTTCTGTTTTAAACCTACAAGAAAACCCATCACTGTCTGTTTTATTTGACAAATAAAATACAAAGCAGTTAAAACCCCAATAACAAAAACACATGCTGCAATCAGGTGGGAGGTAAACAGTGGGAACCACCCACACCCCTCAAACCATGGTCATAACAAAATGATTAGAGGAAAAGTACAGACCTTGTAAATCTCCAGGTTATATAGATTTCCAGACAAAGGTTGGTACATATGAACTAGAAGCAGGGGCAGGCCACTCGGCCCGTCGAGCCAGCTCCGCCATTCAAGAGCATGGCTGATCGGATTGTAACCTCAAATCCACATTCCGGCCTACACCCGACAACCCCCCCTTGCTTAAGAATCTGTCGACCTCAGCCTTAAAAATATTCAAAGACTCTGCTTCCAGCGCTTTTGAGGAAGAGTTCCAAAGACTCACGACGCTCAGAAAATTTCTCCCCATCTGTGTCTTAAATGGGCGACCCCTTATTTTTAGTGACCCCTAGTTCTAGATTCTCCAAGAGGAAACATCCATCCTGTCAAGACCCTTCAGGATCTTGTATGTTTCAATCAAGTCGCCTTTTACTCTAAACTCCAGCGGATACAAATCCAGCTTGTCCAACCTTTCCTCATAAGACAACCCGCCCATTCAAGGTGTTACTCTAGCAAACCTTCTCTGAACTGTTTCCAATGCATTTACATCCTTCCTTAAATAAGACCAATACTGTACACAGTAATCCAGATTTTGTCTCACCAATGCCCTGTATAACTGAAGCACAACTTCCCTATTTTTGTGTTTCAGTGAACATCAACGCAAGCTCGAGGGACAGCATCTCATTTACCAATTAGGCACACTACAGCCTGCCAGACTGAACATTGAGTTCAATCATTTCAGAGCATGACGGGCCCCCCATTTTACTTTTATTTTTAGTTATTTTTTCTTTTTTTTTTGCGTTTGCTTTATTTTATTTCATCTTAGTTTGTTCAGTTTGCTTACCCACTTTTTTTTTTCATGTTTGTGTTTGCTGCTGTTCAATTTTCAGTCCCTTAACACCCTATCTGTACTAATGCTTTGTTTTTCAACACACCATTAACATATTGTTTGCCTTTGCTCCATGACCTTCCGGTCAGCTATTCTGTGACCTTGTCCTATCTACACCTTCTCCTTTGTTATCTCTTGCCCCACCCCCGCTTTACTTGCTTATAACCTTTCACATTTCTAATCTTTGCCAGTTCTGAAGGGTCACTGACCTGAAACGTTAACTCCGCTTCTCTCTCCACAGATGCTGCCAGACCTGCTGAGTATTTCCAGCATTTATTTTTATTTCAGATTTCCAGCATCCGCAGTATTTTGCTTTTATTCCTTATTTTTGTATTCAATTCCTCTCAACATTTTATTAGCTTTCCTAATTACTTGCTGTATCTGCATACTAACCATTTACAATTCATGCACTGGGACACCCAGATCCCTCTGCATCTCAGAGCTCTGCAATCTCTCACCATTTAGATAATATGCTTTTTTTATTCTCCCTGTCAAAATGAACAATTTCCCACATTATACTCTATTTGCTATTCCTTGCCCACTCACTTAACCTATCCAAATCCCTTTGCAGCCTCATGTCCTCTTCACAACTTATTTTCCTACCCATCTTTGGCTGGAATTTTACAGCCCCCAAATGAGCAGGCTGGTGGCAGGGGTGCATAAAATTGAGTCCGTTCCAAACCCCCTCCTGCAACTTTACGCAGGGTGGCGACATTGAGCAACAGCCCGCCCAAGGCCAATGAAAACTCTGAAGAGGGCAATTAATTGGCACTTAAGGACCTCCTCCCAACGTCACGGGTATTTTACCCTCAGCAGCCAGACGGCAAATGCCTTAAGAACCCTGCCTGTTAAAACTAGGCAGCCTTCCTGCGGGCTTGAGGGGTGGGGGGGGGGAGCCTCCTTATTTGCCACCGTGTGCACCACGGAAGGCCGCCTCCGAAGCCACAACCGCCCGACATTCCGGTTATCCCTCCCCCACCCCAGCAACCGACCCACTCTGCCTCGTCGGGGCCTGGCCTATTTTTTAGGGCCTTGCCGGGAACACTTACTGTCTTCCGGGGCCATCCTTCACCCCGTTGCAATGGCTGGGTGTAGTCCCAGCAGTGGCCACCACTCCTGGTTGTGCTGCTAGAACTAAGAATTGCCAGCCTGCTGATTGGCTGACTGCTCCATTAGGCTGGACTTCCTGCATCAAGGAGGTGGAAGTCCCGTCCAAGACCAATTAAAGGCCTGGGGAGTGAAAAATCCCAGCCTGGCTCCCAGGTCTGACAGAGGTGGGCTCACCACTGCCTTTTTGGCCAGCCCGCCCAATGAATAATTCTGGCCTTTGTGTCATCAGCAAATTTAGCAACCAGACCTTTAGTTTCTTTATCCAAGTCATTTATATAAACTGAAAAACGGTGAGGCCCCAGCACTGATCCCTGTGACACACTACTCATTACATCTTGCCAACCAGAAAATAACCCATTTATGCCGACTGTTTCCTGTTAGCTAGCCAATCTTCTTTCCGTGCCACGGTTACCCCCGACACCATGAGCTTTTATTTTCCATAATTGCCTTTGATGTGGTACCTTATCAAATGCCTTCTGGAAATCTAAGCACAGTACATCCACCTTTATCCCTTTTATCCACAGCACATGTTACTTCAAACACGGTGAAGGACAGGATAAACTGCAACTTAGAAAGGCACTGATTAATCAGGGATAGTCAGCATGGATTTGTTAAGGGAAGGTCGTGTCTTACTAACTTGATTGAATTTTTTGAGGAAGTAACAAGGAAGATTGATGTGTGTAGTGCAGTGGATGTGGTCTATGTGGATTTTAGTAAGGCATTTGGCATGGTCCAGCATGGCAGACTGGTCAGTAAAACGAAAGCTTATGGGATACAGGGGAATGTGGCAAGTTGGATCCAAAATTGGCTCAGTGACATGCAACAAAGGATAGCAGTCAACGCACGTTTTGGCAAATGCAAAGCAGTTTCCAGTCATGTTCCACAGGATTCCGTGTTGGGCCCCTTGCTGTTGCTGGTATATATTAATGATTTGGACTTAAATGTGGGAGGCATGATTGGGAAATTTGCTGAGAACACATAAATTGTCTGTGTAGTTGATAGCAAAGAGGATAGCTGTGGACTCCAGAATATCAATGGTTTGGTTGAGTGGGCGGAAAAATGGCAAATGAAATTCAATCCAGAGAAGCATGAGGTAATACATTTGGGGAAGGCAAACATAGCGAGGAAATACACAATAAACTGGAGGACATTGAGAGGGGTAGAAGTGAGACCTTGGCATGCATGCCCACAGGTCCCTGAAGGTGGCAGGACATGTAGATGGAGTGGTGAAGGCGGCATATGGATTGCTTTCCTTTATTGGCTGAGAAATAGAATACAAAAGCAGGGATGTAATGCTGGAACGATGTAAAATGCTGGTAAGGCCACAGCTGGAGTACTGCGTACAGTTCTGGTCACCACATTACAGGAATGACATAAGTGCTCTGGAGGGAGTACAGAGGAGATTTATAAGAGTGTTGCAAGGGCTTGAAAGTAGCAGCTATGAGGAGAGATTGGATCGGCTGGGGTTGTTTTCCTTGGAACGGAGGAGGCTGAGGGATGACTTAATTGAGGTATACAAAATTATGAGGGGCCTAGATAGAATAGACAGGAAGGACCCGTTTCCCCTGGTGGAGAGGTCAGTTACCAGGGGGCAGAGATTTAAGGCAACTGGTAGAAGGACTAGAGGGAACATGAGGAAATATTTTTTCACCCAAAGCATGTTGGATGTCTGGAATTCACTGCCAGGTACAGTGGTGGAGGCAGCAACCCTCAACTCATTTAAAAAGGTACCTGGACATGCACCTGAAGTGCTGTAACCTGCAAGGCTATGGACCAGGCTCTGGAAGGTCGGATTAGACTGGGCAGCTAGATTTTTCGGCTGGCGCAGACACAAGGGGCTATATTTTTTATGGTCCCATGGCTCAAGGAATTCCAATAAATTGGTTGAACATGATCGAACATGTTTCACAAAATCACGTGGACTCTGCTTGATTACCTTGAATTGTTCTAAGTGCCCTGCTGAAACGTCTTTTAAGAGCTAATGTTTTACCTATGACAGATGTTAAGCTAACTGACCTGTAGTTTCCCGCTTTGTCTTTTTTTTTTGAATAAAGGAGTTACATTTGCTATTTTCCAATCTAATGGAACCTTCTCCAAATCTAGGGAATTTTGGAAGATTAAAACCAATGCATTAACCATCTCACTGGCCACTTCTTTCAAGACCCTAGGATGAAGTCCATCAGGACCCGGGAACTTGTCAGCCAGTAGCTCCAACAATTTGCTCAGTACCTCTTCCCTGGTGATTGTAATTTTCTAGAGCTCCTCCCTCCCTTCCATTTTTGATTTACAGCTATTTCTGGGATGTTACTTGTATCCTCTACGGTAAAGAGGGATGCAAAATACCTGGTCAAATCATCTGCCATCTCCTCCCCAGACTCATTTTCAATAGGACCAACGCTCACTTTGTTAACACTTTTTTTTTTAAATATCTATAGAAACTCTTACTATCTGTTTTGATATTTCTAGCTAGCTTTCTCTCTAACTTTTCTTTCATCAATCGGAGTCATTTTTGTCGTTTTTTTATATTCTGTCCAATCTTTTAGATTAGATTTTTAGATTAGATTAGAGATACAGCACTGAAACAGGCCCTTCGGCCCACCGAGTCTATGCCGAACATCAACCACCCATTTATACTAATCCTACACTAATCCCATATTCCTACCAAACATCCCCACCTGTCCCTATATTTCCCTACCTATACTAGTGACAATTTATAATGGCCAATTTACCTATCAACCTGCAAGTCTTTTGGCTTGTGGGAGGAAACCGGAGCACCCGGAGAAAACCCACGCAGACACAGGGAGAACTTGCAAACTCCACACAGGCAGTACCCAGAATCGAACCCGGGTCCCTGGAGCTGTGAGGCTGCGGTGCTAACCACTGCGCCACTGTGCCGCCCTGACCTGCCAGCCATCTTTGCACAATTGCATGCTTTTTCTTCAAGTTTGATACCATCTTTTTTTCATTAACCATGGACGGTGGTTCCTCCCATTAGAATTTTTCTCGTTGGAATGGATCAATTCTGATATATCCCCTTAAATGTCTGCCACTGCATCGCTATTGACCTCTTAACCTACTTTGCCAGTTCACTTTAGCTAGTTCTGCTTTCATGCTCTAATAAAGGCCCTTATTTAAGTTTAAAATAAATGTCTTAGACCCACTATTTTCTCTCCCTCAAACGGAATGTAAAATTCAATCATATTACGACTGCTGCTGCCTCAGGGTGCCTTCATTATGAGGTTATTAATTATTCCTAACTCGTTGCACATCAGGTCTACTATAGCCTGCTTCTGGTTGGTTCCAGAACATGCTGCTCTAAGAGACTAACCCGAAAACATGGTGAACTTCTCATCTAGGCTACCTTTACCCATCTGATTTTTCCAGTCTATATGTAGATTAAAATCCCCCATATTTATCGCCGTACCTTTCTGACAAGCTCCCACTATTTCTTCCTTTATAACCCGTCCTGTCGTGTGGTTACTGTTATGGGTCCTGTACACCACTCCCACAGGTGACTTTGTGCCTTTACCATTTCTCATCTCTACCCAAACCACTTCTACATCCTGGTTTCCTGAACTTGGGTCCTCCCTCTCTATTGCGCCAATACCTTCATTAATTAACAGAGCCACCCCCTCCAACTTTTCCAAGCTTCCTGTCCTTCCTAAAATGTCATGCACCCTTCAGTATTCAGGTCCCAATCTATGTCATCCTGCAGCCATGTCTCTGTAATGGCTATCATATTTATTTCTATTTGCGCCATCAGTTCTTCTGTTTTGTTTCAAATGCTATGTACATTCAGATATAGAGCCTTTAGTCTTATCTTATTATTTTTGTAACCTCTAGCCTTATCAGATTTGTACTCTGTCCCTTGCTGTCACAGTCTGTTTATCATTGCCCATATTAAAAGCTTCCTCTTGCCTTACCACATCTTCCCAAATTTGATCCTTGCCCCCAATATTTAGCTTAAAACCCTCGCTACTTCCCTAGTTATGCAGCTCACTAGGTGCTTTTAGGTTACTTCAAAATGGAGGCAATCGCTATTGAAAAGATGAAAAATTCATATAAATGTTAACAGTATTGATCAACCACCCATGATCCCCAGGAAGAAGCAGTGTTAAAGAAAAAGGAATGATCTCTTCACTGCACACTCGAATAAAAACACGTCAGTCGATACAAGAATGTAGAAGGCCACAGAACATCCGCAGTATTTTGCTTTTATACACAGAACAACCATGGTCTCATTGAATATCGGAACAGGCTCGAGGGGCTAAATGGCCTATTCCTGTTCCTACTTCCCCTGCAACTAAGACTGATCATGCAGTTAAAAAGGTACTTACACTGGAATGGACAAACTTTTTCTGGCAAGACTCCGTGTTTACCATGTCAGTACAGGAAGTTTACATGCTGTTCAAAGTATTTGAATGGTGAGGCAAACGGCAGGATCACATTTTCAGAAAGCTTTTGCAGGAACATTGCATCTCAGACAACAGCCAGATCTCCAGATTCAACTACATATACTCAGTCGCCCAAAGTTGCTCCCAATTTGTGCATGCACAACAATGAACACAGTTACCCTCAGTTATTTTTACCACAAATTCAGACCCCATAACTGATCCTCTATTTTCTTTAACTAAAAATGGACGCTAAATCTGGAACTACAAATTAAGAAAAAAAATCAATTTCAGCTTTGGTGGCCATTTAGGTGGTTTCAATCTGACTCATTGTTAATTAAGAGTGCTGCAACTATTTGGATAGCGCAGTGGCGCAGTGGTTAGCACCGCAGCCTCACAGCTCCAGGGACCCCGGGTTCGATTCCAGGTACTGCCTGTGTGGAGTTTGCAAGTTCTCCCTGTGTCTGCGTGGGTTTTCTCCAGGTGCTCTGGTTTCCTCCCACAAGCCAAAAGACTTGCAGGTTGATAGGTAAATTGGCCATTATAAATTGTCACTAGTATAGGTAGGTGGTAGGGAAATATAGGGACAGGTGGGGATGTTTGGTAGGAATATGGGATTAGTGTAGGATTAGTATAAATGGGTGGTTGATGTTCGGCACAGACTCGGTGGGCCAAAGGGCCTGTTTCAGTGCTGTATCTCTAATCTAATCTAATCACTCCCCCCATTAACTTGCTGCAACAAGTTTAAAGCAAAATCTAACAAGGCTTGAAAAAGTAACAGGACAGGTAAGGAGAAAGAAATGCTATTTCCACACAGCAGAAAGCAATGTAAATCAAGTTTCAAATTCAGGAAATTTGTAAGCTACTGTGTCTCACGTAATCCCTCCTGAACTTACAACCCAATTTGCACATCAGAAGTGAGGAGGTCACTGATCTGAAATGTTAGCAATTGTGGAGAGAAGCATTTTCTCTTTACACTTCCTTGACAACAGCCTGCATTTATTTAGCACTTTTAACGTAGTAAAACATCCCAAGTCATCATAAAACAAAACTTAACAGAGGCATATAAAAATCCATTAAGGCAGATGACCAAAAGGTTTGAAGGATCATCTGGAAAAGAAAAGAAAAAAAAAGGTATAGCAATATAAGGAGGGAATTCTAAAGCTTGGAACCTAAACGGCTGAAAACACAAGCACTAACTTTGGAGCGATTAACATCAACACTCAAGAAGTGAGAATTAGAGCTGTGTAGATATTTGAGGGTTGTGGGATTGGAGGAGTTAGCGAGAGGTGAGGCCATGGAGCAGTTAGAAAACAGAGAATTTGAAAATTGAGACATGGCTCAACCAGGAACCAATAAAAGTCAGTGAGAACAAAGGTGATGGGTGTACCGGTAAAACCCAGACAGACTGAGCAAGGCTGAACTGACCAGCCAAGAATCAGATTAGCAGTAAGGATATGTAGGGTGGAGGCTGGGGGGAGGGGGGGGAATGCACTGGACACAAACTCATCACGCTCCGGCGTCCGGGAGTAAACCTGGGCCGCTCTTCCACCAGCAAATAGATGAAGCCGGTCCCAGGCCCGCAGGTAGAAGGGAAGCGCCGAGGCCGAGCGGCTCACTCTCTCCTTCAGTCATTATGTAAAACACCTGTTTTGTTTTGTTTTTTGCTCACCAGGACTGCACCGGCGACATTGACTGGGAACCGCTCCCTCCTCACCCGCACGGCGCCGACGTCTCTCTCACACTTCATCGCCGAGCGGCGGGTCACCTGCTGCGCATTGTCACGTGCTAGTCAGCTGACCAGCCCAGCTGGAAGTGGGAACAGAAGCAGAATATTTACACCGCGGCCGCCCCCTCTTCAGACTCCTTCATCCCACTCCCCTCTCCCCCCCCCCCCCCCCCGTCCCACTCCCCTCTCCCCCCACCCCATCCACCCTCTACCCCCCCCCCCGTCCCACTCCCCTATTCCCCCCCCCGTCCCACTCCCCTATTCCCCCCCCCGTCCCACTCCCCTATTCCCCCCCCGTCCCACTCCCCTATTCCCCCCCCCCGTCCCACTCCCCTATTCCCCCCCCCCGTCCCACTCCCCTATTCCCCCCCCCCGTCCCACTCCCCTATTCCCCCCCCGTCCCACTCCCCTATTCCCCCCCCGTCCCACTCCCCTATTCCCCCCCCGTCCCACTCCCCTATTCCCCCCCCGTCCCACTCCCCTATTTCCCCCCCCATCCCACTCCCCTATTCCCCCCCCGTCCCACTCCCCTATCCCCCCCCTCGTCCCACTCCCCTATCCCCCCCCGTCCCACTCCCCTATCCCCCCCCTCGTCCCACTCCCCTATCCCCCCCTCGTCCCACTCCCCTATTCCCCCCCCCCGTCCCACTCCCCTATTCCCCCCCCCGTCCCACTCCCCTATTCCCCCCCCCCCGTCCCACTCCCCTATCCCCCCCCCTCGTCCCACTCCCCTATCCCCCCCCCTCGTCCCACTCCCCTATCCCCCCCCTCGTCCCACTCCCCTATCCCCCCCCTCGTCCCACTCCCCTATCCCCCCCCTCGTCCCACTCCCCTATCCCCCCCCTCGTCCCACTCCCCTATCCCCCCCCTCGTCCCACTCCCCTATCCCCCCCCTCGTCCCACTCCCCTATCCCCCCCCTCGTCCCACTCCCCTATCCCCCCCCTCGTCCCACTCCCCTATCCCCCCCCTCGTCCCACTCCCCTATCCCCCCCCTCGTCCCACTCCCCTATCCCCCCCCTCGCCCCACTCCCCTATCCCCCCCCGTCCCACTCCCCTATCCCCCCCCGTCCCACTCCCCTATCCCCCCCCGTCCCACTCCCCTATACACCCCCCCTATACACCTCCCCCCGTCCCACTCCCCTATCCCCCCCCTGTCCCACTCCCCTGTCCCACTCCCCTGTCCCACTCCCCTGTCCCACTCCCCTGTCCCACTCCCCTGTCCCACTCCCCTATCCCCCCCGTCCCACTCCCCTATCCCCCCCCCGTCCCACTCCCCTATCCCCCCCCGTCCCACTCCCCTATCCCCCCCCGTCCCACTCCCCTATTCCCCCCCCGTCCCACTCCCCTATTCCCCCCCCGTCCCACTCCCCTATCCCCCCCCGTCCCACTCCCCTATCCCCCCCGTCCCACTCCCCTATCCCCCCCCGTCCCACTCCCCTATCCCCCCCCGTCCCACTCCCCTATCCCCCCCCGTCCCACTCCCCTATCCCCCCCCGTCCCACTCCCCTATCCCCCCCCCGTCCCACTCCCCTATCCCCCCCCCGTCCCACTCCCCTATCCCCCCCCCGTCCCACTCCCCTATCCCCCCCCCGTCCCACTCCCCTATCCCCCCCCCGTCCCACTCCCCTATCCCCCCCCCCGTCCCACTCCCCTATCCCCCCCCCCGTCCCACTCCCCTATCCCCCCCCCCGTCCCACTCCCCTATCCCCCCCCCTCGTCCCACTCCCCTATCCCCCCCTCGTCCCACTCCCCTATCCCCCCCCCGTCCCACTCCCCTATCCCCCCCCCTGTCCCACTCCCCTATACACCCCCCCTATACACCCCCCCCCGTCCCACTCCCCTATCCCCCGCCGTCCCACTCCCCTATCCCCCGCCGTCCCACTCCCCTATCCCCCCCCGTCCCACTCCCCTATCCCCCCCCCGTCCCACTCCCCTATCCCCCCCCCCCCGTCCCACTCCCCTATCCCCCCCCCCGTCCCACTCCCCTATCCCCCCCCCGTCCCACTCCCCTATCCCCCCCCCCGTCCCACTCCCCTATCCCCCCCCCCGTCCCACTCCCCTATCCCCCCCCCCGTCCCACTCCCCTATCCCCCCCCCCCGTCCCACTCCCCTATCCCCCCCCCCGTCCCACTCCCCTATCCCCCCCCCCGTCCCACTCCCCTATCCCCCCCCCCCGTCCCACTCCCCTATCCTCCCCTCTCCCCCCGTCCCACTCCCCTCTCCCCCGTCCCACTCCGCTCTCCCCACCCCCCCATCCCCTCTCCCCACGCCCCTGTCCCACTCCCCTCTTCCCACGCCCCCGTCCCACTCCCCCGTCCCACTCCCCTCTTCCCACGCCCCCGTCTCACTCCCCTCTTCCCCCCCCCCCCCCGTCTCACTCCCCTCTTCCCCCCCCCCCGTCTCACTCCCCTCTTCCCCCCCCCCCGTCCCACTCCCTTCTCCCCCCCCCGTCCCACTCCCTTCTCCCCCCCCCGTCCCACTCCCTTCTCCCCCCCCGTCCCACTCCCTTCTCCCCCCCCCCCCCCGTCCCGCTCCCTTCTCCCCCCGTCCCGCTCCCTTCTCCCCCCGTCCCGCTCCCTTCTCCCCCCGTCCCGCTCCCTTCTCCCCCCGTCCCGCTCCCTTCTCCCCCCGTCCCGCTCCCTTCTCCCCCCGTCCCGCTCCCTTCTCCCCCCGTCCCGCTCCCTTCTCCCCCCGTCCCGCTCCCTTCTCCCCCCGTCCCGCTCCCTTCTCCCCCCGTCCCGCTCCCTTCTCCCCCCGTCCCGCTCCCTTCTCCCCCCGTCCCGCTCCCTTCTCCCCCCGTCCCGCTCCCTTCTCCCCCCGTCCCGCTCCCTTCTCCCCCCGTCCCGCTCCCTTCTCCCCCCGTCCCGCTCCCTTCTCCCCCCGTCCCGCTCCCTTCTCCCCCCGTCCCGCTCCCTTCTCCCCCCGTCCCGCTCCCTTCTCCCCCCGTCCCGCTCCCTTCTCCCCCCGTCCCGCTCCCTTCTCCCGCCCGTCCCGCTCCCTTCTCCCGCCCGTCCCGCTCCCTTCTTCCCCCCCCCCCCGTCCCACTCCCTTCTTCCCCCCCCCCGTCCCACTCCCTTCTTCCCCCCCCCCGTCCCACTCCCTTCTTCCCCCCCCCCCCGTCCCACTCCCTTCTTCCCCCCCCCCCGTCCCACTCCCTTCTTCCCCCCCCCCCGTCCCACTCCCTTCTTCCCCCCCCCCCCCGTCCCACTCCCTTCTTCCCCCCCCCCCCGTCCCACTCCCTTCTTCCCCCCCCCCCCCGTCCCACTCCCTTCTTCCCCCCCCCCCCCCGTCCCACTGCCTTCTTCCCCCCCGTCCCACTGCCTTCTTCCCCCCCGTCCCACTCCCTTCTCCCCCCCCACTCCCTTCTCCCCCCCCCACTCCCTTCTCCCCCCCCGTCCCGCTCCCTTCTCCCCCCGTCCCGCTCCCTTCTCCCCCCGTCCCGCTCCCTTCTCCCCCCGTCCCGCTCCCTTCTCCCCCCGTCCCGCTCCCTTCTCCCCCCGTCCCGCTCCCTTCTCCCCCCGTCCCGCTCCCTTCTCCCCCCGTCCCGCTCCCTTCTCCCCCCGTCCCGCTCCCTTCTCCCCCCGTCCCGCTCCCTTCTCCCCCCGTCCCGCTCCCTTCTCCCCCCGTCCCGCTCCCTTCTCCCCCCGTCCCGCTCCCTTCTCCCCCCGTCCCGCTCCCTTCTCCCCCCGTCCCGCTCCCTTCTCCCCCCGTCCCGCTCCCTTCTCCCCCCGTCCCGCTCCCTTCTCCCCCCGTCCCGCTCCCTTCTCCCCCCGTCCCGCTCCCTTCTCCCCCCGTCCCGCTCCCTTCTCCCGCCCGTCCCGCTCCCTTCTTCCCCCCCCCCCCCGTCCCACTCCCTTCTTCCCCCCCCCCGTCCCACTCCCTTCTTCCCCCCCCCCGTCCCACTCCCTTCTTCCCCCCCCCCGTCCCACTCCCTTCTTCCCCCCCCCCCCGTCCCACTCCCTTCTTCCCCCCCCCCCCCGTCCCACTCCCTTCTTCCCCCCCCCCCGTCCCA